>NC_064614.1:760075855-760755205 GCF_023898315.1 Schistocerca nitens | reverse complement strand
TCAGGTCTTTCAGTGCTCTGTCAAATTCTTCACGCAGTATCGTATCTCCCATTTCATCTTCATCTACATCCTCTTCCATTTCCATAATATTGTCCTCAAGTACATCGCCCTTGTATAGACCCTCTATATACTCCTTCCACCTTTCTGCTTTCCCTTCTTTGCTTAGAACTGGGTTTCCATCTGAGCTCTTGATGTTCATACAAGTGGTTCTCTTATCTCCAAAGGTCTCTTTAATTTTCCTGTAGGCAGTATCTATCTTACCCCTAGTGAGATAAGCCTCTACATCCTTACATTTGTCCTCTAGCCATCCCTGCTTAGCCATTTTGCACTTCCTGTCGATCTCATTTTTGAAACGTTTGTATTCCTTTTTGCCTGCTTCATTTACTGCATTTTTATATTTTCTCCTTTCATGAATTAAATTCAACATTTCTTCTGTTACCCAAGGATTTCTACTAGCCCTCGTCTTTTTACCTACTTGATCCTCTGCTGCCTTCACTACTTCATCCCTCAAAGCTACCCATTCTTCTTCTACTGTATTTCTTTCCCCCATTCGCGTCAATTGTTCCCTTATGCTCTCCCTGAAACACTGTACAACCTCTGGTTCTTTCAGTTTATCCAGGTCCCATCTCCTTAAATTCCCACCTTTTTGCAGTTTCTTCAGTTTTAATCTACAGGTCATAACCAATAGATTGTGGTCAGAGTCCACATCTGCCCCTGGAAATGTCTTACAATTTAAAACCTGGTTCCTAAATCTCTGTCTTACCATTATATAATCTGATACCTTTTAGTATCTCCAGGGTCCTTCCATGTATACAACCTTCTATCATGATTCTTAAACCAAGTATTAGCTATGATTAAGTTGTGCTCTGTGCAAAATTCTACCAGGCGGCTTCCTCTTTCATTTCTTAGCCCCAATCCATATTCACCTACTACGTTTCCTTCTCTCCCTTTCCCTACACTCGAATTCCAGTCACCCATCACTATTAAATTTTCGTCTCCCTTCACTATCTGAATAATTTCTTTTATTTCATCATACATTTCTTCAATTTTTTCGTCATCTGCAGAGCTAGTTGGCATATAAACTTGTACTACTGTAGTAGGTGTGGGCTTCGTATCTATCTTGGCCACAATAATGCGTTCACTAAGCTGTTTGTAGTAGCTTACCCGCGTTCCTATTTTCCTATTCATTATTAAACCTACTCCTGCATTACCCCTATTTGACTTTGTGTTTATAACCCTGTAGTCACCTGACCAGAAGTCTTGTTCCTTCTTCCACCGAACTTCACTAATTCCCACTATATCTAACTTTAACCTATCCATTTCCCTTTTCAAATTTTCTAACGTACCTGCCCGATTAAGGGACCTGACATTCCACGCTCCGATCCGTAGAACGCCAGTTTTCTTTCTCCTGATAACGACATCCTCTTGAGTAGTCCCCGCCCGGAGATCCGAATGGGGGACTATTTTACCTCCGGAATATTTTACCCAAGAGGACGCCATCATCATTTAATCATACAGTAAAGCTGCATGCCCTCGGGAAAAATTACGGCCGTAGTTTCCCCTTGCTTTCAGCCGTTCGCAGTACCAGCACAGCAAGGCCGTTTTGGTTATTGTTACAAGACCAGATCAGTCCATCATCCAGACTGTTGCCCTTGCAACTACTGAAAAGGCTGCTGCCCCTCTTCAGGAACCACACGTTTGTCTGGCCTCTCAACAGATACCCCTCCGTTGTGGTTGTACCTACGGTACGGCTATCTGTATCGCTGAGGCACGCAAGCCTCCCCACCAACGGCAAGGTCCATGGTTCTGTCCACTGCTAAACTGTCACACAAACAAATATAGAGAAAACGATCCGTAATATGTAGACGAGTTATACACGAAAACAGACACACAGCTCTCCCTGTACCGCCAAATGACAGTTGTGGTGGAACCGAGGGCCACGCCTCCCCATTGACGTCGGCGAAAAGCAGCTCTCGCTACAAGGTCGACAGAGAGGCACGGCCGTAAGATAATGATTAAACACGCTCTGTCGAACTATTAGATTTAAGATGTTAAAAAATCCTCGGCAGTCTTTAAAATCTCAAACGCCGGACCAGGACTGTCCAGGCCAATCCTGGATACATGGCAAGCCTAAATATCGCCTACTAAGCATAATAAATATGTTGTATAAACTGGCTATTTATTAGAACGCTTAGATGGTATAGGCTTCAGGATACATTCTTTAAGTTTTAAGCGGCCCTTGAACTGTCAGTATTACAGTATAATAATACTGTGCAATATTTTTGAAGTTCTCATTAGGCTACTCTATAAATGCAATATTTAGGCTGGTTCGAAATATTGGATGATCATGACGTTCCTGCTGTAGTAATTGCTTTCCTCTGTTGAATTAAAAACAAAAAGGAAATTGGTAAGCGCGCGTCAAAAATTGACTAACGAAGGCTTGTTGAGGAAATGATTATCAGAACTTTTTACGCGCTGATGGTCTAACATTTGATATATAACTGGAAATGGGTGTCCTATGTTTGTTCTGTAAGTTTTGTTTTTAGTATCTTCCCTCGCAGCTGTACGGTGAGTAGTAGTGTAGTACTGAGCAACAACTCTCAAGAATCATTCTAATATTTCTCTTTTTATACTCGTCTGTCCTAACGCTCCGCAACGCCGACAGTGATTATTTTGTAATGTGCCAAACCGTCCGCAGCCCGTAAAAAGCCCATCACTTGTTTGTATCGTCTCAACTTATCGGTTTTTACAAGGTGTACAACTTTGCTTCCGCCGTTTGCTAATAGGTGGCAACAACAGTAAGTAGCAGTCGAAAGAAACAGATCGCAGCCGTCAGGTAGTTAGCTTTGACTTCGGTCAACATAACCTCATTCAAACATAAGTCGATTTGTGTCTGCATCGTAAAAGTTGTTCTTGATTGAAAATGTCAGTTTACGAGCCTAATTGTCCTTTGCGGGAGGTGTTACTGTTTTGTTTCAATATGAAAAAAGTGGCCGAGCCTCATTGAATGCACTGAAGTACGTATGGTAAGGGCGCTATTAATGAAAGAACGTGTCATGAGTGGTTTCAGCGCTTGAAGAACGGTGATTTTAACGTCGCAGACCAGCATAGTGGTGGTAGAGAGAATGTTTTCGAAGATGCAGAATTGGAGACATTGCTGAGTGAAGACTCGCGTCAAACTCAAGAAGAATTGGCACGATTAGTGGGAGTGACACAGCAAGCCATTTCAAAACGTCTCAAGGCTGTGAGCATGATTCAGAAAGAAAAACTTTGATCCAGTGTAAGCTGAAACGAAGAGACGTTGAACGGCGTTAGTGTGGTTGTGAACAGTTGCTTCAGAGGCAAAAACTGAAGGGATTTCTGCATCGCATTGTGACTGGGGACAAAAATGGGTTCATTACGATAACCCTAAACGCAAAAAATCTTGGGGATATCCTGGCCACGCTTCCACGTCGACGGCCAAACCGAATATTCACGGCTCCAAGATCATGCTCTGCATTTGGTGGGAGCAGGTCGGCGTCGTGTACTATGAGGTGTTAAAACCAAGTGAAACAATCACAGGTGCTCGTTATCTAACGCAATTAATTCGTTTGAGCAGAGCATTAAAACAAACGGCCGCGATACATCGACAGGTACGGTAAAGTGATTTTGCAGCACGACAACGCTCGACACCTCGTTGCAGAAGAGGTCAAAACGTACTTGGAAACGTTAAAATGGGAAGTCCGACCCCACCTGCCGTATTCTCCAGACATTGCTCCCTCTGACTATCACCTGTTTAGATCAGTGGCGCATGGCCTGGCTAACCAAAAGCTGAAAAAATTTTTCGATGCGAGATTCGTACACTGCCCGAAAGATGGGAGAACGTAGTGGCCAGCGATTGAAAATACTTTGAATGATACATGTGTAACCAATTTGTTTCATTGAAGCCTCAAATGTTGGAGAAAAAACGCCGGAAGCGAAGTTGTACACTTTGTATGTGCTAGAAAAATGAAGAGAATAAGTTGTTTGTATAGTTATATTTTTGTGTTAAAATATTGCAGATATTTGACACCTGATGGTCGAGAAAAGCTGTGTCCTGTCAAGTCAGCAAGTCTGCAACTTCCAGCCGACTGGTGGATAGCGGCGTGCGGCAGAGACAACCACTACGATGCAGCTGGCCGCTAGGAACGTTTGCCGGCGACTGCTAAGAAGAAACACTTACTGTTAAAGAGAGGATTAGCTACGTATGATTGTTCGCGGAGAACGGTTCTTTGCTTGTCCTTTTAGAATTTCAGGAGTGATATCCGAATATTGGTCGAGTAGTGAGCCTCTAGACGGATTAACTCAAAAGTGTGATGAGAACGGCTCTCACGATATGTGAATTAGTTTTTAATGGAGATAGATCTCAAGCGTGTTCAAAGCAGTTTTAAGTCTTTTAGAAAGATATTTTGAGAGGACTATCGGCTTGCGTAGAAAATGATTAGCGCGTCTATCTCGATAGACATGCCCGGTATAGGGAAAGCTCCGATTTATTGAAGTGTGCGATTAGTTTCTCCTATTTGTGATTAATGGTGCGCTGTGTTGCTTAACAGCCACGCAATGGTAGGCGAACCGTGTTTCAATACTTTTGATTTTCCTATGGAAGGTGTATGTGAAGTGGCATGTTGACGCGAAGTCTTTTAGTTATCTTGTGACAGGATTTGAGCACGCACTAAGGGATAGTAGCGTTGCATTGCATTATTGTGTCTGTACAGCGGTACGCAAGCACTGAGAAATAGTGACTGGGCGCTATTGGGTTAGGATTTATTGTGACGTCGGCGTGAGTGTCCTAATACAGTAAATTCTTGAAATCTCGTTGGATGCACTGAATGTGAAGTCTACATTAAAGACAACGATTGTCCTACATAATAATTATTTATTGAGAAACAATCGGAAAGTTATTAAGAACGTGATAGCTTTCCCATTTGGCCCTGAAGGACAAATCGAGAACCATTTAAAAGTGTACGCGCTAATTCTCTCTGAAAGAGATCGAGAGCTGTGTTTTGAGTTTTAAATGTTAGTGTGTGGCTGATGTCAATGTCTGAAGTGGTTGAGTCTTGTCTGATCAACTGAAGTTCATATAGCTGAGAAGTGGTGGTGACGAGTTTGTTTTATTTTTTGTTACAGTTCCGCTTAGTGGGGTTATGAATAGAGCACCAGTACTCATGAAATAAAACGCTCATTTGTACCTGAAAATGATTGAATTTTTTTTTGTTGGTGGTGTTTAAGGGCACTCAACTACTGAGGTCATTAGCGTCCAGTCACTGTTGTTAGAGCACATGGAATCTAGTAAAACTCAAGGGGATGGGGGGACACCAGAAAGACCTGACAAAGATGCAGATAAAATAAGTAAAAAGGGTAGATGTCTTTGGACAAGCCAGTCAAAGTTATAAAACGCAGAACACGAGCAGCTGCTCGAGCATCATCAGCTAAAATATCTGGTAAAGTAGATGGCAGGGACAGGACAACACGAGATTAACTAAAGCGGGATCACGACAATAAAACATGGCGCAATGTTAATGCCTGACCACAAGGGCACTGCGGGGCTGGGTCACCGGAGAGCAGGTAGCGGTGGCTAAACCGGCAATGCCCAATCCGCAACCTGGTCAGAAGGACCTCCTCTCGCCGAGATGGTCGGGAGGAGGTTGTACAAGCAGTTGGGAGCGGTTTTACTGCCCGGAGCTTGTTTCCGTGGAGGGATGACCAAGCATCCCACCACAACGACACAAGCCTCTTACAAACATCCCCACGAACGTCAGATGACGGGACACAATGGGAGGCTTGCCGAGGCAGGAGGACTGCAGCCTTGGCTGCAGCATCTGCAGCCTCATTCCCAGGCACTCCTACATGTCCGGGAACCCACAGAAAGCTGACAGAACCACCATTATCAGCGAAAGAATGGAGGGACTGCTGTATCCGTTGAATCAAGGGATGGACCGGATAGGGAGCTCCAAGGCTCTGAAGAGCACTGAGTGAGTCAGAGCAGAGTACATACGATGAATGGCGGTGGCGGCGGGCATACTGAACGGCATGATGGAGAGCAAAAAGCTCGGCCGTAAAGCTCGAACATTGGTCGAGGAGCCGGTATTTAAAGGTGGCGGCCCCGACGACAAAGGCACAGCCGACACCATCGTCAGTTTTGGAGCCATCGGTGTAAATAAAGGTGTGACCGGCAAGTCGAGCACGAAGTTCGACAACCCGTGAGCAATACACTGCAGCCGGAGTACCCTCCTTCGGGAGTGAGCTGAGGTCGAGATAAATACTTACCGGAACCTGGAGCCAAGGTGGTGTCGGGCTCTCACCCTCTCTGAAGGTGGTAGGGAGGGCAAAATCCAATTGTCGAAGCAGGCGACGGAAGCGGACTCCGGGGGGCAGCAGGGCAGACACACACAACCCGTACTGACGGTCGAGAGAATCGGCGAAGGAGGACTGGTAAGAGGGGTGGTCGGGCATTGACAACAGCCGGCAGGCATACCGACAAAGCAGTACGTCGCGCCGGTAGGTCAATGGTAATTCGGCAGCTTCAGCATAAAGACTCTCGACAGGACTAGTGTAGAAGGCTCCGGTCGCAAGACGTAACCCCCGATGGTGGATGGAGTTGAGACGGCGTAAGAGGGATGGCCGAGCAGACGAGTAGACGAAGCTCCCATAATCCAGCTTCGATCGGACTATGGACCGATACAAGCGAAGCAGGACAGTGCGATCCGCTCCCCAAGATGAACCACTAAGAACTCTGAGGACATTAAGGGAACGTGTACAACGGGCTGCCAAATAAGAGACATGCGGAGACCAACACAGTTTCCTGTCCAACGTGAGCCTTAGAAACTTAGTTGTTTCCACGAATGGGAGAACAACGGGACCGAGATGTAAGGATGGCGGAAGGAACGCTTTACATCGCCAAAAGTTGATACAAACCGTCTTCTCTTCAGAGAACCGGAAGCCATTTGCCACGCTCCATGAGTAGAGGCTGTCTAGACAACGCTGAAGGCAGCGCTCCAGGAGGCATGTTCTCTGGGCACTGCAGTAGATCGCGAAGTCATCGACAAAGAGAGAGCCTGAGACATTAAGTGGAATGCAATCCATAATTGGATTGATCGCAATGGCAAAAAGGGCTACGCTCAAGACGGAGCCCTGAGGCACTCCGTTCTCCTGGAGGAAGACGTCGGACAATACGGAACCCACACGTACCCTAAACTTTCGATCCGTTAAAAAGGAATCAATAAAAAGGGGCAGGCGACCGCGTAGGCCCCACCTGTGCATAGTGCGGAGGATACCTCCTCTCCAACAGGTATCATAAGCCTTCTCCAAATCGAAGAACACGGCTACCGTTTGGCGCCTTCGCAAGAAGTTGTTCATGATGAATGTCGACAAGGTCACAAGGTGGTCAACAGCGGAGCGGCGGCGACGAAAGCCGCATTGGACATTAGTAAGTAGCCGTCGAGATTCAAGAATCCAAACTAACCGAGCGTTAACCATGCGCTCCATCACCTTACAGACACAGCTTGTAAGAGAAATGCGGCGGTAACTAGAAGGAAGGTGTCTATCCTTCCCGGGTTTGGGTATAGGAACAACGACGGCGTCACGCCAACGCATGGGGACCTGACCTTCGGTCCAGACGCGAAGGTAGGTACGAAGAAGGAAGCTTTTTGCCTGCCGGAGAAAGGTGGGCCAGCATCTGAACGTGAATGGCATCTGGCCCCGGAGCAGAGGACCGGGACAGTGCAAGCGCACGTTCGAGTTCCCGCATAGTAAAGGGGGCATTATAAGTTTCCAGATTCAGCGAGTGGAAGGAAGGTCGCCGAGCCTCTTCTGCCTCTTTCCTGGGAAGGAAGGCAGGATGGTAATGGGCGGAGCTTGAAACCTCCGCGAAAAAGCGGCCGAAGGCGTTGGAGACAGCCACAGGATCAACGAGGACCACATTACCTGAGGTCAGGCCAGGTACCGAGGAGTGGACCTTAATGCCCGACAGCCGGCGCAGGCCACCCCATACGACAGAAGAGGGAGTAAAACTGTTAAAGGAGCTGGTGAAAGAGGCCCAACAAGCTTTTTTGCTGTCTTTGATGACTCTACGGCATTGCGCTCGGACTCGTTTGTATCCAATACAATTCGCCAACGTAGGATGGCGGCGAAAGGTGCGTAAAGCACGTCGTCGAGCACGGATAGCGTCCCTACAAGCCTCGTTCCACCAGGGGACGTAAACGCGACGTGAAGAAGAGGTAGTACGAGGAATGGAACGTTCGGCAGCATTGATGATAACAGCCGTGAGGTATTCGACCTGACTGTCACAACTGAGAAAATCGTGGTCCGGAAAGGTCGCCAGGGAGGAGTAAAGTCCCCAGTCAGCTTTCGGTATGTTCCAGCTCGAAGGACGTGGGGATGGGGTGTGGTGCAGGAGACGAACGACACAGGGGAAGTGGTCGCTCGAATAGGTGTCAGAAAGGACATACCACTCGAACCGACGGGCAAGAGTGGTAGAACAGATCGAGAGGACCAAGTGGGAGTAGGTATGAGTAGAGTCCAAGAGGAAAGTCGGGGCGCCAGTATTGAGGCAGACAAGATTGAGATGGTTGAAGACATCCGCCAAGAGGGAGCCTCTTTGACAGGATGCAGGAGAGCCCCAAAGGGGATGATGGGCATTGAAGTCGCCAAACAATAAAAACGGCGGAGGAAGCTGAACAATCAGGTGCATCATGTCAGCCCGACTAACTGCGGATGACGATGGAGTGTAGATGGTACAAACTGAAAAAGTAAAAGCAGAAAGAGTAATACGGACAGCTATTGCTTGGAGTGGGGTGGTCAATGGGATGGGATGGTAATAGACATCGTCCCAAACCAGCAACATGACCCCACCATGAGCTGGGATACCGTCCACAGGGGTGAGGTCATACCGCTCCGAGGTATAGTGGGTAAAGGCAATACGGTCAGTCGGGCGCAACTTGGTTTCCTGGAGACCAAGGACGAGCGGACAGTGCAGGCGGAGGAGCAATTTTAATTCCTCCCGATTAGATAGAATACCTCTTATGTTCCAATGTAACAAGGCCATCGCTAGTCAAAAAGGGGGGAACGAGACGGGTGAAGAGCGGGTCACCTCGACGGCTGCGGAGGGCCAGGTTTCGAGGGAACAACGCTACAACCGGCGGGAGGCGGATCCGGTTCCATCGAGTCGTCGCCAGCTGCGGCCGCTGTCCCTGGTTGTGTAGGAGGGGCAGCATCATTTGCCGACGAGAGGCCAGCTGAGCGCCTGGCAGCAGAGTGTCCCGGCGAAACTGAGGACGGCCGGGAGCAGCGACTCACGGATGGAGCGTCAGACGAAACGCGCCGGGGTATAGAGGGGGATAACGACTTCTTCTTGGAGGCCTTCTTGGAAGACCGAGGAGGCACAGGGATGGTGGACTGGACCCGAAGAAGGTCCTCACGCGCGGGGTCTGTTTTGGAACGCCGGACCACCGAAGCTGGGGTCCGGAACGTTTCCCCGATGGATGCCTGAGAAGAGGATCGCTTCTCAGGCGGCGGGGGGAGGAGGAGGAGGAGGAGGAGGAGGAGGAGGAGGAGGAGGAGGAGGAGGAGGAGGAGGAAGGGTGGCAGAGGGGGCGGGAACACAGGGGAGGAGGATTGGGAAGGGAGGGATTTGGGAGGCGGAGGCAGAGACCCCGGATGGGGGGAGGAGGCGGAGGGAGGACAGGATAGGGGTGAGGATACTGCGGAAGGAGTGGACACAACTGAGGCAAACGAAGTGGTCAACGGCACGGGATGGAGGCGGTCATACTTCTTCCTGGCCTCAGAATAAGAGAGCCGAGCCAAAGTTTTGAGTTCTTGTATCTTCTTCTCCTGATATGCGGGGCAGTCTGAGGATCTAGGCGAGTGGATGCCAGGACAATTAACGCACCGAGGTGGTGTGGTGCATGTATGTTCCTCACGCAGAGGACGTCCACAATCGCCACAAAGGGGCTCAGCCTCACACCGTGACGACATGTGCCCAAAGCGTAAACACCGAAAGCAGCGCAAGCAGCGCATAGGAGGCGGGACGTAAGGTCGCACGTCGCACCGGTAGCACATCACCTTTACCTTCTCCGGGAGAACGTCCCCCTCGAAGGCGAGGATAAAGGCCCCGGTGTCGATGCGACGGTCTTTGGGGCCGCGCTGGACTCGCCGGACGAAATGCACGCCTCGGCGCTCCAGGTTGGCCCTGAGCTCATCAGATTGCAGCAGGAGGTCCCGATGAAAAATAACCCTCTGCGTCCTATTTAGTGCCAGATGCGGGACAATGGACAGTGGGATGTCCCCTAGTCGGTCGCACGCCTGGAGCGCCGCCGACTGTGTGGCGGAGGTGGTCTTTATAAGAACGGACCCCGAACGCATCTTACTGAGAGCCTCGATTTCCCCGAAGATGTCCTCAATGTGCTGAACAAAGGACATGGGCTTGGAGGTGGCGAACGTCCCCCCATCGGTTCGAGAACAGACCAAATAGCGGGGGAAGTACTTCGCCCCAAGCCGGCGGGCCTGTCCCTCCTCCCAGGGAGTGGCCAAGGGGGAAAGGGCAGGAGAACCAGAGCTAGAAACAGTACCTTTCCTTTTGAAAGACTTGGCCGCAGAGTGACCTGATACGTGTTGACATTTCATCTGTGAAACGTCCGCCCCGATACCACCCACTCCGACCAGGGGCTTTCCCCATGGGCGCCACCCAGCCTCAGCAAGGGCCACTTGGCAGGATGACCGTTGCCCGGAGTCCTGATGCCCAAGGAGACGGGTATCTACTCCTTGGCCGACGTGGGGAGGGTGCAGCTCAGGTATCGGCAGTACGATCCCTGTGTTGTCAGGGGGCTACAACCTAGAGGGTACATGACGACCCCACCACAACGGGCTGGCTACCGTGCTGGATTTCTGGTGCCATGGCAAGTCCATCATGATCGTAGGTGCAGATGGGGACGCACTATGGGCGTAACTTGTACAACCCATCAGGCGTTTAGGCCCAATTTGAGGAATAGTGGGTATGGTTACAACGCCGGTACAATGCTGAGTGCCAAGATCTTAGTGCACTGAGGACCAGTGGTACACCACGTAAGGCGTCCTTCCCCAAAAGGCTCGTACTTCTGTAGAATTTTGAAAAATGGAGGTCAAACCCCAAGGGGGACCATCACATGGAAGGCCGAAACGGTTGAAACTCCTTTTCGTCGCCCCTTAAGACAGGCATGAATACCTCTGGCCTGTTCTTACCCCGGACCCGCAGGGGGGATGATTGAATTTCAGGAAATAAAGTGGTTTTAAAATGAAAAAGTCAGTACTCGACTTATCCTTTATCCCCAAACTACTTGAGGCGTAGCGCCGTGCAACTAACGATCCTGCCTTGGAGGCGGTTAAGTGGGAGATGTGTCTCAGAGCTGGAGAGTGACAGATGGTGACGCGAGACTGGACGCGCACGCAGTCTATGTATCAGCCGATTGAGGACAATATTTGATAGGGGGACTGTGATTTTAGTTTTCATTGTGCCCACTAGAGTGCACTAAAGTAATTGAATGTTTTTCATAAACTGTTCTAGTATTTTCATAAAGTGTTATGTCTTCGTGTGTAGGTAAAATGTTATAAATGTGTTTTAGCAATATGAATGATGCGTGAGTGTGGTTTAAGGTTAATATGAAGATATTTGTTTAACGAGTTATGTAGAAGGATTTAGTGTGGAACATTTCGAAGAAGTACGGATATGGACAAAGGGGATTTTTGTAGAATAAATTTTTAAAGGAAGTTTATGGTAAAGGGAAAGTTAATTCAGGTATAAATGACAACAGTAAATAACTTTCTGCAGAAACAAAATTTCAGCATATTAAATAATTACGTCGGTAAAAAGTGCAGTCGTGAGGTTTACTATTTTGCGATAGGTTATTGATGAAAACCTACCCCCATGAACCATGGACCTTGCCGTTGGTGGGGAGGCTTGCGTGCCTCAGCGATAAAGATCGCCGTACCGTAGGTGCAACCACAACGGAGGGGTATCTGTTGAGAGGCCAGACAAACGTGTGGTTCCTGAAGAGGGGCAGCAGCCTTTTCAGTAGTTGCAGGGGCAACAGTCTGGATGATTGACTGATCTGGCCTTGTAACAATAACCAAAACGGCCTTGCTGTGCTGGTACTGCGAACGGCTGAAAGCAAGGGGAAACTACAGCCGTAATTTTTCCCGAGGGCATGCAGCTTTACTGTATGGTTAAATGATGATGGCGTCCTCTTGGGTAAAATATTCAGGAGGTAAAATAGTCCCCCATTCGTATCTCCGGGCGGGGACTACTCAAGAGGATGACGTTATCAGGAGAAAGAAAACTGGCGTTCTACGGATCGGAGCGTGGAATGTCAGATCCCTTAACCGGGCAGGTAGGTTAGAAAATTTAAAAAGGGAAATGGATAGGTTAAAGTTGGATATAGCGGGAATTAGTGAAGTTCGGTGGCAGGAGGAACAAGACTTTTGGTCAGGTGAATACAGGGTTATAAATACAAAATCAAATAGGGGGAATGCAGGAGTAGGTTTAATAATGAATAAAAAAATAGGAGTGCGGGTAAGCTACTACAAACAGCATAGTGAACGTATTATTGTGGCCAAGATAGACACGAAGCCCACGCCTACTACAGTAGTACAAGTTTATATGCCAACTAGCTCTGCAGATGATGAAGAAATTGATGAAATGTATGATGAGATAAAAGAAATTATTGAGGTAGTGAAGGGAGACGAAAATTTAATAGTCATGGGTGACTGGAATTCGACAGTAGGAAAAGGGAGAGAAGGAAACATAGTAGGTGAATATGGATTGGGGGGAAGAAATGAAAGAGGAAGCCGCCTTGTAGAATTTTGTACAGAGCATAACTTAATCACAGCTAACACTTGGTTCAAAAATCATAAAAGAAGGTTGTATACATGGAAGAAGCCTGGAGATACTAGAAGGTATCAGATAGATTATATAATGGTAAGACAGATTTAGGAACCAGGTTTTAAATTGTAAGAAATTACCAGGGGCAGATGAGGACTCTGACCACAATCTATTGGTTATGAACTCAGATTAAAACTGAAGACACTGCAAAAATGTGGGAATTTAAGGAGACGGGGCCCGGATAAACGGAAAGAACCAGAGGTTGTACAGAGTTTCAGGGAGAGCATAAGGGAACAATTGACAGGAATGGGGGAAAGAAATACATTAGAAGAAGAATGGGTAGCTCTGAGGGATGAAGTAGTGAAGGCAGCAGAGGATCAAGTCGGTAGAAAGACGAGGGCTAGTAGAAATCCTTGGGTAACAGAAGAAATATTGTATTTAATTGATGAAAGGAGAAAATATAAAAACGCAGTAAATGAAGCAGGCAAAAGGGAATACAAACGTCTCCAAAATGAGATCGACAGGAAGTGCAAAATGGCTAAGCAGGGATGGCTAGAGGACAAATGTAAGGATGTAGAGGCTTATCTCACTAGGGGTAAGATAGATACTGCCTACAGAAAAATTAAAGAGACCTTTAGAGGAAAGAGAGCCACTTGTATGAATATCAAGAGCTCAGATGGGAACCCAGTTCTAAGCAAAGAAGGGAAAGCAGAAAGGTGGAAGGAGTATATAAAGGGTTTATACAAGGGCGATGTACTTGAGGACAATATTATGGAAATGGAAGAGGATGTAGATGAAGATGAAATGGGAGATACGATACTGCATGAAGAGTTTGACAGAGCACTGAAAGACTTGAGTCGAAACAAAACCCCAGGAGTAGACAACATTCCATTAGAACCACTGACAGCCTTGGGAGAGCCAGTCCTGACAAACCTCTACCATCTGGTGAGCAAGATGTATGAGACACGCTAAATACCCTCAGAGTTCGAGAAGAATATAATAATTCCAATCCCAAAGAGAGCAGGTGTTGACAGATGTGAAAATTACCGAACTATCAGTTTAATAAGTCACAGCTGCAAAATACTAACGCGAATTCTTTACAGACGAATGGGAGAACTGGTTGAAGCCGACCTCAGCGAAGATCAGTTTGGATTCCGCAGAAATGTTTGAACACGTGAGGCAATACTGACCCTACGACTTATCTTAGAAGCTAGATTAAGGAAAGGCAAACCTACATTTCTAGCATTTGTAGACTTGGAGAAAGCTTTTGACAATGTTGACTGGAGTACTCTCTTTCAAATTCGAAAGGTGACGGGGGTAAAATACAGGGAGCGATTTGTACAGAAACCAGATGGCAGTTATAAAAGTCGAAGGGCATGAAAGGGAAGCAGTGGTTGGGAAAGGAGTGAGACAGGGTTGTAGCCTCTCCCCGATGTTATTCAATCTGTATATTGAGCAAGCAGTAAAGGAAGCAAAAGAAAAATTCGGAGTATGTATTAAAATTCATGGAGAAGAAGTAAAAACTTTGAGGTTCGCCGATGACATTGTAATTCTGTCAGAGACAGCAAAGGACTTGGAAGAGCAGTTGAACGGAATGGACAGTGTCTTGAAAGGAGGATATAGGATGAACATCAACAAAAGCAAAACGAAGATAATGGAATGTAGTCGAATTAAGTCGGGTGATGCTGAGGGAATTAGAGTAGGAAATGAGACACTTAAAGTAGTAAAGGAGTTTTGTTATTTGGGGAGTAAAATAACTGATGATGGTCGAAGTAGAGAGGATATAAAATGTAGTCTGGCAATGGGAAGGAAAGCGTTTCTGAAGAAGAGAAATTTGTTAACATCGAGTATAGATTTAAATGTCAGGAAGTTGTTTCTGAAAGTATTTGTATGGAGTGTAGCCATGTATGGAAGTGAAACATGGACGATAAATAGTTTGGAAAAGAAGAGAATAGAAGCTTTCGAAATGTGGTGCTACAGAAGAATGCTGAAGATTTGATGGGTAGATCACATAACTAATGAGGAGGTGTTGAATAGAATTGGGGAGAAGAGGAGTTTGTGGCACAACTTGAGAAGAAGGGACCGGTTGGTAGGACATGTTCTGAGGCATCAAGGGATCACAAATTTAGCATTGGAGGGCAGCGTGGAGGGTAAAAATCGTAGAGGGAGACCAGGAGATGAATACACTAAGCAGATTTAGAAGGATGTAGGTTGCAGTAAGTACTGGGAGATGAAGCTTGCACAGGATAGAGTAGCATGGAGGGCTGCATCAAACCAGTCTCAGGACTGAAGACAACAACAACAAACAACAATTGATGAAAAGCGCGGACTGACGCGGGAAAAGGTTGTTTTGCTATTGGCTTTTGAGTAAACTGACCAATGGTAAAGCAATATTCTTCGCGCGCTTTTCTCGGCTGGTAGAGAAGACTTAGTGTTTTAGAGAGGAGTCGAAGGCTAGCCATGAAAGAGATCGGACGTGTGTAGTAGTGGTTCCGATGGAAATGATAAATTGCCGGATCCAGCAGTGTTTCAGACATCAAATGTGTTGGAAAATGACTGCATAATTATTCCGATGTGTGTGTAGAAATTTCGGAAATTTTAATTGAATTTTGTGACGAGAAAAGACATATTCCGCGTGGGGCATTGAGCAGGTCGGTGGCTAAAAACAGACTGCATTAGGTACCGACAAACTTAATATTTGGCGAGCATTCTCAATCAAAAACAATACGTATTTTTGTAGCTATTACGTTTGCGGGAAATGCAAGACCATAAACTTGCTAACGTGAGTGAAAGGGATTGTGGGTGACTGTGTTAAGACTAGCACGGGCTTCGCAGTGATACTTGTTCACCCAAGTTTCAAAATATATTAATTGAGGACAAAATTTCCAACCTTTCATTTCGTGTGAAAACTTTCTCCCGAAACTTAGATTAGTGACTTCAATTGCAGCCTGGTTCAGGTCGAAGTACAGTAGGTTTCACTCTGCTTCCCTACTGATGATATGCTGAGACAATGTTCACAGGTTGGTGCACGTCCGTCGTAAAGGGACGGAAAGAACCGCGCCGCCGCATACTTCAAGAAAAAAAAAATTCAAAGGCTTATTTGAAAGCAGACTAATATCCTGAACGTATCGTTTCAGAATAAAGTAAATCCGAAGGCCAATGAAGTGAAGGACTGGAATATTGGTAAAAACAAAGTTCAGAGAAATAAAAGGAGGAACAGTATTTTTCGATGAACGACTTGCAACGAAAAGACTGGTAATGTTTAGACAGGGAAATCAAGTTCGCGTGTTACGGAAAGTGATTAATTATAAATGAAAAGTTACTCCACTTTACTCTTAAAGTTTGAGACAAACGAGATAGTTAGAATTAAGGACATTGTTGTAGCAAGGCATTACTTACAGAAGTTATCGTTGATTGACAACGATAAAATTACATCTTTGTTTTGTGAATGTATTCTCAGACTTACGTAAAAATTTATAGCTTTCACAATGAGTGCATATATGATTATTCGTTAACGCTTGAAAAGAGGAGCAGCTACAAGAGGCAACTGATCAATATGACGTATTCATCAGTTTTATGCGAAAGCTATAGTTTCTACTACTTACGTTGTTGAGAAAGTTTAGCTGTGTTATCACAGTACACAGAATATGCTCCACTGTAGGTGGTTGTTATTGGTGACGTAAATACATCATTCTTACTGCCCGTGGACGCTCACATTTAGTATTTTTCTGGTGATAATAGGTTTGGTGTCAGTTCATCTTACGAACGTAGTGAACCCTGATAGATGCGTTGTTGTAATCAATATCGACATAGCTACCACTGACCCCATTATACCACCAAAATTCTTATTGTGTTCATCCATTCGTAGATAGTGATGTAGCGAGCTGTAGTGTGATTTATAGCATGAGAAGCTGAATATAAAATACTATGTGGCGTCGTCGTGCTAGTAAAGACGATTATTTCAAGTTACACAGATTACGTCGTTGAATGTAGCAAGGTCTTGTCGGGACAATTTGTTGTAGTCTTACGAGGGAGAGCTACTTTATCTGACGTTGCTTTTCACCTACGTATTGCTGTGCTGTTAAGGCCTGTTCATACAGTGTATCTCCTACGGGTTAGTAGTATATAAAGGGTGGCGCAGTACAATTTCTATGCAATTATATGGAGGATGTATCACAATTCATCCTACACATCTCCCGAGGCTGCAGAGGGAACTTATTTACTAAGGTTTTACACATGAACCTTAGTCTTGAAACGTCATCTAACGACCTGAAAGTCTAGTCGCCGTCTTCTGTAAATGTATGTATATACAGGTTGATTCCGGCATGATATTGTAAACTTTCAGGGATGGAAACGAACATCTTATGAGCGAAAATCATTGTGATACTTCTGACAGTGTGTGCATGCTGCTGCTGCTACTACTACTACTAAGAATGTAGAGTATGCAAATTTCAGATGATGTAGTATGGACCAAGACAAGAAAAAATGTGAAACATGGGCTCTAAATCAAATAGCCTACCTAAGGACCTATGGGCAATTTTTCGTTTTCGCTAGTGCGAAACAGTTCTATTGAAAAGAGCTCAAGCTCTTCAGGTTGCATTTTAGAATTAACGTTTATTAGCCACCTTTATTTTGTTTCCGTCCATACTAACACCTATGAAAGTTGCCTGCCCTACAATCTTAGGAACAAGAGTACTGGTAAATGTATTCCACTGTCAGAGTTATCATAACGGTTTTCGCTTATAGCTATCGACTCGTTCGTTTGCAGTACAGCGACCTTCACCTGAAATTCATACATTTATCCTTCTCCATCATCCCTGAAAGTTTGTATTGTCATCGAATCACCTTCTATATACATACATTTACGGGTGCCGGCGCCTGTAACTTTGACGCTAAGTAGCGTAGTTTAATGATGTTTCGAGATATGGGTTTCTATGTAACACTTTACCTCCTAAGTTTCTCTAGAAGCCTGTAACATGGAGTGTTAAACACCTTATGTGTCTCTTCTCGTTTCGAACTATCTGTTAATAGATGGAATAAGCCAGGAGATGTGAGCGGCTGGCGACGACATTGTGAATATTGTTCACAGATAGCTTTACCTGACAAATATTGTGCTATCTGTTTAAGTTTTTGATGCGCTCATTACTAATATTATTACACAATCGCTCAATGTAACCCATAAGCGGACAATATTTTTGCGCATCAAAAAATATTGATCAGTAATAGTGATCCTGTAGGGGCATATTGTAACCTGTTGACTACTGAGAGGTCACCGGCAGAGCCTTTTTTTTTGTTTTGGTTTTAGGGCGCAAAACTTCTATGGTCATTAGCGCCCAGCCCGTGACTTAGGAAACAGTAAAAAACCGAAATTGAAAACCAGCAGCAATGGGAACAAAGTCATAAAATTGGAGAAACTAAAAGCAGAAGGAATGCTTAAAAATCCACTACAGAAAGGGGTTGGTTGTCCCCATAAAAGGCTTCAAATGACTGACGTCATGTCACTGTCACTAATAAATTGGAGAACGCGGTCGGCTGAGCGCGTGTCATCTGCTAAAATCGACGAGCGATCAGGCGATAGCTGTAGACGGGAGCGTAACGGATTAAAATAGGGGCATTCAATTAAAAGGTGTCTTACCGTCCACAGCTGAGAGCAGTGGGGACAGAGTGGGGGAGGATCGCCGCTTAAAAGATGTCGATGGCTAAAAAGACAGTGCCCTATCCGGAGTCTGGCTAAAATTACCTCCTCCCGACGACGCGTTCGGGAGGAAGAGGTCCAAGCGCAAGAAAGGGCTTTCACTTCCCGCAATTTATTATGGGGAAGTGTTGACCAATGCGCATGCCATAAATGAGCAACTTTTCGACATAAACCGCTCCGTAGATCGGTAAAGGGAAGCGACTGAATAGCTGGCCGAGGAAGAGAGACTGCAGCCTTGGCCGCTATAACGGCCGCCTCATTCCCACAGATACCAGCGTGTCCCGGGAGCCAGAGGAACGCCACCGAGACGCCCCCCAGGTGGAGCAAGCGCAGACAGTCCTGAATCCGGTGGACCAGAGGGTGCACAGGGTAAAGAGCTTGGATACTGAGGAGAGAGCTGAGAGAATCTGAGCAGATAACGTACTGTATCCGCCGATGGCGGCGGATGTAGTGGACAGCCTGGAGAACAGCGTAAAGCTCCGCGGTATACACCGAACACTGGTCGGGAAGCCGAAATTGATTTGGGGTGTCGCCAACGATATAGGCACTCCCTACACCTAACGATGTTTTCGAGCCGTCGGTGTAAATAAATGTGGCGTCCGTCATTTGTGCACAGAGCAGCAAATGCCCGACCATAAACAAGTGAAGGGGTACCATCCTTGGGAAATCGACAAAGGTCACGGAGCAGGCAGATCCGGGGACGGAGCCAAGGCGGTGCTGTACCCCAAGTTGTCAAGAAGGTTTTAGGAAAGCGGAAGGAAAGAGAATGGAGCAGTTGACGGAAGCGGACTCCCGGGGGTAGTAGGGAGGAGGAGCGGCCAGCATACCCCACATCAAAGGAGGCGTCGAAAAAAAGGTCATGGGCCGGATTAGCAGGCATGGAAGATAGATGGCTAGCGTAACGACTTAGAAGGACTGCTCGCCGATTGGACAGCGGAGGTTCAGCAGACTCAGCATAAAGGCTTTCCACAGGGCTAGTGTAAAAAGCTCCAGACACTAAACGTAATCCACGGTGGTGGATAGAGTCGAGACGCCGAAGAATAGACGGCCGAGCAGAGGAGTAGACTATGCTTCCATAATCCAATTTCGAGCGCACTAAGGCGCGATAGAGGCGGAGAAGGACCACTCGGTCCGCTCCCCAGGAGGTACCATTCAGGACACGGAGGGTGTTAAGCGATCGCAGACAGCGAGCCGAAAGATAGGAAACGTGGGAGGACCAGCACAGTTTTCTGTCAAACATAAGACCCAAGAATTTAGCGGCGTCTGAAAACGGAAGGTTGACAGGTCCTAGATGTAAGGAGGGCGGCAGAAACTCCTTACGTCGCCAAAAATTAACACAAACGGTCTTACTGGGAGAGAAACGGAAGCCTGTTTCGATGCTCCAAGAGTGGAGGCGATCGAGACATCCTTGAAGACGTCGTTCAAGAAGGCTGGTCCGTTGAGAGCTGTAGTAGATCGCAAAATCATCCACAAAGAGAGAGCCCGAGACATCAGGAAGGAGACAATCCATAATTGGATTTATAGCGATGGCAAACAGTACAACACTCAGCACGGAGCCCTGGGGTGCCCCGTTTTCTTGGGAGAAAGTGCGGGAGAGAGTAGTGTTCACCCGCACCCTAAATGTGCGCTCTGCCATAAATTCGCGAAGAAAAAGGGGCAGCCGGCCTCGAAAGCCCCAAGAGAACAGTGTGCGGAGGATGCCTGTCCTCCAACAGGTATCGTATGCTCTCTCCAGATCAAAAAATATTGCTACTGTTTGGCGTTTCCGGAGAAAATTGTTCATGATATAAGTGGAGAGAGCAACAAGATGGTCAACTGCAGAACGATGCTTTCGGAATCCGCATTGGGCAGGTGTTAAAAGACTGCGGGATTCCAGCCACCACACTAAACGGTAATTCACCATACGCTCCAAAACCTTACAGACACTACTCGTGAGAGAAATGGGGCTATAGCTAGAGGGGAGATGTTTGTCCTTTCCAGGTTTCGAACAGGAACGACGATAGCTTCCCGCCATCGTCTGGGAAAAGTACTGTCGGTCCAAATTCGATTATAAAGGCGAAGGAGGTAACGCAGACTATGGGTTGATAAATGCAGCAACATTTGGACGTGGATACCATCCGGTCCTGGGGCGGAGGAGCAAGAAGAAGGGAGTGCATGTTGGAGTTCCCGCAAGGAGAAAAAAGTATTGTAGCTTTCGCGATTTTGAGAGGAGAAAGCAAGATGTCGCACTTCCGCTGCACGTTTCTTCGGGAGAAACGCTGGCGGGTAATTTGAAGAGCTCGAAATCTCGGCAAAGTGCTGACCCAACGAGCTAGAAATTGCGACGGGGTCCACTAATGTGTCATGCGCGACAGTGAGCCCAGAGACCAGGGAGAAACTAGGCGCGCCTGAGAACCGTCGAAGCCGACTCCAAACTTCCGAGGAGGGAGTGAAGGTGTTAAATGAGCTAATAAAGAATTTCCAGCTTGCCTTCTTGCTATCGCGGATGACACGACGGCATCGCGCTCGGAGCTGCTTATAGCGGATACAGTTGGCCAAAGTAGGATGGTGGCGGAAAACGCGAAGAGCACGTCGCCGCTCACGTAGTGCATCACGGCATGCCTCGTTCCACCAAGGAACTGGGGGGCGCCGGGGCAATTCGGAGGTGCGTGGTATTGAATGTTCCGCAGCTGCAAGAATAACGTCGGTAATATGTGTGACCTCATCGTCGACGCTGGGAAAGGGACGGTTATCTAATGTCGCTAGAGACGAAAAAAGTGTCCAATCGGCTTGGGCAAACTTCCAGCGTCGCGGGCGCATATATGGCTGTTGAGGCTGCAGTTTAAGGACACATGGAAAGTGGTCACTCGAGTGTGTATCATCAAGGGCGAACCATTCGAAGCGCCGAGCTAGCGGAACAGTACCGACCGCAAGGTCCAAATGAGATAAATTTGTCGTGGAGGCAGACAAAAATGTAGGGACCCCAGTGTTGAGGCAAACTAGATCTGCTTGGTGGAAGACGTCTAGCAATAGTGAGCCACGTGGACAAGGATGTGGAGATCCCCAAAGCGGGTGGTGGGCATTGAAGTCCCCAACCAGCAAATATGGGGGTGGAAGCTGACCAAGAAGATGAAGGAGATCAGCTCGTGCCATTGGTGTGGACGATGGAATGTTTACAGTACAAAGAGAGAACGTGTATCCGGAAAGGGAAAGACGGACGGCGACAGCTTGGAAGGAAGTGTTTAAGTGGATTGGGTGATAATGGAGAGTTTCATGGAGAAGAATCATGAGTCCTCCATGTGCTGGAGTGCCTTCAACAGAGGGGAGATCATATCGGATGGACTGAAAATGAGGGAGAACAAAGCGGTCGTGGGGACGCAGCTTTGTTTCCTGAAGACAGAAGATGACCGGCGAGTAGGATTGTAAGAGGATCGACAATTCATCCCGATTAGCTCGAATACCGCGGATATTCCAGTGGATAATGGACATAGGGTGAACAGAAAATGGAGGAATGTGACCAAGGTCGCTGTCAACTCAACGACTGCTCTGAGCTTGCGACCAACAGCATGGAATGGCATTCAGCCGAAGGCAGAAGATCCTGATCCATAGGTTGGTCAGGAGCAGCTCCTGCCACCAGCGACCGGCCGGTTGATCGGCCGCCAGCAGTGCGCCTCGGCGACACAGAAGACGGCCGAGGGCGACTTCCGCCAGGTGGTGCTGTAGATGGGACACGCCTTGGCGGAGAAGGAGAGGAACTGGGTTTCTTTGTAGCCTTCTTGGAAGTATGATGTTTAGAGGAAGGAGGAACCGATGGTTGGGAAGTTGCCGTACGTAAAAACTCTTCACGAGTATGCTCTTTTTTCTAAGACTTGGCGTCTGACTTTTGGGCTCGAGATTTAGCAGAACCCGACGAAGGGTGAGCCATAGAGTGGGCAGGCGAAAGTGGTGAGGTGGAACGGGCGATCTTTGCGCTGGCCGATCTGACGACCGTGGTACTAAAGGTGAGGTCGCAAGTCTGCGTGGCCGCCTCCTTTGTTGGCCGATGAGAAGCAAGGACAGCGCTGTATTTTCCTTTCTGAGGCACGGTGGGCTGTCGACTGGAGAATAATTTTCGAGCAGCAAAGGTCGACTTTTCCTGGATGAGTTTTTCGTCCTTAAAAACGGGGCAATCTCGAGAGGAAGCAGCGTGGTCACCCATACAGTTGATGCAGCGAGGGGATGGAGATGGACAAGCACCCTCATGGGCATCCTTGCCACACGTAACACATTTTGCCGGATTGGAACAGGACTGGCTGGTGTGATTGAACCGCTGGCATCGATAGCAACGCATAGGGTTTGGGACGTAAGGGCGAACGGAAATTATCTCATAGCCTGCTTTGATTTTCGATGGGAGTTGAACTTTGTCAAATGTCAAGAAGACAGTGCGGGTTGGAATGATGTTCGTGTCAACCCTTTTCATAACTCTATGAACAGCCGTTACGCCCTGGTCAGACAGGTAATGCTGAATTTCGTCGTCAGACAATCCATCGAGGGAGCGTGTATAAACGACTCCACGCGAGGAATTTAAGGTACGGTGCGGTTCCACCCGGACAGGGAAGGTGTGGAGCAGATAAGTACACAGCAATTTTTGGGCCTGGAGGGCACTGTGTGTTTCTAACAACAGGGTGCCATTCCGTAATCTGGAACAAGACTTTACAGGACCTGCAATTGCGTCGACACCTTTCTGAATAATGAAAGGGTTGACCGTGGAGGAGTCGTGACCTTCGTCAGACCGAGAAACAACAAGGAACTGTGGCAACGATGGAAGAACCGTCTGTGGCTGAGACTCAGTGAACTTACGTTTGTGAGCAGACATAGTGGAAGGTGAGGAAACCATTACGGAAGAATCCCCCATGATTACCGGCGTCTCCGATGGCGCGCTCCTCCCTTGTGGGGGCCCTCTCTGAGGGCACTCCCGCCTTAGGTGATTGTTCACACCTCAGGTCACACCTCCCGACAAACGGACGGAGGGACCAATCGGCACTTTCGGAAGGTATCAGCTCGGGTAATCACCCCTCCCTGGGCCTGGCCGTTACCAGGGGGTACGTACGTGTCCTACCTGTCTACCCGGGGCGGGGAATTACGCGTTACCCCGTCACCGGCTACGCATGGTAGTGCGTGGGTCGGCCTTCAGACACACACAGGGAGGAAAAAAGAGAAAGAGAAAGGAAAGAAGAGAGGTCTCAAACGCCGCAGCGGAGAAAAGGGTAGAGAGAAGAGGTAAGGAAAAGAGAAGGATAAGGAAGGATGAAGACTTACAAGCAAGGAAGGCGAAGAATGTAGTATATTTACAAGCGTCCGTCTCCGGACGTAGGCACAAACCATAACCCCAGAGAAAGGGAAAGAAAGAGCCAGAGGTGAGGGGGGGGGGCGAAGATGGGGGATGGGGAAGGATGCGGAAAGGGAAGGCATGCAGCCCGGAAAGGAAGGAAGGCCACATCAGCTCGGGGTCCCGTGCTCGCTACGCACGTATCCATAAAAGAGTTGTGGATCCCCTGGGGGGGCCGGCAGAGCCTGACGGCCAGGCGCTCCTCACTATTATGGTGACGGTATCGAAAGATATGCTCTACCTAACAGCCACATTCGCTTGTTGATTAAACGTACTATGGATGAATGTGGCCTGTAAATGCGATCTTAGTTTGGAGACCTTTTATACCAGTATAGTTATCGCAGTCGTGGCTTCTTAACAGTTCTAGTTGCTGTAGATTTCTTATAGCGCTTTGCATTAATTCGAATTACTTGACCGGGTCGAAGCCAATGTACAGCTAATTCGGGTACAATATCTCGTTTAGCGTCCTCCAAGGGCCAACAAGGGTTATCACACACTCATGCTCGATTATCAGGAAATGGAAAGGCCACTACCCCCGATACGCAAGGAAAAGAAATAACGGATATAGCAAAATGCGAAGGAGGAGTCGGGAGTGTTACTGGAATATACCAAACTCGTCGAATATCTGCAGCATTGAAACGAGCGAGAAAGGTAGCCACATTCTGTGACACTTCTTCCCACATCGTTATTCACAGATTCTCTGATTGCGATGTAACCTACGTCCTCAGTTCTGCTTGCTTTCTCTAACTGCAGATTGTATGCATGATAGTTTCTTTTCATTTATTTTTTCCAACTTGTTTTTGTTTGTAATTCTCGTTGTGAGGTAACTAACCTGCACCTGTCTGCGCTCTCAAGGCGCTCCGAGTTGACATGTTGCACTGAGACGTGATGTATTTGTAATCTTTAGATTTACAGTTTTTTACCTACAGAGGACCAACATTAATGATGAAATAGAATGACTCGTTTCAAATTTTGTTAACGTGAACGGGGGTTTACTGGCTTGGAGTGGCGTTGGGGCTGCTGAGGCATACTGCATCAGTTGAGACACTGCTGTGTCCGCTAGTGGGCTCTCCAGCCGTCAATGTATTGAGGTGTGCGAACCTTGAGAGAGACGAACAGTCCGGAATGCCGATTGATAAACACAACAGCAGAACCGTAAAGACAAGCAGTAGATAGATTAATTATTGAAACATGATTACTGTGCATCAGAAGAGCATGTATGCGAAATACGTTCTCATCTCACAGAAACCTATTGTGTTTCTATTACAAAGTGGTCATCGCAACTGGAGGAGATGATGTTCGTCGAAGGTCGCCAAGGAGGAGTAATGCCTCCAGCTGCTACTTTGATGTGCACGTAGGAGGGGTAGGTGTTGGCACATAGATAGCACACGAGAAATGGTCACTGGAGTATGTCAGAGAGAACAGACCCCAGGAAAGCTGACAGTGCACAAGGAGAGGTCCAAATAGAAATATGTGTGCGTGGAGTCTGAAAGGAACGTGGTTACTCACGTATTAAGGCAGATGGAGTTAGGTTTACTCAGGTCAGCCAAGATGGCACCTTTGGCAAGTTCTGAAAGAGCCTCAAAGGAAATGGTGCAAATTAAAGTCACTGAGCAGCAGAAAGGGGTGAGAGAGTTGCCCAGTAAGTTGGAGGAAGTCTGCCATGGCGACACCTAATGACAGAGGGATGTAAATGGTGTTAAGAGGAAAGGTCAAGTGAGGAAGGAAATTGCAGGCTGCAGCAGCTTGAAGCTGGGTAGACGGGTTGACTACGAACGTCACCCCGATGATCAGCACGACTCCCCCCATGAGATGGAATGCGCGTCCTCTTGTGAGTGAGTGAATGAGTGAGTGAGTGAGGGCAATGTGGACCTGAAAGAAATGCAAGAGCTCAAAGCAGTCGCGAGGGGGCAATTTTGTTTCCAGGAGGCAGAGAACAAGCAGACGCTGCGATTCATAGAGCGGCTGGAAGACCTCTTTGTTGGAATGAATGCCGCAATCGTTCCATTGGAGGAGAGTCAAGTCAAGCAAAGGGGGTGGGGGGGGGGGGGCAGGGAAGAAATGAAGGGGTGTCAAATGGACGGCTCCCGAGTGCCAGCCTTCGAAGACTTACTGTTACAGGGCGCAGAGGCTGGAGGATCCTGCTCTATGACATCTATGGAGGCGCCGGCATTCTCCTTCTGTCGGTCTGCGCAGTCCGGGGCAGAACAGTTGGCAGTGCGCACCGTCGACGTCGAGGTCGGCCGGGCGAGGGTATCACTTGGCGACTCCATCGAAGAGCATCTCCGAGTCGGTGAAAGAGAAGACATTTTGCCTTTGTTTGATTTCTTGGAGCCTTTCCGGTTGGCAGTGGAGACTCGGATGTTTGTTGGCTGGAGGGACATAAGAAGTCTTCACGGGAGTATTCCTGCTTGCTGGTTGTTTAGCAGGTGATATCGCCTCGTGAAGCGAAAGTTTGGTGGCTTGCTACATAGCTGTAGTGGGAGACAGGGATGCTAGCACGACACTGGGCGATTGTACAGTCGCAGTGCTGAATTTGAGGTCACATGTCTGCATGGCCATGTCCTTCGTCGATAGAACTGTAACAAGAACAGTAGTGTAAGTGCTGTATGGTCTAACGCAGGGTTTGCCACTAGCGAACAGCTTGAAAGCGGCCAGATAAAGCAGTTTTTACGTTACGCGGATCTCGGGAGGAGACGGCATGGTCGCCATTGCAATTGATATAGCGAGGAGGCGGCGGACTGTCGGCCTCGTGAAAATCCCTACCACATTTGGCCATGTGCCGTCAGGAAATTTGAGTATGGTTCGAGCTGTGACACTGGGAGCAGCGCATCGGGTTTGGAATGTACGATGGGACTGTGATAACTTCATAGCTTTGTTTGGTCTTTGACAGGAGCAGCACTGTATCAAAAGAGAGAGAGTGCATGGACAGTAAGGATGCATCTTCATCACCCGATGGACTGCGATGACACACTGATCAGTGATGTTCGTTTGAATTTCTGCCTCACGAGACCATAGAGCAGACTAGTGTAAGTAACACCAAGGAAGAATTGAACGTTTGATGGGCCTCGACACGAACAGATAGCCGTGGAGGAGCAAAGCTGCAAGCAGCCGTTGCGTAAACGAGAGCAGGATTTCATAGGGCTGGCAACTGCATCACCACCTTTCTGAATTATAAACTGATTTACCGTAGCAAAGGACTGACCATCTGTAGTACGTGGAACCACGAGGAACCGTGGTGCAGCTGGAAGGGTCTTTTAATCTTTAGCCTCATTCCGTTTACGGGTGTGGACGTTGACGGAAGATGATGATTGCCTCGTTGCGAGAAAATCCTCCACAATTGCCGTCGTCTCCGATGGCGCGCTACTTCGAAATGGTGACTCCCCCTCAGGGGAGGGGAGGGGGTCGCACCCACCTTAGGTGATTCTTGAAACATCAAGTCAGACCACCTGAACACTGACAGAGGAACCAATCGGCAATTTGGGAAGGTAGCAGCTCAGATTATCACCTCTCACTGGACCTGTACTGTGTCAGTGGGTACGTACGAACCCTACCTGTCCACCTGGGGCTGAGAATTACGCGTTACCGAATCACCTGTTACGCGTCAGACGCGTGAGCCGGCCTTCAGGAGCACACAAGGAGGAAGAAGAAAAAGAGGAACCTCAAACGCCGAAGCGGAGGAAGGATCGGAGAAGGAACGAATGAAAGGAACGAAAAACAGTGGAGAAACTGTTCTGATATCGGCTGCTGAAAATGTAGAACATATTTACCACTACATCCTAGACATGTTCCCCACGGAAGGGGAAAACTACATACTAGACACGTTCCCCACATGATGAGGAAAAATAAGGTCAAGAGAATAGACGAGCAGCAGGAAAGGAAAAAGTGCTGCAGAAGTTGGGGCCCCATGGTAGCCAATCACGAACCCGCCGAAGGACGGCGAGTCGCCAGGGGGAAGATCTTGCTAGTGACTGACTTCTGTTGAGCAGTGGGATGGAGTTCGACTTTTTTCTTTCAATATAATGTGTATATGGCGTTTGCGTCCTTGTGTCCGTACGCGGCGACCTAACTTCCAGCGGTAAGCTAATATAGGCGTTTTATTGCCGGTACGTGTTAATAGAAATTTAATGTTGAGGCTGTGCACTGAAGTGACTGTATAGCTGATGGTTCTCGGAGTCACACAAATGCACTAAGTTCAGTGCAACATAGGAGCCAAAGCGTGGGAACAATCCTGTGTTCACGTGTTATTAGGCAGCACGGGGACGACATGAAGATACGATGGCTTGCCGTGATACTTACCACGCCTCTTTTCTGTCATGGACGGATTACAGATAAGCGCATATGTCTTAGTGAGGCTTCGACGCTGCTACCAATCGTGTTATCCACTGAGAAATCACTACATGAAATATCAATATACGCGTCGATGAATATTATCGATGTTTGTACCTCAGATATAGTAACATCTAGGTGCTCGTGCATCGTGTCGCGTACCATGTTAGCTCATCGATCTTTGTTGTGCAATAATTAGTTGGCGACTTGTTACTATCTCGCGATGGTGTGTATGTCGCTTCTGCAGGTCTGTATTACATCAATGGTGCGCAACTGATAAATTGCGTAACGACATGTGTGTGATGCATTCCTACCTGTTTTTTGCTGTAAGCAATATTCTACATAGGATAAGGAATCTATTTTATACGTTTTAGCTTTCTGCCTCGGGTTCATTACTCACATAATCCAGCTGATGATTGAGAATGGTATGAATAAAACTTCCGAAAAATTAAGCTAGATATTATTCGCACGAAAAAGGAAAGTGAAGATGTTGGTTTGCTCTTTCTCCAACAATTCAGGTATCATAGTCGAAAATTTATTTACCACATTTTATGTTAGTCGTTGAAGAGTTAGGATATTCCATGTGCAGAAATATCACAGCTTATAACTAAAGGAAGCACAAGTAAAAAATATACTGTTACTTTAACAAGTAGCCCACTTCCAGCTAGAGATTATGCGCGTCCTTCAAAACTTTAATGGAAATGCAAGAATCTTACCTATTACCCGAACGAAACTACCCGATCGCCATAAACTGAACATGAACTGATACGGCAAGTTATCCAGCATTCTCAGGTTTTAGCAAAGTAACCGAATTAGAGACTTGCTTGAAATGTGGTTTCAGCTATAACCAGTAGAAATGATCTTCCGGTAGTTTTATAGAAATTTTCTGCTAATTAACATTTTAGGCAAACATTTGCTTATTATTTGAAAAACTGATGAACGGAAGGTTGCGTCTGTATGACCATCTTCCGTCGTTGATCTTTCACTGACAGCTTATTAGCAGTCTCGTCTTTCTTATTGTATAAAGTTCTCGATAGTGATGTTTCACTTCAAAATTTAGGAAGGAGAAATTTGATATTATATGTGGAATGGAAGCACTTGACTGTCACTCAGGTAACTTAGGCTTGTGCGAGCTTTTTCGTTTTGCAGTTTGTCAGTTTGCCATCTCACGCGTATACGTACGAGTAGTTTGCGACAGACCTAAGGACAGTCATTACCACTTGTAGGTTTCATTTTAAGCGCGTTCATTTTAAGCGGGCTGGAGTATTGCCAATATATGAATTCTCTTATCTTTTTTCTTCGAGTTGGACTACCGATGGTAGGTGATATTCTCAAGTTGGCAACACTTCAGCACACTGAACACACACACAAAAAGGTGCGGCGATGAAATGCGCAAATAGTGACAAGTGGAAAAAGTGGCTAAAGGCCTTCTACTGTTAACGAGAAACATAGGACACATATACGGGAATGTAATTACGACCAGAAACCGTGGGGAGCGCGCAGAAAAACTGAATTGACGATCTCTATGACAGTGAATTTCTTTGATCCTATTAACATAGTGTTGTGGAAGTAAACCTTCGTAATGTTACAATGAAAATTTCCCGAACTTCTCTGGCAGGAAGTTAAACGCGTGTAATAGGAAAATAATTTAAGCAGTTACTAAATACTGAAAGACTGATGACCTAAGATGTTAAGTCCCATAGTGCTCAGAGCCATTAAATACTGAAAAATATAGTGCTTAATTGTCAGACATCTGGGTACAGGCGAGTTAGATTATGACAGCCATTTCAAAAATGATGTCAGAGCCTGATTCTTATTGGTACTTACGTGACAGTACCATTGGGCCCTACTGGCCTGTTCGGGCGGAGTTTAGTTTTTTAGTTTTTACGAATGTGGTAGTGTGACTTTTGGGCGAAACAGGATTGCGCAGGAAAATCTCCGTCCTTGGTTTTACACGCTCATATAAAATAACCGCCTATTGCCTCTGTTATTGGCGGGACTATGCATTCTTGCAAATGAGAATGTCAAATATGGACGACTCAGCAGGCACATCTACGGTTCTGGCAAAAAAAAAAAAAAAAATAAAAATAAAAAAAAAATAAAAAATAAAATAAAATGAAAAAGAGTGCTCTCGATACTAAGGAGATCTGTTGTCACGTGTTAATATACTTTTCATCCTTTGACGGGGTCCTTACATCGTGGCAAGTTTAATCGTGATAAACATAGTACATTTTCTGTGTACGACAGTGTGTTCTTGCACTCCACCCAAATCGAGGACAAGATCTGACACGAACGATACGAGGTTGGCCCTACATTTTCTGCGCGCAGGAACTACTCCATGACCACAGCCCTTCGCAAAATGGAATGCCACCTGGTGTCGGTGCAAAGACAAATTGGGAAATATTTTAGAGGCTATAAAGGCCGTAAATGGCTAATTCCACTGACATAAGTGACTTTGACAAAGGACAGGTCTTGTGGCCCGTGTAAAATTAGATTCAGTTTTCGTTCCACAGACCCAAAAAAATGAGTATTCTCGTGGATGTGGAACATGTCAGAAAATATAACAAAAACATAAAACGTTTCAATATAAGGTGCCGATGATTGGAAGCTTTTTTTATTGAATCCTTAATTGACTATATTAAAGTGGCCCTGTATATCTGACACCAATGAAAAAATGCTCCGATCGAACCACAAAGAAGGCGAAAATGCTCTTGTTAAAAGACTGACCGAAAAGCTGGGCACCAGCTGCCTGATTCTACCTTCCTCACCGTTAAAAAATTCTCAAAAATTTTGGCATCCGAACATATCCACGCCCTTTTTAACATGCAACTCACCTCTCACTGCTACAAGCTCTCTTAACTCGCTAACACCCACTCGGCCATCGCTCTAAATCGCTCGAATACTCCCACTTGCCCATTCCCACTCATTCAGAACAACTCTTTGTCATTACCTCTTTCTGTGTGTCTAACTGTCCTGTCTCCTGTTTCTAAGCCACAGTTTCATTCGTTATGTCCTACTACTGCTGTTCCCCCGTCACTGTCTTAGTGCTACTATCTCTTTCACTACTCCTCACTGCTTCTGTCTCTTCTCACGATCATCGTCTCTTCCTCGTTATTGTCAGAGTCTCACATTATCACTGGCTGTCACCCACTTCCACTTTCACCTTCCTTTCGTTCCTCTCACAGTGGCACTGACTTGTCTATTTTCTTTTCACTGTTCTGCCACAGTGTCAACTATCTGCTATATATTACGTTTTCGTCTCTTTCCAAATGACACTGTCTCCTGGTCTTTCAATTTTCTGAAAATTTTTGAAGATCATGAGAAAGATAGAATGAGGCAGCTGGTACTCCTCTTTCCGATGAAAATCTTTTCAATAGGAGCACATTCGTCTTTTCTATGCTCTAATAGATGCTTTTTCCGCTGGCTCCCTCCTTTTCTTCGCCAGAGCAGAGAATGTCACTCCTATGACAAGAACTTTATGGGTCAGTAAATTTTGATAGTTTACTTGTGTGAAACTGAAACAACGCTAATCTAACTTTACACCTCGGATCTGGTTTTACGGAGCGAAAAATTTTTCTTGTGGTTCAGTACTACAGCGTTGGTTTCCCAGAACACTTCTCACAGTACATATTGCTACGTCACTTTATGGACTATCTTTTCGCCTGGCATTGGATTCCACGAATGTATTTTACGTATGTAAGTAGTGTAACTTTGATCCTCTTTATTTCCAAGATGGATAAAGACAAGAAGAAAATTTTTTAAAGTTGTTCGAGATCGCGATATTAGAAATATATCGTAAAAATTTCAGCAATTTGCTGTGCTTATCCGTCTTTGAATCATCAACCCTATTTTGGTATGAAAAAAATTGTAGCAACTCTTTTTGGAGGTTTTCTAATGAACCACCCACGTACTAATAGTGCCTCCATAAGCCTCTTAGGGCCCACCAGAGACCAGATCAAATGCAAAAAGAAGCGATCAATTTACCGCATTTGCCTAAGCAGGACGACGTGTCTAATACTCATACTTTGACCCTGTATTGTTAGATAGTGATACTAAGATGATCCTGCTGGATATACATATGGTCCCTATCCCAAGGACTATCCGGAACACATGACCCTATTTTTCTATTACCAATAGAACCCGAGATTGAAACGACGGAAGAACCCCTTTTATGCGTGGCGTTTTGGCGCATTTGTCTGATGGAAGTAAATTGATCTTCACTGAATAATAAAGGAGTTGATTCCACTACGAAATTAAAGCAGCATTTGAATTAACTATTAGATTAAATGCAAAAGAAACGGTTTAACAGCCATTGGAAATAATAAGTTAATGCCTTGGCAAAGCTAGAGAGACAGCTCTACCGTGATTCAAATGGCTCTGAGCACTATGGGGCTCAACTGCTGAGGTCATTAGTCCCCTAGAACTTAGAACTAGTTAAACCTAACTAACCTAAGGACATACACACATCCATGCCCGAGGCAGGATTCGAACCTGCGACCGTAGCGGTCTCGTGGTTCCAGACTGCAGCGCCAGAACCACGTGGCCACTTCGGCCGGCTACCGTGATTCAAATGAACGCGTATCTAGATAAAGGAAATACGATCGCAGAAGCCGGAAAGTGATTACCGAAAGTTAGTGCAAAAGGACAGAATACACTACAGAAAGGTATGCGTTTGCATCTATAGGCTGAGTTGAAAGTATGCTGAACTCTGACAGCAAACTAGTCTTCAGAATGAAGATGGAAATTATTGAATGCCGTTAAAAATGATTTGACACTCCCTACAGTTCGCCTCGTCGTAGCGGCTTGGTCTCACCCTTTTCACAATTTGTAGGTGGCAGCTCAAGTGACTGCAGAATCAGTCACTAGCTCGGTACCAACAACTTGCGTCTGCGTCTTAAATTCAACTCAGGAGGATAAGACACACTCATCCTGTGGGGCAGTGTTGTGCTATGAGGGACATTCGCCTACGGTTCCGTCAACACATGATACTGCGGTGCAGCAATGCTTTGGTTTGCCCCTTTGATTGTTCATGGTCTACCTGTTTTACGCTTTTCTTTTAGTTACTAAATTTTAGATTCTTACTATCCTCGAAATGAGTTTGCGAATCCCCGTGTCCTTTTCTTTACTTTAGTGAAACATGACTCTGAGGACCAACTGTGGGAAAACAGTCTGAATGTGACCCTACTTATTTTAAAAGACGGGATCTCTTCACAGAGTCACGAGATTTAAGGCGCGGAATTTACCGATGTTTTAAGTACATTAGCGTGTTGCGTCAGCTGCCAAGAATCTAGCATGTTGTTTCCATGCATCAAAGCTTCTGTTTCTAGTGATTGTATGTATGTGTATACATAGAATAAATGCTGTAATTATTATGAACACTTCTTGTCCCTTTTATCTGCAACTCCCTATACACATGGTGAAGTACGCTGGAGATTTTTAACCGCTGATGGTTCACTAGGGTGCCCGGTTCACTGGATGATGTTTTAGCATTACCCATTGCTCAATTCAGGCAATGTTCTTGGACTAGTATGAATACGTTTAATGACCAACTATAATAATAATAATAATAATAATAATAATAAACGTGATTCACCGTCAGCGGCAGGAAGACATTTCCCCGTGGTTAATCCTGTAAAAATATTGCAATGTGATTTTTCTAGGATGCCTGGTAAATCGCAAACTATTAAATGCAATATAACACATACCGTACAGTTAATAGGAAGTGACGCTTGATCAAGGTCCGCGTCACTTTCCATTCTCAACCAGACTTAACGTCTGAGAAAGTAAAGAAATAATAATAATAATAATAAACCGTTTCAATTAAATTCGGATTCAAGGGTTGGTCAGAAAGTAATTATTGTGGTGTCCGAGAACGCTATGGATCTCATTAGCTGCAGCACCTTCCAAGCCAGTCAGTCAGAGATGAGAACGATTGTGCGGTCTGGCAGCGGCAGATACCTGAGCAGGAGACTATCGAGGAAACGTGATTCACCGTCAGCGGCAGGAAGACATTTCCCCGTGGTTAATCCTGTAAAAATATTGCAATGTGATTTTTCTAGGATGCCTTGTAAATCGCAAACTATTAAGACAAATTGTAAACGATGCTTCTGGACGTTTAATTTTGTTCAGTTTCACAGCTTGAGGCTGCAGTGGACGGCCAACACTGTTGGGGATCGGCCGTGGGGATCCAACGGACGCCCAGCACGACTCACGAGACCATCCATCGGTTTGCACCAGTCATCAGCCCAGTTACTGCTCGCATTCAGGTTTACCTCTCAACCATGGTTGAGTGGGAGGTCGTCTCTGAGTTTGGCAGGCTGCGGAAGACTTCTCAGGCGTCCGAACACAAGGCCTTCCCAGTTAATCTGAGGAACAGGTTCCAGGAGTCGTCTGTTGCCGACACTGTCCAGCCAAATGCAGTCACTTTTCCTGTTTCAGGGAAACCTCCCAGCCTGCAAGATCAGAGCAGTCACAGAGCGTAGAGAGAGTAGGACTATTGGTAGGTGGAAACTCCAATGTCTTAGGCGATTTATGGGGCCCTTAGGAACATGGCTGCCAAGGAGGGGAAGAAAGCCAGTGCGAAATCCATGAGCATACCACCTGGTGGAGTCATTCCAGACCTAGAGCTGATCCATCTGGATGCCATGAAGAGTACAGGATACAGCTAACTGCAGGTGGTGGCTCATGTCTGTACCAATAATGTGTATTGCTTTGGTCTGGACGAGATTCTCCCTGGTTTCGTGAGGCAATCAAAAGATGTAAAGGTTACCACCCTTGCGAGATGAAAGCAGAGCTCACCATTTGTAGCATAGTTGACAGGGAGGATTGCGGACTGATTCAGACTCACCACTCGGCTTCGTACCAGAGGCTCAGATAGTTCTGCGACCGTGTAGGCCATAGGATAATGGGGTCTGGGTCAGGGGTCCATTCAAATGGTTCAAATGGCTCTGAGCACTATGGGACTTAACGTCTGAGGTCATCAGTCCGTTAGAACTTAGAACTACTTAAACCTAACCAACCTAAAGACGTCACAAACATTCATGCCCGAGGCAGGATTCGAACCTACGACCGTAGCGGTCGCTCGGTTCCAGACTGTAGCGCCCAGAACCGCACGGCTACTCCGGCCGGCAAAATAGTAGTTTAAATGCGGAGGTACGCATAAAATCATCCGAAATTGTGCTGAACGCATTTTCTGAAAATTTCGAGCAGTTAGCTCATGAGCCCACTCTAACAGTAAACGGTTGTGAAAACACACTTGACCTCTTAGCAACAAATAATCGTGAAGTAATAACTAGCATAAAAACGGATACAGGGATTAGTAAACAAAGTGTTGTCACAACGAGACTAAATACCGTAACTCCCAAATCTACCAAAAATAAAAAATATACATATTAAAAAAAGATAAAAATTCACTTGACACTCTCATGAGAGACATTCTCCACTCTTTCCAAATTAACATAGTAAGTGTGGACCAGATGTGGTTTGAATTCAAAGAAATAGTATCGGCAGAAATTCAAAGACTTATATCAAATAAATTACCAAACGGCGGAGCTGATTCCCCATGGTACACGAAACAGGTGAGAACACTGTTGCAGAAACAAGGAAACAATGCGTGCCAAGTTTAGAAGAACGCAGCACTCCCAAGATTCGCGATCTTTTACAGAACCTGGAACTTTAACGCGGGCTTCAATGCAAGACGACAATAATAGTTTCCAGAACGGAACTGCCTCGAAACCTCGTAGAAAATCCAAAGAGATTTTGGTTGTATGTAAAGCACATGATGATAGTTGTTAAACTACATGAAATAAAATCGTATCTTTTGAACGGTTTGCGTTGGAACGTTGAAACTACCGCGGGACATAATGGGAATTAGTATGCGCATGCATGGTTTGCTTAGCGACGAATACCACTTTCATTTGAATGGGTTCAATAAGCAAAACGGGTGCATTTGGGAGACTGTGAATCAGCATTTCGCGATAGAGGAGTCTTCACCCTAAACAGGTGACTGTGTGGTTTGCAATGTCGTATCACGGAATAACCTGTGCGATATTCCTTGACGGTGCGGTGACTACCAAAACGTACATGAAGGTGTCTGATGATTATTTCATGCCCGTTATCCGAAGTGACCCTGATTTCGACATGATGTGGTTCATGCAAGACAGGCTCGATCCCATCGAAGCCTAAGTGTTTGATATCCTGGAGGAGCACTTTGAGGGTCGCAGTCTGGCTCTAGGATACCTAAAGGCCACTGGCATGGGACTCGATTGGCCGCCATATTCTCCGGATCTGATCACATGCGACTCCTTTGTGGCGGCTGTATTGAAGACAACGCATACAGCAATAACCCCAGCATTGCTGAGCTGAAAACCACCATTTAGGAGGTCATCGACAGCATCGATATTCCGACACTTCAGCAGGTCATGCAGAATTGCGCTATTGTTTGCGCCACATAATCGTCAATGATGGCCGCATATCGAACATGCCATAACCTAAATCCGAAAAACTGTAGTGAGGTTTACATGTTGAGTAAAAATGTGCGTATCTAATTTACGTTTTTTCCATATCGTTCAATAATTGTCACCCTGTATGTTAGCAGCAGGACACAATGACTCCTCTCCGTAATAGCAGTGGAAATACTATCGATGACAGTGCTGCTAAAGCAGAGTTACTAAACACAGCCTTCCGAAATTCCTTTAAAGAAGAAGTAAATAATCCGGAATTCGGATTAAGAACAGCTGCCAACATAACTCAGAAGTAGACATCTTCGGAGTAGTGGAGGAACTTTAATCACTTTATATTAGCAAGTCTTCAGTCCTGACTGTATACCAGTTAGGTTCCTTTTACGGTATTTGATGCAACACTTTTTTAAAAAATCATATACAACCGACCGGTCGAAGAGAGATCCGCAACTAAAGACTAGAAAGTTGCATAGCTCACACCAATATTCAAGAAAGGCAATAGGAGTAATCCACTAAATTGCAGGCCCATATCATTAACGTCTATGTGCAGCAGGATTCTGGAACATACACTCCTGGAAATTGAAATAAGAACACCGTGAATTCATTGTCCCAGGAAGGGGAAACTTTATTGACACATTCCTGGGGTCAGATACATCACATGATCACACTGACAGAACCACAGGCACATAGACACAGGCAACAGAGCATGCACAATGTCGGCACTAGTACTGTGTATATCCACCTTTCGCAGCAATGCAGGCTGCTATTCTCCCATGGAGACGATCGTAGGGATGCTGGATGTAGTCCTGTGGAACGGCTTGCCATGCCATTTCCACCTGGCGCCTCAGTTGGACCAGCGTTCGTGCTGGACGTGCAGACCGCGTGAGACGACGCTTCATCCAGTCCCAAACATGCTCAATGGGGGACAGATCCGGAGATCTTGCTGGCCAGGGTAGTTGACTTACACCTTCTAGAGCACGTTGGGTGGCACGGGATACATGCGGACGTGCATTGTCCTGTTGGAACAGCAAGTTCCCTTGCCGGTCTAGGAATGGTAGAACGATGGGTTCGATGACGGTTTGGATGTACCGTGCACTATTCAGTGTCCCCTCGACGATCACCAGTGGTGTACGGCCAGTGTAGGAGATCGCTCCCCACACCATGATGCCGGGTGTTGGCCCTGTGTGCCTCGGTCGTATGCAGTCCTGATTGTGGCGCTCACCTGCACGGCGCCAAACACGCATACGACCATCATTGGCACCAAGGCAGAAGCGACTCTCATCGCTGAAGACGACACGTCTCCATTCGTCCCTCCATTCACGCCTGTCGCGACACCACTGGAGGCGGGCTGCACGATGTTGGGGCGTGAGCGGAAGACGGCCTAACGGTGTGCGGGACCGTAGCCCAGCTTCATGGAGACGGTTGCGAATGGTCCTCGCCGATACCCCAGGAGCAACAGTGTCCCTAATTTGCTGGGAAGTGGCGGTGCGGTCCCCTACGGCACTGCGTAGGATCCTACGGTCTTGGCGTGCATCCGTGCGTCGCTGCGGTCCGGTCCCAGGTCGACGGGCACGTGCACCTTCCGCCGACCACTGGCGACAACATCGATGTACTGTGGAGACCTCACGCCCCACGTGTTGAGCAATTCGGCGGTACGTCCACCCGGCCTGCCGCATGCCCACTATACGCCCTCGCTCAAAGTCCGTCAATTGTACATACGGTTCACGTCCTCGCTGTCGCGGCATGCTACCAGTGTTAAAGACTGCGATGGAGCTCCGTATGCCACGGCAAACTGGCTGACACTGACGGCGGCGGTGCACAAATGCTGCGCAGCTAGCGCCATTCGACGGCCAACACCGCGGTTCCTGGTGTGTCCGCTGTGCCGTGCGTGTGATCATTGCTTGTACAGCCCTCTCGCAGTGTCCGGAGCAAGTATGGTGGGTCTGACACACCGGTGTCAATGTGTTCTTTTTTCCATTTCCAGGAGTGTATATTGTGTTCTAACATTATGAACTGCCTCTAAGAGAACGGTCTATTGACGTAGACGGAAAGTCAGTAAAATCGAAGTGATTTCTGGCATTCTCCATGTTAGTGTTATAGGCCCTTTGCTGTTCCTTATCTATATAAACTATCTAGGAGACAATCTGAGCAGCCGTCTTTTGCTGTTTGCAGATGACTGTCGTTTATTGACTAATAAAATCAGAAGATCAAAACTAATTGGAAAACGATTTCGAAAAGATATCAGTATGGTCAGAAAACTGCAATTTATCCTAAATAATGGAAAGTATGAGGTGATCTATGTGAGTGCTAAAAGAAGTCCGCTGAGCTTCAGTTACCCATCAAATCTGAAGGCCGTAAACTGAACTAAGTAACTTAGAAATTGCAGCTACGAACAACTTACGTTAGAAAGAATACATAGAAAAGGTTGTGGAGAAGGCTAACCAAAGACTGCGTTTTATTGACAGAACACTTAGAAAATTCAACAGATCTACTAGAGAGACTGCCTACACTACCCTTGCCCGTCCTGTTTCGGATTACTCTTGCGGTGGTGTGGGATCCTTATTAGACAAGGGTTAGCGGAGTACATCGAGGAACTTTCAAGAAGGGCAGCCAGCACGGTTTATACTATCGAGAAATGGGGCAGAGTGTGACGGACATGATACAGGATTTGAGGCGGACATGATTAAAACAAAAACGTTTCTCGTTGCGGCGGGATGTTTAAGAAATCTGTCACCAACTCTCTTCTCCGAATGCGAAAATTTGACGCCTACCTACATAGGGAGAAACGATCACCGTAACGAAATAAGGAAATCAGAGCTCGCACCGAAAGAGACAAGTGTTCGTTCTTTCCGCGAGCTGTACGAGAGTGGAATAATAGATAATTATTCTTAACTTGGTACGATGAACCCTCCGCCAGGCGCTGATGTGTTATTAGCAGAGTAACCATTTAGATGCAGATAAGAAATTCCTCGTGGTATACCATGCAGTCGCAGTCCAGAAACTTCTTGTCAGTGAATAACGGTGAACTGCGTGCTATTGAGCGAGGATTCTAAACTGATAAATCTCTTCTGAACTTTCCTACTGTTTGATTAGTTCAAACGCATTGTTTGGACAACACGTCGTGAGCTCAGTTGACATGCTGATTGCTGGTGATATTGTGTACTATGTGAGGAATTGAATAGTACAAAATATTAGGTACTTTTATGTCAGGAACTGTTTATTATAGCAAACTGGCAGCAAGTGAGAATGCAGCAGAAATACTTTAACCAAGAACTTTGTTTTTCTCATATACAGGCTCGCTCTCCAAAGAGTCGTCAGGCGTAGTTTCTGTGGCGTTTCAGCAGATATTTTTGAATTTCGTTTTTGCATTGTGCAGCTGCATTGTCAGCCCAAACCAATACTGCTCATGGCGTCTTTCATGTGACGCCCATTGTCGACGGAAAGCATCTGTTTCCGTTACCATAAAATGATTAAAGCTTCATTTTACATGCCCATCGCTGGAGCGGTCCCAGATTAGTCTAATGCGACGTCTGTTTCATCGACGCGTATTAATAGGGACAGTAGAAACACGAGGTATATAACCAGTACTCCAGCCTCGGCAGCGCTGCTATGGCCCCCGTTGACTGCTGTTTACTCTTCATGTTTTACAGTCCCTCTTAATACATAGCGATAAAATGAACATGGAACTGCAATTTGCGAGCCCTCTATTGAGTAGGCACGTAACTTTACAATTTAGAAATAATTTTGTTTGTATTGGAAAACGAACCGACGCTTTCTGTTGACACTTTGCGTCACATGAGACGTGAGGTGTAGTTGTCCGGGTTGGTTCCAGCTTCACAATGTAAAAGCTAATTTGCAAGTATCTGTTGAAACACCAGAGAAAAATTCGTTTGACGACTCTCAAGAGAGACACCCGGTATAGTAGCTTCAGTCAGACCTGATAGATTAAACCACCTCCCAACAGGAAACCATACATTTTATGCACCGGATATTTAGCGACCCCGCGGCGTGGCAGTTGCGCGTGGTGTACCGATGTAGGCAAATACGTTAATGAACTCAGGTCTTGAGGGTATCCGAGGAGTGAAGGCTTTACGAACAGGAACACATTGTTCGAGAAAAATGCAATGAAGGGACGTCTCAATACAGGTGCTGCAGGTAATTAGTCTTTCCCAGAAACCAAGTGGCACGAAATTCGAAGCGAGGACGCGCTGCTGCGTCATGATTGAAGAGGACGGGGTGGGGGGGGGGCTTAAATCTAGAGAAGTGTCTCCCATATGGGATCGTCGAATACTCTGTGCTACAGCCGTTGTAAATACGGTACCACACATTAAGACCGAGAAAATGCCTCGACAGCACTGTCAGTTTGCTCCGACAGTGCTGCAGAAGACTTTGGAACGCTATTGGTAGTAATGGACAAAGGTCGGAGGCCGGACGAGACAGCGCCTTGCAGAGTGGACCTTGAGGCCAGCCGGCGGTGAGTCACAGCAGACACAGACGTCCCTGGATAAACGAACGGCACGGCACGGCGCGCTGACCCGAACAAATAACGCCGTAGGAGAGACTGCGTATACACTGTCCGCGACACACCCAAACAGCATTCGTGCACTTTGCTTGCGGCGACGCTTTGAACTATGCAGTTTGGTGTCCTCATAGGTACCACAGTCACGGGTTGCACAAACACTTGCACACGGTCAATTAACCGCTGCTTTCACAAACATCTAAACCGTAAACGCAATGCGAGAACTTTGACCTGAATCATGCCAGAAAGCGATTCCGCTCTGCACGCTCATGCACTTCTCGAACAGTCCCCAGCCGTAATGACGGTGCTCTGACGTGGTGGGACAGCAACGCATTTATAACGTATCTTCTTCACCGATGTTACCGCAGCTATATTCTTATTGAATGAAAGTGGAAGTGTTACCCACTTAGGTTGTTATTTGAACTTTTCTTTCATTTCGTTTCCGATAGTCATGTGTCACAACTAAAGGGAGATGCTGCGAAATTCTCAAACATTTACACTGGCTAGAAATTCTGTTACCTCATTTCCATTTTGTTTGCATCAGAATGAATGTTTCAAAGACTTTCTTTGATCTCACTAAACTATCGGCTATCTGCAGCATGAATGAAAACAGAAACTTGGAGTAAATTTTGAATGAAAGTACGCACTGGACTATATAGCTCCTAATTTCGTAAGAGTAAAGAGTGTTTCTCTTCCATTCATGCACATACAATCTTGACCATCGAACACATTTTACAATTACGTTTAGGATCAGAGTTTTCATTATCTTTCACACATGTTCAATGTGTCCTCGAGATGCATGATACATCCAGACGATTGCCGAACTCGTCCCACGCTTTTGCGAGCATGTCTATAGTCGCTGCATTCATTCACTGCTGTTGCTCTGTGGTGTCGCGGTTGCTGGAAGGGCAGGAACATGGACGGAGCCATAAATCTGCCGGCCTTGAAGGGCGATCTTGTAGTACGAGATCTGTACGCCCCTTTACGGCTGATATATATATAGTGCAAGTGGCTCATCGCTAATAAAGTCAGGTCGCAAAGATAGAACCGAATTGCACATTTCTTCACGTTAGGGGATACTGTATTGTACGTACACGGCCCTTCTGAAGGTCTGAATGAAGTACAGTGGTGTGTAAGACATCGTAGATAAGGCGCGGCATTGTTTTCGAAATGGTTTTAGGTACACAGTAAATTTTTAACATGAAAAATTGGGAAATTTCTAACTTATGAAGAAAATGATTCAAATGGTTCTGAGCACTGTGGGACTTAACGTCTGAGGTCATCAGTCCCCTAGAGTTAGAACTACTTAAACCTAACTAACCTAAGGACATCACACACATCCATGCCCGAGGCAGGATTCGAACCTGAGACCGTAGCGGTCACACCGTTCCAGACAAGCGCCTAGAACCGCTCGGTCACACAGGCTGGCTTAACTTATGGAGAATCCACAAAGGACAGTAAGAATATCTAACTTTTCATGTCGTATTCACCAAATACGCTTGGTGTCAACCACGAAAAGTGGCAGTGAGAAAACCCTCTACCACCAATAGTTGCTGTTGTGATGGCTGGCTCGACGCGGCAACTGTACAGCCTTGTGACAGTGCCAAAAAGACTTGGTCAACAGCTATGGCAATACGATGGCAACACAGATCAGCAACAATGTACAGTAATTACTAGCAGATACTTCACATGACTCAGCTGTAATGCGATGATGGTTCGTGGGAATATATCTGTGTTTACTTGTACTGACTAGTCTTCAATTCTTGTCCAGTCCTGAAGCCAACGAACGATAACGATCGCTTGTAGAATGCCTAATTTGCCTCTCCTATGCGGCGACTGTTTACTCCGGCCTGATGCTGTCTTGAGGTACTAACCACACTTAACGATATTGTGTTTATACTGCCGGCTTATATCCACGTATAGCTGAAGAATGTCTGTTACGTAAGACGGAAGCGTAAAATAGTCCTCGCCTTGTGCGCCATCTGTTGGAGGCTAGCCTTAACAAGGGTACTGCGCCTACTCTTCAACACCGATTTAGTCCAAATTTGTAGCGCAAGCAGGTCTTCGCTAGAAACAGCAGTGGTGGAAGAGAGCACCAAATGCCAGCCATTTAGAAAACATTCCATTTTTCGTGCGTGTCTGGCGAGGCATAAGCCACTTAAAGTTTACGTAGTTTCCAGGCAGCTGTTTGAGCAGCCGAGTACAGAATTGTAATTCAAGGGACGTGGGGCCGCGTCTGTGCACAAGCTGTTCGAGTTCCAGTTTTTACTTTATTTACACTGCAAATAAACCGAAATAATGCTCAGTCACTTTAGTATGCACCACGAAAAATCTCGCCGCTTAATTGTAGATTTGTTTCGCCTCCCCCGAGACAATTAACAGAGGAAATTTGTTCTCTAGAACGTAAGACTTCATCACGTCAGTCACAAAATTTTTGTGAGGGGTTGCTGATAGTTTCCCATTTGTTGAAATAATGACGACATTCCTGAACTTTGCCAAACTCATCCACCAAATTTTCCTTTCCCTTTCACGCCTATTACGAAAATATTAATGAACACAGACTCGACGAGCCTCTAATTACAATTACATACAACCCCCCCCCCCCTCTGTGCTACCCGCTGCCTGGAAACTACTGTTGTGTTCAGTCCAGAGACTGGTTTGATGCAGCTCTCCATGCTACTCTATCCATCTACCCGTGCCAGCCTCTTCATCTTAGAGTAAGTCCTTCAACCTACATCCTTCTCAATCTACTTAGTGTATTCATCTCTTGGTCTCCCTCTACGAGTTTTACCCTCCACACTTTCCTGCAATACTAAATTGGTGATCCTTGATGGCCGGCCGGGGTGGCCGAACGGTTCTAGGCGCTACAGTCTGGAACCGCGCGACCGCTACGGTCTCGGGTTCGAATCCTGTCTCGGGCATGGATGTGTGTGTGGTCCTTAGGTTAGTTAGTTTGAAGTAGTTCTAAATTCTAGGGGACTGATGACCTCAGATGTTAAGTCTCATAGTGCTCAGAGCCATTTTTTTTTATCCTTGAAGCTTCGGAACGTGTCCTACCGACCTGTCCCTTCTAGTCAGGTTGTGCCACATATTCAGTACCACCTCATTAGTTACGTGATCTGCCCATCTAATATTCAGCATTCTTCTGTAATACCATGTTTGGAATGCTATTCTCTTCTTGTGTAAACTGCTTCGTTCATGTTTCACTTCCATACGTAGCTACAATCCATACAAATACTTTCAGAAACCTACTTCCTAAGACGTTAATCTACACTTTATGTTAACATATTTCTCTTCTTCAGAAACACTTTCCTTACCACAACCAGTCTCAATTTTATATCCTCTCTATTTCGATAGTCATCAGTTATTTTGCTTCCCAAATAGCAAAACTCATACTACTTTAAGTATCTCATTTTCTAATCTAATTCCTCATCATCTGATTTAGCTAGACTTCATTCCATTATCACATACACGAGTAATGCCTCGCCCGAACCACGCCAGATCATCCCCCCCCCCCCCCCAATAAACACTTGACATATGAAGTTCCCACTTCTGTCACTTTCGTTTCTGGCCGAAGGCCACACACACACACACACACACACACACACACACACACACACACACACACACACACACACACCAAAAAATGTACGAAATCGTTTGTGATGAGCAGGCGCAGTCCCCTCGTGACATGCACCTGACTAATAGGCAACTCGGCGCTTTTCGTTTCATGGCTGTGTTCCGTATGTTCCAGAAAACGCAGCAGTTCAGTTCAGCAGTGTAACTTACGGAAATAAGCCAACATACAGTTTTATTTTAAAAAAGCCACAATGTGATACCTACAGCTCCGTGATTAATAAAGTTTGCGCTGACAAGCTGTTTCCTATTTTAAGCGGCCATGGTGATTGTTCCTCGAAGCGAAAATAGTTATTAATAAATCATTAGTGTATTTTACTTTTAGACACCTGCTTCCATTATTGCATCCAACCAACCCAATTTGATTTTCCGTTCGTCGACGAGACTTGCAGCTATTTTCCTCGCGTACGCCGCTGCTCGTTGTGCAGTTGAGCTGAACAGCACTTAGAGCATTTTGCGGCAAGCCACGATCGCGTAACACTTACGTCCGCTGCGCGCACGTTTCCCGCAACGCTAACTGCACCCACTTCCGTGTTTCGCACGCAGCGTAATACCTAATACCCCGTTCCTCTACGCCCACGCAGAGTATTACGTTGCACTAAAACCGGCTTCCACGGTCTGTGCAAGCTGTACTACATGAAATTAACAGCATTTAGGTATTACCGACGCAGATTACCACCCCAGACGAAACTTTAATCTAAATAAAGAAACTCATTTCACTCTAAGTGTTAACATCTGCAGCACCAAACCGACTGCGACACTTAGCAGAAGCGCGTTTCTGCTAAATATCGGGGCACATCCACTTGACTGATTCTGTCATCTTGAAGAAAGATGATACCAACGGCCGTAATTAACTATTTTATTTAGCCACCACTTTCGGTTCCTCACCGTCACTATCTGCAGGCCCTTATACACTGAAGCGCCAAAGAAACTGGTATAGGCATGCGTATTCAAATACAGAGAGATGTGAACAGGAGAATACGGCGCTACGGTCGGCAACGCCTATATGAAACAGCAAGCGTCTGGAGCAGTTACATAGGTTACTACTACTGCTGCTGCTACGGTAGGTTATCAAGATTCAAGTGAGTTTAAACGTGGTGTCAGTCGGCGCACGAGCGATGGGACACAGCCTCTCCGAGGTAGCGATGAAGTGGGCATTTTCCCGTTCGACCATTTCTGGAGTGTATCGCGAGTATCAGGAGAGCGGTAAAACGTCAAATCTGCGACATCTCTGCGGCCAGAAAAGCATCCTGCAAAAACAGGACAACGACTGAAGAGAATCGTTTAACGTGACAGAAATGCAACCCTTCCGCTAAATGGCGCAGATTTCAATGCTGGGACATCAACATGTGTCAGCGTGCGAACCATTCAACGAAACACCATTGCTATGGGCTTTCGGAGCCGAAGGCCCACTCGTGTATCGTTGTCGACTGCGAGAGAAAGTTTTACGCCTCGCCTGGGCCCGTCAACACCAACGTTGGACTGTTGACTGGAAACATGTTGCCTGGTCGGACGAGTCTCCTTTCAAACTACATCGAGCGGATGGGCATGTAAAGGCGTGGAGACAACCTAATGAATCCATGGACCCTCCATGTCAGCACGGGACAGTTCAAACTGGTGGAGGATATGTAACGGTGTGCGCGTGTGCAGTTCGAGGGATATGGGACCCCTCGTACATCTAGATGCGACTGACAGGTGACACGTATGTAAGCATCCTGTCTGTTCACCTGCACCCATTCACGTCCGTTGTGCATTCCGACGGACTCTGGCAGTTCCAGCAGGACTGTGGAACACCCCACACGCCAAGGATTGCTACAGAGTGGCTCCAGGTACACACTTCTAAATTTAAACACTTCCGTTGGCCAACAAATTCCCCAGATATGAACATTATTGAGTATATGGGATACCTTACAACTTGCTGTTCAAAAGAAATCTCCACCTCCTCGTACTCTTACGGATTTATGGTAAGCCCTGCAGAATTCATGGTTTCAGTTGCCTCCAGCACTGCTTTAGACATTAGTCGAGTCCATGCCACGTCGTGTTGCGACGCTTCTGCGTGCTCGCAGGCGCCCTACACGATATTAGGCAGGTGTACCAGTTTCTTTGGCTCTGCAGTGTAAATGAAACTATGTAAGCCACCAAGTCGTCTGTGATATTACACGGATCACTGTAACTGGTTTCCACAGATTACTGCGTGGTAGACGTGGCCCCTATACTTCTAGTCTACGGAAACCAACTGGATACGGTGATCTCTATAACAGCACGAACGACTGGATGACATACCTAGTTTCGTGTGCAAGGGCCCGAAGATGCTGTCAGTGAGGCACCGAAACTGATAGTTAAATAAAATTATTGAATAAAATTTGAGCTTTTGGTATATTTTCTTCCTTTCTTCAACCAGGCGCGGTCCCACTCGATTTACGTAAGATGGAATCACAGAAACCTTGTCATTGATCCCACAGAACATATTCCACACCTGAAGAAGAAAGTGTGTATCAGCGTCTGTACAGCGAAGCAGTGTGCTCTCAGGTACCTTCGGCCCAAAGCATGCCCTAAATAGTGTTTCTAGTGGAACTCTGCCAACGTAATAGGTGTGTGCTTCACTGTAACGGCATTAAACAGCAGGAGTGGTAACAGCTCGTCGGAAAACACAAAACCTTCCTTTGAATTACGACAATTAGACACACAACCACTTCAGCAATACCACAGCATGCCTTATCTTTTCGCCGGAATGTTGGATACTGCTTTTGGTATGACACACCTCAACAGCAAACCGCTTCGGCAAGAGGGTCTGTTCCCAGAGATGCTTTATATTTATTCATAAAGTACCTGGATATGGCCAGGCTGGTTAATATGGCCAACATTTACGAAATAACACTTCTTTCACATCAATGCTGTCTACTACACCAAAACAGAATAGATTACTCCGCTTATGAAATCCATCTTGAACAGTCCCTGACACATCCTATACCAAAAAGAGTCTTCAGGATGCTAACCGTTACAAAGTAGGCGTCTTTCAAGACTACGTCGAAGGAGAGCGCCTGCAGTGTGCTAATTTCTGTGAAACATATGACCCTTTGGGGGATCTGCGATGTGCATCATGTGCACTAGGAACGTGTTTAATATACCAAGAAAGACATGTCTTTAATAATGTGGCCACAATGCCTAATTTCATGTGAACTCACAGCAAACCAATTTTTTCTTTTATCATTTTCAAATTCATCCGCTTCAATTTCTGGTACTTTAAATTTTAAATAACTAATATATTTCGAAGTTTTGGTAATTTGTTAGAATTCTGGTAAGTGTTAATAAAGTTGCACCGTTTGACAATTATATTTTTCATTCGAAAAGATGCTAAGCAATGGCCATCAGGTGACATACGCTTCTTATACAGCACAGAACTAGACTTTTGGGGAAAAAATATGAATTTGATGGGATTAATTTACTGTGTGATAATCCTTTCCCATTAGCAAACCCTAGATTTACATTTTAAGACAAAATAATTTGAGAACTTAATAAAATGTATGCAGGGGAAGTCTATGAAGCTTAATGTGATCAAATACAAGTAGAGAAAAAAAATCTATGAAGATGAGCATAGATACATTATCGTGGATAAGCTGAAGAACAGCGTTTGAGAACCTGTTGAAAGTTAGTACCGAGGAACGCAGGTTGGGTGGAAAGGGGGGAGAGACAGAGAGACAGAGCGCAGTCGTGCTCGCGGTGTGAACAGCTATCAACATCTAGTCTGTACAAGATGCAAAGTACACAGATAAGAGCACATTCCAATAATATTCGGTAATGCGTGATTCGATTCCTACTGCACGTAGATCTGCCTGTTTTTACCTATCTGTCCAACAAAGTCATTTTGGAAACCCGCTGTATTGCTCACCAGAAAAAAGGGAGAAGCTCCTTGTCTGCAGGTTGTTATAACCAACCCAACTTCGTAGTGCAGCGCGAAACATTTACAATTTTATTCGCGTGATGGCTGTTTGAAAACTTTTTTCACCTTTTCACACACTCTCAGAAGTTACTAGCTTTTCCAAAACGAAGACATTTGAATTTATTTACGTTTAACGTTCAATAGATATAGGACTGAGTTTAGACTTGTGTGGTCGTGTTTCTTTAGCCAATTTACACTAATCATGGTGCCTTTAACGAGCGTAGTCATTAAGTAGTACAGAAGGAAATTAAGTGAAGGTATTTTGTGTTGGGAACATAATTAACATGTTGTGGAACGTTAATTTACCTCCAAAATAATCCGCGTCGGTGGCAGGAGCAACTGTTTGCGGGCTTAACGGAACAGCCACATTAGATCACCGAACAAAGGCGGTGCGAAATCCGCAATGCCACGCATGTCATAAATGCTGGCAATTGTTTAGAATCATTTAAAATAGTTGAAGCAAAAATATTTTCCATCATATGACGGCAAGGAAGTTTAGACAAATATTTAGCCCTTTATAAAGATCATTTTTTATACTGCGAAGTTTTTACTGTCTGTAAAAATGGCGATGAGGGCAGTGTTTTTAAAAGCTTACCTACGACTTCATGAATGTAGTTACGCAACGAAAATTTACTGGAAAACAGTTAAAATTTCGTTGAGTTGCTGTACTATTTTGTACATACACTTTCAGTGAATTCTGTCAGATCCCATATTGTGAAATGCTGATGTAAATGCTCCAAAAGTTTGATTTACTTTATCATTAGTTGTATCGATGCCGTTACAGTAGAGTTACAAAAAATGCAAAAATGGAGCGGTGTGCTACAGTACTGTGTACCCGGAATTTTAATGTGTCCCGGGACTGCAGTTACCTACCTGCAAACAAGCCAAAAATAATTGTATTAAGTTTTGTTTTAAAGGCGATAATTGAAACTTCATGACTACCCCTCGTAAATCGTTCTGATGTATCACTTTTCTCACACGAAACATTACCGTGTTTCCTCTACTTATACTGAACTCACCGTTACCAGCTTAAAAAGAAAAAATGCTGTTTTACTGCAGTTTATGCAAACTTATTTTTAGCCAGTCGAATATATGGTAAACCCGAAATTAGTTTATATTATATCGTTTCAAGCTGTGATAAACAAGCCGTAGATTAATGTGTGGGAATTTGAGAACATCGGTTGATAAAGGCCTAATTTTTTTTTTATTTACTCGCAATATGCATGTCCCCTAACTGTCGACTGGAAAGGAAACTCTCGTTTAGACTGGTAGCTACCCCACATGTCCTTTTCCGGTACAGCATTACGTATTAACGTCACACAGTGAGTCTGCTCATGTCAGTTTCAGGAGAGAAAAAAGAGATCTGGACAAGTGTTGACATAGCACTGAACCGTTCAAAAGTTTTACAAGATTACGATATTTATTTAGAAGCACATTATAGGCTCTGAACAACGTTTAAAGTGTACAGGGAAAAGCTATCACTAAGAACAGAGACCACTCCATGTGCTCGGAAATCTTATTTGCATTAGGAAATTTAACAGCTAGGTAGTGATAGGTTATTTGTGCTGCGTCACTGATTTATCCTAAGAGTTCAAGATTTTCACGACGCAAAGTAAGATATGCGCTTCCTTTGTTACACTGTGTTGTTATACTAGTAAATCTGCAGACCCACGATTATTTAAAGAATCTAAATATCATGAATAAAACGGCTTCAAACGACTGTTTACTTTACAAATGAGTCAATGTGTAAAATATTTAACGGGAAGCATGTAAGCAAGATAAATATTTTAGATTTGAATAAGTGTTCACAGTTTGTTGTGAGCCTCTAAGTGTTCACGTTAAAAAACGCTGGATTAATGTAATCTGGGTAATTTGTATTCCATTAAAAACAAAAGCTGGTTTTTTCACGCATCTCTGCGTTTAAGACATGTCCCGAACTTGTCGTACAGGGGTGTAAGTTTCCGGATACATTCGTCAGTCTGTGTGGTTACTGCTTCAAAAATGTATTGTGAATACAGTTAGTCAGTAAGAAGTAATAAATTAAAACGGTATGGGTAGTGCTAAAGTTTTACTTCATGAACAGCGAAAATTTAGTAACCATACAAACTTTGTTCCTCTCATTTTGTTGGAAGTGCTGGCGATCAAGTTTCGTAAAGGTTTAAAATTATGTGTAAATTATGCTGGAAGTCAATAAGTGCAGATATCTGCGCGCCGCGGCTTACGCAGCTTAAAGACACACAAAAAGTTTTTAACTGTAATACTTTGTGTTTAACCTTTAACATACGATCACCAATTAATGGGTAGATTACGACAGCATTTTACATTTTTGATTTCGCTCAATGATAATGCGAAATACTGAAAATAAAATGTTTGTTGCCGACGGCAGCCGTCAGAGGGGCTGTGTGTAGCTGGGTCGGTGCTCCGTGAAACGCGTTAGTAACACAGATTGTTACACAATCTGAAAGGAACGGGAACACTATTCTTTACGGCCTTCCTCGCTCGGCAGAGCGAGAGCAGGAAGGGTCGCTTCACACCGGAAGCATTTGGGCCCGTATCGCCCCTGGTACGTGCCAGTCCCAGTGGAAATGAAACGCGCCCCGCGGGGCTTCTGCCGACACGCACCACTAACAGCACTCACCAAGGTTCCGTTACAACCTATCTGGCGCTTTTAAGTCGTTTGCCGCGAAGTGTGTGAAACGTAGAATGGCGCTAGCCCCTTCTTGGAACCTGAAACCGCCTGTGAGTTTACCGCACCCTTTTGTGTGGGTTCTTAACCTCATGTGGACAGATTTTTCAAGCGCTCTTCTTTGAGTTGTAACAGGTCACATTTTGAAACTAAAATGTAAGGATATCTTCTCAGGTTTAACTTTGTTTCCAAATTACATCGTGCGATAAAAATGTTCATGCAGCTCCGTAGCCGCGATGTCTAAAGCACGACTGTTTAGTGTCGCTGTACTCTGAAGTAACCGGTCCATATCCCGCTGGTGGAAGGTTTTTCATCGCTAGTATTTTACCGGCGAGTGGAGCAGAATCGGTTCGTGGCGGGAAGTTCCTTACCATCAGACTTTGCGCTAATGACAGAATTCCAAACATTTCAGCAGTTTCTCATCCAGCGACAGCATTTCGCACTGTTGACAGAAGTCCGTTGACGTTAAGCTCATCGGCTCCCTAGTGCTATGCGAGAGTATGCTATGTTCCCTGTTTTCTCATTTTTTTTACATCCATAACACAAACACTGTTCCCTACGACTACCGATTTACACTTCACAAAAATTCAGATATTCAGCTCACTCCATAGTGTGGTATCCCGGCACAGTATGAAAGAAAGTACACACAGCTAACATATTATTGCGGAACGTCATCGCAATATTGATGTCTAGAAGTTCACATGTCCAATAGACACTGATGTGTCTAGAGGAAGACATATCTGTAACCCTTGAAGCGAGTTTCGTTTGAAGTGCACTCTTCCAGCAACCGAAATTGACGTGGATAATGCACCAACAACTGGATCAGTATTCTATACGGTGACGGGATGAATACATTGTCACGTAAATTTTCTGATACTTCGTTATGCACTTTCCACCAACCTTACTTTCAAAGCGTATCAGTAAACATCTCTGGTACGGCAGAAACGTGTCACTGAAGTAAGGATTCCGTAGCATCAATAAGATAGTTTCATTTCGTTGTTTTACGGCTAGTGAATCAGATTACCTGCGAAAATCAATATTTCGCTACGTAAATGCTATTATAAAATTATGGCGCCACTACATGAACTGACAGGTGGACGAAAGATGGAAGCGACAGTGATTTCGTCACATCGTTTGCTCAGTCAGAATCGAAAAGGTGATCATTTCTGTTCGTGATTCAACTTCATACTACAGTTCCAGTTTAGAGAGCAAACAGAGCCATCACATTTAACCAAGTGTATTCCAACATCAAAAATACAAAGCCGATTTTCTGGGGAACTGAACGACATTCATTTCGGTTTGCTAATAATCTGTCATTTTTTCGTCGAAAATGCTACGAAAACTAAAGCATGCAAAAATTTCTAACTGTCAAGTGATGCTGACTCAGTACTGTTCAGACCCTTTTTTTCCTAAATTCGGTGGCATTCATTTCTGGAATCGGATCGCAAAAAGCTAACATCTTTTCTACACCCTCCATTCTTCGATTAAGGTTTCAGAACGTTTGAAGAACATTTAATGTTACGATGGATTGATTTTTGGGCTTTCCTTTTCTGTGTCAACCTCCATCTCTGAGTAGCACTTACACCGAACGTCCTCGACTATTTGTTGTGTCTATTCCAGTATGTTTTCTCCTAAGGTTTTTAGACTCCACAGCTCCCTCTGGTTACCATAGAAGATACTCTCTGGTGTTTTCAGTCATGTCCTATCATCCTGTTCCTTCTTAGCAGTCCACATAACTTTGAACATTTTTGTATACCACCACATAGCAAACTCCTCGAGTCTACTCTTTTCCATTTTCCCCATGTTTCAGGATTCATTTCGATATAATGCTGTGCTCCAGACGAATATTCTTAGAAATTTCTTGCTCAAATTAAGGTCTATATTTCTACTTTTGGCCAAGAGGGTACTCTTTACTGTGGTATGAATTTGGTCCTGCCAGAGATTGAAAAATTTAAAAAGGTCTTTATAAGATCACGTTGTAGTATAGATTAGCAAGGAAAGAATTTTTTTAACGTCATGAGAAGAGGAATAGAAATTAAAAGTGCAACGAAGCCGGCAGTAACATTCATTCACAAAGGTTCTTTAAGCGAGTTAGATTAACGGTGTCATTTCCAGAGTTTCCTGAAATTCGATCTCCTTCCACAGCAGTGAATATGCCAGTCGTCAGTATGACAAATTGAGGAACATGCAAGTAAGAGAATACTTATTTTTCCTACGCTGACGAGACGTTAGGTCTTCTCTGTAGAAAGTAGGGCATTACTACATTATTATACTATGATCGAAAATACTGCCCTGTTGTGTCTACCTACAGACGAAAGCACTGTGAAAGTTGCACTGCGATTTTGAGAGCGTTTTGGTGAGCGTCTGGATTTCCGCTACTTGAGAGCTCCGTACTGTGCATCAAACTGGGGCACAGTATTGAGACTATTTACTGACTGCGTAGACAATGTCATTGAGATTAGCTCATCCAGTCAGGCAGTTAGTAGTGTGAATTTGCCCAAGAACTGATAATCACAGGAATCGTGCTAGCATGCCAGTTTTTAGATTTTTTATTCTGGAGCAGAGCTAGGAAAAGTTTAACATCACGGTTACACCGTGTCAACTTGTACCAGGATTGGGAACAAAATAGGCTTCGTTCTTCTTGTACAAATTATCCCGGCATTCGTCTTGTGAGGTGCGTATGTATTTCACATGTCCGAATTTTATGCCAGTTTATTAAATAATGAATGAATTTCATTTTTATGTTATGAATTAAAGCGTTCTGTCATGGGACCAACCACTTAATATCGTTGGTGAGGATAGACCAAGTTTCTTTCATGGGAAACGAATTTTCTCTGAATGATACTTAATGACTAAAGAGGAAGATAATTAAAATTCAGCACCTTACTAAATACAACTAAAATTAACTGGTTAAATGTAGATTAAGTTACTTGAGGACTGGAAATGTCAAAGTTTCTAAATACCGTGTCTCATTTGTCAGGAGAATCGGAAAACATTCTCTCTCTTTGTAGGTAACTTATTTGTATCCGAAAAAATTGTGAAGACATTCTGATAACTACAGAATTATGCTGCTCACATCACTGCAGAAAAGGAGAAATTAGGTAATTATTATGAACGTTGTATGTGTCCTATCAAGGAGCTGACTGGTTCTAAATGCCAATAAAGGGTTTCTTTCACGGGTCATTAATACTGAGACAACGTTTTATTTGTGGCAATTCAAGTACAAAATACAGTAGCAATGTTTTAACTATTAAAACTGCAGTCATCAGGAACCATTTCTCACACTTTTCACAGAGAGTAATAGAAATTAAAGAAAAAATCTTTGAGTACAAGCTTCTGTTTCTTACTGTACGCAACTGTGTTCTGACAGTCAAATGTTGCGAAGATAGTTGTAGGACTTCATGTGCTGTTGAGAAATATGGGAATCACAACTTCCTGACTTCTTGTCTGTTCACTTCAACTCCTTTTTCTATCTCCTATTACAAAGATGTTTTTTGATACAAGTAAAAAGAACGAGGCTGACACACAGTATTTTGAACTCCATTTGGGAGCACAGCTTGGCACAAAGACGATTCGCTGTCTAGTAAAGAATGTTTTAAACATTTTCTCTGATTTGCCACTTAGAACAAGTCTAGTGATAAGAAAGAGTGCAAAGAATACAACAGTATCGGAAACCAGTTTTGCGAAGTCACCTAGGACACTCCTATTCTTCATTTATTTTGAGAATCACTACGAGTCCTATCTCTGGTCTTATAGACTTAGACGGCCTGAATTTACGGAAGAATGTGCGCGTTTTAAGGAAAGAAAAGAACAAATTGTGTCAATGAGAAGAATGCTGTCCAATTACCTGGAAATTAATTCTGTGGAATAGTGAGGATGAAAAATATTGCTTTGTTTAGAAGTTAATTTTGAGTAAAAGTATTTTTATATATTCATTACGTCACAGATAATTGCAATGAAGCAGTCTAGTATATCTCAAGACCTGAATTCCACCTTCAATCATAAAAATAAACACAGTTGTTGACAGTGCTGTCTCACTTATTAAAACATCCCGATCTGTTATGCTGCGATGGGATGATTTTCTTGTTGAAACCCATCGTCTCACCCATGTCTGCGGAGGGAGGGAGGGAGGGAGGGAGGGAGGTTGTAGGTTTTACGAAGGTGCTCCCTGGCTCAGTAGCGAGAACCAGGCGTGCATCGGAGCTCCGAAAAAGCTACAACCCGCCTGATGAGGTCCTCTGCAGACTGGTTTAAACAAGCAATTTATCCAGTCGCGGTATAATACACTCCTGGAAATGGAAAAAAGAACACATTGACACCGGTGTGTCAGACCCACCATACTTGCTCCGGACACTGCGAGAGGGCTGTACAAGCAATGATCACACGCACGGCACAGCGGACACACCAGGAACCGCGGTGTTGGCCGTCGAATGGCGCTAGCTGCGCAGCATTTGTGCACCGCCGCCGTCAGTGTCAGCCAGTTTGCCGTGGCATACGGAGCTCCATCGCAGTCTTTAACACTGGTAGCATGCCGCGACAGCGTGGACGTGAACCGTATGTGCAGTTGACGAACTTTGAGCGAGGGCGTATAGTGGGCATGCGGGAGGCCGGGTGGACGTACCGCCGAATTGCTCAACACGTGGGGCGTGAGGTCTCCACAGTACATCGATGTTGTCGCCAGTGGTCGGCGGAAGGTGCACGTGCCCGTCGACCTGGGACCGGACCGCAGCGACGCACGGATGCACACCAAGACCGTAGGACCCTACGCAGTGCCGTAGGGGACCGCACCGCCACGTCCCAGCAAATTAGGGACACTGTTGCTCCTGGGGTATCGGCGAGGACCATTCGCAACTGTCTCCATGAAGCTGGGCTACGGTCCCGCACACCGTTAGGCCGTCTTCCGCTCACGCCCCAACATCGTGCAGCCCGCCTCCAGTGGTGTCGCGACAGGCGTGGCTCTGAGCACTATGGGACTCAACTGCTGAGGTCATAAGTCCCCTAGAACTTAGAACTACTTAAACCTAACTAACCTAAGGACAACACACACATCCATGCCCGAGGCAGGATTCGAACCTGCGACCGTAGCGGTCGCGCGGTTCCAGACTGTAGCGCCAGAACCGCTCGGCCACCAGCGGCGGGCGACAGGCGTGAATGGAGGGACGAATGGAGACGTGTCGTCTTCAGCGATGAGAGTCGCTTCTGCCTTGGTGCCAATGATGGTCGTATGCGTGTTTGGCGCCGTGCAGGTGAGCGCCACAATCAGGACTGCATACGACCGAGGCACACAGGGCCAACACCCGGCATCATGGTGTGGGGAGCGATCTCCTACACTGGCCGTACACCACTGGTGATCGTCGAGGGGACACTGAATAGTGCACGGTACATCCAAACCATCGAACCCATCGTTCTACCATTCCTAGACCGGCAAGGGAACTTGCTGTTCCAACAGGACAATGCACGTCCGCATGTATCCCGTGCCACCCAACGTGCTCTAGAAGGTGTAAGTCAACTACCCTGGCCAGCAAGATCTCCGGATCTGTCCCCCATTGAGCATGTTTGGGACTGGATGAAGCGTCGTCTCACGCGGTCTGCACGTCCAGCACGAACGCTGGTCCAACTGAGGCGCCAGGTGGAAATGGCATGGCAAGCCGTTCCACAGGACTACATCCAGCATCTCTACGATCGTCTCCATGGGAGAATAGCAGCCTGCATTGCTGCGAAAGGTGGATATACACTGTACTAGTGCCGACATTGTGCATGCTCTGTTGCCTGTGTCTATGTGCCTGTGGTTCTGTCAGTGTGATCATGTGATGTATCTGACCCCAGGAATGTGTCAATAAAGTTTCCCCTTCCTGGGACAATGAATTCACGGTGTTCTTATTTCAATTTCCAGGGGTGTAGATCGGTATGTTTTAATATGTGTGCAGCCGGTAAGGTTTACACCCAGAGGAACGTAAGGTAATGGGAGCGATATGACGTGGTCTTGCACTGCTCTTGTCCATAGGGTCTGGCAACCTAGCTTTCAATTGAGCTGGTATATCTGATTACTGTTAGCATATAACTGGATGAAAGGCTAAGTTTCCTTAGTTTCACTTACGCAGTTACCCGAAGACTTGAACGAATGAGTTTACTGGAGCCTTGCTTACCAGAGGCAAAAGACCGCACAAAAATTGACGAGGTATTAGTAATTAAGCTTTAGTGGGTGACAGGAAATTAATTTCCTTATGTTGGATTGCAGGTACCTACGTGTCACCATCCTGCACCTGAGCAATGGGTCTGGCCGTGTTTTGTGGCCCAGGTCCAGGTACTGTGCCTTGTGGCACGTGAAAGTAGCTGGGCCACTGCAGCTGAGAACATCGGCCTTGTGAGACGGTTCGCCTCTGTGCCGCTGTCTTAGTGTCCTAGTCGACCGCCAAGGTCGCCGAGATCCCGCGAAACGAGCAATTTCCGACTTCCGGGCAAAAACCGGGTGAGCGGCAGCTGCTGGAGCGTCAACGAACTTTGGCACGCGTCAGTCGGCCAGCGCGCACTGGGCGCCCCCTCCCTGACAAGATTGTTACTATCTGGCTCTTAGTTCTACTCTCCTTACGTTATCATCTCTTTCTCGTTAATCTTTTGTTCCGTTAGGTTGGGAAAACTGTACCTAAAACGAATCATCTCTTTCTCGTTAATCTTTTGTTCCGTTAGGTTGGGAAAACTGTACCTAAAACGAATATCCTGTTTCTTCTTATAGGAGTGTGGTTTCAACTTTCTGCCATAAGCTTCTCGTCTCGTGTGCTGCCTTTTAATTGACACCCCTGAAAAAAAGCGTTTTTCTCACCTAACCTGAACAAACAATACTTCTCAAACTTTATATAATAAGAATCCGTTTCAGTCGCGACCAGTCTGGAAGAGTAGAGCATCTTCAGGTGGCATCAAATAATGATGGGAACAAATGAGTGGTGTGGTGCCAGTCAGTCATGGGGGATCACACCCCACGTCAAACGCACGGGAGTGTAGGACTAGCAACCACAGCGCCCTCCTGGACAGCACGACACAGAAATGACTAGTCACTTGTTCACATGAAATCGCTACGTTGCAGCTACCTGTGAAATGGGGGTAAAAATAAACTTGTAATTTCAATGCTGTTCAGTAGTGAGCTGTGTGTCACTCATAGTTAATGTGGCACTGCCGTTTGCGTTCAATATTCGGTCTGTCTAGGGAAGTATTCCATTTTTTGGGAGTGCATCCTGAATAGTGTTTCCGCTTCCGATATTTCAGCTGATAACATTACACACATGTTCAAGATCAGTCGCTGGTGTAATTTAAACCGCTTGATCCAATACTATGAGGCGAATGCATCTGCAGCAGGGATAACAGTGTCGTCAACAAGATCGTCTATCACAGACGAAACAAAGCAAGCGCGTATCAGCAGATCCTGATCATGTATACGAAAGATTAGGACGCACTAAAACGCCGAAGGAAGATTATATACATGAATTATCACTCCTTTGTCCTTTCTCCACATTAAGAGACAGGAATATGTATGCGCCGCATCGAGAAGAAGGGTGTTCAATAAACGAACACCAACAGTTACAGTCCGCGCAGAATGCAATGGCTGGTAGATGCGCAGACGGCAGGGCACACGTGGGGAGAATGGTAGTGGTGGGGAGTAAGGGCAGGCGTTGTAGGGGAAATGCCGAGAGCTAGAGGGGAAGAGGGGAAGTGGAGTTCCAACTATTTAGATATCCGGAACCATTTATGAAATATGAGGAATGTTGTGGATATTTCACTCTGTCTTTATCGCTGGCACGGCGCGATCGCAAATGGGTGTGCTGTGTCAAATCAATTTTCTCGACATTGATGACATATACCTCTGCCCAAGTCTAAAGAAAAATACGATATATTAACTAAATTTCATATCCAACAACATATTATGTAATAGGTACCAAACGCTAAATCATAGCCACCCTAGTTTTTCATTGAAATCTTTTCCAAATAATGTCTAAATTCCATGTAAATATCACATAACTATGATCATTAGTGAAATGATGGGCATGTCATCATGAAACTCTCATATAAAGCTGTAAGTAAAAATGATTTTCTTTTAACAAATAATTTCTGTAAAATTGTTTGAGAAAAGTTTCAGGCTTTCACCTCGATTATATCATTGCTGACTGCCCAAAATGTAGAACACATTTGTCCCCTTCAGAACAAATGAATTAACTCGCCCAGCGCTTTTGATGTTAAACTTATCACTGCGCATTGGCCACCGTGTCCTTTGTAGGCTATACTGCCCCTGCCTGCTAACAGTATTCTCTTATAATCGCGACCTGCAGGGATAATTATTCACGGCCATTAATACCATTGTGTATGTGTCACAGTGGACTTTGATACTAATACAATCCTGATGAGAGAAAAGACTACGACCATTGTCCACTGCAACGCTTGTGAGAAAGTGACATGGTAAGAAAAGACATAAGCAGAGCAGGAGCAAATGGGAAATCGTTGTTCATCTACATCTGTACTCTGCAAGCCACCGTACGGTACGTGGCGGAGGGTACCATGCACCACTACTAGTCACTTCCTTTCCTGTTCCACTTGCAAATACAGGAGGGAAAAACGACTGTTTATATGCCTCCATACGAGCCCTAATTCTTATCTTCATGGTCCTTACACGCAGTGTATGTTAGAGGTAGGAGAAACATTTAGCAGTCAGCTTAAAATGCCAGTTCTCTAAATTTTCTCTAAATGATGGTATGTTTGCATGAGTGTCCTGTGTGGAAGATTTCATGAACGTCAAATTTAAAACATCGGTTTCCGTTTCGCTATGTTCAACTTCCATACCAGACTGGTTAATAAGAGGCTGAATGGAAGCCTTGGACCCACTTAGCGGTTTTATATGGGGGGGGGGGGGGAAATGGGAAATCACGTAACAAGAGCTACTTTGATGATGGGCGGAATGTTGTGGCCAGTCAGCCGAGAACGTCTCAGTAACGGCGGAGCTGGTCAGGGTTTCACGTCTTACTGTGGTGGGCATCTATAGGGAGAGTTCTAAGGACGAGGAAACCACGAGTAGGCGACTATGTGATGGCCGACCACACCGCACAACAGAACGTTGAGATCTGAGGCTTGTCCACTCTAAAGGGGTACTGGTGACGATATACAGACCTGATGAGAGATGACAGTGTTGGTGCAGGAACAAGTGTTTTATCACAGCTTTCATTGCACATTGATGAACATGGTATCTCACAAATTCGTATGTGTTTCCATGTTTATCCTACTATGTGGACATGATACCTTCATTCTCAGACCGTCGATAAAGGAAAATGAGTCGTCTGGTCGGATAAATCACGTGTCATCTTACACCAAGTCTCAGTATGGTGATGTCTCAGTATGCTCCCACGGAATGGCTGTTCGAAACCTGCATTGCGCCACCGATCCAGACCTTTGGTGGTAGTATTATGACATTGGGGGACATTCACTCGGGTTTCCCTAGGGCCTGTGATAAAAGTACTAGACAGCTGTGGGGTATTGCGGACCACATGCGTGGCTGCATGCTGTATGTCTTTCCCGGCGGTGATGGTATCTTCGACCAGGATGATTGTCCCTGTCGACTCCAAAACCGTGTTACAGAGACTTTATAGTGAGCTCATGTTTATGTCTTTGCCACAAAATTCGCCTGATCTGAACCGAACCGAACACGCATCTGGGATGTCATCAGCCATCGTGTGCCAGCTCCGCATCCACAAACCACTGGCCCAAGGAAATAGGTGACCAGTGCGTACACATCTGGGGCCGCACACCTACGGAAGCCTACAAAGGACTTGGTAACGCAGAGACTTTTCGTGTGCAGATGTAGCATGTGGCGGAGCCACAAAGACTTTTCTCCAGGACCAGAAACGAAGACAGAGGCAATTAGACTGAATAATTGCATTAGAGATTCACATTGCTTGCTGGATAACGAGTCGATTTTTATAGAGCAGGGACCAGTTAGTCGATTAATAGAAAGTTCATTAATTAAAACTTGTTTTGTGTATTAAGGCCCATTTTCTACGACCATTCAAGCACACCGAAGTCATGCTTTCAGAGCGGACTATCGGATGTAAAGGGCTAAGTAACTTCCCAGTTCTCCGATAATTAACATTACAATTCGTCAAGATGACACGTTGCCTGAAGTTGCCATTAGGTTTAAACATATCTACATGTCCGCCAGAAGCCAGTACGTTTGTTAAGACTCTTGACTCAACGACAATCCTAAAAGTATAATACAAAGCACTGGCGTTTATCCCGCAAATATAGATGTCCTTTAAGTGAATGTAAAGTATGTCTGCGTTTCTTCGTACCACTAACCAGATATACATAGATTGTGCACTGCGCATATGTCAGGTTTAGCGTTATACAGGTTGAGAGAGGCCAGCCGGCGCCGGACAGGCCGCAAATTCCTCATCAACCGCGGCAGCTCTCTGGCGGGACAATGGTTCTTAATTAAAGCCGGTGCCTGTAGCTAGCCAGCACTTGCTGTGTCCACTTCTGGACGGGCGGCTGTACCGCCACTCTGCAGAGCAAGGCGTGTTGCCTCACTCTCAGGCGTTGCTGTATCCTAGTCTTGCGTATTCCGAGGCCGAAGACTGACAAGATCATTCGAAGCAAAGGAGTGTAGTAAACATCATACCTTCTTAGCTGAGCACTAGTTAACGTTCACTACTGTGAAACATCTCTTCTAGTAAACGAACACTCATAGCTCCTAAGGTATGCATTTTAGAGCCGACGTTTATTTTTCTTCGAATAGTGGTACCTGCCACATTCCTTTGAGAATTGCTCCTGGGAGACGCTGTTTGTCCTTGACTGTGTTGCGTTGGTACTATTGCTGTCATCACTGTGCAATTCATATTCAGTTTATAAAGGGATTTAAGTAACGCTTCGAAGGAAGCCCTGCAGTATTCATTTATTAGCTTTACCTACCATCCAAACTGTAATAGTCTTTCCTAAGCAACAAACTAACCTCAGTGTAATATTGCCAAAGAGGTAAGATGTTGCTTCTCCACGGGATTATTTAAAACATATGGTGATATTAACTTTTTTCTGAATGTTCTCCATCGGAATATGGTAGTTTTTCTTATTGTCATGCTCTGCTGATAAGACATTCAGTTTAGAAGTTTTTCGTCCAGGGAAGTTGGTGAATGTAAAGAAACATTTCGTACCTTCTGTATTTCATTCAATGATGCGAATATTTTTTCAATGTTAAGTTTATAATACTGTGTCTTCCAGTGTTTTGTCTCTATAGTATACTGATTTTCTAGTTTTTATTTTAGTCTTATGTCTAAGGATACAATTTTTGTCATGAAGAGATGTACTGCAGCTCTTGAGCAACATGTCTTCTGTGACCTCTCATTAAATCAAGTTGTCACAAAATTTCATTGTTTATATAACAAGGGAAGTCGTTTAAAATCAGCGCTTTTTTCTTAAATTTTGGATATTCAACTCACTCGTGTAAACGTACGACACTTGCACTCTTCAGTGTCAAACACTCTCGATGTTCCATATTGAATATTTATTTCTGTGTGATGATCGATTCAGATGCCATCACACCAAAAGCGTTTAGTCAAGCACGAACATTACTGATTTAATGCAACATTTGCAAACTTTATTTACTTGACACGTATCAGTTGCTTAGTTTCAGGCTTTCAGACCATAGAAAGGTTGGCGTAACACGGGCTAAGAGTAAAAAAGACATCAATATTTACATCATTCTTGAAACCTCTCTTTCCCTATAGATCCGCTGATTATTAATAGGAACAATTTTCTTTGTGGCGACTGGACATGGGTAAATGGTCGTGAACAGAGAGAATACGCATCGAACGAAACTGTTCTGTGTTGTCTAAGCCAACGCGTCTCTCTTCTCTTTACGACATTACAGTCACCATTCCTCCAATTTAAGTGAAACTGTTGCTTAGAACGGATAACAGTTCGTATCATTTACTTCGCTTAATGAGTTCGTAAGTAGCACTCTAGCTATGACTTGAACCAAACATGCTTATCGTAATAATTCAACTCAGTCCTATCTTCACACTAATATTTTCCATTGCCGTATCGCTTTGCAAGTGAAACTATCACTGTATGGACGTTCACTGTATCCTTTATAACTTTTGAATTTGTGCTACAGTCAGCAAAAAAAGACTTCTATCGATTTCGTGTGTAATTACGAGCACCCTCCACGAATAAACCGATCAATCACTCACCATTCGACGGAAAACACAACTCGCATTTTGCAAACAATCTTGAACAGTCTTTTTTTTTTGTCTAACTCGACTTTATACGATCGTTCCACTCTAGATCTGCTCCACAACTCGTTCGCTTCGCATAAAAGGCCGCGAACGGTGCAACTTTGACAATGTTGGACGAAACGCCAGTACAGTGCCTCCTCTGACGGAAAAGGTAAGTTGAGCTCCAAATGTTCCGAAGAACCATTGCTGCGTAAGGGTGGACGATTGACTGTTGCACCACTATCGATGGTAGTACTCTTACACGGTTTTTAGAGTTATGGCCAAACCACTCTAGATCGTACAAGCGTCATTGTTTGCTATGATCACTACGAAGCAAACCGCTTCGGCGACCGTATTTATGCAGCTAATATCTGGCTGAGAACGCTTTAATGTTGACACTCGTCTTACTGTCGATTTACCAGCAAAATCTGTCGTAATGAGTCAACTGACACCTCTCGCAATCGCTCTGTCATATGTACCGAATCCTAATGTCGCGAGCTTTAGAACTCAAAGCTTGTGGTATTTCCGTGATAGACATCAGAGACTGCCAAATTTATTCCACTTGTGAGCTTCCTTTTACACTGACAGCGCCTTTCGATTATACCTTTCCGTGGAACCTACCTGCAGAATGGGCAGCCTACACGCCAGGTTTCAGAAGCGCCACATCTCAGAGCTTTAGCAGCCGTGGGAGGCTGTCGCAGCTCCTCTGGGAACTAATTTGGCCACCCATCAAGGTGGAGAAACTCTGAGGGCGTGGTGCGGAGGCGCGCTGAATACCAAGCACACTGGTGGGTGTGGTCTGCTGCTGTCTGTAGCAGCAGGGCCACGGAGATTTGTTATTTGTTGACTTTCGCCGAGGGCTCGTAAGCTCGTGATGGCCCCTATTCTTGATCTAAAGCGAAATTTTACCAAATTCAAGTGAGTTGCTAAGCTTCAGAGCTGTCAGACGTATCTGAAGGGTTACCTCAACCGTGAAAAAGATAAGATTTAATAGGTAAAGCACAAGATACAATGTCCTACCACCATTCTAAAATTACGAATGCGATGCGATTTCCGAGGTATTTGTGCACCCAGTGCTGTTTTAGGTACTGTAATGGGCTAGCATCGCACTCTGTAATACTGATTACGTTAAAAAAAACGTTCGCATTCAAACACACTTCTGTTGCAGATATTTATGCAGTGATCATGCTCTGAAACGGAAGGAAGGTTAGGGTTTAACGTCCCATTCAGCGTCATAAGCAATTTAGGGAAATGTATTCATTTGGGTGGGTGAACGGGGACTGAAGCCTAGTCCTACCACATACGAGTCCATGTCTCAACAATGCACCTCACCTCACTCTGCGATTGTGCCAGAGATGTATTAATTCCAGTCTGGTTGACGAGAAAAAGTTGCTTTCCTGTACTTTGAAGTAGAGGAAGCAGCATCGTAAGTGGTTTAGTCTTACCGTGCTTTAATTCGTCACATCCCCCTCTCTACCTGTGCGCCTCCTCAGTTCAGCAGTGAACGCGGCTGACTGCCACCCGGGAGACAGGGTTTGATTCTCGCTACTGCCAGGCATTTCTCCTTGGTAGGACTGACACGGTGTGCATGAGCCTCGAAATGCCACCTCAGGAACTTCTCGACCGATTAGTAGCGGTTCCAACGTCAAGAAGCCCGACGGTGATTGAGAGGGCTGTTTGCTTATCACACGCCCCTCCGTTCTCTGCTCGGTGACGGCACTGGCGGAGGATGGCAGGGTGATCGGTTGGGCCAGATTGGCATTAACTTTTATACTTCTGGCCTACCTGCTGGAATGAATAAAAGCTTTTAGTTTGGCCGTATTTAGTCAGACATTCTATGGAAGTGCACCGTAGATCACTAATCGCAAAAAAAAAACCGAACCGTCATACAGCGACAAAAATAATCCTGAAATCGTCATGAGGTCAGTAATTTATATCAACGTAAGTCAGAACCCGTTACTGAGGCTAGTTTTTGCAAGCTCTGTTTCAAAACCACTACCCTGTTCTTCATAATTTTAGAGTAACATTTTTGAAACCAGAGTCCATTTTCAAAGCAGATGCCATAATTATCTTTCCTATACGTATGTTTTGACATGCAACCTATTAACTACGTACTTTAATAAGTGAAACATGATTATCTTTCTATTGCGTTGTTCGTCCGTTCTTGTTTAGGTGGCTAATATTTTGCACACCTTTTCCACGTCCATTCAACAGCAACAACTGATACAGCAATGCGTTACAGCATGCACAATTTTGTGAGGATTGAAGGCTATGTGGACATCAAGGATGTAAAAATATAGGCTCAGCAGAGAAAGAGGCTAAATCGCTTTATCTTTTGTGGCCAAGACTGACATTCGCCTAAAATGATATCACATGTTTTGTTTATCACCATATCAACCCATTTCACACTGTACGCCTGCGTATATCCATAAGGACACGCATATTTCTAGACAGCAAAGCAACAGCAAAAATGTTAAGTTGCGTGAGCGTATTCTCTAAGTATCAACGGCCGATTTTAGAATTGTAAATATACCACTGGCTGTTAAAACTGCGACAGCATGAGGGCGACATGCAACAAACGTCAAACTGGCATGAATGAATAAAACTTTCTCGGTTTTCCAGCCGCGTCAATTCGAATAAAATGTGAAAATAAAATGAAATGAACATTTTATTCGAATTGACGCGGCTGGAAAACCGAGAACGTTTTATTCATGTATACCGTCGTGAAAGACTCCGAGGAAACTGGCATGAAGCCTACACGCTTTGGTGTGCAACTGACAAGCATTTCACTGGAACCGCGCGCAGTTGGGTAAAAACAGCGCCATTTACATTCTGTATGTAAGGAAAGAATACGCAACGGGTTTCTCATTATGGAAACTCATTTGAATGTTGTTTGTGTAAAGACTCCATGCCTCGTCTAAGAAGCAGGAAGTCCACTAGCACGTTTCGGAATTCGACAGCGGCAGAAGCCTAGCCCAGTATCCTACGACTGGAATCTGTGGTTACTGGGGGACAGAGCTGAATGGTGTACATGATGATGATGATGATTGATTGGTATGTGGGGCGTTCAACTGCGAGGTCATCAGCGCCTGTACATAGCCCCAACTTTTACGCCGTCCAATGTATTGCTCAGTCAAATCTAGCAAATGCCACGGATGACGACGCTGATGAAATGATTAGGACAACACAAACACCCAGTCCTCGGGCAGAGAAAAATCAAGCCGGCCGGGAATCGAACTCGGGACGTCTTGATCCAGAGACAGCAATTGTTTAAAAGATCTCAAAGGTGTAGTCCAACTAGCTCCCGAGAGGACACATTCGCTCGGTCGCCCAACATCGTAACAGCTATGTCACGTATCTTGAGACAGGAAACGGTCTTCCTTGGAGCAACTCTAGTATGCACAGAGAGGGCGATGACGTCTGCAGCACCATGGACTGTCACTACAGCAACCATGGTTGCATCTTTCCTTAGAAAAGCGACAGTCTTGTCGAGAGTGGTGCACCTAACGACAAACGAGTGGCACCACGCTGTCTTTTCAGAAGAGCCCCGTTTCTGTGTTCAGTATCATGATGGACTTATCCATGTGTGGATACCCTAAAAGATGGTTCAAACGGCTCTGAACACTATGGGAGTTAACATCTGAGGTCATTAGTTCCCTAGAACTTAGAGCTACTTAAACCTAACTAACCTAAGGACATCACACATATCCATGCCCGAGGCAGGATTCTAACCTGCGACCGTAGCGGTCGCGCGGTTCGTTGCCCTAAAGAGAACGAACATTGCCAGCCTTGCATCTAGTAAGATCTAAGGAGGCTCCACTGGATAAACGACACGACTCCCAGTTCCCATAACCGGTAATTTTGACCGCCGCCGCTACATTTCAGATCTGTTACGGCCGGCAGCTGGGTCCTATCTTCGAGGGCTCTAACATCTTTCAAAAAGATAAAGCATGACCACGTTTTGCCATTCTGTCCTCTGTTACCTCGATAGCGAGGGTGTTTTATTGTTGCCGTTGCTAACACTTTCTCCATATCTCTCACATCACTGGAAACATCTGACCGAAGGACCGGCACCCCACTACGCGCCAGACACTACGATCGGTGAACTCTGGCACCAAGTTGAAGTAGCATGGAAATACAGGCTTAGTTCGACTTTACGCCAAGTCACGATAGAGCCATTTATGCCAACAGATATGGCAGCCCTGTGTACTAAATTTGCACCCTATATACTTGGAACTACGAACCATTTACTCTTTCTATTATCTGTACTTGCACAGCAATTATCTTTTTAAATTTATGTTAGGAACTGAATACCCATGAATTCCAGATCGCATATATCTTCTTTATTTGGATTGTTTACTACTTTCAGCTCAATGTAGCCATATTTGGGTCATAGAACATTCATTCGTGTTGCTGCCGTTGTGTACGACTTCGTACAGAACGGTAAGGGGGTGTGGGCTATAGAGTGGTGTGGCCAACTGTCGTCGTGGTAAGGCTGGACAGAAGCAGAAATGATTGGCTAACAACTTAACAGAAGATTTGTTTAACTTTTATTCCTCCAAGCATACGAGGATTAGTTTTTGCTGCATTGTTTGTAATGAGAGTCCAGCTCATACAATAGCAAACAGAATGAGCTTGGCTGTACTAAGCACGAACAACAGCATCGCAGCCGTAATGCTTCAAGCCGAAACGGGGTGGCTGTCTGACGGCTGTCCTATATCGTGGCGGCAGAGTGCGCTGCTCCCCCAGAGCTGCTGGAGGCGTGGCTCAGTGGGCACGCTCGACTGGGTCTGCCAAAACCCGCGTGACCGTTATCTACGTCTAACGGAAACTTGCAGTTTCATTACCAACGTGGGCGCCCCTAGAGTGGTACTACGGCTTCACCTATCACTAAAATCATTTTTAAAATGGCAACATCCATACGTGACATAATTAAAAACAACTTTTCATCGTTCTTAGCCAGTGTAATTGAACGATGGTCGAACTTACGTAGGTGTTTGATTCCTCTTGCCACCTGACTTGGCAAGTTTATCGTGTTTGTTGCACTGTGCAGTAACCAATGCAAATAAGATTTCATGTGCGACCTGAACTTAATTGGTTTTCAATCCCTAACATAAAAAATTTGCAATAGATCGCGTGTCTCCTGGTTGAGTGTCAACGAACTTGCTGAAAGTGAAATTTAGCTGTTGTCCTTCATTCTGTTGTTAGAATGACCAGTAACGTATTCAACTAACAAAGTCGCTCTCTTACCAGTTTGGGAAGATTACACTTAAAGCATTTTCGTGCTTCTTGTCATTCGAAATATTTATTCCAGTATTTTAATACTACTAAGAAACTGTTACGCAAGTACTCTCAGGTGTTTGAATGTAGCGAACTTTGATTTCCTTCTTGCACGTGTGCTTGCATTAAAGAAAATTCGGTGAATCTATAGTCTTATTTTCAAGAACAGGCAGTCTTAGGACAACGCCATAGACATACGTCTGACTACATCGAGAAACGCTTGTTACTTACGCCAGACGATCTCCTGTTGAAAATACCCAATAAATGTGTGTCACGCTTTCACCGATTCCTGTAGCGCGTTTTCGCAATTTTGGACCTACAGGCGACATTTTAGTGTTCTAACACAGGGCATAGGAAAAAGGGGGGTTACACAGGTCAACCTGCAATGTCAGAGAAGCTAGGAACAAATGCAAGAAAACAAATGTCCACGAACGCCAAGCCATGGCTTAAATCAACGCCGAACAGTATCACCGGGCACTGTGTCAAGGATTGAGTGGTACTGCAGGTACATGTTTTCACACTCTACAGGGTGAGCCACTAACTGTTTGCCGGGGACTGATGACCTCTGAAGTTAAGTCCCATAGTGCTCAGAGCCATTTGAACCACTAACTGTTGCCATCAAGAATAACTCCGAAAGTATGGTAGGAGCTGAAAATTGTGGGACAAAAGTTGCATGGGACAACGAGACCATAATACAACGGTTTTTGTTGCTAGGTGCAGCGCTGCATTGATACCAATGGTCGTCACTTCTAACACCTTCTGTAAATGGACGTTCATGCCACCTTTTTGACCTTCGTTAACCTTCAAAGACCTTACTCTTACACATCATTGGATTCATCTTGATAACCGCTATCAGAAAGTTAGTACCTAACTACAGCATCACATTTAAAGAAAACGTTGACCTTCATATCTCTGAAGTGACCCCACCTAGCAACAAAAAACCAACATATTATGGCCCCAGTTGTACTATGCAACATTTGTCCCACAAACTTTTCAGCTACTATCATAATTTCAGAGTTATTATAGGACGCAATAGTTAGTGACTCATCGTGTATAAGGATACTCGTGGCAGGAGACTCAAGGGTCTGAATAACACTTCTTGCATTGAGTCTGAACTACCACACAGAAGGCTAATTATAGACATTAGAAAAGCAAAAGGTTAGACTGTTGGCACAACAGAAGTCAGCAACTGAGCTCGTGGGGGGTTTGAACTAACAGAAGTAGCAGCATCGTGAAGTACAAACATTGAAAGCAGCACTCTAAGTGAGAGAACAGACTTATTTGGAGTTCGGAGAAAGGCAGCACGTTTTGCATTATCGCGAAATATGGGAGAGTGTGTCACAGAAATGATACAGGATTTGGGCCGGACATCAAAGAAAGACGTTTTTCGTTGCGATGGAATCTTCTCACGAAATTCCAGTCACCAACTTTATCCTCCGAATGCGAGAATATTTTGTTGACACCGACCTACATATGGAGAAACGATCACTATGATTAAGTAAGGGAAATCAGAGCTCGTATGGAAAGATTCATGTGTTCATTCTTTCTGCGCGCTATACGAGATTGGAATAATAGAGAATTGTGAAGGTGGTTCGATGAACCCTCTGCCAGGCACTTAAATGTGATTTGCAGAGTATCCTTTTAGATGTACCCGATGCTGGTGACGAGTGACATGGAGTTGGCGTCCCAACGGCCTACCGGAAAACACTAAGTACGGAAGTCCTTGGTTTTGTAACGATTGTGCCGAGTACTATTTCTCCCTACCTACCTACCTACCAACAGTTAATAAGTATCGGCCCTTCCGTCTGCACCTCCCTGGTACTTCTGGCTAAGCACGTTCAGTTAGCTTCTTTTCTCCTACTCTGTAGGTAGATGGCTCGGAGCACTATGGGACTCAACTGCTGAGGTCATTAGTCCCCTAGAACTTAGAACTAGTTAAACCTAACTAACCTAAGGACATCACAAACATCCATGCCCGAGGCAGGATTCGAACCTGCGACCGTAGCGGTCTTGCGGTTCCAGACTGCAGCGCCTTTAACCGCACGGCCACTTCGGCCGGCTCTGTAGGTAGATGTCCCCGGCCTTTACACTAACAAACTCCTTGTTTGGCATCAACAATGTCAGCTGAAAGCTGAATGTCACTTCCCTTCCTGTTACGTATGGCTAATAACAGTGTTTTACGTCACTTTTCTCCGTCTTACAAGTGGAGACTTCTCTCTAGGGAGTGGCGACCGTTGTTCCAACAGTTTTGCACATTTCCCATCTCCATCTAACCTGCAGACGTGGCGCTTCTCAGGGCCTAGTATGGTTGCTGCTTATGCTAAGACGGGCCTGTTTGCGACCACCATTTACTGTGATAACTTACAACAGCGTCTAGACGGTGTATGAAGTTAGTTCTCTGAATTAGAGCCCCTACTCTGGTTCAGCTACCCAGAGAGTCTACAAGTTTACCTCTGTTTACCTCCAGTAACAAACGCTATCATTATTGCCTGCTCTCCCCATTGTGTGTCTGGTTACCTTTCTCGGAGCGCCCTTGCTGCTTCCAACAGCCGTAAGTTTAAAATGCGTTAGTCGTTAATACAGGCTACTCACACCCAATTAACATTTGCAGGCTGATTCTTTTGCTTTGCGCGCCAACATGCTCGTTGTGTGCGTGAATTACGATTCCAGATTTCTAGAAAGTGAAACACTGAAAAAATGCGACGCTCTTACAGTAGTTCCGCAAACCCGCGCTGCGTTGGCTGCTTTGGAAACCGACTGCGTCCGAGACGGCAACGGCAAACGAAAGCTGTCCATCATTAACCGCCGCTAGGGAACTCGCTTCCGATAGCTAATTGAAACTACGTACGTACTTGCGGGAAGGAGCGCCAGTTCCGGGAATTGCAGCGGGGAAAGTGGATGAGAAATGCGTGTGTTTTGGCTTATATGGCAAGTGCACGAGGTTTGACCGCTAGATGGTAACGAGCTGACCCCGCGTCTGTGAAAGCAGGCACGATTATTCACAGAACCATCATGGCGAATCTCTTAGGTCTATGCAGGAAGATGTTCGGCTGAACTTCCTGGCTCAGGAGAATTATCATGACTCTGCATAATGACCACCTCGTATAATATGGAACAGTGAGGTGCTCTTCTGTTTCGCTTTCCGCAATCTTAACGTTGAAGAGGCTATTTCCAAAAGTGATCTGGAGTATTAGATTTAGTGCAGTTACCAGGTTGCTTTCTAAATTTTGTGTGTATCAGGTATTTGTTAGGTGGTCGTTTAACATATTTGCATTTTCACATTTGAAGTGTGCAGTTGAAGACAGCCCGAAGATGAACCGACTGGCTCAGTTTTGTCAGTACCGATTGTCTCTCCTAATAGTTGATAGTGGCATTTCCATTGGTGTTTCGGCACGTATTTGCGACTTGCAGATACAGTCAGGCCAAACTAATTCTGCTCATTCCATGACTGAATCGATGCCTGGCGTTTTAGGAAAACGCCGGTCGGTTTCTGGTTACAAAAAGTTTTTGAAGGGAAATTTTGTGTGTAATTGGATCATTCGCAGCTTAGTGCAGTGTGATAGTTTAACAATATGAACAGCCGAAACGCGAAGAATGACGCAGTTTTGCAGCAGCGACTGAGTAGCTCTTCTGCGTGCGGCAACAGACAATCACTGCTGGGGTATTTATTATTCTTGGTGTTTGGCTGTTGGTGCTGATACTTTGTAAAACTGAATATCAGAATACGTTAAGCGGGGAGCGACTCCATGAGCAAGTATTGTCTGTGACCAGACAACTACGTTTCCCCTTGACACGAGGCGTCACTTTAATCAAGTAGTGAGCAGTATTCGCGTGGACTGGATGTACCTGCACTCTCCAAATATCTACCGAAACACCACCGTAAACACTCCTAACAAGTCTTAGGAAAGGCACACGACATTCAGGATGTAACAAAACAGAACGGACAAACTTGAATTTGAACAGGATGTCGTCGAGGAGCAAATTCAGGAAAAACTTAGTTTGGAAAAGTCATCCAGCGATGCTAAAGGGTTTCGTAGTTAGATTCTAGGTGGGTAACCCCCGCCGCCAGGTAATCCCTTGGGTATCAAGGTCAGTTTGTACGCCGACGCACAGCAAGCAGTACTGCTGTTGTTGGCGAGGAAACGTGCGACTTTAAGTGAAGTCCTGAGTCCTGTCAGAACCACTGCCGGAACTTCCACTTGCTGTCTCTCAAAGTACAAACTAACCTTAGATGGCGAAGGGGATGTCATAGCAGCAGAGCTTTCTGACATCGGCGCTCCATAACTTCGTCCTTTGACGTTTCCTGAAATAAGTTCATGCTCTTAATTTGTTCTGCAAGATTATAGTGCCTAAAAGTGTGTATGTGTCTTTGTTACATCCTGTGTTGTTACTACTCAATGAAAACTGCCTGTGCTGAAGTGACTACAGCACGACTGTACCAGTAATTTTTGTACGGGGGGGTTAGTAGACCAACATATCTCTCAAACATTATATATGATCCTATTATTTACAATGTTGCAAAGTTAACGTCATTCGAATATAGCTAAAATTTGCTGAATATACAGTATCTACACACGTATTTTACACTTTTTCGACAGTTCTTTTGTCTTTCCGTTACCGCAGGGATTTCAGTCTGTTTCAGTGCAATATCCAGAAACGGGGTAAACGTCAGTTTTGTGATCTAGTATTGGATGAATGAGCATCATTCGACATTACATATGCAGGAAAAACTCGAGGAGCCGGTAACAATAACTACCTTATCCTACAACGCGACCACCTGCTGTACAATGTGCCCAATAAAGAGGTATTTGAAATCGAGACAGCCAGAACACTGCTGAAAATCATGGCTGCGGAGGTAAAGCATCCAAAACGCCACACGAAGACGCCTTTGATAAAGTGAGATTCACTAAGGATTTAAGACTGAAAACGGTCATTCATCAAGCACTTTATTCTACAAACATTTCAAAGAATATTTTCAACAATTCGTGGATCGCTGCCGTCTTCCATTGTCACGATGTCTTCGTCGGTTTTAAACAAGAACCAGAAAATTAAACAGCACGTCCCAGCGACAGCACTCTTTTCCCCGCTTAGTACGCACACAGTGTGGACGTGAACGTACCGGTGCGGCGTCGTGGGAAGGCGGCCGAGAGTTCGTTGACACGCACCTGCCTCCGCTGCGCGCCGCAGTTTTACTTTCGCTCCCTGAGGAACGCCGGCGGCGGCGGCCTTGTACCCGAAACTGACGGACCGATCACCTGCCACTTGCCTTCGTTCGCTTCTCTGTCAGGACTCACATTTAAAAAAAAATTATCAATAGAAACGTCCACAGTTAGTTGAACTGAATATGTAGAACCTCTAACACCCCGCTGTATGTTAAGTAGCCGAGAATATCCAACACAGGTCTCAGCTGGATTGCACGAGTGACCTGAAACATTGGTCGCAGAAGGCCATTTCGTACACACAGTTCATCGTCCTTGATAGCAACATTACAGAATATGAATTGCGCGCACTTCAACGGACCCACTACCTCTCTCTCGAAGTTATTCATTGTGCCCTCTACACGTCACACGTCTCACATGTAAGTAGAAAGAGCGATTATAGAGCGTCGTGAGCGCCACATGGCTGCTACTGCTGTTGCTGCTCACTCAGTGTGGAGATGTCGTCGCAATTGGTAGTGGAAAGACGTCGATGGAGGAAGTAGCGGTTGCATGTCGCCCCTTGCCACGCGTGTATCTTAATTATAGTGACTAACGAGAAAAAGTTTTGTTTGTAGAAAGTGAGTTTTTAAGACATTGTGGCATTTATCAGTGTTCACGTCAAGCGCTCCGACCAAATGATTACCATGTGCAACCTCTGTGTGCATTGTCCGAACCGCATATGACAATATTTGGATGCCCTTTGCCCGTTCTGAGATTAAACGTGACTAATCGTAAGACTAAGGTGATGACTGTCTCCACCGCGTTTTTTATTCAAAATAAAGGATATATCACTTTACATAGTGGATCTAACTACAAACTTAATTACTAGGAAAACTATATTCAAAATCTAATGAAATGAAACGAGCGTTTGGAGTCATTGGCCGGGAGGCCCCTTACAGGGCAGGGCCGGCCGCCTTGCTGCGGGTCTCATTACATTCGACGCCACATTGGGCGACCTGCGAGCCGGATGGGGATGAAATGATGAATACGACAACACCCAGTCCCTGAGCGGAGAAGATCCCCGACCCAGCCGGGAATCGAACCCGGGCCCCTTAGGACGGCAGTCCGTCACGCTGACCATTCAGCTATCGGGGCGGACTTAAAATCTAATATTATGCAGCCAAAGTTCCCTTGTAACATCATCCGTGTCAAAACCAAACATACTTAAACACGCCACGGCCATGAATCAGTTTTTAGTCTGCTCCGTTAATATAAAACAATCAAGATTAAGCGTGAATGTTAAAGCACGATGTTGGATTTTGTGTAGTTTTCAGGAATATTTTTAGATGCATAGTTGAACAAGAAAACTTTCTTTACGCTGAACTACAATGGACTTTCGTGGGAAAGATTACATACGGTTGAGAAAACGCGCTACCAAGACGTTAAACGTGCTGAAATTCAATGAGCTATTCTCACTGAGCAATATATGCTCCTGACAGCAAGTGCAAACTGGTTAGATTGAAACCTTTTAATTTGCAGTCATCAACTTGAAAGTTTTGGCGGTGTAGCCATTTTCATGTTATTCTTTTGATATAGCCCAGCAAACTAACATACTTTGATTATAAGAGTTCAACTCATATAATGCAAGGAACGCAGGACGATGGCCGTGGTCTACAATTACAGACATGGCATCAAATGCTCCAACAGCTGTTACGAGGCATGCCACATAGAAGCATGATCTTAATCTTCTGAGGCAGGAATGTATAATCTCGCAACAAAAATGCTCATTGGCTAAAATGGCAAAGTTCAAACCAGCTTCACCAGCTGCCGTAGGAGCAGAAATTCTAGTCAACCTCCGCAATCAACTTACGCGTCTGGTGGAGGAGAGGGGGAGGGGGAGATAAAGTGCCGCAGTACCTATAGCTTTTCGGCCGTATATTGGAGGTCAGAGTCGTGGTAAATAAAATCTACAAACCTACTAATCAATTGAGTACCATGCATGGAAGTTAGCAATTCATTTAGATAGCGGCCAGCCAGAAAGCAGTGATTTTAACGTAACAGTGCGAGATTAACGGATCTTATAGCGCTGGGTATAAATAGCTGTTTGGAGAATTCACTGGTTGAAGGAACGGACTTTTCTACGGTTAAGTAAAGTGAACAAACTGCTGCTTCTGTCTGAACTAATGTATTTACATTTGTGCTACAAGACTCATTCTGAGACCGTTTATCCGCAAATATTTACAACTTCGAACCCAGAGAACGAATACGTGGAGACGGCAATTGGTGTTCACTCCCGGCCCAGGGGTCGGACCTGGAAAATTCAAATGTAGTCCACTAAAATTAGGATTTAAGTAAGAGGAAGAATTCAGGTATTAAACAAGGCTCGTGGGTCTCATGGCTGGAGAGTTCTATCTAAACAATTTAACCAAAGCAAGTGTGGTAGGAGGTAGATCCGAGAAAATGTAATACTCATACACGTTTTATTTGCTAACCGAAGTTAGCTATAAGGCGTAGCGAAACATCCAGAGTGTAGATGAAGGTCATTAGTGCTTCTTCGATCACACCAAATCTTACTGTACTGATAAGGAGTGGTAATGGGAAGTGGAGATAGCTTAAAGAAGCAGAATCGGCAGTTTTCTTACTCAGCAACATTCACTGCGCCAGTAAAATGTAGATTATAATTAGCTTCACCGGCATGATCCTATTTTCTTAGATCGTTTCTACTCGTCTCGACCTACCGCGAGAACATACTGTACACGAGTCAAGTTTGCAGCCGGTGACCTTCCACCAGTACATAGTATTTCTTACGAGGTATCATACTTCGAACTGTCTAACCGAATTCGTCGTAATCAGCCTGACCATATCGCTGTTCAAGACATGTCTTGTAATGTGGTCAGTAGCATTAGTGTTTACAACCCCCGTGACGTTCCTAGGAGCTGTCATTGAACATTTGTGAAGCAGCGCGTGGGGCATTGATGTGTCCCTGTTCAGTGATTCGTTGAGAATAGCATTAACGGTAGGGGGGCTAAACTGTCTTTCCTTGCGTGGTATCTCTAAAGAGTGATGGCCGTTGGTTTGTCTTCTTTCCAGTAAGTCCTCAGCGAACTGTGGATAGGTGGCTCACTGTTGTCAAACAAGCGTAATGCAACAGGTCACAGATCTGAGCCACTGGACAGCGTCACAGAATCCCTGAAAAACCTGATCCGGCGCTAATTATAGCGTATTCAACAGCCAGTACAAATAAGGCATGAACGATATACCTGTTCGCATCGTTTCCGAAGGGACCGGAAGATGAGATTAGAAGAATCACTGCATGCAGGTAGGCATTTAAAAGGTCATTCTTTCCTTGCTCCCTGTAGTAGTGGAATGGGGAGAAATGGCAACGTGTGATAAAATAAGAAACATCCTTTAGGTACGCACTTGATAGTTGTTTTCAGAGTGTAGACGTTTTGTACAAATTTCTACAGTTACTGAAGCAGTCTACTAGGACCTCTCCCAGTAGCAATTCATCTTGATAGAGCTAAAGGCTTCACACAACATTTTTCATGGGAGTGCTTATACAGTTGCTGAAAACGAGCTCTATTTCCTGCCATAAGAATGAGATGCAATGGCTATTGCTGTTCCTGCGGATTGTTACGATTATGGCTTTCATTTTCCGATTGTACTTCAGAGATACGGACGGGCTCTACGATTTTACACAGCCATGAGATACGAGGAGAAAGTAATGTTGCCATGCATACGTTCAACCTAATTTACAGAGAGAGAGAGAGAGGGAGGGAGAGAGAGAGAGAGAGGGGGGGGATTGGGGGTTTGGCTGGGAAACACAAATTAATACCTATCCATTAAGCTTTTGAAACTTCGCTCCATCACTGCGAAGGGAATGATAGAGGCACTCTGGAGAAAGGGATACGGACATATTAACAAAATCTACTGCAGCTCGTTAAGCTACCATATCTCTCTCTCTCTCTCTCTCTCTCTCTCTCTCTCTCTCTCTCTCTCTCTCTCTCTCTCTCTCGTCTACGGAACAAACTGCCACTTCACTATGCTTTCTCCTACAGATCCACCCTCTTTCTATCCAGCAGAGTCATTAACTAAGAATTTATGGATGACTTTGATGACGTTGGAGTTAGTGTAGTTTATGTTCTCCCGTCTTGTTCTGGGTCAATGCTTTGTAATTAAGTGGCAAAAGTAATTGCACTGGAAGGCGGAACAGTTGCTCGATCGTACTTAATGTGTCTAGTACACAGCTGTGACGCATGTGCCCCTCGTGTGTCGAGGTGAGTCGAGGTATTCTGCCGAATACTGATGTAACTGATGGGGTGGAGAGGCCACTACAAATTGCAAGAAGATACACTCTCCCTTCACGTTCCCGCACGTCTTCGCTGCACCCATCATGCGAGTAAAATACTACGGCGCTGTGAAAGGGAAGCCGAGCAGCGTGGAAGCACTTTCGAAGCTGCAGTGGAGGGTCGGAAGCTTCGCGCTACAGGTTCTGCACTTCTGTATCCAGGCGAGGTGCGCTCGGAAGAGCCCAATAAATAACCGGCCTCGGGTTCCGGTGGAGGCACGAGGCGAGGGGAAATCGGGCGCCTAATCGCCATCTCGCGGTGGAGGTGGGAGGGGCGGCCGGACCGCTGCACCGCTTGTGGATCAATGAGATGCCGGGCCAGGCCGAGCTTTCACTGGAGCCGCCGGCAGCGGTCGCACGCGTGCGCGGAGCGCGAAAGGACGGCCGGCGCCGCGGACTGGCGAAAAAGACCAGCGAGACGAGAGCGGCTCTCCCCCATCACTCATGTCGCGTCGCGAGCTGGACAGGGGTGCGGAAGGGGGGAGGGGGGGGCCGCTGAGCCTCGTATCACGTCGCAGCTCTACCAAGCCTGTGATTTACTAATGAAGGATATTAATTTCCTGTGTGACTCCGCGATCAATGAATATTTTGTGATCAAAGCAGTCTAGATCGCTTATTGAAATTCCTTTATTTCGACGTTTCAGCTGTTTCCATCACATATCTGCAGTTAAAATGAAAGGAACATAGAGCAGGCGCTTGTTACTATATAACAACCACCTAACAAAAGATAATAAATTAAAAGGTTAAAAAATATCAAGCTAAGCTCACCAGAAAGCTTAGAACTTACACTGAGATGACGAAAGTCAGGGAATAGAGAAATGCACATATACAGATGGCGACAGCATCGCGTGCCCAAGGTATAAAAGTGTAGTGCATTGGCGGAACTGTGGTTTGCTCTCAGCTGATTCATGCGAAAAGGTTTCTGGCGTGATTATGGCCGTACGACAGCTATCAACAGATCTTTATCTCGGAATGGCAGTTGGAGCCAGACGCATGGAACTAATTATTTCGGAAATCCTTAGGGAATTCATTATTTCGAGATCCACAGTGTCAATAGTGTGCCGAGAATACCAACTTTCACGCATAACCTCTCACCGCCGACAACACAGCGACGGAAGGCCTTCACTTAACGATCGAGAGCAGTATCGTTTTTATGAAGTTGTCAGTGCTAACAGACAAGCAACAGTTCGCGACAATCACATAAATCAATGTTGGACGTAAGACGAACGTATCCGTCAGACAGCGCGGCGAAATGTGGTGTTTGTGGGACATGGCAGCAGGTGACCGACGCGAGTACCTTTGCTAACAGCACGACGCCGCCTGCAGCGCATCTCCTGCGTTGGTGACCACATCCATTGGACCCTAGAAGACTGGAAAACCGTGGCCTGGTCAAATAAGTCCCGATTTCAGTTGGTAAGAGCTGGTTGTACGATTCGAGTCCGCCAGAGACCCCACGAAGCCATGAACCAGAGTTTTCAACAAGACGCTGTGTAAGCTGCTGTGACTCCATAATGGTGTAGGCGGTACTTACCTGGAATGCAGTGGGTTCTCTGGTCGAGCTCAACAGATCATTGACTGGAAATGGTTATTTTAGGCTGCTGGGAGACCATTTGCATCCAAACAACGATGGAATTTTTAGGGATCACAATGTGTCACGTCTCGGGCCACAATTTTTCTCGATTGGTCTGAAGAACAATGGACAATTCGTGCGAATGATTTGGCCACGCTGATCGCCAACATGAATCCAATCCAACATTTATAAGACATAATCGAGAGGTCATTCGAGCACAAAAACCTGCACTGACAACACTTCCGCAATTATGGGAGACTATAGATGCAGCATGGGTCAATATTTCTGTACTTTTTGAATCCATGCCACATCGAGATGACTGACTTGAGTCGTCAGTCTTCTGACTGGTTTGATGCAGCCCGACACGAATTCCTCTCCTGAGCCAACCTCTTCATCTCAGAGTAGCACTTGCAACTTACGTCCTCAGTTATTTGCTGAATGTATTCCAAATCTCTCCCTCAACAGTTTTTGGTCTCTGCAGGTCCTAGTACCATGGAAGTTATTCCCTGATGTCTTAACAGATGTCCTATCACTAAGCGAGGAAAAGAGATCCTCCACGATATTAGGACGTATCCTTTGACATGTGTCATCTCCGTCTGTAAGAGGTTCTCAGTCAGTGCTAAAACCTATGCCTAATCTGCGTGCCAACTAATAGCGTGGCTTAAATGTTTTACAAAGATTTAAGTTTTAGTCGACAAGCGGCTATAGTATTGGGGGCGTTGCCTTCAACTTTTGTTACAATTTGTTATTTAGATTTTTGTCCCTTCATACTTATAGAGAGAAAGAGCGGTTTTAAAACACACACGTTCAAAGACTAATTATAAAACAGGATTTAAAATCTTATAATTCCATATTTTACTAGGTATTCAGACGGCGCCAATCATCCCGAGTGGAGCTCTCCAAACAAGTATTCACTAAATCTGCTATCTATGTAACAGCAACATGAACCTAGCTTATTTACGTTCTTATGTAGCTATGATAGAAGCAGTACTTGCTGTTGTACTTGCCGGTATCTGATAAATAAAATGCTGTGCCCTGTGAACTAAAATATGGTCAAAATATTAAAATCTATAAACTTATGAAACAAAAAATAAAACTCGCTAGTCGTTGAATTAAAACATTTCGGAAGGTAGTTCCATCTTAAGTATTTTTTAACCTTTTGTTTTCCTTTGTAAGCTTTACGAACGCCTGTGTCTCTATGTTCCATTCCTCTTAATTGCAGATGTCACACACACACACACACACACACACACACACACACACACACACACACACACACACACACGAGAGAGAGAGAGAGAGAGAGAGAGAGAGAGAGAGAGAGAGAGAGAGAGGATCGACCGGTAAAAGTTTGAGGGTTGTTTAGAGATTATTTGAGTATTTTGGAGGGAAAGGGACTTGTCGCCTGCGACAGCTCATTACAGATTTTATCAGTAGTTCTGATTTCTTACCGCCAGGAGGGCGTTCAGAAGTGAGGTTAAAATTCAGAGTGGAAGTGTATCATTAAGAAGGTTCATTGATAGCATTTCTATCTGTGGAAGCGAGGAAGGATTCCAGAGCCTGTTGAGTGGAATCTAAAGTCTAACGAAATGCTTTAGTACTATGGATGACAGTAAACAGACGAAAGACGCCAATAATGATAGGCGGAAATGGGATCAACGAGAAACGTTTTCGAAATTGAGGACCATGAAGACAACATGAAGGGACTCTACTTGGAAGCAAAATAATCAATGTCAGGCGAAGCAAGGACGGGCGAAGCAAGGACAAAAGAAGCATAGCACACGGAAAGGCATTCCTGGCCAAGAGAAGTCTACTGGTATCAAACATAGACCTTAACACGATGAAGAAATTTCTGAGACTGTACGATTGGGGTACAGCGTTGTATGAGAGTGAATCACTGACTGTCTAAAAGCGGAAGAGAGAAACTAAGCATCTGAGATACGGGAGACAGTTTAAAATTATGTGGACTGCTATGAGAAGGAATGAGGTGGTTTCCCGCAGAATCTGAAGAAATGAACATATGGAGGACATTAAGAAGGATCAGGATGACAGGACGTGTGGTAACATCACAGCGAATAGCTTCTATGGTACTATAGGAAGCTTAGATGGTGAGAAGTGTAGACGGAGACACAGATTGGGATACGACCAAAAAATGATTGAGGATTTGGGTTGTATGTACTATAAGATGAAAAGGTTGGCACACGCGAGTAATTCGTTTTGTACTGTATCAAACCAATCAGAAGAAAGTTCTCGTGAAACACTCAAAGATCCTATATTCGGAGAAGATAGTGCCATCATTATGCTGCCACCATTGCACAGGACTGATAAGGAGAGGCGAGTGGAAAGGGTACATGTAGAGGTATATAGACAAACATTTTTCCCATGATCAAAATACGAATGGTGTATGAAGATACAACGGTAATCGTGGTATGATGCACTATGTAGTGGTTTGGGAAGTATATATGTGAAACCATAAAATGTATATGATGTGATATGAGAGAGGGTGTTTTGTGGTGACTGCGATACACCAATATTAAAAAAGGCCTTTAACTTTTCAGAGTCAGTACATTGTTGCTATCAACCTTATGAAATAAAATTTAAGCACGACGATGACTATAATATGTATTTTTAATCTGTGTACTAATTCCATTTTTCTCCACTACTTTTCGAAAAAAAGGCCTGTGGTCCTACTCCGCTGTAGTAATGTCTGCTTTAATTGGTCTTCGAAAGTCATCTCGTCTTGTTACCGCGGCCAGTTTGCTTGTTCACTTTCAGGAGAGCATCATCAGATCGTTCAGTATTAGCTCTCATAGAAGAGAGGTGAAAAATATCAAATATATTACTTTGATTTGATGTCTAGAAGACATCCTCGAGCATAAAGGAGTTAGAACGGGTCAGGTGATCCGGAAGATCAACTATATACAACGTAAGGAAATATATTTACAATAAATAGTTCTTTTGGGTCATCAGTCTCCAAATTGATTTGATGCGGTCGACCACGAATTCCTCTCCTGTGACAACGTATTTCTCTCGAGTAGCACTCGCACTCCACGTCCTCATTTGTTGGATGTCTTCCAAGCTGTCTTCTCAACAGTTTTTACATTTTAGAGCTCCGTCAAGCACCATGGAAGTGACTGACACATCCTATAATCCGATGTTTTCGCATTTTGTCCTTCCTCGATGATTCTGCGGAGGTTCCCTAATTTTCAGATCCTTCTATAACACTCTTCACTGGGTTTCCTGAAGTACTTTGTTCACTTTCGTAAGATACTGCGCACCAAACGTACAGTTGAGAATGTACATTCTCAAACTTCTTCCTCAAATAAAACCGATGTTCACTACTAGAAGCCGCCTTTCGGCCAGAACTGCTCTCTGCTTGTGCCAATCGTCTTTTTATCTCCTCGATTTTTCTGTCACTTATTTTACTCCCAAGGCTGTAGAATTCGTTAACTGCGTGATAAATTCTGGTAAGTATCTCGCTGTTCTCATTTCTGCTACTTCTCATAACTTCCGTCTTCCTTCGGTTTACTCTGTCCATATTCTGTACTCGCACTCTTCATTGCTGTATTCTACACTTTCACGGAGGATAGCAATGTCGCCAGCGAATCTTGTTAATGATACCCTTCCATTTTTGATTTTAATTCAATTCCTAAACCTTTGTTTTATTTCAGTCATTGCTTCTTGGATGTATATATTTAACAGTACGGGCGAGAGGCTCCATCCATGTCTTATACCCTTTCTAATCGGACCACATCGTTCTTGGTTCTCCTTCCTTAGTTTTCTTCCTCCGTTCTTTTACGTATTGTGTACTACTCTTCTTTCCCTACAACTTACTCCTACTTTTCATGTAACTCTGAACATCTTGCACCATTCGAAACTGTTGAATGCTTTTTCTTCGTCTGCAAAACCCTTGAAAATGTCTTTTTAAGACTTGCTTCTATTATGAACCGCACAAAGCATCAAAACTGTCTCGCTGATGGTCATTAAACAGAGCCTCAACTTCCCTTTCGATTTTCCTGTTTAATGTTCTCAGAAACTTGGATGCATTAGCTACTAAGCTGACAATGAAATAATTCTCTCATTTATCCGTCATTGCCATCTTCAGGACAGCGAGGAAAAGAATTTACCTTTGGCGTCACAAGTCCAGTGCAATAGATTCTACAACGTATTCCGAATAGTCTTTTGGTTGGCACTTTTAATGATTTTTAGAAATTCCAAAGAAATGCCGCCTCAGTTGATCGCAAGTATTCCTAAGCTCTGATGTTCGATATCCCCCGTGTTCTCATCTACTCCCAATTCTTCCTCTGTTACACCAGATTTTTTCCACTCATCTGCTCTGTTCTCTGCATGTATCAGTAGAATTCCTCTTTTACACTTAGTGTTGATGCCTTTGCTTTTAATTACACCTAAGGTTATTCCGACTTTTTATATATCAGTCCTTTGACCATTTCTTTGTTGATTTGCGTTTCTTTTACAGGCCGTTGGCCTCTCCTTCCCTGCACTTCCTGTTTGTATCATTCTTAAGTGACTTCTATTGCAGCATTCCTGTCTTTTCCTGAATATTTTTGTACTTCCTCCTTTTTTCGAATAACTGAAATATTGCTTCTGTTGCCCCAAGATTTCTTCGCAGCTACCTTCCTTGTACCTGTGTTTTTGTCTCTCCATCTTTAAGATTTGTTTGTTACTCTCTAGCTGAACTGTGTATTGTGATATTCTCTGTAGCAGTATATAGAAGCCTTTGATGACTTCAGCTGTAGCACATCTTTCCTCAGTGCTACTTGCCACACTGGTTCTTCCAGACTACTCTTATGAACTCCAGTCTGCTCTTATTCATAACTAGAGGCACGAGAGAATTTCCCCCGGGCAAAATGAACATGAAACTGTAGATTTGTAACCGTTCAAAATGCGGCACTCAAAGGAACAAGTGATGATAGGTCTGTATCAGAAGAAACGTTTGAATTTAGAATTAATACAGTAGTTTAGAAACATGCTAAAATGTGCCTCGGTAAGAAGACAAGAAAAATTCTGCCGCACCCTGAAAATTAAGAACGTTACTGTAGAGTGCAGCATAAATAGCGGTATTACAGTGTCTCCATTGTTAAGGCCTTGGGCAAGTACAGAAAGGGCAACAGCCTCAACGGGTGCGGGGCAAAGTCAGGACATGCGGGGACCAAGCAGCAATCGGTATTGTAATTGTCAACTGTCGAAGCTGCGTTGGTAAAGTACCGGAACTTCAAGCGCTAATAGAAAGCACCGAAGCTGAAATTGTTCTAGGTACAGAAAGCTGGCTGAAGGCAGAGATGAATTCTGCCGAAATTTTTACAAAGGCACAGACGGTGTTTAGAAAGGATAGATTGCATGCAGCCGGTGGTGGGGTGTTCGTCGCTGTTAGTAGTAGTTTATCCTGTAGTGAAGTAGAAGTGGATAGTTCCTGTGAATTATTATGGGTGGAGGTTACACTCAACAACCGAGCTAGGTTAATACAGTAATTGGCTCCTTTTACCGACCTCCCGACTCAGCAGCATTAGTGGCAGAACAACTGAGAGAAAATTTGGAATACATTTCACATAAATTTTCTCAGCATGTTACAGTCTTAGGTGGAGATTTCAATTTACCAGATATAGACTGGGACACTCAGATGTTTAGGACGGGTGGTAGGGCCAGAGCATCGAGTGACATTATACTGAGTGCACTATCCGAAAATTACCTCGAGCAATTAAACAGAGAACCGACTCGTGGAGATAACATCTTGGACCTACTGATAAACAGACTCGAACTTTTCGACTCTGTATGTGCAGAACAGGGAATCAGTGATCATAAGGCCGTTGCAGCATCCCTGAATATGGAAGTTAATAGGAATATAAAAAAAGGGAGGAAGGTTTATCTGTTTAGCAAGAGTAATAGAAGGCAGATTTCAGACTACCTAACCGATCAAAACGAAAATTTCTGTTCCGACACTGACAATGTTGAGTGTTTATGGGAAAAGTTCAAGGCAATCGTAAAATGCGTTTTAGACAGGTAAGTGCCGAGTAAAAATGTGAGGGACTGGAAAAACCCACCGTGGTTCAACAACAAAGTTAGGAAACTACTGCGCAAGCAAAAAGTTTAAACGCAGCCAAAACCTCTCAGACAAACAGAAGCTAAACGATGTCAAAGTTAGCGTAAGGAGGGCTATGCGTGAAGCGTTCAGTGAATTCGAAAGTAAAATTCTATGTACCGACTTGACAGAAAATCCTAGGAAGTTCTGGTCTTACGTTAAATCAGTAAGTGGCTCTAAACAGCATATCCGGACACTCCGGGATGATGATGGCATTGAAACAGAGGATGACATGTGTAAAGCTGAAATACTAAACACCTTTTTCCAAAGCTGTTTCACAGAGGAAGACCGCACTGCAGTTCCTTCTCTAAATCCTCGCACAAACGAAAAAATGGCTGACATCGAAATAAGTGTCCAAGGAATAGAAAAGCAACTGAAATCACTCAACAGAGGAAAGTCCACTGGACGTGACGGGATACCAATTCGACTCTACACAGAGTACGCGAAAGAACTTCTCCCCCTTCTAGGAGCTGTGTACCGCAAGTCTCAAGAGGAACAGAAGGTTCCAAATGATTGGAAAAGAGCACAGGTAGTCCCAGTCTTCAAGAAGGGTCGTCCAGCAGATGCGCAAAACTATAGACCTATATCTCTGACGTCGATCTGTTGTAGAATTTTAGAACATGTTTTTTGCTCGAGCATCATGTCGTTTTTGGAAACCCAGAATCTACTCTGTAGGAATCAACATGGATTCCGTAAACAGCGATCGTGTGAGACCCAACTCGCTTTATTTGTTCATGACACCTAGACTTGCGGAAGGCGTTAGATACAGTTCCGCACTGTCGCCTGATGAACAAAGTAAGAGCCTACGGAATATGTCTCAGCTGTGTGGCTGGATTGAAGAGTTTTTAGCAAACAGAACACAGCATGTTGTTACCAATGGAGAGACGTCTACAGACGTTAAAGTAACCTCTGGCGTGCCACAGGGGAGTGTTATGGGACCATTGCTTTTCACAATATATATAAATGACCTAGTAGATAGTGTCGGAAGTACCATGCGGCTTTTCGCGGATGATGCTGTAGTATACAGAGAAGTTGCAGCGTTAGAAAATTGTAGCGAAATGCAGGAAGATCTGCAGCGGATAGGCACTCGGTGCAGGGAGTGGCAACTGTCCCTTAACATAGACAAATGTATTGCGAATACATAGAAAGAAGGATCCTTTATTGTATGATTATATGATAGCAGAACAAACACTGGTAGCAGTTACTTCTGTAAAATATCTGGGAGTATGCGTGCGGAACGATTTGAAGTGGAATGATCATATAAAATTAATTGTTGGTAAGGTGGGTACCAGGTTGAGATTCATTGGGAGAGTGCTTAGAAAATGTAGTCCATCAACAAAGGAGGTGGCTTACAAAACACTCGTTCGACCTATACTTGAGTATTGCTCATCAGTGTGGGATCCGTACCAGATCGGGTTGACGGAGGAGATAGAGAAGATCCAAAGAAGAGCGGCGCGTTTCGTGACAGGGTTATTTGGTAACCGTGATAGCGTTACGGAGATGTTTAATACACTCAAGTGGCAGACTCTGCAAGAGAGACGCTCTGCATCGCGGTGTAGCTTGTTCGCCAGGTTTCGAGAGGGTGCGTTTCTGGATGAGGTATCGAATATATTGCTTCCCCTTACTTATACCTCCCGAGGAGATCACGAATGTAAAATTAGAGAGATTAGAGCGCGCACGGAGGCTTTCAGACAGTCGTTCTTCCCGCGAACCATACGCGACTGGAACAGGAAAGGGAGGTAATGACAGTGGCACGTAAAGTGCCCTCCGCCACACACCGTTGGGTGGCTTGCGGAGTATAAATGTAGATGTAGAAGAGGAGGGATGCAATGTTCCTTCGGACATGCAGGAGCAGGGAATGCTGCAACTACGGCTGTTATCAAACACATGAAATATAATCGCTATTGAGAATACAGATAACCATCAGCTGTACAACGAAATGCCGACCATCAAAATTTGTGTTTGATCCAGACTCAAATCCAGATTTCCCGCTTTAGGCGAGCGGTCACCTTAATCGTTTCGGTTATCCGTGCACCACTCTTGTCAGACACAAATTACTTAATTTGTCGTTGCAGCGTCACAACCTGTACTCTTACACACATTATGTAATTCCTTTACAGGGAAGGACATTTTAATTGAAAGTCGCTGCCTGGTACCGGCTGATAAATACATGCATGCCTGTCCGAAGGAACGTTCATCGTTCCTCTTAATAACACAGGTACTGCAATATCCCATTTATCCGCCGACATCAGGCAGCAACTCAAAATTAACATGTCCGTCCCTGTACGGCAGTTACATAATCTGTATACGGGTACAGGTTGTGAAGTAGGAACGACGACATATGGAAGTCTGTCAATACGTGCACGACTCATTTCCAGATCCAAAGAGGTCACGGCGACCGCCCGCATAAAGCGGGAAATCTGGCTTAGAGTCTCGATATGGCACAAATTTTCAACTTCGTCATTTCCTTATACAGCTTGTTAGAGGTCCATGACTAAGAAATGTATTGCTAGCACACTCTAGCAGATTTAACTTCGATGGACTGCTCACGCGCTGCCTGGGATATGTAAGCTACAATAGGATCGCAGACCAGAGAGCCTTGTCGGCAGCAGTAGGAGTTGTAGGTCGCAGTCGAGCGGTTGGGTCAGGTCGCTCGTGGAGAGCAGTTGTGGAGTTGTATAGTTTACAGAGAGCAGTAGAGTTATGGAATTACCAAGGCCGGTCGTGGAGAACGATGGAGGTGCCTGAGCGATGTAGTATAAGGTAAAAGCAAAATATTTATTGCGGCGCGCGTATGTTAATTGCTACAACTGATTTTGTAATATTGTTATATCAAAGTCACATGTAAATGTTTTTCAAAAAATATTTCAATAATAATCTTTCTTATAAAGATAACTTTTGACAGTCATTGATCTGAATTTGAAGTTTTTTCTAACTTCTCGTATCCATAGTCACGCCAATTATCGTACCAAAAAAAAAAAAAAATCAGTTTTTCATACATAACAAAATCTATTGGCCAGCATTGCACTGGGCTGTACCAGAAAAATTTCTTGTAGGAGCAGATATATACGCGTTATCCGGCGACATCATTGAGGTAAGAATTTTCAGTTTATTCAGAATGATTTTTCAGGGCCGTGACGCAGCAGTGCTGACGTCCAGATTTACCAGTTTAGATTCACAGTCAGTTAATTATTGAAAAGTTATATATTAGTCATTTTTATTGGGAGGTTAGTCACTTTTTTATTGCGAGGTTACGGATTTAATCTGTTGGGAGGTTACAAGCTGATGGTTGTTCGTGTTCGCAACTGTGAATACGTTCAATGCATGTCGAAAATTACACGGAAAGTCAACAAATTGAAAGGTGTCGATACGAGATCTCAATATTTGTAAGAATGCAGTGGAGAAAAGGGTCAGTAGAACGAACACATCAAGAAATCATATAAACCAAGAAATACAGGAGAAAACTAAATTAATTAGGCAGTAATGGAAGAACGAAGATCACCTACAAGTTACTGACAAGGATACACATTCTAACATTGTGAGTGAATAAACGGTAGGTAGTGGGAGAGAAGAAGCACTTGTTTGAGATATCCCAGAGAGAGAGAGAGAGAGAGAGAGAGAGAGAGAGAGAGAGAGAGAGCGCACGAAGAGGGGGAGGGGGTGTTAATGGAGGTGAGATAGTTTATGTCTGCTGCGCGCTGCGCTGGGAAGTGGAGGAGAAATCCCGATTTAAAATTACGGGAAGGCGGGCGAGGCAGCGCGGTGAAAGGGCCCAAGCGGGGATGCGCTGCGCACTCCCACACCACTAGCAGGGGCCCACGCTGTCGCCTCGGCACTCTCGAATCTGTGCTCTGTACGCACCTGTAGCCTGCAGAGAGTACTGCAGCTTACGTGAGGACCCTGGACCACCGATACATGTGTCTGCGGTCAGGGAGCAGTGAGCAGCAGCCGTTCTATCTTCAGCTGGCACATTCATTGCAACATGGAAGCTATTACCGCCTTTTTTTCTTCGTAGCTGACAATCTGTCTTTGTATTCATACTTCCGTATGTTTTTAGAAAAGTTACAATAAGCTCCCAATGATAACCAAGACGCTCACTAAGCGGAGTATCGATGGCTTTTGAGGCCACTGGAAGTTGGCCCTACAAATGGAACATACTGCACATAAATAGACGAAGAGGTATATTAGTGCTGGATCACGCTAATACTGAAAAACCGATGAAACCAGTTACAACCGCAAAACACCTTGGCTAACCGCCTGGAGCGAACTTAAATGGAAAGAACACAAATTTAACTGTTAGAAAAGCAGATGCCACCACGAGACTCTTCGAAAGAAACGACAGGAAATTCCTCCACGAATGAAGTGGCTTGCAGAACATTTGTTGGACAGATTTTTGAATTTTGTTCATCAGTCTAAGAAGCTTACCAGAAGAACTGAGGGAGAGGGGGGGGGGGGGGGGGCGAGCGAGCGAGCGATCCAACGAAGCGCAGCGAGTTACGTGGGGACGTTTAGTTGGCGCGAGAGCTGTTACGCAGATCCTCAAGAAATTCCAGTGGCAGGCGCTACAGGAGTGGCTTTGTGTATCAAGGAGAGTGTTATTGATTGAACTGCGAGAGCGTACTTTCAAAGAAGAGTCGAGCAATTTACTACTTCCTTCTAGATACGGATCGCGAAAGTACCACAAGCAGATAATCAGAAAAATTAGAGCTCATTCGGTAGTTTATAAACGGTGTATGTTCCCAAGCACTATTCGCGGATCGTACGTCAGGGTAGGGGTGGGGGGGGGGGGGAGGGGGCGTGTGTGTGGAACTTTAGTGTTCAGAGATACCCTCCGCCATACACCGAAGATGATTTCGTGAGTATAGATGTAGATTTAGATTATCTTAAAACGACTTTACCTAACGTCGGTCACGTAAGGAATTGCACCGTGGTAAGGAATCCACATAGAACTTTTTTTTTTATCCATCAGCCTCGTGAAAGTTTTGATACGGCACACCACGAGTTCGTCTACTGTGCCAACTTCATTTCAGACTAGCACTTGCACCCTGCGTCATTTATTTTTTGCATTTATTTCCCCCTTTCTCTACAGATTTTAGTCTCTGTAATTCCCTCTAGTACGACGCGTAGTAACAGTTTTAAGTCAGTTCTCAATTCGGAGGATGGCAACCGCGTACCAGAGGCAACAGAACCAGATCAGCGGCAGCAGTACTTTTATTACGGTACACACTGAACGTATATCCATATTCTGCCAACGACTGCAGTAGACGGCAGAGGGTGCTTTGCATTATGCCACCTATTTGTCTGTCTTCCCGTTTCATCCACGTGTTTAGCATGGGAAGGGTGACTGCTTCAACGCTTCATGCGCGATGCAGCTAACGAAATCTTATTTGTGGCCGCTAAGGATGCGATACACAGGGGGATTAGTACATTCCTCAATTCCTCGCGTAATGATGGTTGGCGATCTTTTACAGTACGAATTTGTTTTGCTAACAATTTTCTGGTACCAAGGCTATCACACGGCTAGTGAAGTAAACTTAATAAGCTATTGCAAATGGTGAATGGCGAATGAGGTGCAAATATAGAGCATGTTTCCACCTCTCTCTCCATTTGTAATGTAATGATCGCCCGGCATTGCTGGCCGAGAGGCCCCATCCGGGGAAGTTCGGCCGCTGAGTGCGAGTCTTATTGCAGTCGACGCCACGTTGGGCGACTCGCGCGCCGCTGATGAGGGCGAAACGGTGAGTACAACACAACACGCAGTCCACGAGTGGTGAAAATATCCAACCCGGCCAGGAATCGAACCCAGGCCTGCCGCATGGGAGGCAAGCTCGTTACCATCCAGCCAAGCAGGCGGACAATAACCTTTTCAAGTTTTTTTACCCAGTATTTTGTGGTCTTTACCGACGATGCCTTGTACGCCGAAAAATCGCTAGCAAAACAAGTTAATACTGTAGAAAATACACAACTTTGTGCTTTTTATTTATAATTACGAAGTTTTTCGATCGTGAAGGAACGGAAGAATCAGTTAAAGTCGGCTCTTGAAGTTTCCCAGGTAACCTTTCGCATGTTAGTGCGAGTATACACGGTTGTCAGGAGGAAAGCTACATGCTTTGAAGGGGACGCTATTTGTGATTCTGATGAAAAAACATCAGATCAATGTATCTTCTCTTCTTAAGTTTCCGAGGAAACTAAATAAAACAATGGGGAACAGGACAAATGCAGGTGATAGTAAATGAAACACAGTTGCCAAATGTTGTTTAATTGCGTGTATTTTCTCTTAAAATATGATCGAAAATACGCCGCTAACTGCAATACATTTTTGCAGCTCTTCTAGACAGTTGCTGTGTTGCTGATCTGAGGTCGTTCGTACGGCCGTTTACTTGAGTGCACGCATCTAAAATACGAGCGAGAACTTACTCCTTTGTGTGCACTCTGCCCCTGTAGACTTTGCTGTAAAGTCAACCACACAGACAGTAATGTAATGGAGTAATATCGGGTGCCGTCGGTGGACAAGAAATGACTGCACGCTGACTAATCCGACGCCCAGCATACGTTCCACTGAGGTGCTGTGTCAGTGGTTGTACTGAATGTGCAGGAGCTCCGTCGTACTGAAACGGTCAGCATAGACGACACTGCTAAGCCTAATGCCGCTTTGGTTGTATTCACATGTGAGTGCTGGTGAAGGACGACATGCAGCTGACTTCCGTGATTGTCAAACAGCTCTATGTCGTATACGGTTAGGAAAAGGGTATAACTTCATTTGAGGTAGTTTGCTCACAATGTCCAACACTATCACCTCTCAACGAGTGTACCTTTCCTCCTGCCCCACCGTTTATTTAAGCATCTACCAGTTCAGTTATTTAAGCATCTACCAGTTCAGTTATTCAAACATTTTCGCAACGCTCTTTAACGGCCCGAAGAATTATTGTTTTAGAGTGGTGTTATCAAATTTCTATGCACAAGTCGGATGTAATTTAATTCTTCACCGGCGTGGTCCTGTCCATGCATAGAAAAAGTACTACACTTCAAATAAAATTCATCACGAAAACTTTCACAACAATCTATGTTCCTGTATAAACGAGAAGTTTCGTGGAGCCATTTAATACACGGAGCACGTACTTCAAAAATGCGAAATTCTTTCAACGTTTCCTTCAATTACTAAGGAAATCCATTTGTCTTAGTTTACCGCTACGTGGGATCACAGCAACGTGAACAGACTGCGAAGATATTCACGGACCAGTCGCTGCCTGCCTCAGAGAAATCCATCCGTTCGGTAGTCCATACCTGTATATGCTGCGGCTGAGACGCCTGTCCTGCAACCATGGAGAGGCAGGAGGGCGCTGGCGCATGAGAGGTATCTGCTCAGGCTCAGGAGAGCGGCGACATCACTTAAAGGGCACACTTATACCAAATAATAACTCGTCCAGGACTAACAAGGGGAGGCCGCCAATTGTGAAATTCAGATTCGATTCATACTGCGCATAATAAAAGCTCACGGCCGGAGGTGTAATGTGGCAAAGCACCAAGATGCACTTCTCAGCCGTTGTCGAGAAAATCGACAGTTAAAAGAAACCGTTGCCATGAAATACTGTCTACGATTAATAATTTTCTACAGCGTCGTGGTGCAGCGGTAAGCGCTCGGGTTCGTAATCCGAAGGTCGCCGGATCGAATCTCGCACGATGCAACCTTTTTTTTTTAGTATTTGTTTCTTGTAATTCAAATGTGTATATACATGCACATATATGTAATTTCCGGCAATCTGTTGCAACAATTATGCATATAATAAGTTAATGAAAGTCGTTTCTCGTGGAAAAACTGGCGACTTCGAACATCATTATGTTTTCCGCAAACAAAGTTGTATTTCACAAATGTTATTAATTGTCTTCATAATGTTAACCACGTATAGTTAACGGAAGACGTAGAAACGGTATTCCGAAACGAATACGTATAGCGTAAGTCAAACGTTACTCGCTCGTTACACTTGAAGGACACATGTTGAATGGGCCGAAACGAGCTGCCGCATAACAGCGTAGTTGCCTGCTAACTTCGAAAGAAGGTAGATGCGGTCCCTAGCGCAACTTATAACATCGTCGAAAATCAGTGCGGACGGGAGAGCTTTGGTACACCCTGTTAAACAAACGGAAAAATTGGAGAGCGATCCGCCTTCACCAACATGCATAAGCAATTCATTAATAGTTAATATATATATATATATATATATATATATATATATATATATTATTATAAAACACTAATAAAAAAATTGCATGTCGCGAGATTCGATCCGGCGACCTTCTGATTACGAACCCGAGCGCTTACCGCTGCGCCACGACGCTGCAGATAGTGTGTAATCGTAGGGAGTATTTCACCGCAACGGTTTCTTTAAACTGTCGATTTTCTCGACAACGGCTGAGAAGTGCATCTTGGTGCTTTGCCACATTACACATCTGGCCATGAGCTTGTATTATGCGCAGTATGAATCGAATCTGAATTTCACAATTGGCGGCCTCCCCTTGTAAGAAAATTTGGACACCACACTATTATTTACATAAGTGTTCGATATGAAACATCACCGCAACATAGAAGCAAGTGACCATGTTTGGAATTAATTTCTACGTCTCTGAAACTGCAGTTGAGAATACCACGGCAAAATAAATTTGTCATGCTAAACAACGGTGTCGCTTCCACACGCTGCAAACTGAAATATATCTTTCCATAATAGAAAGTGTAAACAGTGAGGTATCTATGACTTACAGAATGAACTAGTGGTCAAATCCATTACTTCAACTTTGGTTTCGGGTAGTTGTCAAACATAGATGGCTATCTCAGACAAAAAAATTTCTTAGTGTATTCCTAAATACCACATACATCTTCAAGCGTTCTACTTTATTTTTCTTGTAATTGGAAAGGTCGGATCTTGATGGAAAAATACAGAAAATGGACGCTAAGTGGTTATTAGAATGCTTCCCTAACTAACAAACAAGCTAAATGTTTTAACTGCTTTGCTTCCTTTGTCATGCTTTAAAACAACTCGTTCTGAGTTTAAAATTATACCTTTAGCCTGCTTTACTAACGGGTACTTGGCAAAATTACTATGTCTCTTGCGACAGAGTTTTTTCCCTTTCCTTCTTTGTGAGGTACCCTTATTTTGAAAATAGTACCACAGCTATATTCTAGTGACAGTGCACTGATACCGACAATATACTGCAGCGGAATTACAGTGAATGATGTTCAGAAGATCGGATAAAGTACAACATATCTCGGATTGCAGAATGTGTCAAAAGCAACAGAATCAGTGTTCAGCGTTGCAGAATTAATGAGGATAAATCATGAAATGAACGTGAAACTGTTTCATTTTTAATAAGGAGCTGTTGAACAAAACAGCTGTCGGTACGCCGACTTTTACAGACCACCATGGAAGGACGATATCGCGACAAACACCAATTTCATTTACACTGGAGGGCATGTATCTGGGCATTTACAATTTCATCGTAGATTTCGAACGTGATTATCGAAGGGGTTATCCTACCTAGTCCACAGACGACCATGGCCCACGTGATGAAATTAAGTCTTATGTAAGTTACATATTTAGGATTCTAAGAAGTGATCACCAGTCAACCAGTCAGATCTTAACTTCACTCTACTGTGAAGAAGTAAGTGTCTAAATGTAGATATACTGTACGCAGAGCTGGTCACGCAAAGAAAATTTTCAGCTTTTGGAAACACGAATAATGTTACCAGCCACAATTATCAGGATACATTAAACTAATATCGTTGACTTCGGTAAAACAAGCTGCAGGTTTCGACTGTTTGTTAGGATTGTGAGACATTGCTGTTAGTCCACCAAAACTGCCAGATGGACAAACGACCTACACCAGTACGCTGTTCGAATATGTACGAACAATTTTAAATTCGCTACGAAGGGTGACCCAGCATACACAAAGTCAGACTTTGAATCTCAGCCACAAAAAATTTTCAATTCATATGATCATCAACTTCCTACAATTCTTCAGTTTCCCGTGCTCCATCCGTTGCTAGAATTTAACAATGCCAAATCTCCTGAAGAATTTTAGAAGGGCTGGCACGATAAAAATACCCTCTAGAAACCAGTTAGATACTTGAGCGCGAAAATGTATGGAGACAGCTGACCGTTAAAGGCAGAGAAACTGTATCGGCAAAATTTCGATTCATTAGTTTATTAATTTACACCTTCAACTTTATTTTACTTCAGTAGCTACACTGAATTCACAGCACACGAGAATCGTCCATATTACAGTAAGACACTTGCGAAATTTTGCAACAAATGTCAGGTTCTCATGACAACACCGAAATATATAGGCTGTCCTGTTAATTTCTACTGCAAATTTGCTTCTGAATATGTAATTTTGTTTTGATATGTAGGAGAAGGAAGTCTGTGAACACCGTGGTTCGTATTATGTAGGCATGACTGCTTTTTTCACTTTTGCTGTTGATGAATTTCGATGCCTATAGAGATGCTTTCTTGATTTTACGTGAATATATGCTGTAATTATTAGTGATGCTCTGGGACAACAAACTGGACTGCATGAAACAGCTTTTCTGAAAAGCACGAACAAATTTGAGGCTGTATTTGAATATCCAGGTGGGACCAATATTTTAGATTTACCTCCAATAGCTGAAATTAATCACATTTTATCGCAATGTCTAACATATCATTCAATGTAGGGGCGTGATCCTCTATTAAACTAAGGACGCACGAAGCAGTTCGATGTGCTGTGCCTTCAAAAAATTTATTGTTTAGTAATAAATTATTCTTCACCGTGTTGATTAAAACGCCACATTCTTCCGTTATTTATAGCTGACATCAGCTCCTCTGTGCTTATAAATTGTGTGCGGAATCTCAACAACTTTTATCCCTTGCAATCACACGTTCTTTATTCCCCCTTCATTCACCTTTTTCGCGAAGTATCATTTCTAGTCTTTCAGATCCTCATTTTCATACATTCGAGTCCAGCAAAATTTTACTGTAGCTAACCTCTTTCTTTCCTCCTCTTTCCACCATACTTCAACTGTCCGTTCTTCTCATTTTACACAGATATTAATCTGAGCAATGAGCGTAGCACCCAACAGAAAATACACAAACAGCTATGAGCGTAAACCCAACAAAAAATATACATAAACAACATTTAAAAACAATTTTACAGGTTTATGGCAACCGACGTAAGTCGCCAGAAAAATTCCTTCACAGCAGCCCGTTCAGTGTTCTGTCGTAAACACGTACATTTGGGTAACAAACTTAACGACTCCACGCCTCCCTATTTCTTCAATAAAGAAAGGTGGTGCATGGGATTGAATAATTAGGATCCGCTGCACTGTCCACCTGTATTGATCTGAACAATAAACACTACCTGTCCAGGTCTGAAGACCAACGTCTACTTTCATCTTTCGTAGGAAGAAAGCAAATGGAGACTGGCATCCCAACGTTTTGCGCCGAAAGCATTGAGCGAAGGCGCTTCAGAGTAACGGGAGTTCTCCAGCGGATGACCATGCAAGGCGCAGCAGGGAGTGCCAGACTGGCTCTCTCACGCCTCTGGCCACGGCGCCTGTCGTCAGGGACTCCCTAATAACGTGCCTTTATTTTATGAAGACAATAGTCTTCATTTCAACGCTCCTTTGTAGAAGCCGTCGACAAGAATCGATTTAATGACTTGCAGAAACGCTGCTGTCCATGTATGACTATGGCTTTTGCACTTCGTTTCGCACTGTGTCACGTTGCAAACACGTTAGAAAGTCCTCAACCCTATAAGGGATAATAAATACTGCTTGCTAACTTACAGCTAACGTCGGACCCCAGATATGGTGGTAGGAAAGTTAAACACTTTCCTTCACATCTATTGTTCTGTGCAAGATCCGTTCACTCGCTCGACACTAGATCAAGACTGTTTCCTGCAGTCAGCTGTATCGGAACAGACACAGGCTGCGAGTACTTTGCTCCATATCTCATCTCTAGCAGCAGAATTTTATTTGAAATTTAGCATATACTAGTGAACCTTTGAACAGCACCACCTTCGCGAACATTAACAGCTTAATCACAGCATAAGAACATCACTACCCACTACACGTTTCTCGTTATTTTCTAATACATTAAAGGTACTTTCTCCAAGCAATAACTCTACAAAGCAAATTAAACATTACTTCGTAAGTGAAATTTTTTCCAGTCCAAGTGCTCCAAATCTTGAACAGAACAGTACTGTCTTGGCGAGATGCATGGAGGGCGTTGTTAGCGAAATGGCTACATAGCTCAAGTTTTACGCAGAATTCCCACTCGAGTTTCACGTTCTTGTGAAGCCTTAAAATCATTTTTCCATTTTCTCCTAAGTTCCATTCTTACAATGCTATCTGCGTCATCCTACATCATTGTACTACAGCCTGCTACGCCCTCAACATTTGCAAACTTCTGCCCGTAGGCCACACGCAAATTTGGGACAAACAGCACTGCCTGAACCAATTCCTATCCTAAAATCCCCATTGCAGTGTAAAGAAGCTGCTCAGTTTATAGACAATTTTAATATGGCCAGTTTTCTCTGAAACTGTCCACTAACGTATCAGACCATAATATGAGAATTCCCTTACTCAAGTAGTCTTTCAGTTACACTGCTCTGTAATTGCAGATCTGGATTAGTATCGCCAGTGGTCGTTTCAATTTCACTGCTCGTTTCCTTTTCTTTCCTACGTAGTGCGGTGGAAGGTTCCAAGAGCTGAAGGTTTACGAGCTAGCTGCACGAGATAGGAATACTTTTAAGAGGGGATTTGTCAACGTAAAAATATTGATCCCTGGGGCAGAAGCGCAGTCTCAGGAACACAGACTGGCGCTCTGAGCCACTCTCATCCTCCGGCTCACTGTCCAGGTAGGGCACTGGTGACACGCTTTTTCTGTCCAAATAAAGACGAGATTCTTCACAGAAGACTTTTGGCAAAGTAAGAGATCTCTAGGCAGGTGTGGATTCCGACAGGACGTGTGAATTTTCGTTACACCGCCTCTGAACAACTTTCAGTTTACACTTTTAGAATCCAGCTTCTGATTGAGTCATGCTGTTAGTTTTTCGAGAGGTCTTGGGAGAAATTTTCTGTCTTCCTCCACACCTAAGAGCCCTAATGTTTCAACATAGAGAAAATCTACGAGTAGGAGATTAACGTCTTTACTCGAGTTTTACTGGACGGTGCTCAGAATCTTTGCCTCCGCTGACTAGAGCGTTCTTGCTCCGACGAAAATATGTAGAAGAATGGAAATGAAAACTGAGAATGTGTTAACATGACGATCAGTTTAATTTAGGAAAGTTAAAGGCACCAGAAGCCGTTCTGAGGTTGCCCTTGATAACGGAAGCAAAACTTGAGAAAAATCAACACACATTCATAGGATCGCCGAGCTAGAAAGAGAATTTGACAGTGTCAAATGATGTAAGGTACTTAAAATTCGCAGGAAAATAGTTCTAAGGCGCAGGGAAATATGGCTAATACACAAATCAAAGAAAGTTTTGCATCATCTCGGTTCCGAGAGTTCCGAAACCTGTGCAGAAAATTGGAACAGAGATCAACATAAACAGCATTTCCGCCCTGCGTGTTGCACCATCATACAGCGAGACCTACAGAGGTGGTGCTCCGGTACCTCTAATATCCAGTACCACGTCCTCTTGCATTGATGCATGCCTGTATTCCTCGGGCATACTATCCACAAGTTCATTCAAGGCACTGTTGATCGAGATTGTCTCACTCCTCAACGGCGATTCGGCGTAGATCCCTGAGTGGTTGACGTTGTCCATAATCAGCCCTTTTCAGTCTATCCCAGGCATGTTCGATAGGGTTCATGTCTGGAGAACATGCTGGGCACACTAGTCGAGCGATGTCGTTATCCTGAAGGATATCATTCACAAGATATGCACGATGTGGGCGCGAATTGTCGTCCATGAATACGAATGCGTCACCAATATGCTGCCGGTGTGGTTGCCCTATCGGTCGGAGGATAGCATTCACGTATCGTACAGCCGTGACGGCGCCTTCCATGACCACCAGCGGCGTACGTCGGTAACACACAATGCCACCCCAAAACAGCAAGGAACCTCTACCTTGGTGCACTCTCTGGACAGTGTGTCCAAGGCGTTCGGCCTGACCGGGTTGCCTCCACACACGTTACCGACGACTGTCTGGTTGAAGACATCTGAGACACTCATCGGTGAAGAGAACGCGATACCAATCCTGAGCGGTCCATTCGGCATGTTGTTGGGCCCATCTGTATCGCGCTGCATGGTGTCGTGGTTGCACAGATGGACCACGCCATGGACGTCGGCAGTGAAGTTGTGCATCATGCAGCCTATTGCGCACAGTTTGAGTCTTAACACGACGTCCTCTGGCTGCACGAAAAGCATTATTCAACATGGTGGCGTTGATGTCAGGGTTCCTCAGAGCAATAATCCGTAGGCAGCAGTCATCCAATGCAGTAGTAGCCCTTGGACGGCCTGAGCTAGGCATGTCATAGAAATTTCGTGTGTGTATCTCCTCCATGTCCGAACAATATCGCTTTGGTTCACTCAGAGACGCTTGGACTCTTGCCTTATTGAAAGCCTTTCCTGGCAGTAAGTAACAATGCGAGTGCGATCGATCGGCGGTATTGACCGTCTTGACATGGTTGAACTGCAGACAACACGAGCCTGTACCTCCTTCCTGTTGGAATGAGTGGAACTGATCGGCTGTCGGACACCCTCCATCTAATAGGCGCTGCTCATGCATGGTTGTTTACATCTTCGGGCAGGTTTAGTGACATCCCTGAACAGTCAGTCAAAGGGATTGTGTCTTTGATAACATATCCACAAGTCAACGTCTGTCTTCAGGAGTTGTGGGAACCGGGGTGATTAAAAACCTTTTGGATGTGTGTATGTAAACCTTATAAGGGACTATCAAAATGTATGAGGGCGTTGCAGCAGCGTGTATGCAACGTAGCGCAACTCCGATGCGGATACATAAGCAACGACATGTAAGCAAGCGATTATTGTAGTGTCTTGACGTGCGTTCGGTAAATGCAGAAACGCGAACTGCAGCGACGTTATTACAAAATACCTCGAAACAGGACCAACGTGCTGTTATTCTTTCCTTGGCTGTCGAACGACAAACACAGGTAGACATCCGTTGGAAAATGAAGAATCTGTAGGGGGCAGCATGTCTCTCGAAAACCACCATTGCGGATTGGTGCGCCATATTCCGTGCTGGTCGCGATTCTACACAAGACGTCGGTCTACCTACGAGGTCAGGCTCGCCTGTTACGCCAACTCGGTTGACACACTCGAGCACCCGCCCTATACTCGGGATCTCTTTCCATGCGGTTACCACGTCGACCAGTACCGAGGTACCATGCGGGCATACAGGTCCTGCCAATAAAGTGACGGAAGGCCATCGCATTGAAAGGAATTATGTTAAAAAATAGGGTTATGTGGACAAAATATTAGAGAAGAATCCTAAATGAAACCAACCTGCTTTCAGAAAATGTGTTGCATTAGTTATTTGAACTCCCCTCGTATTCGTCAGAAGTGGCTGGATAAATAAGTGCTTGCACTTGCGAGGCCTTGTTTCCCGGCTTGCGACACGGGCAGCTCTTTGTCCCGTGCGCTGTGTGGTGAACCAGAGCAGGCTAGCGGGGCGATCCCCATATGGGGGCCGGCCGGCCTCGTTGAGATGCTGCGTGCGGGGACGGCCCTGCCGGCGAGGCGTCTCCTGGCGACGCCGTCGCAGCTGGCGTCCACTGTGCAGTACAGCAGGCGAGGCGAGCCGCTCCGGCACCGTTGCGGCCGAGACGCTGCCAGCACAGCCGCCGCTGCTCCCCACATGTAGGCCGTCCTCCTTCCCACCCCCACCCAAATCAACCACTCGCTATTGGGAGGAGCAGTTCGCTCACATCGAAAAAGTACACTGAAGTGAACTGACAAATCATGGGATACCTCCTAATATCGGACCTCTTTTTGCCCGACGAACTGCAGGAGGGACTCAGGTCTTCGGAAGACCCCTGCAGAAATATTGAGCATGCTGACTGTATAGCTGTCCATAATTACAAAAGTGTTGTGTACGAACTGACCTCTGGATCAAGTCTCATAAATGTTGGATACGATTCACGACGTGCGATATGGGTGGCCAAATCATTCTCTCGAATTGTTCAGAATGTTTTTCAAACCAATCGCCAACAAATGAGCTCTGGTGACATGGCATATTGTCATCCATAAAAATTTCATCGTTGTTTAGAAACGTGAAGTCCGTCAACGGCTGCAGACTGTCTCCAGCAAGAGGACCCAGTCCATTCCATGTAAACACAGTTCAAACCATTATAGATCCACCACCAGTTTGCACAGTGCCTTGTTGACAACTTGGGACCATAGCTTCTTTGAGTCTGCGCCACACCCAGTCCTACCATCAGCTATTAGCAAATGGAATCGGGACTCATCTGACCAGGCCACTGTTCTTGACTCGTCTAGGGTCCAATCGACGTGGCGGATACGTTCGTGTACGTCCCACATTGATTTCTGCAGTTATTTTGTGCAGCGTTGTTCCTGTTAACACCGGCAACTCTCCACAAACCCCGCTGCTCTCGGTCGTTACGTGAAGACCGTCGGCCGCTGCGTTGTCCTTGGCGAGAGGTAATGCCTGAAACTTGTTATTCTCGGCACTCTCTTGACACTGTGGATCTCGAAATATTGAATTCCATAACTATTTCCGCAACGGAATGTTCCATGTGTCGAGCTCCAACAACCACTTTGCGTTCAAAGACGATTAATGCGCGCCGTGCGGCCATAAAGACGTCGGAAACTTTTCACATGACCACCAGAGTATAAATGACATCTCGGCCAAAGCACTGCTCTTGTACACCATGTGTACGCGATACTACCGCCTTCTGTATACGTACTTATCGCTGCCCCATGGCTTTAGTCACCTCAGTGTTATTAGGAAATGTATTTGCGTGCATATACGTGTCTCTAATTTTGGTCCATATTGAAATCCTCAAGCTGTGGTCCCTTAGCACCTCACTAGAGCAGCCAATTCAAAATTTCACATTCCTTCAGAACTGGTATGTTGTGCATTAACTAATTTTCTGCATTTGAATGGGGACAACACTGGAGCAACCCATATTGCGTGGGTGTAAGTGAACATAAACGATGCACCATTATGACGTGCACACGCTACCACTTAAGTCGACGTCTGAACGATGAAAGTAGTGGTAGGCCATCTCTCTGTGAAGAACCGCGAATCCCGAGATAAGCCTCCACTTACGATAATACAGATGATACTGAAAAGAATGAAAATGGCATAGAACACCATTTAATCTCCTGCACGACATTTTGAGCAAGACAAAGATCTCCCACCCACCCATCCCCGCAAGGTTCCATGGTTCCTCACATCCACTCAAAATGGCCGCCGAACCGAGGCGGTGGCGGAAATGTGGCAGTTATATCAGATCGGTCTAGGTGAGTTTTTCAGCCTCCTTATCACTATGGTCGAGTGTTGGGTGCATCACTGACCCCGGTACAAAGGAGCAGAGCAATTGCTGGATGGTGTGCCCCGGTTGCTTCTAATAGACTGCGAGCAATAAATAAGACCACGACCATGTGACACTCTTCCCTTTGCGCTTCTTGCGGGGAATCGACCGCTTTCTGTCTCGGTGGCTAGACTTTGCTGCCCCACGGCTACATCCTACGACGTGAGTAACCACTTCACTCCACTGTCTGTGTTCGTCTGACAGTGGCCCACATCCTGCTGGACTCTCCTAATTTGGGCACTTTACGGCGAAACCTTAAACTTGCTGACACGCTGCCTGTGGTTCTAGCGGACGTCGTCAAAGCTGGTGTTAACTTTTACCCGTGAAGGCGGATTTTACTCTGTCAGGTAGAGCACACTGGCCTCGTCGGCCACTTGAGCGATGGGACGCTTGCCCCTCGCCTGCTCCGACCCAGAGGGCCCACTGCAGTCCTCCTTCGGTGGTCCTACCATTCCCACCGTGTTTATTCTTATTCTTTTACATCTGTCGTTTTACTTTCTTGTCGTTCTCTTTCCTGATATTTTATAATCTTGTTCGAGTTGCTTGTTTCCTTGCGGTAATGGTCAGGAAACACTGGTCGGATGCAGAAGTTGAGTCTCACATCGCATGACGTGTCCCGGGGCCTCCAGCTGCTTTCTGGACGGAGCAACTCTCCCACCATTACCCTCTTACCCCCATCTCATTTCTTTTTGCTTCTGTCTCTTGGTTTCATTGATACTCTGCTACAGTCAGGTTCATATGGCTTTCTTCTGTGCCCTTCCTCACTGAGTCCTCTTCCAACTTGCCACATACAGGATGGAGGGATTGATAACGCAGTTTGGTCCGTTTAAACCCCCAGTCCAATCCAGTTGGTGGAAATATGCAGATTCACCACCGTCTTAAAAGGCGAAGATTCAAACACCATTGTGCAAAGAGAAGCTGAATGATTTTTGGAACTGTCGTGGTGTGGTGCTGACATACTATTATCATAAGAGAGAAAGCCGTCAGAGGAACATTTTACCGAAATTCGCATTGCGAGCAACAAGCTTGATACGTGACTTTAAAGTCTCATATTCGGCTTCTGCAGGCAGTGAATTAGCTTTACATCGGAACGACATCGATGGATGCGACGATGGGCCGTGCTACCAACCATGTGTAGCGTAAGGTAGCCAGTGGCGGTAGCACCAGTTGGAGAATTTGAGTCCTCTCGTTGTACTTAATGCTAAAGTACAAGGCTCATCAGTCAACTCAAGTGTTCTAACCTCTTAAGTCTTCAGTCTCCGAAAATCTGAAAGTAAGATCATTACTCTGAAAAAGCCTGCAGTGAAGTCATTACTCTCTAGAGGCCTAGACCAAAGAGTTTCCCTTCTCGTCGTCTTTGCTTTTTAAGCGAACTATAAGGTGGTGTACATTGACAAGTATAATAAAATCCGTTGCAGAAGACAAAAGGTTATTTTCCGCCGTTTTATTACTACCTAAAAAGATTATTACTGTGGAGTTCAGAACATACGTCTTTACTGCCTCATGGTGTATGGCAAACTATGTTTGAACGAAAGTGCAGGAAAGCGTTTTTGTTAAGTTGCACTGAAGTAGTATCGGTACAAGAATTCTTCGCATTCATTTTCAGACAGTGGTAAATTCTGTGTAAAGATAGTGTTAAACGGAGATGTTTGTTAGTTACAAAAATTACTAATAACGCCACTGCAGTAGCTATGCATCTTTAATACTTAGCAGGACATCACTCAACATTTCAGTGTTAAGTTACATAAAAGCGTATCAAGTTTGGAATACATTTATTGTGTACTGACGAAAGTGTCTTTTGTTGCGGTAACGAGAGTAATGCATGTGTAGGATCCATATTGTCCAAAAATTTGTGTCTCGCTATTTCGAAGTGGTTATGACATATTGTGTGCACTCCTCTCTTTTTTGCTTTTCGAGTTACTATATCGGTTCCACTTATTCAAAATTAAAGATCGTGTGGTAAGAGCTTAGCTGTGCAGTGCTTAGAGCGATTAGTGAAATCAACATTGAGGTCTTACTGCAGACGAGTGTCCACCCATTATAACTGTGGGTCCCATCGCCAGCCACGGTCATTTATAGGCGGAAAGTGATCCAAATAAGGATAGTACTGTGTGGGGCATCGCAAGCTCTTCGCTTCAAAACCATGTGATTTCTACACTCATGTGATCGAAAAACTGCCCCAGGCTTGGCAGACTGTTCTAAATAGTGCAGAAGACTATGTTATTGATGGCTAGAATCTGTTTTGTGGTTCTGTTGTGTTCAGTAAGCTCGTGGCAAAACTAAGAACTTGCGCAACAATCCAATATTTAACAGCAAGATGTCGTCCTGAAGGGGAAAGAGTTTTCAGGTAGGAGCAATACCATTCAGTGTGGTTAATCTGCAATGGAACGGTAACAGGTAGCCGTGCGCTACTTCTGATCATGCCTGGAGACTCGACACGCAGGCCGAGGTACCGCCACTGACTCAGATAGTAGCACCGACACACTGTAGGAGGGGCGAAGTGCCGCGCGTTTTCCCCGCCTGTGGTGGTGAAGCGACCACGTCCACAGAGGCCCTGTGAGGGGCAGCACGAGAGCTGTGGCTGGAAGCGCCGCAGCAGGTGTCCCTGCGGCCGCGACGCCGCTGGAACGCGGGACACGCACGCCTGCAGCATGCCGCCTGCCCCAAGCACTCGCCACACGGAACGAGTTAGCTAACGTTGAGGTGGCGGTCTGTTTTGTGGCGCCACTACCTGCTGTTTTCACGTTCAGGTTCCATTTCCTCTCGTGCACATAAAATAAGTTCCGCGATAACTTCGGCGACGTGTGACAAAGTAGAACCAGCAGGAAGCAAGAGTGTTTCCTACGTCACCGGTATAGGGCTTGAGACCAGCAATAAGCAAGACGACATACTGTATTTGTCATTTTCAGTAGAAGCCCATATTCTGTGGGTTGTGTGTTCTATCGTATACCCAGTGAATTTATGCTGTTTCCTAAGCACCAATACATTAAACGTCTCGAGAACGAATCGTTATTGGTACGATCTGTTGCAATAAAACTACGGGAAACATATTGGTGTTTGAACATCTTTCACACTGATTTTTTTTTTCGCGTTATGACTCGCGTGTTACGAGAGCAAGCAGTTTTAAGGCAACAGAACATTGAAGTTGCATGAAAAACAAGTTTTGTTAGGATTTGTCTTAATTAAATGCTAATTCTTAACATTTCGGTGTTTACAGCCTGTAAAGCATTGTAATATTATATTCGGAGCCGCTTGTCTCTGAGCAGCAGTGTAGCTTAGTGGCCAGAAGCATCATGTTACAGAAATTACGCCGGCAGAGGTTTCGCGTCCTGCTGTATCTAAATTTCTTTCGATCTTCTCTCTTTCTAAAAGAGCGTGGAACTTTCTTACGAAATTAACAGAAATAATTTGTATAATACTTTATGCTATGTAAATACAAGTACGTTCTTGATTAGGGGTGAGGTTTTTCAATTTGGTAAAGTCATCTAAGCTGATATCCTAAATGACTGCATATGTATCTTTCCTTTTTGTCTGTTCTCGGATATTCAAGCTTTTATTTATGTATACCAGATACAGAACATGACTAGAATATGTGCATTTTAATAGGGCTAACACAGAAATCTTATGCACATCCATTTTAGTGGACTAGTTGTATGGTGTCCGAGCCAAATAAAGCCGACGACTGCCGCTGGGGAGCACAGAGAGCGCAAAATCACGTTAACCAGCTCGTCCTGTGTGCCTATGGCGCAGTGTGTCATGACGTCTGACATCCCATATGCGTGCATGTTAACGTTAGCTGCCTCGACACGTGTATCTTCGGCTTTACAGCACAATCTCATGTTTTATTACTGTCGAGATTAACGTTCAGCTGCTTCCTCCCTGAAACTGCACTTTTGCGTAGCCTTTTTATAACCTAAATACCAGCTACGTACGCAGCAGCATGAACGGGACCAGATTCCCTGATAACTGGGACATTTTTAGATGAACATAATGATCACACTGCGGATAAAGCCAATTTCAGCACTGAAAGTGCATTATTAACTTTTTCTCTGTTCATACACTGAAATATTGTCTCAAATTGCAGGGAACTACTAGAAAGCTGTCCTTTTTCCTAAAGTTAAAACGACTTTTGCAGTCACTTCACATTTGTTGATAGGATGCACCTTCAGTAACAATTTTGTTTCTCCTGAATTGTTCTGCAATGATGAGCAAACAGAATGAAAGTAATTCAGGACTGCTTCTTGGCGTTCTTATTGTAATGTATCCTAGCAGTATACATGTTGATCATGTTCATTTATTGAGCCTCTCTAACACACGTTTCTGGTCGCGCATAGCGTTTTAACTGCTGTCTATCTGTAGGTGTTCTTTTTTTTGGTTAGGAGAGGGAGGGAGGGACAGACACAGAGAGAGAGACGTAAAATTCCACTACATACACTCCGTAGGTATGTTACAATTATCATACGGAAAAATGTAAGTGTAAGTTGCGTCATCCTCAGGCTTATTTCGTATTGTATGGTGCGACGAAGGGGAAGTTGGTAAGTTGGTAAGTTAAGGATGTTTAAATTTTAGTAATATCGATATATATTGTATGTATGTTTATAAGAGGCAACGATATTATCGATAAAGAAGCGTCGTTATTTGGAAATATCGATATATTTGGTCTACCCACACCAGTCAGAAGTTTCGGGACTGAAAATCCCGAAGTGCGTTTTGAGCATGAAATATTTTACTTACAACAAACATTTCAGGCAAGAATTAAATACCAGTGCAATGATTTGTGTGACTTGTGTCGTGTCTACGTTTCATCTTTTCTTGATCCAGATACTCAGGGGTAAGGAGAGCCCACATTTTGCCTCACAGCTGGGAGAAGGGAGTGGTAATTTCCACCATTCTCATACACTGCTGGCACCAAACGTGTTCCTTTTCCATCTCGTACCTATCATTTGCAACGATAGGAACGACACATACGAAGTAAACTTTCATGAATATGCAGTACAGATACATTCAGGTTGAAATCTGGTGATCATTTGTAGTACTGAATATGAGATTAAATTAAGCCCTTTTTAAAACATTTACTGTTAGATTACAAGGATTGGTAGTAGCGGGAATGGGCAAGAAATCTTCCGGTTGCAACTGTAGTAGCTCTGAGTCAAGAAAAGACAAAAATATCACTTTCGATACTCTGTACTTAATATCAATATTTAACATATAGGCGATACACATCAACCTTATGAAAAATACCGATATTCTGACATACTGATATTAATTGTCCATCCCTAGGGGAAGTAGGCGTGAGGATGTAACTTGTGTGCGACTCTATAGTATAGATACAAAACTATCACTTACTGCTTTCAGGATCCAATACCATGTTCTGTTTTAATGCCATAAAGCCGCACTGCATAGAACCCGTAGGTATTCTAAAGCTGATAATCGTATGGTTCACCACGAAATCCAACGAAAACTCAGTTTTACTAAAGCGTTCTCTTTAACAGCATTACCAAAATATGTACGTTTGGGTTAGCGGAATTTGAAGCGAGCAAATCAAGGTACAAACCACCACATTTTTTCCGTTTTGAGAGTAGCCAAAGGCCAACATACAAAAGGGAATAATAAGAAATACATTCTGGTGAAACATTCTGGTGAATGGTTACTGCGTGTGAAGTTACTTTTCTACAGTTTTGTTGCTCGCGATACGCAAATGGTCTAAACGTTTCTTTGTTCTCTATTGACGTGGAAGTGTGTTTTGATTCTTGACAACTTCAAATTAATCTATGGTGAGACGGTGATTGAGTCTCCTTATTTCCACGACGCAAATTAGGCGTTGCTTGAATAAGAATATAGCGAATTTGGTAGTCAACATGTCTAAGTGATCGCCGGCTAGTGGTGAAGGCCATCTTGTCATATTACCATGGCGTAACGGTTGAACTAAGTGTTTGGTTGCAGTAGCAACGTTAAGGTGTAGATTAGTCGCAGTTGCTGGAGCCTTATCGGTTTGTAGGCAGGAAGCAGAGTCGGTGGTTTAACGGAGTGGTTCAGTAGATAGGCGGTTTCATCGCGACGAAATATTCCACTCCCGACTCGACGGAGGAATTGAGCAATGATGTAATAAACATCAATCCTCTAGACTGGTGGAACGAAGGGTATCACAAGTACATGGAGAAAGGTCTAAAATAACATCAAGGGTTAAAAACGCGCAGATAAGAGACGAAATATATACAGAACAGTGAAGAAACTGCTAAAAATAGTTTAGGTTCCCAAGTAATGTAGGGACACACGAGACAATACTAACCCTACAATTGACTTTTGAAAATCGTTTGAATGAAGGCATACCTATATTTACAGCATTTGTAGATTTAGAGAAAGTTTTTGACTGTTTACTGGAATATGCTCTCTGGAATTTTCAAAGTAAGAAGGATAAAATGTAGGGAGCAAAAGTGTATCTACAACTTTTACAGAAATCATGCTACAGTTACAAGAATCGAGAACATGAAAAGAAAGAAGTACATGAGAAGTGTGCGAGACAGGGTTGTAGCCTATAATCAATTCAACTTAATCTGCATAACAGACAAACAGTGAAGGCAATCATGGGGAAATCTGGAAACTGGTTAATGTCAGATAAGAAATAAGAACTCTTAAGTCTGCTGATGACATAGTAATACTGTCAGAGAAGGCAAAGAACTTGGAAAAGCAATTAAACAATACGGATAGTGTCTTTGAAAAAGTAATAAAATGAACAACACGAATAGTAACAGAAGGGTCATGGAATGTAGTGCAATTAAATGACCTGACGCTGAGGAAATTAGACTAAGAAAGCGTGAACGAACGAGTTTTGCTACCTGCCCAACAAAATAACTGATGACGGCCGAAGTAGGTTGGTTGATTTAAAAGAGGGGGGGGAGGGGGGAGGGGGAAGAGTCCAAACTGCTAGGTCATCAGTCCCGCGTTCAGATTAAAATAATTCCACAAGGGTGAGAGTAAAATAATCGAAACATACAAAAACACAGCTGGAAGAAAGGAGAAAACCACAAGAACGACAGAAGGGCAACAAACACTAAAAAGGACAAAACCGGACAAGAAGACCACAGACGCTAGAAATATGTAGAAGAAATCAAAACAAGAGAGCAAATTACCATGGCTGGTTGACCATGAGAATAAGAAGGAGAAGCCAGCCACTCTGCAACAATTAATAAAACCACCAGCCTAAAAGCACTAGGGTGGAGGACACGGACAAAGGACATACGCTAATACTTAAATGCTAAAACCCACCCTCACGAATAAAACGTAAAACTAAAGCTGCTCTTGAGGCATTGTCGCCCAACACCGAAGGTAGGGTGCTGGGAATGTTACAAGTCCGCCGCAGAGCAGCGGAAAGTGCGCAGTCCAGCAAGAGGTGGACAACTGTCATTTGTGAGCCACAGCAACACCGATGTGTGTCCTCGCGACGGAGAGGTAACCATGCGTTAGCCACGTTTGGCCAATGTGGAGCCGGCAGAGGACAACTGATTCCCTGCGAGATGACTGCATGGAAGACTTCCACACATGCGTAGTCTCCTTAATGACACTGTTGTGTACTGTTATGCCATTCCGTCTCCCAAAACCGAAAAACCCTGCGGCGTAAGGCAGAACGCAGGCCATTTTCGGAGATGCCCATCTCCAGAAGCGGTTTCCGCGTAACCTGTTTGGCCAGCCTGTCGGCAGGATTTTTGCCTGAGATTCCGACGTGTCCTGGGGTCCACACAAACACCACGGAATGGCGGAACTGTTCCATGGCATAGATGGACTCCTGAATGGATGCTACCAAAGGATGGCGAGGGTACCACTGGTCGATAGCTTTTAGGCTGCTCAATGAGTCAGTACACAGGAGAAATAACTCGCCAGGGCATGAGCGGATGTGCTCAAGAGCACGAGATATGACTGCAGCCATCTGGAAAGGAGTGCTGCTCAAAATGTCGTCCGTGAACATACGCAAAGCCTACGTGACCATCAGCCATCGAGTCGTCGGTGTCAACCACTTCGCTTCATGGCCCCGGTACATATCGAGAATCGGGAGTACGTGATAGCGGAGAGCCGCAGGGTTAACGGAGTTCTTAGGGCCGTGCGGAAGGTCCGGAAGAATCTGCGGCCGAGATGTACACCATGGAAGTGTACGTGAAACGGCTGAAGTAGAGGACATCAAAGACTGGCAATGGGAAGAGAAGCTTGTCTGAAAAAGGTAAGTGTGATAATATCTAATGTAAATTTAAGTGCTAGGAAATATTTTCCTAAGGCATTTGTCTTGACTATAACATTGTGAGGAAGTGAAACTTAATCGTTAAACAGTGAAGAGAATAGAAGCTTTGGAAAAGTGGCGATAAAAAGGATACACTTGAGCTTATGCGGGTAGATCTAACAGCCAATGAGGTACTGACTCGAATGGCGGAAAAATTTAAAGCACAGCTTAACTAAACGAGTGGGTCGGTTGGTAAGACATCCTGAGGCCTCAAGGAATAGTCAATTCGTTACACGAGGGAAGTGTGTGAGGCAATAATTGTAAGAGACCAAGGCTTTAATAATGGAAGCAGGTTGAAATGTATGTAGGATGCAGTAGTTACTGGGAGGTTGAAATGCGTGCATCGGATGGACTAGCGTGGAGAACTGCATCGAACTGATCTTCGGACTGAGCAACACCAACATTAAAGAAGAAAGATCGAGAGGCGGGGTAGACACGAAGTGTGAGTGGGAATGTGAAGGTGATACTGTCGTCGTGAGATACGGTCGTAGGGTGGGAGAGAGGTGGTGAGGTTCATGCGTTGCGCAGCGTGTGCACCGGAAAGTCTGTGTCGAGGTCCGGGCGCTTTCACGTAGCGGCGCCCAGCCGAAGCACCGTCCGGGGAGTGCATCGCCATGTAGGCGGCCGCCAGGCCACCGGCCTTTCCCGTTTGCCGCCAATCGGCCAGATAGCAGGGGCGCCGGTCCGCCCTTTCACTCTCGTCCCAGTTGGACCGCCGGTCGCGCGGTTTCCGTCCATTGTTTACGGGAAACGGCGGACTCCTCTGCCGCTCGCAACCGCCCATTTGCGTGGAAGCGAACGGACTGCCAATGTGGGAGAAACCGGCACGCGGCCTCCGCGGCACCCCGGACCGACCAACGCCTGCACCTCTTATTTCCAGTCCTCGGAGCAAGGGAGAACACGCGGAGGAAGGCAGACATTTTCAGCCCTTTATGGCAGAACGACACTAGAGTTGCCTGCTGAAGTTTGCTAAAAGTTTTCACCCCCCGTGGCGTGCTCCTGGAAATCAACGTACACTCATCATCAATCACACCGCGTAGCACTAGTCCTATCTGACTTAACCAGATTCTTATTTACAGAATACCACAGTCCAGAGAGCTGTAAATTGTCTTTCATATGGAAACACCTTATATTTTAATGTCTGGAAAAGTGTAGCGCCTAGAGCCGCTCGGCCACGCCGGCCGGCCCGAATTAATATTCGTAAAGGGTAAATTAATAAGATTATAGCTGACTATATGACTGTACAGAAACTACACACCATCAATAGCGTAATTATCGGTACCTGACGTGAAATGTATGCAGGAATCAAATTGTAGGGCTAGCGGCCACCTGACTCCCTGACCACGAAAGGTCTATACAGACCCGCCTGACGTGCTGGGTGGTTGTAGCTGAAGTGAAGCTGTTCACGGAGATCCTGTGTGGGCTGCATTTATAGTATGGAGAGAAAGTTTGTAGTTATGCTAATGCGGATCCGATTTACATTGTAAAAAAATTAGTTACAGCCTTTGCCATCGTGTGCAAATGTGGCGCTGTGTACTGTTTCACATGACATCCACTGTCATTTTGACAAGCCATAACGAGTATGGTTAGAGAGAAGGGAGGCCGTGCTCTATTAGAAAAACTTATGTGAACGGCAGCAATTACAGTGCCGCATTGAGCGGGTGTCGCCGACTGAAAGGTCTAAAGAGGCCCGATGTCGTTTAATACTTTAAAGATGACGAAAACGAAGTTCGAAAACCCGAGTGAGCTTTGTGTGGCATCTGGAAGAGCAAGGCATTCTATCCCGGTGGAAGTCATTGTCGAGGTTGCTGTAACTGGTCGTTTGCACGTGTCCCTTGTAGCGTTCGTGCAGTGTCAGGACAACTGTTCGTCCCATGGTCAACAGTACGGAAAGTTTTGCGCTCTATTTTACACTGGGTCCAGTACAAGATCCAGGCCGTGCAGCAACTCAAACCCCGTGATCTGCAGCAAAGTTCCGAATTTGCTCTTCGGTTTCTGGCGCGGATCGAAGCTGATGACAAGTTGCCGGGCAATATTCTTTGCAGTTATGAGGTACATTTTACACCACGCGGCGCAGTGAGTGCACACAGCTGCCGAGTAAAACTGTTAATCCGCGTTTCCTGCACGAAGAGCCATTGCACTGGCCGTATGTGACTATGGTGTCGATCACAAGAAGCTTCATTCTCGGTCCGTTCTTCTTTGAGGAGAATCCACCCAGAGGGACTGTCAGGTGTAGCGTGACTTTCGAACGTTATCGAGACTATCTTCTGCGTCACGTGATTCCTGCTCCGGAAGAGTGAAGCTATGTAGAAACAGTTTTCATGCAAGATGGGGCAACTCCTCATGTAGCTCGCTCAGTGAAAGATGTGCTTCATACAACCTTCCACGAAAGTTATCTCCGTGTTTTCTAGATGCATTGCCTTCAAGATCGTCTGATCTGGAGCCATGTGACTTCACAGTTCACCAGGGACACGTTCGATCTCTAACTCACCTAAAGCAACTCTTGATCAAGTATTTTACGAATGCCCGCATCTCATCTCATCGGTGTCTCCAGTGCTCATCATGAACAAATTGTGTGAGCGGTGGTTAATAATAAAATGAACATTATGTCTTTATTGACTTTTCTGCCCACATCCCGTTTCTAATCCATTGTACATGGAAAATCTTATTTACCTCTTTCTTGCATTTATAGCACTAGATTTGCACGTGGACGTCAAAAGTGGCACTAATTTTTTACAGCGCAAATCGGTTTGGAATTCAGACATTAGAATATCTGCTAAGTTTTCCTGCCTTACGATAATTACAGCCCACACTGGACCTCTAAATAGCTGCTCTTTAATTAATACCACCCAGTATCAAAGTTTAACTATGTTTGGATTAAATACGAAAGCATCTTGCCCATCTTCCACTGTCTCTATAAACTACTTTTATAAGCAGCTCAGCTCACAAAATATGAACGAATCATCACTAAGCAAAGTCTCCATCTAGCAAAGATATGAATTATATACTTCAGAAAAACAAAAAGTTGACACGACGCTTTCAGGAAATTCTCGGGTAACGAAAAATTTCTTAAGTTTTCATTTCAGTAGAAACAACACTGCTGCCTCAAATACGAAAGTCTAACAACACAATTCTCCCCTCATACCTGTTCCTTAGATAACCACTTGAGGTAACGAAGTAGTGACAAAACAACGTTGAACTGCTACTTGTAATTACAGCTTCGAATGGCTGTTTGTCATATTAGTGATTAGTGTATCAAAGAAGTGTCTTCAGTGAATCGATCGCCGATGTGATGATTGGTTAGTGGGGCACTCAACTGCGCAATCATCAGCGCCTGTACAAAGTCCCAATTTTTGCACAGTCCATTATTTTTCACATTCCAATCTAGCCACTCTCCCGGATGATGATGATGATATCATGATGATGATGATGATATGATGATGATGATGATGATATCATGATATCATGATGATGATGATGATGATATCATGATATCATGATGATGATGATGATATCATGATATCATGATATCATGATGATGATGATGATATCATGATATCATGATATCATGATGATGATATCATGATATCATGATATCATGATGATATCATGATATCATGATGATGATGATATCATGATATCATGATGATGATGATATCATGATATCATGATGATGATGATATCATGATATCATGATGATGATGATATCATGATATCATGATGATGATGATATCATGATATCATGATGATGATGATATCATGATATCATGATGATGATGATGATATCATGATATCATGATGATGATGATATCATGATATCATGATGATGATATCATGATATCATGATGATGATGATATGATGACAATGACACTAACACCCAGTCCCAGGGCAGAGAAAATCCGCGACCAGGCCGGGAATCGAACGCGGAACCCCGTGAACCACTAGACCACGAGCAGTGGACTATCGCTGGCGTCTGCACTGACTGTTGCAATAGCATCTGCGCTATGTAACAAGTGCAAGGGGACTAGATCAATCTATTGACGTATCTATATGACGATTCTCCCAGGCAAGATGAATACTTACAAAATGCAGTAAATGAAGGTTTTCATGCAAAAAGAAAAAAAAAGCTTATCATTAAGGTTGAAACAACAAAAAATGTGATCGAAGAAAACCTGCCTGCCCTATAAAGCAGGCAAGATTGCGAAGTGCGGCAGGTCTGGTGGGAGAGCAGAATGCTGGTGCAAGTGCTTCCGAGGACACCGTTAAGCGTGTATTTTGAACATGGGACTCAGCAGCAGACGTCACTACGTGTCATGTTGACCCAATGACATCGTCAATTATTGCTGCGCTGGACACGAGATCACCGAGATTGGACGTGGATCGGTGGTCGGACGAATCCCGTTTCTTGTTACACCAAGTTCATTGTCTTGTTAGGTTAACCATCACCCAACCGCACGGCTGCTCAGAATATGCACCGTGCCATGGACGTGAACTGGTGGGGACAGTACTGTGCTATGTGGTACTTTCAACAGGGATTCCATAGGACATGTACTGGTAGTAAAAGGCATCCTGACACTTGTGCACTACATGAATCACTACATGAATCACTACATGAATCACTACATGAATCACTACATGAATCACTACATGAATCACTACATGAATCACTACATGAATCACTACATGAATCACTACATGAATCACTACATGAATCACTACATGAATCACTACATGAATCACTACATGAATCACTACATGAATCACTACATGAATCACTACATGAATCACTACATGAATCACTACATGAATCACTACATGAATCACTACATGAATCACTACATCTTCCTGATGGTGACAGCATCTTCCAGCAGGATAACTGTTGTTGTAACAAGGCCAGAATCGCGGTACAGTGATGTGAGGATGTTGATAACTAACTCACGTTCAAGTCTTGTCCACCAAATTCGTCTGATCTGTACCTGATGGAAGACATCTGGGACGCCATCTGGCGCAGCTCGTCGCCCACAAACCACTCGTCCGTAATTTATTGTGATTGTACGACTTCTCCGCAAGTTTGTAATCTGCTGTTGAAAGTGTTCATACAGGAATGTGTAAATCTTGTAGATTTTATGTTTGTACCACAGTGAAAGAACCGAGAGGCTGTTAGAGAGCGGATGTCAATATCTACATTCAGGGTGACCGAAACTCCTTTAACATTCGAAAATTCAATAATTAACGATATAATGTAGGTAGAGGGGTAAAATATTGACCTACATGCTTCAAATGGCATGAGATTCTACTGGAAAAAAATGCACAAAATGATCAACAGTTGGCGCCTCATACGCTACATAGCAATAATTAGCATAATTTATTTTTAGCAAAGACGATGTTCTTTATAACTATTGCTCAACATTCCGGCCGTCATTCATCAACAGCTGTACTCAAGGGACATTGCGAGCAGCACAGTACAGCACATAAGTAGGTATGGTGAGAAATTGCAGTCGGATGTTATCTTTTAGCATCCCTAATGAGGTCTGACGATCGTGGCAGAACTGCAACTTCAGGTAAGCCCACACCAGTAATCCCAAGGATTGAGGTTTCTGGACCTGGCACACGATCCTGACCGAACGATGTGTGCAAGGTATCTTCCACATGTGTTGCAGTATAGGGTGGAGCGCCATCCCACATGAAAGTCGTACCTCGCAGCAGGCGTTCATCAGTCAGCCTAGTGATGCTACGATTCTGTAACGTATCTGCGTACCCCGAACCCGTCCCTCTGACTTTACACACGATTCTCATGCGACGTTACTGACATGTTGCTGTCCAGGAACATCTGCTGGCCGGTTTTTGCACGCTTTTTGGTTTCAGTAAAATCCCGTGTGATTTCAGGCACGATTGGTAAGTTTTACTCCTCTACCTACATTTTCTGTTAAGTGGTAATGATGTGGAAATGACTGAGTTGCCAGAAAAGCAAATTACTGAGAAACTATGAGTAGAAGGGAACGGGCATTAAGACACGTATTTGGTATCCATTTGAACTTAAAAGTATTCTTTGTATGGGGCTACATTATGTTGTCTACTTCAGACACAGGAGAAGGCCACTGTACCGAAGTGGTAACCTCGGTTTCCTTCAGTTCCTTTACCAATTTATGCGGCGCCATACCTCTAAAACGTTTATGTTAACAGATTGGTCGCACAGTTACAATATGTATTTTTAGAGGAGAAATTATGCAAAGTAGATGAGAAAGATTTGGATGCGTAGCAAGGAAGCTACAGCAGATAAGCAGAGATGAAATCGTGCAAATTGTAAAGAAATCTACGACAGCACGGATAGTCTAAGTGCGTAATGCGAAAAAATTCTCACATTCCAACCTCGCGTTTGTTAATATGTGTTAGCACGAGACGAATCGCGCTCTTCCTTCGCCTTCTCGATGAATGGCCGCGACAAAGTTGGACGAATCAATTTACGTTAGCAGTTACGGGTAACAGAGTCTCCACGGCGCCTGCTGTTACGACACGGGGAAACAGCTTCCAGCACGAACGCACTTCATCTCGTGAAAGGTGTCTCTCCTATCAGCCTGACGGTCCAAATTGCTGGTGTCGGTTAACGACTGAGGCAACAGTTTTGTACCACCGACCATAGCATTTGGGAGTTTCGCAATCGTGGCGGCATGGTTGATTCGGGCCACTTTCTACTGTAGCATTATGTCTTTCCGGGACAAGCTCTGCGGATTTTGTCGCGTGTCCAATGCGAAAGCGTTCGTTCATTGACTACGCGGTGTTCAGTAAATCTAGAGGAAACAGCAGCATTGCCTGTAGCGTAAGTACACTACTGGCCATTAAAATTGCTACACCACAAAGATGATGTGCTACAGACGCGAAATTTAACCGACAGGAAGAAGATGCTGTGATATGTAAATGATTAGCTTTTCAGAGCATTCACACAAGGATGGCGCCGGTGGCGACGCCTACAACGTGCTTACATGAGGGAAGTTTCCAACCGATTTCTCTTACACAAACAGCAGTCGACCGACGTTGTCTGGTGAAACGTTGTTGTGATGCCTCGTGTAAGGAGGAGAAATGCGTACCATCACGTTCCCGACTATGATAAAGGTCGTATTGTAGCCTATCGCGTTTGCGGTTTATCGTATCGCTACATTGCTGCTCGCGTTGGTCGAGATCCAACGACTGTTAGCAGAATATGGAAGCGGTGGGTTCAAGAGGGTAATACTGAACGCCGTGCTGGATCCCAAAGGCCTCGTATCACTAGCAGTCGAGATGACAGGCATCATGGCTGTAAAGGATCGTGCAACCACGTCTCGATCCCTGGGTCAACAGATGGGGGCGTTTGCAAGACAACAATCATCTGCACGAACAGTTCGACGACGTTTGCAGCGGCATGGGCTATCAGCTCTGAGATCATGGCTGCGGTTACCCTTTACGCTGAATCACAGAGAGGAGCGCCTGCAATGGTGTACTCCACGACGAACCTGGGTGTACGAATGGCAAAACGTCATTTTTTCGTATGAATCCAGGTTCTGTTTACAGCATCGTGATGGTCGCATCCGTGTATGGGGACATCGCGGTGAACGCACATTGGAAGCGTGTATTCGTCATCGCCATACTGGCGTATCACTCGGCGTGATGGTATGGGGGTGCCATTGGTTACACGTCTGTCACCTCTTGTTCGCACTGACGGCACTTTCAACAGTGGACGTTACATTTATGACTTGTTACGACCCGTGGCTCTACCCTCCATTCGATCCCTGCGAAACACTACATTTCAGCAGGATAATGAACGACCGCATGTTGCAGGTCCTGTACGGGCCTTTCTGGATACAGAAAATGTTCGACTGCTGCCCTGGCCAGTTCATTATCCAGATCTCTCACCAATTGAAAACGACTGTTCAATGGTGGCCGAGCAACTGGCTCGTCACAATACGCCAGTCACTACTCTTGATCAACTGTGGTATCGTGTTAAGCTGCATGGGCAGCTGTACCTGTACACACCATCCCAGCTCTGTTTGACTCAATGCCCAGGCCTATTAAGGCCGTTATTACGCCCAGAGGTGGTTGTTCTGGGTACTTATTTCTCAGGATCTACGCACCCAAATCGCGTGAAAATGTTGTCACACGTCAGTTCTGGTGTAATATATTTGTCCAATGAATACCCGTTTGTCATCTCCATTTCTTCTTGGTGTAGCAGTTTTAATGGCCAGTAGTGTACATCTACATACACGCATGCCACTTTACGGCGTGTGGTGGAGATTTATTTCTGTAGCACTGTCAATAGCCCCTTACCTTACCAGTCGCGAACGGTTCGCGGGAAGAGTGAATGCCAGTAACTCTAAGTGTGGTCTCTAATATTTCTAATTTCGCCTACGTGGTATTTTCGCGAGACATACGAACGAGGAAGCAGTATATTGGTTGACTCTTCTAGGAACATATGATCTCGGAAATTTAATACTATAGCATGCCGTGACGCAGAACGCCTCTCGTGCAGCGTCTGCCACTGTAGTTGGCTGATCATTTCCGTGACGCTTTCGCATTGCCCTTCTTTGGGTCTTTTCTTGTCGCTGAATCAGTCCTGTCTGGTACGAAACCAAAGTTGACGAGCAGTATTCGTGCATTGGACTAACGAGAGTCGTTTCTTTTGTTTAAATTACTTCCGTTGCAGGTGAACAGTAGCTCCTGTGAATTCTTCCAAATAATCTGTCTGGCATGTGTCTTACCTCCGGTTAGTTTCATGTGATCGTTCCACTTTAAATCGTTCCGTACTGATACTCGTAGATATTTAATGAATGTGACTGCTTCCAGTGGCCGTCGTGCAATCTTATCATACAACAATGGGTCTATCTGCCTATTTGTGTGCAATACTCTGCATTTCTTTGTATTGATTTTCAATTGCCAATCCCGGAATAAAGTGCGTGTCCTCTACAGGTTTTCCTACATTTCGCTGCAATTTTCCAGCAATACAACTTGTTTGTATACAATAGCATGATTCACGGAAAGCACAAATTACGACAAGCAAAGGTTACTAGACGTTCGTGTGCCCGTGACGAGATCTGTGCGGGAAACGTACAACTACCACCGTCACACCTTAGCAAAATTCTGGCAGAGATCCCGAGAAAATTCTGGTCCTATGTGAAATTGCTAAGCGAGTCTAACGCTTCCATTCAGTCCCCTGTTAACTGGACTGGTTTCGTTTCTAATAGAAAACTGACAAAATTGATTCCTGGGCATGGAGGGTTTGTCCGCTAGTATCTCAAAGTAGGCCATTCGCTTACTACTGGCTGTATAACAACATATGTACAGGCTGTTTAATGACATCTAATGGTTTTCAGATACTCATTGACGAAAACAAAAATCTGAAAGTCTCCAGACGTAGAAGATTTGAGCTGTCTAGCAGCATATGGCAAACATTTATTAGCGCCAACGGCCTTGCCACGTTGGCTATACCGGTTCTGCCCCGGTCATTCATTCAAGTTACGCAACGTCGAGCCCAGTTAGTACTTGAACGGGTGACCGCCTCGGTGCGCGGGTTGCCGTTGGTTCAGGAACAGCCAAGTAGCCGAAGTGACGTCCAATTTAAAGACTTGCACCAGGCCGCCACGCCGCATCACCTCTACCAGCAGGTAAAAAGGGATGTATAGGCACAACACTCCTGCCTGCGTTGTAGACACCGTCTTCATCATCGCGGCCGTTAGAAAACATATTGACGCTACTTAGCTAAGCCTAACGACACGACAATATCGCCCCATATGGATAAGACTATCCCCACGAAGGAGTGCAAGAACGATGAATTAATATCTATCGAGGGACTATACACACTACCCCATAATTTATCTAAATAAAAAGTACTGCTGCAAGTGGACCAGTTCTTCTGTGCGAACTTAATATTCGTATCAATCAGACCACCAGATGATGCGAAGCGAAATATTAAGTGATTCGTAAACAGTAGTAGTGGAATAAGAAGGGGAAGACGCGGGCAAAGTGTGTCCGGGGCACGCCAAATACTGTGGCTCGAAATACAATAGTGGTTCGCATATCAATTAACAAATGGGTTTTGCCTTTTGAAATGCGACAGCAGTAAAACTATACACTCAAATACCTAGGGAGATCGTAGAATGGCGGCGAAGGGCGGCGTGTTCTCTATCCCGCAGGTACAAAAATCAACTCTCAAGTATAGCTTATGTGCCTGTAATTTGCTCGCCTTTTACTAGTTCGTGGGTGACAAACGCTACCATCCGATACAGTTTTGCAACCTGTAACAGATACCTACCTAAAATTTTTAAATTCAAAGAAATTACTCGTGCATCTTTCGGTATCCATTTATCATGAGATGAGACTGGCTTTATTTGTAATCTTGAGTTAGGTAAGTATTTAGCATCATATTGCTGGTTCTGTTTCCCATTTCTCAATTATCAGCCTCTGCTCAGTTCTCGTAAACCCAGAGAAACACAGCTTCTCCCTGTGACGTCAATGCGCGATACTTACTGTGTTGTGCAATCTATGTGGATCACACCTGCTTACGAACGCCTGCTAAACCGTCTGTGCTGATACGGGTATGCTTACGGCAGAAGGTCGTCTTAATTTCAGTAGCGTAATTGTCTGGTACACACTCATTTCCAGCATTCATCCTACCAGCTAGTCAAACACTTGCTGTTGTGCCTGCAGTCTGTTTTGAGCCTTAAGCTAAGAACCGGTAGTGCAATCTTTGGAATCTGGGCCATCTTACCGGAGATTTTTCTCAGTCGGCGCATTGTGAGAACTGTTTCTGGATAGTATCAGAGTAGGACTTCCTGGTGTTTCAGAACCTCACACGATGCACAGAGCGACAGGCCTACAGCTACAGGCGTATTCGGCATTGTCTGCTGAATCAGTCTCCCATGAGAGAAATTGCTGCTACTGATATGAAACGTGGCTTTTGACAGGAATGGTTCCGCAACGTTTATGTACAGACAAAGCACTCAGACTGTCAAAGGACTGAAATCAGATTTTGTGATCGGTTACATTCGTGGTAACTTTCGAATAATTCACTTCATTAAATAGAAATGACTTTACTGCAAGCCATTCTTCAGTTACAAATTGCTACTGCAAGGCCAGTTGCCTGTCTGTAACTTATTTGCTCTTGGTTCTGTGTTGTGAGCTAACGAAGGAGTAGGTTGCACCAGTTTCAGTTTCACCCCGAACAAATGGGGTTACAGTTCACACGTCTGTTGATACATAGGCAGCTGTAATAAATAGTCGTGAAATACTACAGACCATACATACCACATAAACGTGAAGTTAATACTGTGATTAATGTTCGCACAATGGCGTCAAGGTGGATGTTACAGTTTTAGTCAAAAGCTATTATCAGTCTTCAACTTTAAAAATGTGTCATATACCATAAATCTGTGCACCGTTTAACAGTTGATAATCTTTGTTTATCCCTCAATTGCCTGAACAGTGTTGGTGCAAACGACAGTTTTACATTGTGTTATTACATAAGTAACTACGTATTTCGTTGCTAGCCTTCCATCCATGGCATCGCCCACATACCCATACGGCACCCTCACTTTCTTACCTTCTACTCCTGCCACCCCTCTACCTCCCCCCTCTCCATCCGTCTCATCCTCCCCACCCCCACCACCTCACTGCTCAGCTGTGCCCATCGGCATGAATACCCCAGGAACGCATTCCAGTTCTACCCACATAACACATCGTTCGTGCAGGACAGCCTTTATGACAGGCATTCTCAACATTTGTATGCCACCACCACTACCATCCTTATGGCAGCTACTTGGCACTTACCCCAACAGTACTACTTTCGAGACAGTAAGTAGCATATGCACTAAATTTGCTTGAAATCGGTCCAGTGGTTTATGAGGAGATATGGTACACATATACATCCGCTTTATATATGCATGGTAATTTAAAAATCATGACCCATAAGGCTAAGTCTACAATGGCGAATCAATAATTTGGTCCATAGGACAATTATGCAGGGATATGACAGGAACGATCACTTAAAGCAAAAAATCTCGTGAACATTTCTTAAGAGCTATGGGCACTTTTTCATCTTTGCTTCTGGGACCCATCTCTTCTGCTGAAGTGCTCATAGCTCCTAAGCCCATGTTTACTTGACTTTTTTGCTTCAAATTGCCGTTAATCATATCCCTGAATACCACTTTATCCTATGGGACATGATTTTCGAATCACCCTGTGTAAATATGAGATCTATAGACTCAGCTTATAACAAGTTCTGGCGCAGCCCATTCTTTTCTCTCAACTGCAGTTTGTGAGAGCGATATTGTGAATTCTCAGACCAACTATTTTTCCAAATTTCTACATTGTTCAGTAAAATATGGAGGTATATTTGGTTCTATTAATGACCGCAAGTAGCACAAAGCGTTTCAATAAGTGTCTCCCCCCACCCAAGAGCAACTGTTTGTGGGTGCCATCTGGGGTGAGGTGGGGGCGGCAAAAAGGACTGCGCTCCCTCCGAAAGTAGTTTTACGGTAGAACATGCGAAGTGAAGCAATATCAAGTTGTTCATAACACGATTTGGTTGATCAGAATCCGCTGCTGATATGAATCTAATAACTAAAGGGAAATTAGATGTTGAAATTGGTAAATAAACTGCAGACGGCTAAGTATGATAATCTGATTTCGCACGTTCAAGTAGTTCACTTAATGTTAGGGTAGTAATTAAGATAACTCTCCGTCATATCGGATTAAGTTTCTGAAGTTTAATTATATGACTTTAGTCAGAATCATCAGCTATTATGATTGATGATTTAATATGGGCACAAGAGTAAGTCTGTTCCAAATGAAAATCGTAATGAATTAATGCGTTCATGGCAACCGAACTTTCAAGTAATTATTTATGTCCTATTACAAGCGCATCAGTGGAAAGAGAAGGGACATCAAAACATACAAGCATCTGCAGTAAGAACATTATGAGCCAATAAAGTCCCAGTTCGACACATCACTAAACAATTGTTATACGATACACGTTACCCCAAGAGAGATTCGTAGGAACTAACCTCATGCGGCATAAGTAAACTTTAGGGCAGGAAACTGAAAATTAGTGACGTAGTTAGAAACTTTATATATACTCACATTCCGGTAAGTACTGAATAATTTCATTCCCATACATTTAATGTCGAACGTATTATGTATTATGCTACTGGATTACTGAGCTGAAAGTTATCCAGCTAAACAGCTGAGAGGTTTAGACAATATAGTACGGAATAATGAAGGTTAATGCTTAGAAGGACCGCAGGTTGTGGTCTCGCGGTAGCGTTCTTGCTTCCCATGCACGGGGTTCCCGGTTAGATTCCCGGCGGGGTCAGGGATTTTCCATCTGCCCCGATATGATGATGTGTTATCGTCATCATCCTCATCAACCAACCAATCATCTATCCATCCCTATTATGGTCTGAGGAAGGCAACGGCAAACCATCTCCTTTAGGACCTTGGCTAATATGGCGGTGCGGGTCTCCCGCATCGTTCCCCTACGCTCTGTCAAGAAGCGTGAGTCTTGATTTCCAATGCTCAGAAGCACTCATATCTGTTTTAGGTAGTTACTTAATAATACTAGCTGTCGCATTCTAATTGACAAGTAGAGATTGACGTCTCCTGAGTAACGATATTAGCGGGATGCCATAAAAAAAAGCTCCTGGATGACTGCCTATTCCTGTAAGGATTCCTTAAGGCCAAAGTTGCGACTGAATCCTTTGCTGCTGGTGGAACGGTGAATTTATAACATCACTCTTCACGCATAATTATATCTTTTCCGCCCATTCTCTTTTCTTTGCTATCGCCGAAAGCTTATCTTTTGCAATTGGGAAAAATCGTTTCGCACATTGCCCATAATCATCATAGAAAGGAAATAGTTACAGTAAATGCTCTCGTTGAGATGTGGTACCTTTAACTTTATGAGATTATTTCAAATAGGTATCTATTTTTTTCCAAAGATTGCACGAAGCAAAACAGCACATTTTCCTTAATTTAAGGGCAGCGACGTGGTTATACAGTAGTGAACGCTAACATCCTTGTCGTAGATAAATTATTTGCAGCTGTTGAAGATTAACGCAGGGCGTCAAATCTGTTTATAAAATATAGAACGGTGATGATATCAATTACTGAAACACAACTGAAGGAATTAAATTGGCTATGGATACTTCTCCAGTTTGCTGGTTGTACCATTACAAAATATTTGCCATCACATGCAGCAGAGCAACAATTTTGTTTTCCATCTGTGAGTTTCTTATTATCGTGGCTGGACACTGCATGTACGTCGATTTTGTACGATTTATAGAGGACAATTCTTTCAGTTTAGATCTGAGCCTCACTGAGCTTTACAATGTTAATAAATGGGACAAAAAGAGTAGTCCAGCACCACCCTCTTCCCGGAGACATCGCGCTAATATCGTATCGTGTAACACCGTCTCTAGCGTTTATAATCCCAGACATTTTACATGGACTTAAAAAATTGTGGGGTGTAATGCTAGTTCGCGTCCGTAGTAGAATACTACACGTGCACCCTGGGTAACGCTAAATGAACTAGCACTAAAGGCAACCAGATAATCCAGATAATCCTGTGCTGGATCTCCTGGTAAACACATCATGAATGATACCGACCAAATGAACGATGAAGAATTGACTAGAGCACTCGGACCGTGCCTCCGAGTCTGCCACCTAAACATTGAAGGCATAAGTAGGAGCAAATGTGAATTTCTCCAGAGAGTTCTCACTCAGAACAAAATCGGCGTAGTCGCGATAAAAGAGGCTCATGCGGAAAATATAGATCAGCTGGCCTCTAGAGGAAAAATCCCTGGATTCGAGATACTGGGAGCCACCTATCACCGCAATTGCGGCGTGGCAACCTACATACGAAATAAGATAGAAAATGCTTCCCTGTGTAAGATATCTACAGACAACAACATACATGAAGTTGCTGTCAAAATTGGCGAGACCACTATCGTTAACATCTATAAGCCTCCCGGCTGTCCATGGCCTCCAGAAGTACTCCAAGAATTTCCCCACCCTGCTATCTACGTAGGAGACTTTAATAGTCACCATGAGAACTGGAAGTACGCACGAAACGACCAGAACGGTAAATCCCTGATGAGCTGGAGTGAGGAGACTAACACCCACCTGATTTTCGACGCCAAGGACCGCGGAACATTTCGATCAGCAGCATGGAAACGAGATTATAACCCTGATTTATGTTTTGCCACTAAAAACAAAAACAACCAACCGCTAGCCGCAACTCGTGAAGTCCTGTCTGATTTCCCACATAGCCAGCATCGCCCTGTTATCTTAAAAGTCGGAATTAACATCCCAATCATAAAATCCTTTCCTCGCCCACGATGGAATTTCCAGAAGGCAGAGTGGGCCACCTTTGCAGAAAACCTTGACAAGTGTCTAGGTTGGATACCCCCGACTAGGGACAACTATGACAGATTTGTGGGAGCAGTCATCGCCACGGCTAAGAGGAATGTACCCAGAGGCTACCGGAAAGAGTACATCCCTGGTTGGAATGAGAGATGCGAAGACCTGTACCAGGAATTTACCGAAACCAACAACCAAGAAATCGCGGACGAACTGTTGCACAGCTTAGACGCAGCTCGACGGGAAAAATGGATGGACACCATGGAGAATCTAGATTTCACTAAATCTAGTAGGCAAGCATGGACCCTACTCCGTAACCTGGGAGGCAGTAAACGTAAAATAAAAGACACCCACCCGATAACCCCTAACAATGTGGCCGCACACATAGTTAGAACCTCAAGAGCACCAAGGGACAGAACACACACCACGACCGTCAAACGTGAATTAAGATCTTTAAAACAAAGGGCATCGCCTACCTCCAAATTTTCCCAGCCTATCACAGCGGAAGAAGTTGCAGCAGCCTTGTCAAAAATCAAAAGTGGCAAGGCTCCCGGCTTCGATGGCATCCACCCGGAATTCCTACTTCACTGTGGAAAATATACTAGAACATGGCTCGCAAACTTCTCAACAGAAATTTTAGAATTGGGTAATATCCCACACCAGCTTAAACGAGCAAAGATTATAGCGATACTAAAGCCAGGCAAACCTAATGACATGCCCCAAAACTACCGCCCTATCGCTCTGCTGAACTGTGTCAATAAGCTGTTGGAACGTATCATCTACAATAGAATAAGCGGAAAAATTCTTGAAGTGTTACCGATTGAACAGGCAGGTTTTCGACCCAACCGCAGTTGCACCAACCATATCCTCTCCCTAGCAACTCATATAGAGGCGAGCTTTCAGAAAAAACTCAAAACATCAGTAGCCTTTATTGACCTATCAGCCGCTTACGATACCGTTTGGCGACAAGGCCTGATATTTAAGTTGCTGCGGGTCATACCATGTAATAAGCTGGCCAACCTCATTGATAACATGCTCACAGATAGAAGTTTCAGAGTCATAATGGGCGACTTAAAAAGTGACCAAATGAAGCTCAACAATAGTTTACCACAAGGCTCCGTTCTGGCGCCATTGATGTTTAACCTCTACATATCTGACTTACCTGAAACCACTTCTCAAAAATTCGGATATGCCGACGACTGGGCAATAGCTGCAAGAGGCAGATCAATGGAGGCAACGGAAAACACATTAACTGCGGATCTAACAAAGCTGGGAGATTACTTCCGAAGGTGGAGATTACGGCCAAACGCGACAAAAACGGAGGTGACATGCTTTCACCTCGACAATGCCCAAGCAAAAAGAAAGCTCAACGTTCATTTCGAAAACAGGCAGCTAAACCATAATAATTACCCTAGATACCTAGGCATCACCTTTGACAGAACCCTAACATTCAAGGAACACCTACGTAATACAGCCGCAAAACTTAAAACTCGAAATAATATCATACAGAAGCTATGTGGGACCACGTGGGGCTCTTCCGCGGCTGTACTGAGATCTTCGGCCCTGGAACTTGTCTACACAACAGCAGAATATGCCGCACCGGTATGGCTAAACAGTAAACACACAGGCTTGATCGATGCTCAACTAAACTACACAATGAGGATGATATCAGGAACAATAAAGCCAACGCCTTTACACTGGCTACCTATACTGAGCAACATTCCCCCACCGGACCTGCGCAGAGAGAACGCTCTCTTACGCGAGTATGGAAAAGTGCTGAACAACGAGAAACTGCCAATCCATAAGGATGTTCCTGCCCTGGAGATGAACAGATTGCGCTCAAGACACCCCTCTTTAAAAAAGGCAAAAAATACGCATCCTCTCAACCCGGATTATGGCAACCTCTGGAAAATGCGGTGGAGAGAATCTGTGCCCCAAAACCTGCAGAATATGCCATGCATCAATGTCCAACCACCAGGATTCAATTTGCCAAGGAAAACTTGGACGACCCTGAATCGAATTCGGACAAATAACGGCAGATGTGCAGACAGCCTCCACAGGTGGGGTAAAATCACCACACCGAGATGTGACTGCGGTGCGGACCGGCAGACGATTCGTCACATCGTGGAAGATTGCCCTCCGAGACGTTTTGCAGGAGACCCCAATGAGTTTCTGACCGCGACTGAAAGTGCAATAGACTGTCACAAATCTGGATGTTTGTTTGTGAACTTTTGTTTGTTATATACACATTTTTAAACACTTTTATATCTACAACTATATGTTACACACTGTGACAACTCTTTATCTCTGTGTCTTATGATTTTTATGTCTTTTCTATATGATGTGTTATATGCCATAAGCTAAATAAAATAAATTGTGTGGTTTAGCGGGCCACTCGAGGTATGACAAGGTGCTCGAGGTTCGTCAAACCAGTGCCATAAGCGTGTCGCCCAATGAACGAGAGTTAGCTTGGAAGAAGGTTGTGTCCACAACATCACTAGGATGTATAGAACACAACAGTTGGTCACAGAAAATGTTGAAATAAACATGCTAGTGCTTGATTCCGGTAAACCGAATGAGTGGGGCCTAGTAATGGTACAGAAAAACAGCGCCAAAATATCACAGAGCAACCTCCGGGCGGAACTACATCCTCCACGCACTGCAGTTGATAACTCATTGGGCCGTCTGTGCTGTCTACATCCTGCGTCATTTGGAAATTGGAGCAATTACGTTTAATCGAGCCACATTTTACGTCTCCTGCCCATTTTGTTTCGTTTGGCCCACTGCAGACTAGCAACTTTGTATGCCCCGTGGGTAATAGCCTTTTGCGAAGTATCACAATGTCCAATACCTCCACATTCCTTCCCAGTGTTCACCTGGAAGCTGATTGTGACGGACCTGTGTACACTGACAACAGTTTCTGTCGTCGACGAGGCGCGACACGCTTCTCCAGTCCCAGTCGGTCAGCACCTTTTTACGACTGACTTCTCAGGCCGTGTGACGTGGCTCCGAGTGGTACACTATTCCATGTAGACAGGGACAGTTCGCGCTGAGAAACTGGCCAGTTTCAGCCAGTTTGTGGTCATGGATGGTCAAAACACGATAATGTACTAAACTCAGCCTACAGCACAGTGGTTCAAAAATAGCTCTGAGCTCTATGGGACTTAACTCCTGAGGCCATCAGTCCCCTAGAACCGCTAATGGAAACTGCTACAAATATGGTTGAACTCTATACACAGTGAAGTGAACATTTCATACACAATTTCACACACAATGAACTACAGTCATTAAGTACCATTATGACGAAGACGATTTCTGGCCAAAGTTCGAACAGACTCCGGACAAGCTTGTGTCTAGTAAGTGGATTACGGACGGAGAAGACCCACCGTCGTTCAGCAAGGAAATTAGGAAAATGCTGAGCAAGCAAGGACTGTTGAGCTCTCGGTTCAAAAGAAAACGCACGAACGTCGACATGCAAAAGTTAGAGATTCATGCGCTTGTGAAAAGGTCTATGTTCGAAGCATAGAACAACTACCACAATCACACATTGACACCATGTCTGGCCGAGAGCCCGAGAAAATCCTGCTCTTATCTAAAATCGCTGAGCCATATCCAAGGCGTCCATCCAGTCACTCGTTGCCAAGTCTGGCGTGTCAGTTAAAGACAGCAAACCGAAAGTCGAAGTTTTAAATGACGTGTTTAAGAAATCGTTCACGCAGGAGAATCTAAGAAACTTACCGCCGTTTGACCATCGCACAGACTCCCGTACTGACGTCATAGTGATAAGCATCCCTAGCGCAGAGAAACAACCGAAAGAGTTGAAAACAATGTCTCCAGGTCCGAATGGATTCCCAATTTGGTTTTTCGAAGAGTACTGTACGACATCATTGGCTCCGTAGCTTTCATTTTTCGCTAATCTCTCGCCCAGTGCGAAGTTTCAAGCAGCTGGAAAAAAGCGCAGGCGACTCCTGTATTTAAGAAGGCTGAAAGAACAGACCCACAAAATTGCCGAGCAATATTATTAACATCGGTTTGCTGCAAAATCAAACATTTTCTCACTTGGAATATAATAAATTTCCTTGAGACCGAAACGCGTAAGTCCACGATTCAGCAAATCTTTAGAAAGCATCGCTCGTGTGAAATTCAGCTTGCCCTTCTCTCATGTGTTATACTGCGAACTATGGATGAAGTAGAACAGGCAGATTCCATATTGGTAGATTTCTGAAAAGCGTTTGACACAGTACCCAACTGAGTACTTTAGGAAGGTACAAGCATACTGGACAGGTTCGCAGATATGTGAGTGGCTTGAAGACTTCGGAAGCAATAGAACTCAGTACGTTATTCTCTAGGACTAGTGTTCAGAGACAAGGGTACCGTCAGGAGTGTCCCAGGCAAGTGTGGTAGAACAGCTGTTCCCTGTATAGATAAATGAGTCGACGGATAGGGTGGTTAGCAATCTGCAGTTGTTTGCTGATATGCTGTGGTGTACGGGCAGGTGTCTATGTTGACTAACTGTACGAGGATACAAGATGACTTAGACAAAATTACTAATTTCTGTGATGAATGGCAGCTGGCTCTAAATGTAGAAAAATTGACTTTCAAGTGGATGAGTAGGAGAAAAAATGTTCGGATACAGCGTTGGTAATGTGCTGCTTGACAGACACGTCTGTTAAATATCCAGGCGTAACGATGCAGAGCAATGTGAAATGGAGTAAGCATGTAAGGATTGTAGTAAGGAAGGCGAATGGTCGATTTACTGGGAGAATTTTAGGGAAGTGTCATCCGTAACGGAGACCGCAGTATGTAGGACACCTGTGTGACTTTGTTAAGTACTCTTAGTGTTTGGGATCCGTACCAGGTCTGACTGAAGCGAGACATCAAAGCAATTCATAGGCGACCTATTACACTTGCTGTCGGTAGGTTCGAAGAACACGCAAGTGTTACGGAGATGCTTCTGGAACTCAAAAGGGAATCCCTGGAGAGAAGGATACGTTCTTTTCGAGAAACTTTGCGAAAATTTAGAGAATCGGCAACTGAAGCTTACTGCAGAACGATCCTACTGTGCCACCGTTCATTTCGCGTGAGGACTACGAAGGTAACATACGAGAAATCAGGGCTCATACGTTTTTCCGTAGCTCTATCTGCGAATGTAACATGAAAGGAAACGACAAGTTGTGGTATAGGGTACCCTCCGCCACGCACCTAGCGATGACTTGCGGAGTATGTAGATGTAGAATTAGGAGTGGTCTTCCCCCGATGAAAAAATGGGGCTGGCGAGGTGCAGTGTGGACCCTTGGCCTCTGCTTTCGCGAGGCGCCTCTGCGTCTCATTGCGTAACTTGACAGAGTGCTGTACTCTGGCTGCCGTAGACGGCTTGCCAGGCTGCAGCTGCCACTGGCACAGCGCTCTTTTACCGGCATCTCCCAGACTCACTACTCTGGCTTACTAAGAACCTTTTATCTCGCTTTATTATTCTCTATGTAGTAGTGTGTGTGTGTGTGTGTGTGTGTGTGTGTGTGTGTGTGTGTGTGTGTGAGAGAGAGAGAGAGAGAGAGAGAGAGAGAGAGAGAGAGAGAGAGAGAGAGAGACGTACCCATGGTGTCGTCCGGAGAACTATGTTCTAAGGCAAGGTCGACACCTGCGGACGGAACCACAAGTCAAGTAAGCACAGTCGCCGCCAGAAGCAAAGACGACTGAGCGGAGTCTCAGTACACGCGCCCAAGAAGAGTTCCCATACGCCACCGTATCAGCTCGCGCGCTCGCGTCTGAGCGCAGTATCACCCTCCTGTCTGCAGCCATCGCCGAAGGCGAAAGGATAGTCTACCGAGTCAGCGGTGCGGTAGTTGTATTAATCAGAACTCGGCATAAATGTTTATCGTCAATTGTCCTCTGTGAGAAGAGACTAGTATCTTGTTCTGTATCGAGCCATACGTTAATACTAGAGTATGGTAATAAATACTCTTTATAGCTCTGCGGAAGTGGATTTTTGGTAAGTCAAGTATTTCATCTTGTTCAAGTTGTAATAAAGTGATTGTGTGTTTTAGTATCACTCGGTCTCTTCAAGCAGCAAGGCCAATAAACCCCCACTATTCCGTCTAGTGTTATTTCGTCCGGTACAACAGTACCCGTATGTTGTCTAGTGGTTTGTAACTTATCGATTTTAAGGGAAATGGGAAAAAAAATGTTTCCACGTTGACATTTTAATTCTGTCAGAGACGGTAGAGGACTTTGAAGATCGAATGAACGGAATTTGTAGTGTCTTGGAAAGATTATATGATTATCACTAGACGAGTTTTGCTATTGAGCAAGTTCCTAACTAGAAAGGAAGTAAAATATAGACTGGCAATGGAATGGAAAGCATTAAAAAAAGAAATATAATATAAACGTAGGTGCTATAGAGTCTTTCCTGAAGATATTTGAAGCACAGAAGTGAAACTCACGATAAACAGTTCAGACAAGAGAACAGATCATTTTGAAACCCGGGACTGCAGAAGAAAACTTAACAAGCAGGTAGATCGACTATGTAATACTCAATCTAAATTAATGACACAACTGGATAAAAAAGGATAGCTTGGCAGAACATCCTGAGCCCTCAACAAAGCGTCAATTTGGCAAGAATGAAAAGAGTAGCTGATAAAAATTGTAGAGGGAGGCCCAGAATTGAGTACAGTAAGCAGGTTCAAATGCGTGTTAGTAGTTGTAGCTTTTCAACGATGAAGAAGCTTGGTGATGATCGGCTAGCGTGGAGAGGTGCATCAGAACAGTCTTCGTAATGAAATCGAAAACACCTTTACCCAATCAGGTGGCCTAATGAATCCCATTCGGAAGGAGTGGGTTCAGATCCTCATCTGACCATCCACGTAACCCTTCCGCTGAAAGGTGGCTTTCATTTGTGACATTCATTTCGCAGATTATTCTGCATATTTGGAGTAAATAAACCCATATAATGGTTAATTAGTCTTATTAGGTGGATTAGAAAGAGATACGTGATGATTGGACACATGTCTGAAATAGTACAGGCTTTGGTAATGATAATATTTAGTTGCATGCTATAGGTGCAAGCAAAGTAAATTTGGCAGTGGAGGCGGGGAGGCGAAGGCCGGTGAGCGCCGGAAGAGCATTGTGCAGGGGCCTGGGGTCCCAGGGGATGCGGCCACTGACCTGCAAGCATCAAAAGGAACGCCGCCGGGTGCCGAGAGAGAGAGAGAGAGAGAGAGAGAGAGAGAGAGAGAGAGAGAGGAAATGTCGAGCAGACGGGGAGCGTCCAACGTACGCGCTGGCGCCGCCCGGTCGCGCGCTGTTTTAGTGGCAAATGAGGTTCGTATGAGCAGTTGCCAGCGGGCTCGTGCGCATGCGCAGAGGTGAATTCGCGTATGAGCAGCGCCTTCCTCCCGCTTCTGGCTACTTGGAGCGTGGCTGTTTGGTGTACGAGCAGTAGCAGCAAGTAGCCAGAAGCTACCCGGAAAAGTTTTCCTGGCGCGCCCAAGCTGCCAGATTCGCGCATGCGCAGAGCAAGCTGAGTTATAGTGGGGGGTCCTTCCTCACGTGACCCGTGGCCGTGTCTTCGTTTACAGCTCCCACGTCACATGAAAACAAAACAGATTTCTGTGGCCGGGAGCCATCAAGTGAATTAATATACATTCTCATAACCATGAAAGACCAAAATAAGTTAGTAGTTTCAATTTTCTGATTTTATATTATTTCCAGGTTATTAGTAATCAACCATTAATGTCTTAATGAAGCTATTTCTGTCTGTTTTATAGAGAAATTTGCTTCAGTTAATTTTTTTTTCCACTGAGGCAGTTAGTTTATTTGAAACGAAACGAAGTGTTTCATTCCGCGCTATTGGCTACTTTCAACCTCGTTCAATTTAAAGTGCAAATTTTCATTTTCTGGTACGAATGACGTTATACCATAATAAAGAACCAAATATGAGAATACAGTACTGGACCTCCAAGAAAATTTGTATCACGAGAACCACATGAAAAGCTGAATATCAGGAACTTCCGCGTGCATCTGGACATAGAAATGTGCAATTAGAGCGGAATGAAGCATTTAGTATGGTTTATGGAATTCCGATGCTGCTGGAGTAGTCTCTGATGTCCTGTTCCTTGTATGACACTGTAAGATCTCTTAATGCTATATACGTACGAACATACATAAACATTGACTTGAAGCTAAGTAGGCAAATTTGGTCAATGGTTTTGAACTAAATATTTTGTTTCAAATATAATGACAGCTGTAGCAGAATTTTATATATCTGCCTTCTGTGAAAGTGTTTTTCGATCACAAGGCACTTGTCTCGGACTTCCTCTGGGCCTGAAGTTATTTCTTAATTTGTGTTTACGTCTTAAATTTATAGAATGCCATTCTATGCTAAATTTTAGATACTGGCAGCATACCATGTTTTATCGTTTTAACTCCCCACATGGCTTCATATTTATTCCTAGAGTAGAATATAAACTGTCAGTTGTACAGTTTCTTTGCCTCATAGACAACCATGTTAATTTTTTCACATTTTGAAATAGTCATGAAATTTATTGTCCTTCATTCCGGTGTAAGCTACACAAGAAACTCTCTCTTTTTTGTTGCAAGTAATTTGTATTCCATCCTAGTAGCTTTTTGCAGTGATGTGTAGATGTAAACGTGTTGGAAATGCTACATAACATTGCAGAGCACGAATTAAAAAAAAAAAACTGTCAAAAATTTTATGGTACTTCGAGCTGTGGAGTCTAATTTTGAAATGACTCAAAAGCCAAGAACTGCTTCCTTATTTGCATCCTTTATCTGTGTGGGATATGATAAAACAATTGCTTTAAGTACAATTCAGTATATCCTCTCAACAACATGCCGCACGGGCGGCACGGCTACACATGGTCACGTGATGCCCCACCAGAAATACGACGAAAAGCGTATGAGCAGAGCAAGCACCAAGCACCGGCTGCCTACGTCATCGTAGCTGCGCATGCGCAGTACAGCCTGTTGTCTGGCGCATTCTGGTAACTGCTCAAACGAAGCTCATGGGCTGAGCTCTGGTTGGGCAGTTCATAAGAAAGTGCGGGAAACGCTGAGGGTCAACGCCCGCTGTTTGGACAGAGAAAATTTTGGATAGGTGGAGAAATTGTATCACTCCGCGAGGGAGATGTGGGAGGCCTTTGCAGTGTCGGGATTGGCTGATTAGTTTGGCGGCAAGATTGTCGCAAGAGCATCGTGCAGAGAGCGACAGGTCGGAGAGCGTCTTGTGCCGTGAAAGCGGACAGTCGCAGAGTTCGGTAGCCCTGAGATAGGGACTTAGATTCTGAATACTGTGCTGTGTATGATCTTGAGCCTGTAGCTACAGTAGGACATCAGCGTCCACGATAGGCATTGCATTGACTACTAGTATAATTGCAGTTCATTCCGCCTTATAGGCTGGCAGTCACCATTGAACGTAGTCAACCAGTGCACAGAGCTATCATACTGGTATTGCACGTTAGTACAAGAGACACTGGGCTGCACCTTAAAGGTTGTTGAGCCAGTCTTGAAAGCATTGTATACCATTTAGAGGAAATATAGGGCTTGTGGTATTAGTAGTTTGAGTAGTTTATTCTGCTCAAGATATTTGAGAGACTTACCTTAATTCAGCGACTACGCAGCTGCAGTCGTCGCCCCAGCAGTATAGACGGAGCCAGCACGCTGGTAGACGGTATAGTAAAACTTGCAGCAGCGGCAGTAAAGTTCAGAAATAGTTGTTGGATCGTGTTCTTGCCATCCACTGAGCATCCGTGCAGTTTTGCTTACGATTCGATATTGATTGTCTTTTTGCATGTTGTTTGGTTTGTTTCTTGGTGGTGGTGTCCGAAGTGCGTATTATTTCAGACACATTGAGATTATAGGAACACAGTCAGATCGCATTTACCATTTGCTTATCCAGGGGCATAATTAAATCTAACTTCGCATCAACTTAACATTAAGAGATTAAGGGCTGAGAGCCAATCTTAACAGTGTACTATATCTAAGAACAGTGTACAATTTGTTTAATTTGTTTTCATTCATGATTTGTTCAGTATGATCTAATTTCTATCGTGAGATAATTTACAATAAATACAAGTTATTTACAATATCGCTTTTGATTCAGTAGTAGGTGTTTGTTAGCTGTCACTATCACATTAATATATTTTATTCATCTTCAATATAGGCCACTACCCCAAAATGAACCCCTACACCGCGGTTTCCCTTAACCAATTCATGCGAATTTGTGGTTCCTTCGGGAAGTCAGAAACGGAATTTGTGTCTTACCTTTGTCCAGTCTGAACTTGTAACCCATCTAACTTAGTTAACGAAATGGTAAACCAGCCATGCACCTACCTACCTACCAGACTAAGCATTATGCCAGATACTTGTTGCAACTCTGTCTTGTATATCAAAGTGAAGTAACAATGGGCCATGTGTGCTGGAAACTCTGCTCTGACTGCGATAGGAGCAACAGCTCCGCATGGTGTGGAATGCAAGTCGTGTTAACTAATAGTTTGATTCAGACTTATCCGAACATTTCTTTCCAAACCGCAAAATATTCCCGAACGTGCCACTTTATTGAAGCGTTCGTATTTGGCTGGACTATTACTGTTCTCGAGGAAACAAAAAGGCGAAAGAGAGAGAATTACGATTTAACAGGTCGCCTACAAGATATTACAAACTTGGCGGAAGCCCGAATTGAAGGATGTGAATGGCAAACGGCGATATCCTTGTAGCACTCATCACCCCGGCATTTCCCTTCATAAATTTAGGGAAATCAAAAGAAGTTACATCCGAGTGGCGTAAAGGGAATTAAAACACCGGCTCTGTATTTCGCAACAACAGTACGACTACCCATTGCAGATACTTTCAAATGGCCACATAGAGCATTCTCTTATGGTAAAAAAACAGCATGTCTAGAAATATGAAGCCTGTCAAATTCTTGCGGAACATAATCTGCATGTAGTGTTTGTACAGATACAATTTATAGTTTACGTGCAGCTACTGACAGATCAAGTGTGGGCTGTAATTATCCTATGGTAGCTACACTTTGTAGATATACGTCATTGCAAAACAGATTTACACTGCAAAAAGTTAGTTCCATTTTTGGCCACCAGGTGCAAATCTGGCGCTGTGAATGCAAGAAAGACGTATAGAAATATTTCCATGAGTAGTGGATTAGGAACGGGACGTGTACAGGGAAGGTCAAAGAAGTGAGAACGGTATAATGCTGATTTTATTATTGACCGCAGCTTACAAAATTTGTTCCATACGAGCAGCGGAGAAGTCGATAATATGATGTCCAGAGCCATATTTGCACCTTGTGGCCAAAATTTAAACTTTTTTTCAGGGTAAATCCATTTCGCAGTAAGCATTAGCATATCTACCATGTCTTGCTGCTAAACGATAATCACAGCCCATACTGGATCTACGTGAGTACCTACACTTAAATTATAAGCATCTGGTTTAAGTTCTCTCTTCAACTGTTTCAAGATCTAGAGTTAGATCAGTCCATTAGCTGAAGTTATAAATATTTGTGTCACATTCCCGTGCTTCTTCGTAAGTCGAAAATGTTAGGTGTAGCACTCTAGCAGCTTAAGAGATGAGGTCTTCCAGATCTTCAGACAATGCTCGGCCAACGTCACGAGTCTGTAATAAATTATCCCTTGACGAGTTCACCCAAGCGTAGCTATCCGCGCCTCGTTGACCGTCTGCGGCGCAGCATTCGCCCCTGTTCCGCCAGACAGAACGCAGACCAGACTGCAGTCTCACAGCTGAGCTACCACAGCAGAGGCCAACGTCAAAGCTGTGCATCGCTGGAAAAATGTGCGCTATTTCCATTGCTGATGCAGCTCGAGCGTTCCGTTGACAGCTTACCGATCAAAGCGGATTCACGGAATATTAACTTCCTTATACATCCGAAACGACGGTGCCTCTTGTTTTACTGCAACAGTCATTTCTTCTGTCCAACATTAGTCATGCTCTGGAACACCTAAACCACCTCAGCCATTGTCTGAACTACGATTTGAAATTGATGAATCGTGACTGCACTTAAACACTTTAATGCCAAAAACTTAATAGTTAATCATTAACAAATATAAGCGTTTAATGAAACTTTAAATATCTGAGTTAAAATTCATCTTTCTGTTAAGTCCAGATAGTAACTATATTTTTGTCAGATTTTATACATATTCATGGGCTTCCAAATTAGATGCCAGTGCTACGACTCTAATTTCACTGAAATAAAAGTAACTAAAAGCAACAGGGAATCAATGCAATGGAGTGATAAACTGTAACAATGAATTTCGTTCAGAAATGCGGCCTGTACATTACAATGACTATGTTGTGACAAATGGAATTTCGTGCTAGACAGACTGCAATCTAGTTTTTGTGCTTAACATTAGCCGTAACAGTCAATTAGACAAGCAGAACGCCTCTTTACGATCGATCTAAATACCAAGTGAAACTGCTCGAAAAAATGGGATGAAAACGTCAAACGAGTCAAATCCACTGATTAACATCTAAGAAGTGCCTGTCGTTCCATACTTATGGTATGGACCAGATGTGTGAACGGCTACGAATTAGTTTTCCCGAAGCACGCTGGTTCCAACATAGTTTCACTACGGTGCGGAACTTACGGCCCATGTATATATTTCACTGCTGCTTCATGATTCTTATCAACAAGAGCAGTATTGTCATCAAATTGGTCAGATGGACGCCTGTTGTCTTTGTAAAAGAAATGAAAGTCAGAGTGATACAAAATGTTATCACATCAACGTGGCCTGCAGTATCATAAGCAGCAGTCTTTTTACTGCAGTTCACACTAACGTGCAATTCGTAGCCAAGCATTTTATATCTTATGATGGGGCATAGGACATTGAAGTAGCCATACGTTAATACAAATACTCTACAATGGAGACAGACCAATTTTGTATTACAGACAGCATTACAATCTCTGTATCTCGTAGCCGCGCGGTTTGAGGCTCCATGTCACTGACTACGCGGCCCAGCAAGTGAACACAATCGGAGAGCATCTTTCTAACGAAAGATAGCACTAGGGTTTCTTGATGGACTTTTCTTAGGACTACTGTTCTCGGCGTCTTTTAATGCGCTATTTGACAGTATGAGTACCCTACATTTTCTGACTCTATAGGAAATTACTATAGCTGGGTTAGAAATGTGTAGAGTAAATGGCGAAATGAATGTGTCTTGTATGCCAATTTGCTTAAATGTTGACCAACGTCAGGTAATACATATGAAAAACGAGGAATATGTGGCAGCATTTGAGTACATTGTCAGCTGCATAGCGCCAGACTATCACAGCAATTAATAGCTTGTGTAACGTCATGAAGGGATATGAGAGCTGCATGTCCTCGGGAAAATTTGGTTGATCCTAGAATGTTTCTCCAAGTTTAATAAACACAACAGATACACTTAAGAGAAACTTTAGTCACCAGTAATATATCCTCGTTTACTATTTACAACAGTCCGCCAGGGCTGCGCTAAATTTCGATTCCACGACTGTAGAAATCACGTGCTTTTGAGGCGAAGAACTCCTCGAGCCATGATCGGACCGCATTTTCATCCGGAAACGAAGATCTTTGAAGGTTGTTAGAGAGCGGTGAAGTCAAAAACCTGAGGGCGCAAGATGGGGTGAATAATGTGGATGCAGAATGACTTCCCAACCCAACTCGCGTGTAGCGTTTTTTGTTAGTCTAGCCGAATGTGGGCAGGCGTTATCATGGAGAAGCATCACCTCACGGAGTCGTCCTGGTCGTCTTGCAGACGCAGTCGAAGAATAACGTGTCAGATTTTAACAGTAAAAGTCAGCAGTAGTGGTTACACTTCCAGGAGGAAATTCGCGTTACACCACATCTTCGTTGTTGCACCAAATGCGTTAACATTTTTCGTAGATAAGTGCAGGTCTTTGTTCGGTGAGTTACTGCTTTGTTTTGTCAATCTTTTTCCTTTCCTTACATTAGCATAAAGACACCATTCCTTGTCACCAGTAGCGATAGAGGATAGGAATCGTCGGTGTTGTTCACGAGCCAATTGATACGAGCAAGCGGAGATGCACATATGGCCACTCGCTGATTGTGATTTTGGCAGAGCATGCGTTACCCATACACGTGAGTTTTGAACATCCCTTTTGCATGCAAATGTCACACGATGATGGAAAATGAACAGCTGCTCTATAAAAATAAATATGGATTCCGCAAACAGATATCCTGCTAAACTCAACTCGCTCTGTTCCTCCATGATATCCACCGCACAGTGGACAACGGCTCTCAGGCTGATGCCGTGTTCCTTTATTTCAGTAAGGCGTTTGACACCGTCCCGCATTGCCGTTTGATAATAATAATAAAAAATACTAGCTTACGGAGTATCTGAGCAGACCTGCAATTGGATTCAGGACTTTTTTGCAGATAGAACGCAACACGCCGCTCTTAACCGAACTATATAGACAGATGTAAAGGTAATATTCGGTGTACCACAGCGAAGTGTGATAGGGCCGTTGTTGTTTAAAAGATATATAAATGATCTAGTAGAAAGCGTCGGCTGCTCTTTATGGCTATTCGCAGATGACGCAGTTGTCTATACCAAAGTAGCAACGCCAGAAGATAGTAAGAATTTGCAGAACGACCTGCAGAAAATTGCTGAATGGTGCGAACTCTGGCAGTTAACCCTGAACGTAAATAAATGTAACATATTGCGCATACATCGGAAAAGAAATACACTACTGTACAGCTACACTATTGATGACATACAGCTGGAGACAGCGTCTGTCGTAAAACATCTAGGCGTAACTGTCCAGAGCTACCTGAAGTGGTATGACAATATATGACAGATAGTAGGAAAAGCAGACACCAGACTCAGAGTTATCGGAAGAATCTTGAGGAAATGTAACTCACCCATGAAGGAAGTGGCTTATAAGGCATTTGTTAGCCCGATTCTTGAGTATTGTTAACCTATCAGGGATCCCTATCAAGTAGGACTCAGAGGAGATAGAGAAAGTCCAACAAAGAGCGGTGCGTTTCGTCACGGGATAGTTTAACTGACGAGAGAGCGTTAGGGAGATGATAAACTCCACAGGCAGACGTTACAAGAGACGAGTTGTGCATCACGGATAGATTCACTATTGAAATTCCTGGACAGAACTTTTCAGGAGGAGTCTCACAACATATTACTTCCCCCACATACATCTCGCGTGTTGACCACGAGGAGAAAATTCGAGAAATTAGAGCCAATACAGAGGCTTACCGACAATTCTTCCCACGCATTATTCGCGACTGGTCCAGGATTGAGAAGGGGGGGGGGGGCGTGGGGGAGATCAGATAGTGGTACCAAAAGTACCCTCCATCACACACCATTAGGTGGCTTGCTGAGTATGATGTAGATGTAGTTCACCACATTTACCAGTTCTTGAGTACACTGACGTGGATCATTGTGGATTAATGCGTTTAAACGAACTTCGAACCCCAAAGGTCTCCCAGAATGTGGTGAGACACTGGTGCCAAAACGAGCCTCCTTAAAACGAGAAAAACCATTTTCTTGCCATGTTCTGTCTAATGGCATTATCCTCTTACACAGCGCAAATGTTTCTGGCTGCCTCCGCTGTTACCGCTCTACTTAACTCATACAGAAAAATATGTCGGAAATGTTCCAGTTTCTCCAGATGGCACTCCATTTTCTAGCGTCCACAGCTCCGCTCACTATCTTCAAATGACAAAATTTCAACTCAGACAGCATCAGTGCACTACAAATAAAAATTGCGATCAATAAATAAACTCATACCAATCGCAGTGCCAACATGCAAAATAAAAATGCTAGGAACTTATGCACCAACCTAATGGAAAGCCTGTAGTTTTCCCTTTGCCTTGAGCCGTTCGCAGTACGAACATAGTAACGTTATTTGGCTATTGGCTAATGTAACAAGGTCAGATTGGTCAATCATGCAGATGCCTCTACAACTACTGAGGAGGTAACCATGAGTTAGCCACATACGGCCAATGCGGAGCCGATAGAGGACAACTGATTCCCTGCGAGAGGACCGCATGGAAGACTTCCACACCTCGTAGCCTCCTTAGTCAGGTCAGTTTCGGAGACACCCATCTCCACAAGCGGTTTCCATGTATCCTGTTTGGCCAGACTGTCGGCAAGTTCTTTGCCTGGGAGTCTTACGTGTCGTAAGGACCACACAAACACCATTGAACTATGGGACCGTTCCAGGGCATAGATGGACTCCTGAATGTACGCTACCGAAGGATGGTGAGGGTAGCACTGGTCGATAGCTTGTAGACTGTTCAAGGAGTCAGTATACAAGAGAAATGATTCGCAAAGGCATGAGCAGATGTGCTCAAGAGAGCGAGATACAGCCGCCACCCCTGCAGTGAAAACACTGCAGCCATCTGCCGAAGAGAGCTGTTCAATATGTCCTTCATGAACATACGCAAAGCCTACGTCTCCATCAGCCATCGAGCAGTCGGTGTAAACCATTTCATGGCCCCAGTACATGTCGAGAATAGAGAAGAAGTGATAGCGGAGAGCCACAGAGTTAACGGAGTCCTTAGGGCCATGCGAAAGGTCCAGAAGAATCTGCGGCCTAGATGTACATGAATGGACCTCGAAGAGAGGTGGTAACGGGAAGGACTCCAGACAGAAGGGACCAGATGCGAACCGCAATCTTAAGCCCTGACCTGGGCCGCCAATGCGGGAGATGAAACGCCGTGGTTGGGGAGTGTAGAGGCGCAGGACGCGCAGGAGAACTATGAACATGTGCAACGTAACTGGCGAGCAGTTGTGCTTGCCTAACATTCAATGGAGGGAAACTGGTCACCCGACTCATTCTAGAAGCTCCCGTCGCTAGGCGAACGCTACAATGGTGCACTGTGTCGAGTAAATGCAACTCTGAGGGCGTCGCCGAACCATAAACCACACTCCCATTGTGAAGGCGGGATTGACCAAGGGCTCTATAGAGCTGCAGCAGCGTAGAGCGATCTGCACCCCAGTCTGTGCTGCTCAGGCAGCGGAGGGCACTGAGGTGCTGCCAGCACTTCCGCTTAAGCTGAAGGTGAGATAGCCAAGTCAATCGGGCGTCGAAAACCAGTCCTAAGAAGCGATACGTCTCCACTACATTGAGTGGATCGTCATAAAGGTAAAGTTCTGATTCTGGATGAACGGTGCAATGGAAGTGCATGACACACGACCTCACAGCTGAAAACTGGAAGCCGTGGGCTAGAGCCCACGACTGCGCCCATTGAATGGCTCCCTGTAGGCGCCGTTCAGCAACACCAGTACCGGAGGAGTAGTACGAAATGCTGACATCTGCATGCAGAGAAGGTGAGACCGACGGCCTTACAGCTGCTGCTAGACCGTTAATGGCCACTAAAAAGAGAGAGAATACGGAGCCCTGCAGAATGCCGATTTCCTGAATACGGGTGGGGGGTGGGGGGGGGGGGGAACTACGGGAGGCACCGGCGGACACGGAAAGTACGGAGCGAGAGGAAGTTTTGGGTAAAAATCGGAAGCGAGCCACGGAGACCCCACTCTCACAATGTGGCAAGGATATGTTGTCGCCAGGTCGTGTCGTATGCTTTACGGAAGTCAAAAAAGACAGCAACCAATGATGGCGTCTGGAAAAGGCTGTCTGGATGACAGACACGAGGGACACAAAATTAGCAGTAGTAGAACGACCCTGGCGGAAGCCGCTCTGACGGAGCCAGTAGGCCTCATGACTCCAGGACCCAACCGCCGACACACCATATGTTTCAGCAGCTTACGAAGAACGTTGGTGAGGCTGCTGGGCCGGTAGTTTTCCACATCAAGCAAGTTTTGACCAGATTTGAGCACCGGAATGATTGTGCTCTCCCGCCATTGCTTTGGAAAGACTCCACCACACCAAATCCGGTTGAAGATGAGAATGTCGCTTGTAGTCAGACGCGCGATAACTGTGGATCCAATCCAGCCCAGGAGCTGTGTCAGGCAATGTGCAAAAGCGCTGAGGAGCCCCCACTGTGTAAAAGGGGCGTTATAGGGTCCACTGAGGCGTGTAGTTAACGAGAGGACTTTCCATCCGCTGTTTGAGGGTGCAAAAGGCTGGGGGAGTAGTTCTCCAACGCAGAGGCTCGAGCATAGTGCTCAGCAAAGTGTTCTGCAATCGCGTTTGCATCGGTAGATAACACGCCACTGATGTTAATGCCAGGGACACCTGTTTGGGTCTGGTACCCGAAAAGGCGTCTGATCTTCGTCCAGACTTGGGAAGGTGACGTATGGCACCCTATGATCGACACATACCTCCCCCAACACTCCTGTTTCCGTCGTTTCATAAGCTGGCGAATGCAGGCACAGAGCCACCTCCCTACCTCAGCCAGTAAACATGGCGCCACCCCACAAGGGGCTATGTGCGTTAAAATCTCCCAAAAGTAGGAAAGGTTTAGAGAGTTGATCAATCAGTGCAACTGATACATTCAGGGGTACTGCATCTGGAGGAAGATGTACAATGCAGACTTACTTCCTGCGTCGTCCTTATCCTGACAGCCACAGCTTCAAGAGGGGTTTGAAGGGGCATAGGTTCACTACATACTGAGTTCAGGACATTGATGCAAACTCCACCTGACACTGTTATAGTCGGTTCCTGTAATATCCCTTATAGCCAGAGGGCAGAGGTCCGCATTGCCAGCAACTGGTTTCCTGGGGGCAATGCAGAAAGCAGGTGTAAAGCTTAACAGTAGCCATAGCTCAGTTAGGTGGAGGAAAAAACCGCCCCAATTTCACTGGAGGATTATGTGATCATGAGACTGGGGAGGCATGAAACATTCAATGAAGCAGTCTACGCCTCAGCATCACCTGCTGCCACCAGATATGTTCCTGTGTGATCGACATCCATTGTGTCTGAGGGTCTCGAGATATAGATCCCCAGCGGGTGCCACACTCTCCACATCATCCTCAGACTCAGAGCTTGCAGGTAGTGGTGCCACTGCAGTGCCTTGGGTCTTGGCGTCTTTTTCTTTTTAGGTTTCTCTCGCTGCTGCTTAGGTTCATCCAGCTGGGAGGGCTTCACTGAATCCGTCTCAGGGACTGAGGAGGACCATGAAGCCCTACAACCAGCTATCTGTGGTTGCTGCAGCCACTGGTGGGTGTCAGGTTTGCCACTGGAAGGCACCTGGCATGCGAGTGACCCAAGATATCCCTTCCTGGCGAGATGAGCCAAAGACGACTTGCGCTTCTCCATCTGAGAAGTGGGGACCGACGTCGCCAACAGTTGGGAGGGGGGAGGGGGTTGTTCCTGAAGCAGGTTATGCAGGAGCAACATGGAGGGAAGTGACTCCCACCACCAAGGCGGCAGGTGGAATCTGACAGTTCTGGCAGCCAACAGTATGCAGTGGAACGGAAGATGGTAGAACTGTTGTAGCAGCAGCGTAGGTTTTAGTCATATGCACAGTATGTAACCTCTCATATTTTCTGAGCCTCAGTGTAGGTCAGTCGGTCCAGAGTCTTTTATTCCACGATTTTCCTCTCTTTCTGTAAAATCCTGCAGTCTGGCGAACAAGGTGAATGGTGCTCTCTGCAGTTTACAGGTAAGGGAGGCGGGGCACATGGCGTATTGGGATGTGAAGGACGTCCAAAATCCAGACAGGTGAGATGAAGTACAGAGGAATGACAAATGGCTGAACCACTTAAAGCACCGCATCGGGGAAGGGATATATGGCTTTTATGTCACAGTGATAGACCGTCACCTTGACCTTCTCGAGTGATGTGTCGCCCTCAAATGCCAAGATGAAGGCACAGGTGGCAACTTGATTATCCCTTGGACCTCAGTTGACGTGCCGGACGAAATGGACACCTCGCTGCTCTAAACTGGCGCGCAGCTCACCGTCAGACTGCAGAAGGTCTCTGTGAAATATCCTGAACCATATTTAAGCTCTTTTGGGGGCATGATGGAAACAAAGTTCAACCAGCTTGTCACCAGCCAGTAGCGAGTAGTGCCTGTAACTGGGCAGAGGATGCCGTTTTGATGAAGACCAACCCTGACCTCATTTTGGCCAAGCCCTCCACCTCCCCAAACTTTTACTCTAAATGCTCCACAAAATACTGATGATCATTGACAAGAAAGATTCCCATCAACTCTCTAACGTACAAGGTACTGGGGTGAATAAGCTACACTGCCATCCCTAGCCTGGCGTTCCTCGTCTGGTGTGGCCAGGGGGGGGGGAGGGGGGGGAAGAGATGATTTGGGGTCATATTTCATAGCACTGAAGTTAGACCTTGAATGCTTAGAGAACGCTGGTGTTTGACCAGCAGTAAGAGATGACGTACTACCCTTCATGGCATATCATCCGCCCTGATGCCATGCACTCCGACTTGGGGCCCTCCCCATAGGCGCCACCCAGCTGCAGCAAAGGCCACCTGGCAGAATGGCCATTGCTGGCAGTCCTGATGCTCCAGGGTGACGAGCATCTACTCCTTGACATACGTGGGGAGTTGACGGTGCAGTCGTCAGCAGAGTGATCCCTGTGGGGTCAGGGGGCTGCAACCAACAGGGTACATGGCAACCCCACTACAATAGACTGGCTACCGTGCTGGATATCAGGCGCAAGCGAGCGAAGAAGTCCATTATCGTGGACAGCATAGAAAGCGATACTGCAAAGAGGATGGAGGAAAACTCACCCAGGAGGGTGACCTCGCGCAACAGCTGGAGAATGAGCGGAAGTACAGATCCACGTCGACAAAGGATGCGAGAGGTCTCAGCGCAAGATGGGCACTATGCACCATGTGAAGCGCCCTTCCCCAATTGGCTCGATCTTCGGGAAAATTTTGAAAAATGGAAGTCAAACTCTACAGCGGACCATCACAAAGGCCAAAACGTGGAATTCTCCTTCCTTCTGATCGCCTCTTACGACAGGCAGGAATACCTCAGGCCTATTCTAACTCCAGGACCCACAGGAGGGTGACATTTCGGTATTCCTACTGGAGACACCAATTTTTGAAAATGATTTCTCGTTGTATTCTTCTTTACCTGTGTCTAACGTTTCTTTATGCAACAGTTACGAGAAGCGTACGTCTACACGGAGACAGTTAACTGGGCTGCACACGTGTGGTCGCTGCTACCTGGCCCTCCTACGCAGACACCTCGCCGGCCGGCGTCACATTCCAGACACGTCCCTCTCCCTGGCTGCTGGCAGCGCCGCAGTGTGCCGTGGCAGGGCGCCACCCGCCCGCTTCCGGGAGCATCCAGGCCACAGCCTGCCGCTGGCCGCGGGCTCCGTCACTAATGTCCCCAAAGTGAAGCGCTTCCTGCACTTCTGTCACAACGAACAACCTTTTTTCCTGTATTAAGATCTGCAGAAATTATTCCCGAGAGGAGGGGGGCAAGACTCCAAATTTGTCATTTCTGGTAAAACTGAACCGGCGAGTTTAAAGACTTGTCATGACCCGACAACTGGATTTGACGTGAAATCGAAAGGTTAATAGTTATTCACAGCTGATTCTGCTTCACTCTGCAGTCTAAATATAACAAGCGAGTTCAGCTAAATACATCATGAATGAAATAACAATGAAATAAACGAAGTAACAATGAAATAAACGAAGTAACAATGAAATAAACGAAGTAACAATGAAATAAACGAAGTAACAATGAAATAAACGAAGTAACAATGAAATAAACGAAGTAACAATGAAATAAACGAAGTAACAATGAATAAATGACTTTAAACACTTTTTGGGCTTTGCATGAGTTGTAAGATAGGCACAACATTCGACTGGGTGAATGTGGAAATCCTATAAAACCGCACAAATTTGCAGGTCGAACAGATATTTAAGAGTGTAAGACAGAACCAAGACTCTCCCCAACACCCAAATTATTGTGCAGCCATGCCAACTGGCAACTGAATTACAAAACTCAAATCTTTGCCTGGAAGTTTCCGCTGTATTGCACCACACGAAGATCGAGATATTACCAATTTTTGATGGTATAAATTTGACCATGAAATTTCGGGTATTTTCCACTGTTCTAGAGAATTAAATGACTTTTCTGGAGCCATAGATAAAGCATAGATGAGCACACCTTCAGTATAAAATGGACGTACTCTTAGGGGTCTACTAAAATACTGTGTGTAAAACAATATAATCTCAGGAAGCAACCGCATCTTTTGCTTGCACACTGACAAAAAGTGAACTACTGTAGTGATAGCGCTATGCAGTAGGAAGAGGGTATTTCCTTGAGGAAATTAGGGATGGAAGTCATCCAGCTATTCGACAGCCACATTTATGTTGTTGTATAGAGGTAGGGGACGAGCGTCTATCCGGAAGACGATCAACTCCGCCTACCAAAATGTTACGTCAGTCCTTTCTGCAGTTCGGTAGGGGCTGTACGGGGAACTGATAGATTTTTTTTTTTTTTTTTTTTTTTTTTTTGGGAGGGGCAGACTAATTCGGCAAAGTTCTGTAGAGATTTACATCCACCTTGAGTGTAGAACAGCGCCAGAATCATGACAGCGTGAAGAACTTGATATAATTTCCATGAAGTCGGACAGTCAAACCTAAGTTATGAAGCCATTGGGAAAGTAATAGGTTTTCTCTGTCTTACTCTGAAATACTAAATCTGCCGTTTGGTAGAATTACAGACCAGTATTTCTAGAAATTACTCGGGATTCTATGGTTAACAAAGTCAGTACTGCAGATTTCAGGAGGAGCAAGTGACCATCTAGCCTTCCCCCCCCCCCCCCCCTCCCCCGCGCCCCCCTTCCTCGACTCCTATCGTCACTATAAAACCCATCTCCATTCAATGTACAGACTTTTTCTCTCCGAGGTTTGCGTCGCAATACAATCTGAAACGTGACTACATGACGTACTTGGAATGGGGACAGCGATATGTATATTTTAATGTTTTCGATTTTATTAAAACCTTTATTTGGCGGAGACAGTGTGTATAAAATACTGATTACTATTACAGTTTAATCGGTTGAAACAAGTAATCACTATTTTCTACATTGTGGTCTCTACCAAACGAAAGTTTTAATGGAACCTACGACGTTCAGTTTGGAAAGCCCAAGGTCACTGTCGTTTGCTGAGTAAGTGCCGAGTTCGTTTACGGAGAAATTCCAGAAGCAGGATTCACTGCACTGGAAAGGAACATGGAGGACGAACAGCTGTGTTTGCTAGAAGGTTCTAAACCAAGTCCTGTGACCCTGTACTGAGGCTACCAGATCGGTAAAATACGACCTTGTTTTATCCAGTTGGACGTCTGTTGATTAGCGAGCCTCAGCAGTCTCCTTTGTCACCAACTGAAAATCTTTTAGTCTACTCAAAGCCAGAATGCTCCATACATAGGATTTTTGTTGACCCTACACAAAAATCTATACACGCGTCATCTTTCAGTTACGTGTATTCAGGTTTTTTGCATGTAGAGACGCACCAGCAGAGAAACAGTAAATGGATAATTACTTCGAAAATAACTTTAGCTTTGTGTAGTAGGTTAGATTCTGAACTGGAGTAAAAGAAAAGTCACGATTGTACAAATGACCAGTCCTCCTGTGAGTCGCGATAGCTGAGTGGATATCTGTTTACAAATTCAGTGCTCTGGGTGTGAACCACCTGCCTCCCTAGGATTCTTCTCTTCCACGTGCCACTTCTTTCACCTCTGGCAATTAATGTGAACAAATGCCAGGTGGCATCCTGATGCAGAGTCTACGAAAAGCTGTGGCTTCCCCTACAACTGGCTGGGTAAATCTTATCAAACCTTAGACGAAGGAAAGGGCACACCACCTTCAGTAATCCGATACCTAGTAAAGCAGTCTGCTGTTGAAACGGACTTTCCACCTGGTAGCAAGTTTTACGTATGTTCTGCTGAATAATCTCTACACACAGCTTCATCGCTCAACTGTCTAACGATAATCAGCAGTTGGGTGTCAAGCGGATTAAGCACAACTGTAGAAACCGAGTACCAGGCGTCAGAAGATGGAAAGCTGAAGGGAGTCTGCAGGACAAGTTCCATCGACGTCATTAGGAACTGTGCTCTCGTTAAAAACCACAATGAGGGAGTCGGGAGTAGCCTCTACCAAAGAACCATCCTGGCATTCACCTGAAACGATTTAAGAAACCTACATGTGGCTGGCTGCGTGGCGATTATATACCTGCTTATCGCTTACACGAGTCGTATATCGTAACCACCTCGCCACACCGCTCAGCTGGAATTCCGGTTGCGCAACTGAGTACCGTTCGGTCGCACGAGATGCCAACCGAGACTAACTTTAAGAGCGTACAAAGTGGAGGTGCTTGGAACGTGTATCTCAGACTGCCGAGTGTGTCGCTGGAAATACTCATTGACGCCAAGTGGGTAAGTAGCACTGGCGAGTGATTCCTTTCACAGACATTTAAACAGTCTTTATTTATGCCGTCGTCATCTTAAGATTTACTTCACGCAACGTGGAGGTTGAGTGAACACTAGCATTCTTGTGCTCGTGACTGTTCAGGTAAGTCGAACAGACGAATCGCTGGAAATACTCCGTCACAGAATGAAGATATAACCTGAATACACTTCTGAGGACTTAATTTACGATATTTGTGTACCGCGCGTGAAGACTAGCATTGAAATGTAAAGGCGCGAGGCAGGAGTGCCTCTGACCGTCAGATAACTTTCTCAGCCATTACTAATGTGTCTGCTTTCCGAAAGACGAGAATTAAGTGCATTTTTTAAATGTATCGTTTATTTGGCCCTATCAGTTGACCTTTTCTGTGACTAGTTTCGATCGAAGTTGGTCACCTTCAGATCTGTGTAATTGCATAAGCAACCAGTCGTATCGATATGGGACTACATGTAAGCATTCTTATGTGTAGCCCATGCGGACACGACCCATTGCTTACGCAACTACATAGGTCTGAAGATCAACTTTTTGAGTCATCAGTCCGCTGTCTGCTGACTAGTTTGATGCAGCCCATCACGATTTCCTCTTCTGTGCTAATCTCTCCGTCTCAGAGTACCACTTGTAACCTCTGTCCCCAGTTACTTGCTGGACGTCTTCCAGTCCCTGTCTTCCACTACAGTTTTAACCTTTTACAGATCACTATTAGTATGAAGGATATTCCCTGATGTGGGAACACTTCCTGTCATCCTGCCCCTTCTCGTCAGTGTTTTGCATGTTCCTCTTTTCGCCGATTCCTCAGAGAACCTTCAGTCCACCTAACTTTCAACATTCTCCTATAGCACCGCATCTCAAAGGCTTCGATTATCTTCTGTTCCAATTTTACCATCGTCCCTGATTCACTACCATACAATGCAGTGCTCCAAGCGTACATTCTCAGAAATTTCTTCCTCAAACTAAGGCCTACGTTTGGTGCCAGTAGACTTCCCTTGGCCGGGAATGCCCTCTTTGCCTGTGCTACTGTGCTTTTTATGTCCTTTACGTTCATTACGGATTTTGCTCCCAACGTAGCTTCGTCTACTCGTGATCAATTTTGATGTGTAGCTACTCGCTGTTTTTATTTTTCTACTTCGCATTACTTTTGTCTTTTTTCTGTTTACTCTCAATCTATATTCTGTATTCAACTGATCCTGTAATTCAGTTTCACTGAAGATAGCAATGGCATTACGGACACTTATATTGACATTCTTTCACGTTTTATTTTAATCCAACTAACCTTTTTTGTCCGTCATCTGTTCTTCGATGTATAGATTAAACAGTGAGGGGCGAGAGACTGCATTCCTATCTTGCATCCTCATTAATCCGAGCACTTTCTGCTTGGTCTTCCATTTTTATAATTCGCTTTTAGCCCTAGAGTACACGTTTGTATATTACCCGTCATTCCCAAAGCTTTGTCATGTTTTTCTCAGAATTTCTAACTTCTTGTACCATTTAACACTGTCTAACGCTTTCTTGACAAATTGTATGAGTTTTCTAAAATGATGCTCGATTAAAAGCCTCAACGTCAGAACTGCCTTTCTTGTGCCTTTACCTTTCCTAAAGTCAAACTGATCGTCACGTGATAGATCTTCAGTTTTCTCTTCCATTCCTCTGACTATTGTTTTTGTCAGCAGCTTGGATGCAGGAGCTGTTTAGAAGATTGTGCTATAGTTCTCGCACTTATCTCCCCTTCTCTCTTCAGAATTGTGGACGATATTGTTCCGGGATTCTGATGGTACGTCGCCAGTCTCAGATTCTACACACCATGTTGAGTACTCGTTTGGTTGCCATTTTCCTAAAGGTTTTAGAAATTTCGATGGAATGTTATTTATCCCTTTTGCTTTATTTTATCTCAGGTCTTCCAGAGCTCTTAATTTCTGATCAACACTGGATTCCAAATTATTCTTTTATCAAGTCATCGCACATGTCTTCCCCCTCAGATCTTCAATATACTCTTCTCACATATGCGCTCTCGATTGAAAATAGTCATACCAGAAAGTAAATGTGCAACTTAGATGAGAAAATAAGCGATAAATTTTAAATATCAAAACGGTTGCTCAGTCTATCGCGACGAGTATGTCGACAACAAAGAAATTTCATGCTTCTTTAACGTTAATGCGGTCACACAGCGGCAGCAACACTGGTTTATTATAAACGCAGATACTTTATGCGAAGGCAGAAGGTCACATAGCTACAAGGCCACCACAGACCGAAGACAGGTCGTGTAAGGAAGTGTTACGACCCCTTAGAGATTCCTTCTGATCGCCATGGTCCACCACTGCGATCATACGAAACTGATCGACTTACGGGGTGGCTGCGAACCTCTCAGAGACCGTTGTGTGGGTAGGTTTACAGGATCTGCTCTTAACTGGAAAGTGGAGGTGTTAAAAATACCTGCCCAAAAATCATTTAAATAATAACCTGAAGATGCCCACGAACGTACAGGCCGTTGACTAGATTCAATAGCAACATACAATCCAAATTTTACGAGTATCATAATGCAGTGCTTGTTCGCTACCGGAGAAATTTAATATTGTACGCATTTTTATTTTTGTTCAGGGAAAGTAAAGTTTTTCTCGTACACAAATTTAAAGAACTCTGAAATTCGGTGAGTTGAAGTCTGTTAACTCGACGCAGTGCAGGAAAAAATGAGGACGTACATGGTGGAGTAAGTATACAATATAAAATGTCGTAGGTAACAAGTGATTCTGGCCTAGACGATGCCCTCCTTACAATGGACGATGCTTTTTGCGGGAGTCAAACAGCAGCTATCCTTGTCCGACTTGAGTACGGAATTCCCATAATGAACTTTTTATTGCGTATTATCAGATTTTTACACTGAACTGTTGACTGGAAACTAATTGATAACTGGCGTTATGGTTTTCATAGTAGAGACCGATTACGATAGAAAGCAAATACTTGCATCACAGTCTGCTCATTTTCTATCCGTTGTATTGGTAAAAGGCCTTCCATTATATCTAGACGTCTAATTATATTTCGAAGTTTGCAATAGACATCTGTATAGCCAGTTAATTTTTTTTTTTCAATTTTTCTGGAACATCCTCCTTTCGAGCTATCTCGCCGTATTTTATAATGCACTTGGTTATTGAGAAATTAGCTTCCTAACAGGAATTCTTCAGGCCTTTCTTCGCCAACGGTCTGACTGATAATGGGCTCCGGATCCACTAATGATTTTAATAATGACCTTACAGTTGATGTAAGGATTTCATAAGCTAATTAAAATCAATTCAAAAAATTGCTTCTATCGTTTATTTATGAGTATCGTCCACATCACTGATGAGGGTGTGGGTGTTTTGCGAACTTTTCACTCTTCTGTCATTCAAGAATAAAATTTGTTAGACGTTACTTCGTATCACCTTGTTTTCATTGGCGTCTATAGACCGCAATCCACCATAAGGTGTGAGGCAGAGTGTACTTTCGGGACCATTATCTTTCTTCTTCCTTTTCCATTGGCGAATGGGATATGCCAAAATGAGGTCTATAAAATGTATTAACTTCAGTTTCTCGGTTTATCTTTTTTGGTCATTAACCGAGACGTATGGAGGAGTCCGCAATATGTTGTCCGTCTCTTCACGGAAATTACGCTCTCTGGAATTTAACAGTAAACTTCTGTGACACACACCATATCTTGTGGCGTCTGCCTTGGGGGTTTGTTGAGCATTTCCACAAGGCTTCTCACCGAAAAAAAAGGTCCGTAGCGAAACACGCCGCTCTTCGTTGGATCTTTTCTATTCCATTAATCTAGCCTGTTAAGATTGCCAGATTGGTGAGCAGTACTCAAGAATCGGTCTTACAAATGTTTCGTAAGCCTCTCCTTCCGTCGTAGAATTTAATTTCCCCAAAAAAATTTCCTGCATGTCTCACAGCGACATCTGATTTTCACACATTTTATCTGAAGCGATTATTCCATTTTATATTACTCCGGATTCTTGCTCTCTGATATTGTACCGTAGCGACTGTTTCCAGGCATTTGTCGTCAGTAGTGGAATCTAATATCAGTGGATTCCTTCACATACCCAAGCGCAGTGCGTTACCGTACATATTTACGTTCATTGTCAACTGCCGGCCCTTGCACCAGCCACTGGTTGTTCTTCACTGCTTCATGAGATTCACTACCGTCTTCTGGTGTTGCTACTTTCTATAGACAAGTGTGGTCTGTAGGAAACCTAAGAATCTTCGACGTTATCCTCTAGGTCATTCATACAGAGCGAATCAACTAAAACTTGCAGAGCAAATATTGCGGAAATGGAAAGCGCTCTTCATGTGTGGTTTTGATAGAAAGCATTTGTAGTCAAGGGGCTCGTACTGTTAGCGAATTAATAGTGCTTAAGAAGTATTTTTGAGCAAACGCTTTAAATCTAACACTGTCTATTGACACTAAAAAACTGAAAGTAGCGTAAATTAGAATGTCACTGGTGTTTGTTGCAGGAGTCTAGTGTGGGTCATTTACGACATACCTTACTCTGAACAATTCCCCTACACAGACACTTTTTTCTGCCATTCAGCCTGCACAGTTTCTACGTACGATGTTATGTTTGCGTACAGTGTGCTTGTGTGTTCCTAAGGTGCATTTCGACTTGCTAGTCAGTGGGTGAGAGTACAAGCTGTACGTCGTGAGTGGACAATGGGATTTACCAATGCAGAAAAAGCCGATATGCTTATGGTGTATGGAGGGTGTAGGAAGAACGCAGTTCGTTCTTGTACGGTGTATGTGGCAAAAACAACAGACTGCCATCTCGACAGTTATTTATCAACCCATTCAACCACTTAAGTGACGTCTTGAAAACTTAAAAGAAAAAATGACAGAAGGAGGAAATTAATGCTCCTGCTGCTGTTTCAGTTGATCCGCATGTTAGCTCCAGCGCAATCGCACAAGGAAGTGTCTTTAGTCAGGCAAATGCGCTATGCATTCTTCAACGACATAGGCTCCATCACTATCACATCCCTCTCCATCATGAGCTACATGGAAATGATTATGAGATGTTAAATTCTGTACGTGGGCATTACGACGGTATACTCCAGATGTATAAGGTATCTTGTTTAGTGATGAAACCACATTTACCAGTCATGGCCAGATAAACTGCTGAAACATGCACTATTGCTCTGTTGACAGTCCCCGTTGGGTTCGTCAGGTGGAACGTCAGCTTATATGGAATGTAAACGTGTGGTGTGGGATGATGAACCATCAGCTCATGGGCCGGTTTTCACGGACGGAACACTCAATGCGCGCAAGTATCGCAGCCTCTTAACAGGCCATCTCCCGCGGATGCTAGAAGACGTTCCTCTGCAGACTAGAAGGAACCTGTGGTATCAACATGATGGCTGTAGAGCCCATAGTGCTACAAGTTTTCAGAAATTGTTTCGAAATCGTTTAGTTAGACTCAGTAGACTCGTACCTTCACCAGTCCGTTCTCCGGATCTGACACTTTTAGACTTTCTGTGGGGAAGCTGAAAGACGCTGTGTACGGGGACGTATCAACTACACCCGATGATATACATAGACTTAATACTGCAGTCTGCTCTGACATCTCCGCTGAAATGTTAGGTGTGTAGCAGTCGTTCCATACCAGACCGTAAACTTGTATTGCCGCTGCCGGTGGTCATTTTGAACATAGCCTGTGATAGTCAATCGTCTTATTACTGGTCAGAATCCGCATAACTAGTATATGCCCTTCTGTTTTCCTTTATTGTGTGCTACCACACGTATTGTACAAGTGTCGGCGTGGGAACTTCTCTAAATGTGATATCTCGTAAACTGCTCGCACTAGAACCCTGCAACAAACACCATTGACATTCTAATTTATCCCTCTTTTTCCTGGGTTAATGTCACTAGACACTGTCCCAATTAAAAAGAGTACGTTTGCAAAATAAATACACTTTCTACGTACTATTACATTATTTTATTGGCTAACAGAACGAGCCCCTGACTACCAATCAATTCTGTGAAAACCATACAACAGAACTTTCCATTTCAGCGATATGTGGTGCAAGTTTTAGGTGATTCACCTCGTATTCGTCAAAAGTACTAATGGCCGTATCACATTTACTTGGGATTGTTCTAAAAATTCTGTCTGCAAGGAAGTTCTGAAAACAGTACACAAATCTGGTACGATCAACTGTAAGCTCGCATTTTGATCACTCAATGACAGTTTGCAAATTTATCGAATGCATCACATTCTATTTTAGATAGACAGCGTAAGCTCTTTCTTAGTTCAACGTCCAGGGAAATTGTGGATGTTATCTGAGACAACGCCGAGGAAGAACCGTTTGTGGCCGTCACGTAAGGTCGTCTACCCACCGACGAAGGAACTTCTTAGCTGAATTGGACACCGCCTGATTCGAAACTAGTCAGCAACCAAAATGCTTCGAAAGCACATTACTTCAGACGTGCAACCGTCATGAAGAAAATAAACCAGCGCTTTCTCGCACTTCCACAGTGCTTCGTACGAGAAAATCCTGGGATTTCGCCGCTACAGTATTTAAACAGTAGGGTTTTAATATTAAACGATATGCTTACTGTTTTTTGCGACAATGTTTTTCTGGTTGTTTTATATTTACGAGGTAGATGTGAGCCACACAAATATATTATCAGTGCGCCTCATTAACGACCATTATTGTTCTACAGCGGCCAGTCTGGGAGGTTTGTAGGCTGTTTTTATACACTTTTCTAGGCAAACACTGGGATGGTTCCTTACCTCAGCCTCAGAAACCATATTCTATGTTTTAACTAAGTTTACAATGCACACAGTCAACATTATTGCCGAATGATGGACAAACGATTTTTAATCATTAGAAGATCCTACCATAGGTGGGATGAACGGTGAAAGAAAAAATGAAAATTTCAACTTCGCATTACGGACATTACCGTATTTCAGGAGGAGATTAAATTAGTCTGAATTTTTCTTTTTCTTAGCAGATAATAGGACGCCGAGCAAGAATATGTTCGATGTAGAGCACAGTCCAACTCAACGGAAGATCCCTACAGCTGTATTCGTAATTTAATAAAAATAAGAAATTTTAAGGTATTCAAATTCGTAATATCACTAGACTGTATATTCGGATCTAATGAACAAATAAAGCAAACTATTAGGTTTGGAAACAAACACGTGGCATAAACAAAGCTTATACCATCCATGCCGTCAGTTTACTGTCGACACTAAAGCAGGCGGTATCTTGTTAGCGAGCGCCACGTTCGACAAGAACTTTAGAGATGCTAGGAAAGTAGACAGCAAAGGGAAACTTCAAGCTAATTTTCTGCAGCAGTGCAGTATTTTTACATATACGGAGGTATTCGCGGTGGTGCGCACCCTCCTTCCCTGCAGACAAAGCGGTGAGTTAGCAGAAGATAATCGTCCTTTAATCTTTCGGCAACAGCTCTTCCAGCTGCTTCCAAAAAAGATGAGCCAGCTGCCTCGGCCCTTTCTCCTCCGTCGTGAGCGGTACGCCCCATTCACGGCAGCTAATGGAACGAGCGCTTTCTCGCACCGGACCCAAAGAATCTTCCCCCAGAACACCTGTGCGCCGTGGGGCTGTCTAGCATTTCCGTCCTTGCCTATTGTCGGTGACTGCTTTCTTCAACAATTACTACGCCCCGACACGTACAGAGGAGAGTAATAGTTCCAGTGTACATCTGCGATACTAGTTCAACGAAGACAACTAGCAAACGAATGACTGCACTGCTTAATGCATTTCTCCCAGCGTTGTTAACATGCAACACGATATTTTTAGTAATTTATTTTTTCACTATGTGTGATTCTAAATGTAAAATATAAAAAGGACAGAGAACGCCTTTTAACACAGGCACGATGAGTTTTCTATAGTACGTTCTTTTTGATTGCATTTTGTGAAGTTAAAATTCGTGTTGCGCGTAAGAAACGCTGGTAAGGAATGGGTTAATAATGCATTCTAACATAAATTTTTGAAAACAAAAACGAAACAAGGAAAAACATTACTTTCAACCAAAGACGAAAACACCAAATAGAGGCTTTTCATAAACTAATCTGTACCACAGAACTTTCACAAAAGCTACACAGGGACAGATTTCAAAAACAAGGCAAACCGTCCATACCCTGATCTGAATGAAGTGTGACAGCTAGTAATTTACGGAAGAGCTACCACAGCAGCAACAAACCAGAGTGTTAACTTTATCACGCTTTCTGTTGTATGCGCCGTTGTATCGCTCTTCGAACAGGTGCATTGTTCCTTTCTCTTGAGTTTTTTAAAGAAAACTCAAAAGAATGACTGCAGCTAACAGCGAAAGTTAGCAGAAGAGAGAAACTCAGTAGTGCAATTTTACAGGAAACACACGAAGGACTTCAGCACTGTACTGTGCAGCTGCGTATGGGGGCGTGAACATCACGACAAACTAACAACGATGCAGGTATATCTGCTTTAAAATTTTAGTCACATTGAATCTTCCATAGTTGAGTACATTTTCGAGTCCGGTCACTTATTTATCAACAAACACAATTCTTTTAAACGTCGTAAGTAATTAACAAAAGGGTATATAAAGAAAATATACAGATCTCTATTAGCGTGTCAATTGACAGTATGCTTAACAAAATTGGTTCTCAGGATGTCTGCAACTTCCGAATACAGGGGTACCAAAAGGAATACGTTAAACTTCGGTTACACGATCAATCGTCAAAATCCAAAGGCTAAAATTCATCTAAATAAATAGGGATTACAGTTACGAATAACCTGTATTGGAACGATCGCATAGATAATATGAAGAAAGCGAACCGAAGACAGCGTTTTAGTAGCAGAACACTTACGATATGCAACAGGTCTACTAAAGAGATTAACGTATACTGCGTTTGTCTTCATTTTCTGGAGTAGCGCTCTGCTGTGTGGGATCTGCATCAACTAGAACTGACTGAGGACATCGAGAAAGTTTAAAGAAGAACAGCTGGTTTTGTGTTATTGCTGAACGGGAGAGAGGGTGTCACTGACGTGATACGCAAGCTGTGGTGCCAACCATTAAAACTAAGGCGATTTTCGTTGCGGCGGGACCTTCTCATGAAATTTCAATCACAAACTGTCTCATCAGAATGGAAAATACTTAGAGAGAAAGGATAGTAATAAAACAAGAGAAATCAAAGCTCACATGAAAAGATTTAAGTGCTCGTTTGTCCAACGCGCAGTTCGAGAGGGGAACGGTAGAGAAACAGTCTGAAGGTGGTTCGATGAACCATCGCCAGGCACTTTATTTTAATCATGTAGGTGTAGATATAGACTAATTTCAAGATATTCTCTAGACGAAGATCTATACCAAAATAATGCAGACTTCTGTGTACCTTTATTCATAGCATGTGACATAGAAACTATCAGGTTTAATGTGCTAAACATATAAATTTTATTCGTCTTCCATACTGATCTGACATAGCTGTTTGTATTTTAAAGTATACGTAGATCACCACCTCAGCTGCTATTGAGGAAATGTTCTTATTTTCATTGCTGGTTATATTTATTAAACATCTTCAGGTGATAGGCGGCTAGGACTTGAGCTGAGGTTTGGTAAACATGAAGAGATTTCACATATATTAAACTGCAAGGTTCTAGCCACCTGTCACGTTTAATGAACGTAACCGATAATGGCAATTAAAGCATTTCTTAACAGCAGCTGAGGTAGTGGTTTGAACACACCTGGAACTACATGGCTATCAATTGATCCCATAAACCACGACGTGCGGACAAAGGGCGTCAATACATAATTTGTAGAAAAAACATGAGAACAGTGACAATCAACAAAACTAAAAATGAAAGTTCAAGTTACGCAGGCATAGACTACAGTGATGCCACAGGGTCGTGCTACGTAGATTCCCAGATTTCACAACTACATAGCACGTGAACTAACAGTAGGGCGACATACTCCTTTGAAATTTCGTATTTTCATGCTAATACGGAAAGATAATAGCTTCCGATCTTGCTACTAGGAATAAAATTACAATTAAACACTGACTGAGCTTATTTAGCTTCATAAACCACACTTCTGTATTTATCGCGTTCATTTGCACATCACGTATGCTCCTCGAATGTTTCACTAACATCAGACTTACCGAACATGAAGTAAGTATTGGAAATCCAATTTTCTGTTAGTTTGAGACTTGCCGTTATTCTCAATTGCCTTATGTTCCCATATTGAAATAAACTGCCCATTACGGGTGCTTAGTGCAGTGAGTTGTGTCTCAGGTTCACTTTCAGACGTTTCTTGTTCAAGATGAAAATATGTTAACTTCAAAAACCACACCCTCCTGCTCAACTTAAGTTTCTAATTTTTGTGGTGACTAAAATGGGAAGAATCCACTGCATTTTACGTTTATGGTTTGTCGATTGTACCCCTATCAGATGGTTTGAAGTACGTACACTCTCACTAATTTCAGAGCTAAAAACTTTGCAAGAACAAGAAGCACTTCCAGAAACATTGGAAAGTGATCAAGAGAAACACCTTTCAACCTGCAATCTCATCCACCTACCAAGCAATCCATCACGATCCACGAACACAATACAGAAAAAAGGAGCGCTTTGTTGCAATTCCGATCCAAAAGAAGTGAAAGCTGCGTGCTCCGGGAAAAGCGGGAGCATCGCCGGGCGCCGTGGTAGGAGGAGAAGGGGGGGGGGGGGGGCATCCACGGGACCGATAGACGAAAAACCTGAGAGATTCTCACAGTCCACTCCGCAGCTTCCATACTATCTTGCTTAGTCCTGTTAAGAAAGCTGTATTTTCTGAATTATTTTAACTTCCTCCATTACTGTAAATGCTCTTCATTTGACGAGCTTCAATGGTTTCTGAATTTTTAAGAGCTTGCTCCTGGAAAGATATGATTTTGAAGCTAACTGATATTGGTTAGCAATACTTAATCATACCCAGCCTTCTTAACAGCTGACCGCCGCTGTACAAAACTATGACAAGTGGGCAGACTGATACAAAACTAAATTGAGGTGCCGCCGTAAGTAATGGAATAAAAATAATCGTTGACAGTACGACTGTGACAGCGAACGAAGACATAATTAAGTGAAACAGAGTAACGAAGGCAAATGAGTTAGGTTACAGGTTAAAATCTGTACAGAATTAAAATGAAACTTTACAGTCTGCGCTGTTAATGTGTGTGAACCTGTAAGCCACTGCTTACTTTTGACTTTTATTTACCATGAGTGTTGTATCTCAAAGATAGCTTTTTCGCTGTAGGCTTCATCAAGCTACATCTGTAGGAATAATATTGTCTCCATACCATTGTCTCAGATAACGTTCGCTATTTAAGATCTCAGAACAGCAGATACGAATATTGTATTCAGTTCTTTTTCGTTTTTGAATATGGATTGTTCTAAACTGGGCCACCGAAAGGATTGACATGCATGTTTTGTTGAAAGTGAAACTTTTACATAAAGCAGTGTTGTAAAAAGCTTTGAATACCTTGATCGGTATTTCCGCACAGCTTGCCTTTTTTTCTATGTGAGTGCGGAGAGTTGGGGGGGGGGGGGGGGGGCGGGCTTCTAACGTTATCTAACTTCCTGTTGCGTGAAGCACGAGAGATTAAAATATGTTCTGAGTACTTCCGTGAAGCTAGTTACCATCAAATGTGTTTCTTATCTTTAGTCCGTAGCCTGCCATTGTAGGTTTCAGTAATGGTTTTGGTTGGACCTGTCGTTTCGCTACAATCCATTTTTGCCCTTTCGATTGGGACCTTAGTCGCAATAGGAATACTTCGAACATTCGCAAATGGTTAGTAATTTCCAAACGGTGAGATGGAACCGAAGGTTACCAGTTTAACTATAAAATGATCGTTGCACGACATTATTTATTCATCCAGGGATCGTCCGATATACGATGTCACAATGATGTCAGTAAATAGCTTAAATATTTAGACACACAGAATATATTAAGGATATTTTTAAGAGGATACCGCAGGTGTTTGCCCATAGCCTTTCAGAAGGAACCACCCCGTAGTTTGCCCAAAATGATTTACGAATGTCACAGAAAACCTAAATTAGGATGAACAGACAGGTCCTCTCGAGTATGTCTGTCTGAAAAACAGCATTATAAAGAAGAGTTAATTATTCCTACAGTATCGCCGCACACATGACGGACACCCGCTGGTGGCTCAAGGACCAGTCAGATTGTTCCTTTTAGTGTTCCTCTCCTGTATAATCTCCCATTTTCAAACATTAGCCAGTCCTGCAAGGAAATGTACCCCATCTAAACGCTGTAATATTTCTACTTTACGAGTGGCTGACCACCAAGCCAGTCTTTTCAACCAAAAAATTCATTTTAATCTCTTCGACACAATACTCTGTTACAGAGCAGTACTTTTTCCTCAAGACGATACTGTGTGTAAGGTTTTCCTACTGATCTGCATACAAAGGAAAATTATGTTTACACTGTCACAGACCCCCTAGCAATTATATTATGGAACGTTGCCTCTAATGCTTTCTGTTGGTTTGTCTCCATTAGGGTGTTGTCCAATACACCAAAACAATTTCCCACTTACAATTGAATTACGTATTGTGTAACCTGCAAAACTAAGCATTATACATGGCCTTTCGTATATTATACAATTTTTAAATCGAGTGGTAAAATTGTTTTCAAGATTGCAGTACTGCGTTTATTACTTTTAATGTCGATTGTCATTCCGATTACTTTATCAATCGTCGTCTCTGTATTTCAGGAACTCAGTCGCCATGGAGCGGTTCACGAAGAAGGAACGCGTTATTGTGAAAACCCATTAGAGACTGGGCGAGTGCTACGCAGAGACTGACTGTTTGTAGAATCGGTCATAATAATGGCCCTAATGAACGAACAGCTCTGCGGTTGATAAATTCGAGGAAATTGTGCCCGTTACAACCATAAAATCGCCCGGCTGAAACCATACGGTTCTTACGGAACTAAACATTGCATTGGTGCAGGATAGTGTGGCGGTGAAAACTCAAATTGCTTCAATATCGTTCTCAATTATTTTGAGAAAGGATCTTCGTATGCATTCATTCATAAAAGTGCCAGTTGACGCAATATCTTAAACCCGCAGATCATTTGAAACGGAGAAATTTCGCCGAGTGGATTCTCACGAAACAAGACGAGGACAACACTTTCGCAAAAGGAATTATCTTCAGTGAAGAGGGAAGTTTTCAACTATGGGTTCCTTAACGACAAATTGTCCCATATGGGGCGAAGAAAACCCTATGGTGATCCAAGAGCCATATGCAACCATTGCACACAACAGTTGCAGGTTGTGTGATTGGTCCCAGAAAAAAGGAATTAAAATCAAATCGAGTGACAGTGATTGGCCGACCATAGAAACAAAAAATGAAAAGCCAACCACCAAGAAACGCACTAAAAACCCCAGTCTAAAACACAAAAAAAGGACAAACACTTAGATCAAGTGATAAAAAACCCCTGCACGAATAAAACTCAAAACTAAATCTGCCATTGCAACGTCATGTGATAAAAGTGCAGGAAGCGTATCAGGTAGCGCAAACGTCTGCCTGAGCGGAGTGAAGGGGGGGGGGGGGGGGCAGTCCAACAAGATGTGGACCACCGTCAAAGCTGATCCGCAGCGACATAAAGGTGGGTCCCCGCGGCGCAATAAATAGCTGTGCGTCGTCCAGGTGTGGCCAATACGCAGCCGCCAGAGAACAACACAGCCCTGGCGAGAGACCCGCAAGGAGGAGCGCCACGCACCGGTAGCCTCCTTGATGGCCCGACGTTTGTTGGGTGAAGGAAGGATGCGCCATTCTTCATCCCAGGTGCGAAGAACCTTCTGCCACAAAAGTGACCTGAAGTCACTCTCCGAAAGGCCTATCTCCAAGGCTGGTGCACCGACAGCCTGTTTGGCCAGCGTGTCAACACGTTCATTTCCCGTGATGCCGACATGACCAGGAGTCCACACAAAGACCACAGAGCGGCCGCAACGGGCAAGAGTATGGAGGGACTCCTGGATAGTCATCAGCAGACGAGAGCGAGGGAAACCCTGGTCGATATCTCTTAAACCGCTCAGGGAACCACTACAGATAAAGGACTCACCTGAGCAGGAGCAAATATACTGTAGGGCGCGAGAGATGGCGACCAGGTAGGCAGTGAAAACACAGCAGTCAGCCGACAATGGGTGTTGGTCATAATGATCCCCTGGAGTAAGAGCATAACCGACACGACCAGCAGCCATCGAACCGTCCAGTATACACTACGTCAGAGCCTTGAAACGCGGCAAGGATTGAAAGAACGCGGCAAGGATTGAAAGAAAGCGGCGGCGGAGGGCCTCAGGAGGGACTGAGTCCTTCGGGCCCTGTGCCAAATCGAGCCGAAGGCATGGGCGGGACACAAACCACGGGGGTATATGCGGAGGGGTCCCGAAAAGAGGTGAAAGAGGGAAAGCCTCAAGCCCAGAGAGAAGAGCTCTGACGCGAACCGCGATCGTACACCCTGATCGGGGCCGCCGTTCCGGAAGATGGACGACCGACTGAGGGAACAGAAGACTATCCCTCAGTCCGTGATCAAATTTCCACGCGACTAAGGAATGGCCTCCTAGATCTTGGGACCTTACTCTAGGTGACTTTTTATGGGTTTATGTGAAGTCCAAAGCCTACGAGAACAATCCACAAACAGCTCTCCAAGTCTAGGAAGAAATTTGATGTGTCATCGACGACATCAAAAGTGATAAGTGTGAAAGGTTTGTCACAAACTTCATACACCGAGTAACTGCTTGCCGAGACACTGGAGGTAGTCATTTTTCAGATACAATTTTCCTCACTTAGATGGGAGCGTATGTAGATGAAAAAAGATATTTAGACCCATTACATTTTTAAAAACTGCGCATGGAAGACCCTATATTACCTACGTTTTCGTAATTTTTATCGTTACTCTACTTGTATTACTCTGTCGGAAACAGTCACCAGTGACACAGACGGTAATGCAGGGAAGGACTAATATATCTCATTTCATTCTTCTTGACGAGAAATTCGTAACTGTTCAATTATTAGACATCACTGAAGTGTAATGGCGGGTGGATTTTAATTGGCTCGTCATAAGGTGGTTGGATTTAGGAACCGTACAGAAGGATCTGTATCAAGAATACCTCTTACAACTAGGCCTATATGTTACGTATATTCTACTTTCAAACGTGGCCTGAACGCTGTTGCATGTTTCTCTGCCAGTCAGCTGCTTTGAAGCCTAATTTCACGTAAGGTTACGACAACATGGTCCGTTTTACACTGTCAGATAATATGCAGTGTAATGAGTTCCATTAAATGGAAGCGTATTGCAACATCAGGTTATAAATATTGTAATGACTGGGTCACGTTGCTCGTTGTGAATATTAACAGGCGTTTTTGGGGACGACGACCTGCTGCTCACTACGGCCCACACACTTTCAGGAGACTCTGGTACCAAAGCACAGTTTGTGACCAGGCCACACGTAGCCCGCGCGTCAGACATGCTGTGCAGAGACGCGACAGCCACAACTTCATTCAGTTACGATAAGAAGTATCTTACGATAGTTTTCAAGGTGGACACGAACAAGAACAACAAAATTCTCTAATGTCGAAATAATTTCCACCGAAGGAGCTTAAGGCAATTTATGAGAAGTTGATGTCATAGGTACACAAACTTTTGTATTTTATCCACCTTCAGCAACTGCAGTAGTATGTAACGAAACAATAAGCAACCATTTGCATGCAAGAACTTTAATTTCCTCGCCGGTTTTGGGCACTTAGTGCCCTCCTCCTGAATGTTACACCTATCGCATTATTTGCGAGTGACAACAGTAGAGGCTTACAGTAAAATGCTCTGGACATGTGGTTCATGGTGTCTGAACAAAAATAGAGTGATGATTAATACTAGTCTATAGATAACTAAATTTTCATGAAACCAAATACAGTAAGGCGTACCACTAAACACAATGTCTTGTCACTCTACTTCGCATGGCGCTTCGTATCAAAGACTGAAAATACACCAAATACAAAGATTCCTTTCATGCAAATTCTACACGCATAGAATATTCCATAGCTTACTCTCATCAGGGTGAATACTCAGTGCATACTGCGTTGCAAATCTTTCTTGAGCGTAGGTTGTCCCCCACTGTACTCTTAAAGGTAGGTTATGTCACTAGCGGAACGGGCTTTTTCGAGAAATGTTCAACAGACCCAAAAAAAAAAAAAATTGTTACAGAAGTTACTGACGATGTCGCAGCAGAGTGTTCTCAATGCAGCGTATTGTACTAATTTATGAGACAAAAAGGTACTGGTAATATGTTATACCGACAACTTCATGTCATTTCGTACGGATGTTGGCTGCATGTTAATCACTAAAACTAATTTCTCACACCATACTTACAGACGTTAACGTTTAGATTACCTTATTTCGTCCGTGGTTAGACTTAGAGGACTGCGACTGTCGATGGTACAAATTTCTAGTTATCCCATTACCCGTGTCAGTCGGGTAGATAGGCGGTTACACCAGTTTCTTCTCCTGTGTGGTGACAGTTCTCTGCCATGCTTATTCAAGCTTAAGGCAGACTGCAAATCGTTTGCACACGTTGAACCACGGTTCATGTGTGATCACCAGATGCGTGATCTCGTACGTAACTACCTTCAGAGTTTTTGGAGGAATATCTTGGAAACGCCGGCCGGTGTGGCCGAGCGGTTGTAGGCGCTTCAGTCTGGAACCGCGCGACCGCTACGGTCGCAGGTTCGAATCCTGTCTCGGGCGTGGATGTGTGTGATGTCCTTAGGTTAGTTAGGTTTAAGTATTTCTAAGTTCGAGGAGACTGATGACCTCAGATGTTAAGTCCCATAGTGCTCAGAGCCATTTGAACATCATTTATCTTGGAAACAAAGCATAAGACTGACAACTGGCTACACCCAGCAAAAGAAACACTCATGCAAACTACTGATCCACCTGAAAATGATGGTGTAAGAAAAAAAATTGACTGCCATAGTTTTTTGTTTACTTTTCATGAAACTGATTCATATCTCATGTAGTTTGGAAGCAGTGACTTCTTAGGCTCAGCACTACTGCTTAAGACAAAACTAAGATCTCTGATGCGCTGTAACCATTCACCACTTGATAATTTCAAGAACAGTGTTTCGGAGGCCTGTACCTCATCTTCATTTACAACTATTCAGATTCGACGTTTGTCAGTGATATGATTACGCACCGTTTCCAATGGAGAACGATGACTTACTGAACATGACCTAAAGTTGTTAAGGTGCTACTACTAGACCAGTTGCTAAGGTTTTGAAAATTCACTACTAATTCGAGAAACGCGTCTCGGGAAGTTGGACTGCATTTTGATTTGCTATGGCGTACATTTTATTGAAGTGCCAGCTCTCCTGTCATTTGAGTGACCGATCTCAGTCCTAGGCAGGCGTTCTGAGCTGCAGGTGGCGCCGGCCACGTTCTGGAGCCTGGAGCAGGCATCCAGTCTCAAGGCCGCCGCTGGAACTGGTGCTCGCAGGCTCAGGATCACGCGCATGCGCACGGCGGCCTGCGGCCAGCGCGCTAGACTGGTCACGCAACGGGCACTCCACGACACACACACACACACACACACACACACACACACACACACGTGCTGCTGCGCTCTTTAAAGGCCCGCCCTACCTCGGCTGGCCTCCAAAAGTTCCTCAACCATGCTGCTACTTTTGTGAGGCTTCGAACTTCTGACTGATTTAATGTTGCCCGCCACAAATTACTTTCCTTTGCCAACCTCTTCGTCTCTGCGTAGCACTTGCACCCCACGTATTTAATTACGTTCTGGGTGTATTCCAGCATTTCCTTCCAGTTTTTGCCCTCTGCAGCTCCCCTAGTGTTATGAAAGTTATTCATCTACATTTATACTCCGCAAGCCACCCAACGGTGTGTGGCGGAGGGCACTTTACGTGCCACTGTCATTACCTCCCTTTCCTGTTCCAGTCGCGTATGGTTCGCGGGAAGAACGACTGCCGGAAAGCCTCCGTGCGCGCTCGAATCTCTCTAATTTTACATTCGCGATCTCCTCGGGAGGTATAAGTATGGGGAAGCAATATATTCGATGCCTCATCCAGAAACGCACGCTCTCGAAACCTGGACAGCAAGCTACACCGAGAAGCAGAGCGCCTCTCTCGCAGAGTCTGCCACTTGAGTTTGCTAAACATCTCCGTAACGCTATCACGCTTACCAAATAACCCTGTGACGAATAGCGCCGCTCTTCTTTGGATCTTCTCTATCTCCTCCGTCAACCCGACCTGGTACGGATCCCACGCTGATGAGCAATACTCAACTACAGGTCGAACGAGTGTTTGCATAGAAAATTATTTTTAATATTAATAGTGGTAAGTTGCAATTATTAAGTGATTATTATATGTAGAATCTTTCTATAAAAATTGAATCTTGGTATTACTTCAGAAAGTAAAAGTGCAGGAAAGTTAGTCCACGGCTTGAAACAGGGAGGAAGAGTGTTCTGAAAGAGGTTATTGTTTTAATACCGTTATTGAACCTCAGCTAAAGCTATCTAGAATGTGGTGTTAACAGACAAAAATGTAGTTGTCAGAGAAAATTATACAAAGGCCGAAAAAATAATTCTCATCGAAATTACATTAGGCCTAGAAAGCTTCTTGTTGATCATATAATTGTAAACAAGGCTTGTGGAGGTTAGGTAGGTGTATGCCTTACGCACGATGTAAAAGGTCAAACTGTACAAATGTTGCACACTAAAAATGCATAATATTAAACATTTGCACGTAATGTTCTATCGAGAGTCTCGAAAAGATGTTCAAGACCATTTCATTGTAAAACATACTCATATGACCAACGTAAAATGAAGAAGAGCAATAAAAGGAACTTATTCAGAAAAGGATGCTACAGTCAAGTACTTTATTTGAGCCAAAACACAGAGTGACTCGAGTGTGCAGAACAGCGTTCTCTTTGTTCTCGGTGCAACTGCCAGGCGAGTTAATACCTTGTTACAGAAATATTACCACGATGGAGATATCAGCTAGGAGGAGGTCAGTTTTCGAAGGAAGGATGAATTTGAAGATAAAGTGTGATTCAGTTAAGCAATACACTTGTGTAGAATCACACTACTGCAGGGGAAAGAGCTACCGAAAACATTTATCTTCGGAATTACACATCAGAACACTGTGGAAGACGTATTCAGGGATTATAGGAAATGTGACAGTAAATGAAAGTTATTTCCGAACCGTTTTCAATACCAATTATAACTTGGGTTTTCGATCTCTTAAATCAGACATGTGCTCCTTGTGCCTTCAACTACGAGGAAGAATCTCTTCAGCCAAAGATGTGACAACAGGCAGCCTTAGCAGCAGAACTGCGTATACATAACGCTCGAGCTGAAGCACTTTCTGAACTACTAGATGAAGATCCATCAAAACTGATAGTGTCGTTTGCGAAGAAAAAAAAACATACCACTGCCCCGACTACCTGATCAGTGTGTATTACCCGAGGCAATTCTATATGTTCAATACCACAGACGTTAAAGGGAATAGCAAAACCACTCTTGGACCTGAAGAGATGACTTCTGACATGTCGACAGAAAACGAGTTTCTGAAAGATGCTAACACGGTGGCACCATGTGCGTTTGATTATTTGAATTCCACTAATATGGAAGAATATACCACACTTCCTCTAGTATCAGACAGGTGTGTTGGACAGAATACAAATTCTATTACGATTTTATGTTATTGAAATGTTATCTTAATGCACTACGTAACATTTAAAGCGCGGAAATCGTCTTTCCTATTACACAAGACAAAGTATCTGGATTCATCGGGGGGGGGGGGGGGGGGGGGGGGAAATCAGGAAACGGTAAGTCATACAAATTTCTGAAGAACTGAGAAAAGTTGTATCACTGTACTCAACTGTCGATGAAATTGGTAGACACACCAACGTTTATGATTTTAAATATTCTACGAAATGTTTTGTAAAAAAAGTGCGTCTTGGCACTTTCAGATTTAAAGATGAAAAGAACCATCTTCAAGAAATTCAGAGCCAGTAATATTTTGGTATGCGGGAACCTCATTTCAAAACCATGTATGTTCCTAACTTCCTAAACTTCAACCCTTAAAAATTTCAAAGTGAAACGCAGACAAACAATTGAGACATGACAAAAGCTTTCGAAATGTGGTGCCACAGAAAAATGCTAAAGACTAGAAGGGTAGATCGTGTAACTAATAATGTACTGAATCGAACTGCAGAGAAATTTGTGGCACAAGTTGGCTAAAAGAAGGCATCAGTTTATGAGAGAGCGCCTGAAGCGCGGAGGAGGAAACATCTGGTTGGTAATGAAAGGAAGTTTATTGTGAAAGGGGTGGGGGATTTTGCAGGGAGAACAAGGGAGGAATACAATAAGCAGATTCAGACGGATGTTATGCGGAGATGATGATTGAACAGGTTCGACAGCGTGTTGAGCTGTACCAGACCAGTCCTCGGACTAAAGACCACGGCAAACATCGGTTTCACTTCGATCCTAAAGGTCTGAAAGGCAATGTAGGGAAATGGAAGGCATGTAGTGTCATCATGGGCTCAGCTGGTAGATGTTACCACTGTGTCAACATAGTGTCCGAACTAGGCAATTGACACATTACTGTTTTACAAAAATAGTGGTGCAACTACATTTTTATAACTGGTAAAGAGGTTTTTAGCAGTTCTTAGCAACAATGCGTATCTGTCCAGGAAACAGATTACAGATCACCCAAATTATACCTGTCCATGTCGGCGCTGCATCACTATATCTTTCTCAGAACCGTCGTTCACCATCTGGCAATCTGTTTTACACCCAGCATAACTTTCTGTACACTGTCAAAGTTTGCTGTTTATTGCCTACTAGTGAAACCTGAAGTAGTTCGTGGTGCAGAATGAACTTAAAGGTCAATAAAAATACTAACCATTTAATAGGATCAACAGTAATTACATAAATAAGCCATCAATTTTAATATGAGAAACTTCTTTATTTCCCAACGAAGTCTCAATGTTTCAGGAACGATATTTTGCCGACTTTCTAGGTGATAGGAAGTGCCTCATCTGATTCTATTTCAACATTGTGCTCTGTGGCTTCTGCGTTTTTGCAGTAGACTTACTGCATTGAAATTGGCCTTGTGATGGGTGTAATTGGAAGGCATCGCCATTTTTCCATGCGTAGTTGATTTGTAAACAGTTTAAAAGCTGCCTATGGAATTCTTATTCTGAGGCGACTTCAGTACCGGATCGGCAAAAAAGCTAACGAAGCAAGCTGACAGATACAATACCATTATACTACTTCCCAAGTAGACTACCAGAACATGGTACTAGAGGACGTGAAAGGAAAACCTGGCTGAATAACTTCTTAATTACGTCTTCCGAAGTACAGAAACTTTTCTAGGCCAAAGGAAGTGCATGAAAGTGATTTACTAGCTAATGTATAGCCATATGCAAAAGACACACTAACGCGCTATATAGTATCTTGTACAATTAATCAGTGCACATAGAAATAGCAGCAAGTTGAAGTACGGAATGGTCGATTACACTCAAATCGTCAGTGGGTTTCAGTCTTCAGTATCAGATTCTCAGTGCCTTCTACTTCTCGAACAATTTCTACTACAGTAATTTATCAGTACTAGGATTTGTAGTTCCATTTAGACGCAGAACAAAACGAAGAGCGTTTCGAAGGGTTGCCGTCGACTATGGGTTACATTCGTTCGAAATCATTCCCTGAGTAAACAGGTACGCAGAAACATTGATATTTACGCAGAGTTTGTGGAATTCTGCACTGGAGATGGCTTATAAAAGTAGAACCAGCGGTTGCTAATATGTAACAGAATTAATGTATTTTGTCATTTTCAGACACTAATATTTTCAGATTTATAGACATTTTAATTTTCCATCTATACTCAATGCAAATCCTGCAACCCATTTGTCAGGGCATTTGACATAGGACATCTTTAAGCGAAATGACTCATTCATGTATTCAAGAAGTGTACGGAATGTGAGCATAAAAATGTTAGTCTTTGTACCGTTAGCTTAGTAGCTGCTGTTCGTGCTCTCTCGGCTCTAGGAAAAATGTTTTGGAGAGTCAAATTACAAATACTGCTCAAACAAAAACACAGTCAATGATCTACATAACTGATTTGATACAAATGTGATAAACTGATCATTTAGCAGCTAATCTAAAAAGTATGCATCCAACGCGCCGGATGCGCTCAGAACGAATGTTAGTGTTCTCCGGTATAACCCTTCTGAATGTCTGACTTTCGCTCCCCCACTAATTTAATCTGATGACGATCGGGTGTCCCAGAATAACTTAAAGATGTGTAGGTCCCGTTTACACAATATTTTAGATTTCATGTTGCCTGATTATTTTTGGTCATTTGTATATACCGTACAAAATTTCAAACATTTTGCTGTGTTAAAAAAAAAATGGTTCAAATGGCTCTGAGCACTATGGGACTTAACATCTATGGTCATCAGTCCCCTAGAACTTAGAACTACTTAAACCTAACTAACCTAAGGACATCACACAACACCCAGTCATCACGAGGCAGAGAAAATCCCTGACCCCGCTGGGAATCGAACCCGGGAACCCGGGCGCGGGAAGCGAGAACGCTACCTCACGACCACGAGCTGCGGACTGCTGTGTTCAATCGCCTTCATCAGTACCACCAAGAGGTAGACAGTAATTCCAAAGAATTTCTGTTACAGATTCTGCGCTGTTTGCTATACTTGGAGCAACAGCAGTTTATCATCCGTGACACCCGGGAGTTCTACACACGAACTACATTTTATCAGAACCTATAAAGCTTGGCGTGATAAAGGGAAACTATAAAAACGCTTTCATGATTACTAGGTGAAAACATCAGATGTTCGAAAGTAATTATTTAAAAAAACTTAAGGTGTGTGCCATCCGAAAATCAATATCAAAATATTGGAAATACGTTCAACTGTTCTCCTGGGGAACTAGATACACCCAACAGGGTTTTAAAGCGTCACCACCGAGTGTGCTTAATGTGAACACATTCGGTTTCAGTGACAAATGAGAGAGTACTAATTTACTTGTAGGAAGATTTTTATATGCTGAGACGGTAAATAAACACTCCATTAGCATAGAAACGGTGGGACCCCTGAGAGGGTGGAGCCAGGTACGCAGAGGCTCATGAGCAACACTGGCAACGTGTCGTAACTGCAAACCTTTGATAAGTAATACGCAGGATGAACATAACTTTGATTAATTGAGGTCATCAGTCCCGCGATGCCAAATTTACACACGGAAGAGAGAAGGTCCGCTAAAAGTGGACGGATCCAGTCAAAAAGAGTCAAACTATAAAACGAGGAAGTCGAAACACACGTAGTAGAAGTCATAAAAGGGTAGCCCAAATCCAAAAACTGGGAAATCAGAGGAATAAAAGAGCGGTCTTCGCAAGGGAGAGTGGTCATAGGTCCCGGACCGAGAAAACATTGAGGGACCACAACCACCCTGTCCCTGCTCCAGGAGTAAAGCAAAACCTTATATATGAAAACAAAAACCACTTTCACCTAGGAAACTGAGGACCAGTTCGACCATCTGTGAATCGTCTGCCAATATTAAATTTAAGGAATCTGGGAGACTATACTTAGTACAAAGGGCCAAAAGAAGGAGACATTGCACCAATATATGGGATACCCTTAGTCTGGCTCCACAACCACGTTTTGGGGTGGTTCATTACGCAAGAGGAAACAATGAATGAGCCTGGACTGACCAATGCGTAGACCACATAATACACTGGACTACTCCAGAGGAGCATAAGGAAGAGCTCCAAACCGCTGTAGACTCCTTGATCGTGCGGCGTTAATCGCCGAGAGCAGTAGCGCACCAGATGTCATTCCACTTTTGGGCAAAGGGAGATCTGACGTAGATCCGCATTCCGCAGCATGGAATCATGAAAGGGAATGACGGTAAGTGTCTGATTCTCCAGCCAAACTGTCGTCCAATTCATTCCCTGGGGACCCACATGACTTGGTACAGAGAGAGAGAGAGAGAGAGAGAGAGAGAGAGAGAGAGAGAGAATTGAAGAGGCGGCACGGCCAAGGGCACAGAGAAGGTTATGGGTAGCAGAGACCAAAGGGTGACGAAAATAGCATCAGTCGATAGCCTGTAGGCTGCTCATTGAGTCTGTACATAATTGAAACACTGAAGAAAAGCCTGAGAAACAAGATGGAGGGCCCTGTTGATGGCTAGTATCTCCGCTGTAAACACTACCTAATCATGGCAATAAATGGTGTTCTAAGCCAGTGGGAGACGTGAAAGCACCTTATCTGTCGTCTTAGAACCATCAGTGTAGAATATGGTGGCAGTCTGGAAGGATGGAACGTACAAGACACCTGAAAACCATAGGAGCGACAGTAACCTTAGGACCCTGGGGCACGTCGGTCGTAATCCGTGGTCTAGGCACCATCCAAGGGGTGGGGGTGTGAGAGGAAGTACACAGGGCGCATTCCAGTGAGTGGAGATGGAGATCCCGACAGATGGATGTGAGACGCATTCCAACCGGCAATACCTCCCGTGGGCGGTTATCAGGAGCGTGACATCCCTCGTTTACAAAGAAGACAGGGTACATTGGATGGCCAGGGAATCGGCGAATAGCGATTGCGTAAGAAAACAGGAGTTGGTTCCGACGTGTTTGCAGAGGCGGAATCCGCGCTTCTGGAAGGAGACTCAACGGGGACTAGTGCGAAAGGCACAAATAGCGAGACGCACCCCACAATGGTGAACAGGGTCAAATATTTTCAGAGCGGAATGAGCCCCGAGCCATAAACCTGACTGCCATAATATGGTCTGGACAAGGCCAGAGCACGGAAAAAAAAAATGGAGAACAACAACACGGTCTGCACCCTAAGATATGTGGATCAGGAGGCTTACAGCATTAAGTTTCGGCATGAGTGTACTCTGCACGTGGCAAATATGTGGAAGCCATGTCAGCTTTTTATAAAAAATAATGCCCAAGAAACGGGCTACAGCATCGAGGAGCTGGTTGCCTAAATAACATTCTGGAACGGAGGAGACAAAAATTCATAGCCCGCGTTTTGGAGAGAAAAAACTTTAAGCTATGGGAGACGGCCCACGCAGAGGTCCGTCCGATAGCGCCTTTGAGCCGGCGCTCAGCAGATGCTATCTAGTGGGAGCTACACCAGATGCAAAAAATCGTCGACATGCAACGCTGGGGTAACCACAGGCCCAACAGAGGTTACAAGCCCATTGATGGCCATGATAGTGTAACACGTAACACAGAACCCTGCGGGATAGCGTTCTCCTGAATCCGACATGCCAAATTTAAACAGATGCAAAATCCCAAGATTGGCGACCTTGTACAGAAACTCGAAATTTAGCGCGGACTTCTATGCGAGAGGCTTATAATAGTTTCGACAACGAAACTGTCTCGAAACCCGGCAGAAAATCCAAACAGATTCCGGTCGTATGTGAAGTATGTTAGCGACAAGAAACAATTCCTTCTCTGCGCGATAGCAATGGGGATACTATCGAAGACAGTGCTACCAAAGCAGATGTACTAATCACAGCCTTCGGAAACACGCCTTCACAAAAGAAGTAAATATTCCAGAATTCGAATCAAGAACAGCTGCCAACATGAGTAACGTAGAAGTAAATATCCCCGGATTAGTGAAGCTGATCTTCTGGTCCAGACTGCATACCAATTACGTTCCTTTAGAGTATGTTGATCCGTTAGCTCCACACTTAATTATATACAACCGTTCGCTCAACGAAAGATCCGTACCCAAATATTAGAAAGTTGCACAGCTCACACCAATATTCAAGAAAGGTAGTGGGAGTAATCCACTAAATTACAGGTCCATATCATTAACGTCGATATGCAGCAGGATTCTGGAACACATTCTGTGTTCGAACATTATGAATTACCTCGAAGAAAACGGTCTATTGACACACAGTCAACATGGATTTAGAAAACATCGTTCTTGTTAAACACAACCATCTCTCTATTCGCATGTGTTGAGTGCTACTGACATGGGATTTCAGACTGATTCGGTATTTCTGGATTCCCGGAAGGCTTTTTGGCACTGTACCATACAAGCGGCGTGTAGTGAAATTGTGGGCTTGTGGAATACCGTCTCAGTTATGTGATTGGATTTGTGATTTCCTGTTAGAGAGGTCACAGTTCGTAGTAACTGACAAAGTCATCCAGTAAAACAGAACCGATTATGGCGTTCCGCGAGGTAGTGTTATAGGCCCTTTGCTGTGCTTTATCTATATAAACGATTTGGGAGACAATCTGAGCAGCCGTCTTACGTGGTTTGCACATGACGCTGTCGTTTATCGACTACCAAAGTCATCAGAAGATCAAAACATATTGCAAAACGATTTAGAAACGATATTTGAATAGTGCGAACATTGGCAGTTGACCCTAAATAACAAAAAGTGAGGGGTCATCCACATCAGTGCTAAAAGGTATTCGTTAAACATCGGTTACACGATAAATCAGTCAAATCTAAAGGCCGTAAATTCAACTAAGTATCAAGGAATCATAATTACGAACAAATTAACTTGGAAGGAACACACAGGAAATGTTGTGAGGAAGGCTAACCAAAGATTGTGTTTTATTGGCAGGACACTTAGAAAATATAACAGATCTACTAAGGAGACTGCCCACACTACGCTTGTCCGTCCTCTTTTAGAATACTGCTGTGCTGAGGGGGATCCTTACCAGATAGGATTGACAGAGTACATCGAAAAAGTTCAAAGAAGAGCAGCAAGTGTTGTGTTATCGCTAAATGTGGGAGAGAATGTCACTGAAATAACCTTAAAACAAAGGCGTTTTTCGTTGCGACTGAAGCTTCTCACGAAATTCCAATCAACAACTTTCTCCTCCGTAAGCGAAAATATTTTATTGACACCGACCTACATAGAGACAAATGATGATCACGATAAAATAAGGGAAATTAGAGCTCGTACGGAAAGATGTGTGTTCGTTCTTTCCGCGCGCTATAAGAGAGCGGAATAATAGAGAATTGTGAAGGTGGTTCGATGGGCACTTATGCAGTTTAGCAGGTACGGAAAAAATTTTTCATTTTTTCCAAAATTTGATCGATTATAGTCAAATGTGATACGCTGATTACGAATACGATATTTATTTTCGCCCCAGTCAATTATTTACATCAAAAAAATTGTTTAAAATTTTTTTAAAGTTTTTTATTTTTATTTTTCAATATTTTGTCGATTACAGTATACGTTCATTTTAACGGAACGGTAGGTACGTATTTTTACTAATTAGCCACAATCAAACGCCAGTGCAAAATTAACAAACTTTTAACTAAATTTAGCAAAATAAAAATAAAACGTAATCACTGTGCTGCTTCGGGATACACTAAACGAACGTGCTCAACCAAGTTATGAAATGCATCTTTTGAAAACGCTGACGCCACAAAAATTCTGCCAAATAGTTATCTAGCATAGTACGATGGGTACCGAACCTGCGTTTGTTTTTTTCCTTGGCTTTCTGCCAAACAGATTCTACGTGATTGGTTGTAGCGTGAGTAAGGGAGTCAACGAAATTAATCGAATGGTTTACAGTCAAATGCTGATATCCCAGATTACCCACTGTGTTGTATGCTGCCCACAAATCCGAGACAACAGTAGTACCAGGGAGCACGAACTGTTGCAAAATAGGCAACAAAGTGCCAGCATCCCGTCTGTCTACAGTCACCATGAAACTTTCCTTTGTTTCCACATCGAAACCACCAAAAACCCATTGTTCTCTAACGCGATGACCACGTTAGTACTTTCGACGAACAAAACAACTTTCGTCGATCTCCACAATATGACCTCTGCCTCCCAGAAGGATCGGATTGAGCAAAAAATATTCGTGACAAATGTCCCTACAAAATTGTTTCCAATCAACAATCGTATGGGCACTTCCGATTTCCAACTCCCTCTGTAAAAAGTCCTGCTTATCTATATCATAAGCCCACAGATACATCAGTTGCAAGATCTTGGAAACTTCAATATGGCTTCCTGAAAAGAATGAAAATTTTCGAATTGATGCTTGTTTCCTACAAACTCGACCTGCTGAACAACGCCAGATGACACCATCCATAGAATTATTGTTTTCTAATCGCATTTCGTTGTATCCCACGCACTTGCCATCACAAATCATCACAGTTTTCAACAATCCGTGTTGTTGAGCCCACTTAATCGCCTCCCTATTAGTGGCCGATATTTCGAATAAATTTTTGAGGCGAAATTCCGTAAGATTTGGAAATCTATTTGCCATATTCAAATGAACCTTTCAGTATATTGTCGACTAGCAAATCGTGTTCAAAGCAACGAATTCGACACGACAGACTACCAGTTCATTTGTTTCAGTTTAAACCTTTTCTTAGTTTGAACCTTTGCTTAGCGTATCCCGAAGCTGTAAACTAATCCGTTTTGTTTTTATTTCTACTTATTTTCGTTTACAATTACGAGCATCATATTCTCATCATCAACTCATTAAATGAAAATGGATGTTATATGGTGAATGATCACCAGTTCAATATTTTCGAATCATAGGCGGCCGCTGCCGCGGCCGCATTCCAAAAGAAAAAACTCCCAACCTAACCTCAAGTGGGCTACGCTACAGATGTGTAAATATACAGTGGGGGGGAGTTTATTAAAAGTTTGTTACTTTTGCACTGGCGTTTGATTGTGGCTAATTAGTAAAAATACGTACCTACCGTTCCGTTAAAATGAACGTATACTGTAATCGACAAAATATTGAAAATTAAAAAAAAAATTTTTTTTTAATTTAAAACAATTTTTTTGATGTAAATAATTGACTGGGGCGAAAATAAATATCGTATTCGTAATCAGCGTATCACATTTGACTATAATCGATCAAATTTTGGAAAAAAATGAAAAATTTTTTCCGTACCTGCTAAACTGCATAAGTGCCGTTCGATGAACCCTCTGCCATGCACTTTAATGTGATTTGCAGAGTATCCATGTAGATGAGTGGAGTGCCAAATCGAAACCGGAAGAGCCGGTGGGATAAAAACTCGCGGATAAAAGTCGGAAGGGGGCCGTAAAAGCTCCAGTCATGGAGTGTAACTAAAATGTGATGGCGCCAAGCCGCGTCGTATTTCTTATATATGTCGAAGAAGAGATCAGAACTTTAGCAAACCTCTCGAAATTTTGTTGAGGCGGAAATTCCCTGCAGCGTAGCGCAAGGTTTACGATAATTTGGAAGAGGACAATCCAGTTGTGAGTTGTCGTAGCAAACTAATATAAACTCGTAAATAAACGTTGTGATAATATTCATGTATATTTCGTCCGAGATCTGCGTTTGCCCCATGTTTAACGTACTTTTCTTTTAAAATGAAGTTATAAGGTTGAGTCAGAAAAGCTACATTAACTAAGAGATAAATCTCTGGCGGGTTTCTTGCTGCTTATCATGTCTATCAACTATGAACGTTCAAGAGGGGGGGGGGGAGATTGCCTATCTCTCACCCCTTTGTGTTGACATAGGAACAGCAACAGTCACCGACATTATAAGTTTGCCTCTGTCGGCTGTTTGCCGAACGGACAAAGGTCTCTTACTTTTACAAATATGTTACTGTTATGGAGTTCAGCACACAGAGTTACGATGGCTAATGCAAACCGAAACTGATTCTTCTTCTTCTTAGTCACTTCATTTGTGTGAAAACAGGAATTTAAGGCTAAGCATCTACCCGTTATCCCCAAGGAATGGAAAGTCCAGAAACCAGTACAACTCAAGTGCTATGCGTTTACTTGCGTACACAGACCTTGAGAGACTAAAGAATTTCCGTTGAGAGATCTTTTTATTTCGGAATGCAGTGTGTCCCACGTAATGTGCAGAGTAAAAATAATTTAAGTACTTAAACAAGCGTCTCGGCAGAATGCAGTACGTAAAGGGCCACTTCCTGCGTTAAGACCCGTAATTCTCTCTACTGTAATGTTCAAGTAATACAGCTTTCTTAAATGGAAAATTGCACTTCACGGTTCTTTACAGTAAGAATATTGTTTTAACATTTGTTAGGTTTCAGAACGTCGTTTACTAGCGCGATAAACATGCAAAAGGAAAGATCATTAGAATGTCACAGTACGTTATCTTTCAACTTAACCAAATTTTCGGCTACGCTGCACACCAGTCTTGGGGGCAGAGGGGGGGGGGGGGGGGGGCGCGACGGCGCTCTAACAACACCAACAACTTGCTGCAACCTTCCATGTCCGTATTTTTAGCGGGCTTACGAAGTTTTAAATAAGTATACTAATCGTGGAAGGGAGACTGATCTCTCTGCCGCCGCAGTAGTTGGAACGTTACACTCAGGAAGTAATCAGCCAAATCTCTAACATCTAGGACTATTACGCACTCAATAGGCTGACAAGCAAAGTAGGTTGGTGCTTTCGCTAAATCCGAACAAGGTGTTACAATCATTTAGGTCTTCTCTTATTTTGGCGTTAACTGTTCCCAGTACCGAGCGAGCTGTTTGACGAAAGAAACCTCCGTGGTGTAGCGGTTGGAGTCGCTAGCAACTGACCGCCCTATTGGCTTTGATCCCCTATGACCGGTCCCCTTCCGCATATATGAGGACAAATAATCTTCGTAAAAGCTACGAAGTGAATTCGCATGAATTTTTCTTAGTTTTTTTCGGCCTGTGTTCATAATCACCATCAAAATGCTTGATAAACATGAATATTCGGTACGAGCCGTCGACTTTGACCAGTGACTTATGAAACACGCGACGAACGGTGTAACACACATAGCAGCTGTAACGTGACATCAGTGACGATTTTGTTCAAACTTGCTAAGCTATGTTTTAGTCTCACCACAACAAGATCATTTTTAATTTCACGTTAGTTGGCTTTGCCAACACAACCAGACTAACACCTCCCGACGTAACCTAGACGTCGAGCTAGGCTACATATCGATGTGTCATCACAAACAGATATTTGTTGCTTTCACATTTTGTCGGCATCGTCAACTAACAAGAAAAATGAATACACGCACCAAAAGGTGACGTCACGGTAGCCATCAACATTACGTCACTGGTCAAAGCAGACGACTTGACCGAAAATACTTATCAAAACTAGGTTTTTCAGAATTCAACTCACAGCTTTAGTCTCTATTAAGATGCGTGCATTAAGTATGGTGCGAACGTAAACATCAGTCTGTCTATCACCACAACCTTTATTTGATGTTCACCTACGCAGCTAACCTAGGCCCTGACAACGCTTCAGCTCAATCAGAACAACTGAAATTTCGGGAGTGGGGGGGGGGGGGGGGGGAGACATTGTGATACCATACTACTCCTAACTTAGAAGTCTAAGTACGTTACACCAAAATTTTTTTTCACTGGGATTCACGAACATAGTCTAACCAGAATGTGCACAAGGGAGTAACTTTGACTCTAAAATCACCGAAACGGGGCCAGGCCGGAAACAAACTTTCAACTGTTAACAGGTATACGGTAACCACACAGGAGCGCAGACGCGCGCCATTCAGCGTCAGCACGACAGACAGAAGAGATACGCATGGCGGCGCGTTGCGGCACTCACCTTCGTGGGTCCAGCAGCCGACGCATTCCTGGCAGAGCATTGACCAGTCGAACAGCAGGTCCCGGTAGGAGGCCATGGCTGGCCCGTCGACACTGGCGCGCGGCGTCCTCCGCTGCCTCGCCTCGCTTCTGCTGCTGCTGATCCCCTCCCTCGGCACGCAGCGACCACACGCGCCCGCTCACCTGGACGCACTGCCCTGACTCGACCGGCCGCGCTAACCCAGCAGCACTGGCTGACCGGCTGGCTTCTGTGCCAAAGGCTGCGCCGCTACGCCGGGGCCTTCGACGTCACTGCTGCTTACACCCGCCGTCTCCACAACACTCCGATAAGTCACGTATCATCGGCAAAACAACGAATGACGGATCGACTACACTCGCAACCGCAAGTAGGCGTGCGTCAACGGAAGTGTTCGACGTACTTGTCAAGTTCTTGCACACCTTTGCCCTCCTCACTCGCGTGGTCGCAACTGGTCTGCCAAGTCCACAATCAACAGCAAAGGAAAGACCGCGCTAGAAACTTTTGATAGTCCATGCTGTTATGCCAGTGCACAATATTGGTTGCAGAAAAGTAGCTACTCAGCCGCGTGCTCACGGTAGCACACCCTTTGCAACTCCACTCGTGGAATAGTTTGCCTCTGCGCTTGCCTGCTGTGACGACGTACCGGCACGCCTGGCAGCTGATTGGCCAGTCACCCCGATTGGTCAAGACCCGTTGTTTGCCTCTCCTCTCTGGCCAAAGCGGGAAATGTTTACCAAACAAGATGTGCACGCCGATAGTTCCTTCCTCTCGGAGAAGCGAAGTTTACTCTTCGCGCCGAGAAGGGAGCGAACTTTGATCCCTCTCGACTTGTCCAGTTCTCGGTACAGCTGCTCCTCGTGGATGGGTCGGTCGACAAACGCAGGAAGTTTCCCAGATGGCGCGTCGCCCGAGATCCGCGTCGGCAGTGCCTGCGGTGAATGAGCGAGCGTGCTTGTGCACTCTGCCTCCCCCCACCCCCCTCCCCCGCCGCAGCGGACACACTTCTGCCCCTCTTCGCCGGCGGCGGCTTCTGTTTACGTTCCCAGACAGGCCACCTGCGGCCTATTCGCGGTTTCTGTGCAGCCCATCTCCCCACGCCTGTACTTCTCGCGGCTACCTGTTTTTACAGTTAATTAAATTGCCGCCGGCACCTCTTTTTCTCACGCCTGATCCGCTACACACTGTTAATTCCTTGCGCCACACCCGTGTACGCTACGTGCAACGCTAGCGGTTGCGAACTGCAGAAAAACTTTTCTCGTTTAATTATCTTCTTTGAAACCGAAAGTCGTGTCCTACACGTGATTCTCTAGTCCGTATGACGACAAGAGGCATTCGGTATCCACTCTCGAATGAAGGATTCCTTAAAACTTTTCCACAAATTACGGCCTTTACCTAAAATCATTCATGTTGCTCGTGTCATCGTCGTCGTCATCTTACATACAGGGATTAGCCATCTGCCTGTGGCGTATTGACATAACTTATGTAGATTCTCTCCTTTTTTATATTATGGCCCCCTCCCCTCTCCGTTTCCTTTCTGTTTGTAGTTCCGGATTTTTTTCGACAGCCTTTCACCTCCCCTTTTACTCACACGTTGTTTCCATCTCTCTTTGTATCGGTCCAAATGGCTCTGAGCACTATGGGACTTAATATCTGAGGTCATCAGTCCCCCAGAACTTAGAACAACTTAAACCTAACTAACCTAAGGACATCACACACATCTATGCCCGAGGCAGGATTCGAATCTCCGACCGTAGCGGTCGCGCGGTTGCAGACTGAAGCGCCTAGAACCGCTCGACCACTCCGGCCGGGTCTCTTTGTATTCAGGTACCTCTTCTTCAAAAGCAGTTACATTCAATCACTTCTAACGTCTTCATTGCTTATTAAATCTCTTCCTGTACATCGTTAACTGTCCTCAAAAATCTCATCTCTGCTTCTTGTATTCTGTTGTCATCTCTCTCTCGGTTTCTCTAAATCTGGCGTCTATAAAGCAGTAATGTTATCGCCATAGTTACTGGACGTCAGGTCGGCCTGTTACGCAAACTGTTTTTAATAACATAAAACTTCCGAGAAATAGAGCTAGATGGATATTTAAAAAAAATACCTAAATTTGCAATGAAATTGCAGAACTTGTAGTGTGATGCGGTAACTTACATATTGCAGTTGTGTCTCGTACCTTAGAAGCCCTATTGTGCGCGGAGACAAGGGCGACTTATCTCAAAAGTGTCAATTGTTGGGAAGTCTTAACATTTCCTCGTGTTGGACAGTGCCCTCTGGCTCACACGTACATACACACATTATATATATATATATATATATATATATATATATATATATATATATATATATATATATATATATCATGAGGAGATGCACTGGCGTTGTACTTGTGGGTGTCCTGTAGACAGCGCTCGCTCCTAACATTTCGTATTGGGTGGTGCAGAACTTCGTAGCGTTTTCCCATAAGTTTAATAAACACAACAGACACAAAAAAAAAAAAAACATAGACTTTAGTCACCAATAACATATTCTCCTTCACTGTTTATGACAGTCTGCCAGTACTGAGGTACCTTTTAGATTCCGTGATTGAAGAAATAACTTGATTTTGAGGCGAAGAACTCGTCGAGCCATGTTCAGAGCGCACTTTCACTGGGAAACTAAAATCCTTGAAGGTGTGGTGGTGGTGGTGGTTAGTGTTTAACGTCCCGTCGACAACGAGGTCATTAGAGACGGAGCGCAAGCTCGGGTTAGGGAAGGATTGGGAAGGAAATCGGCCGTGCCCTTTCAAAGGAACCATCCCGGCATTTGCCTGAAACGATTTAGGGAAATCACGGAAAACCTAAATCAGGATGGCTGGAGACGGGATTGAACCGTCGTCCTCCCGAATGCGAGTCCAGTGTGCTAACCACTGCGCCACCTCGCTCGGTTCCTTGAAGGTTCTTCGATAGAGAGCAGAAAAGACGAAAATCTGGGGGCGCAAGATCAGGTGAATAAGGTGTATGCGGAATGACTTCCGAACCAAATTCCGGTACAGTTTTTCTGTCAGTTTAGCAGAATGCGGGCAGGCTTTATCGTGGAGTAGCATCACTTCACGCAGTCTTCCTGGTCGTTGTTTTTGGACTGCGTCTGCAAGACGTCTCAATTGTTGAGAATAAATGTCGGCAGTGGTGGTTACACCTCAGGGAAGAAACTCGCAGTACCACCGCAGTTCCACCAGCAGCCTAACATTATCTTTCGTGGATGCGCACAAGTCTTTGTACGGGGAGTTGCTGCTTTGTTTGGGCTCGATGATTTTTCTTTCTTTTCCTTATGTTAGCTTAAATACAGCATTTCCTGTCGCCAGTAACAAAGCAGCATGGGGATGATCAGTGTTGTTCACGAGCCAATTGATGACGAGCAAGCAGAGATGCGTATGCAGCAACCAGTTGGTTATTGTGATTTTGGATGAGAGCATGCGGTACCCGTACACCCGATTTTTTTACCTTTCCCGCTGCATCCAAATGTTGCACGATGGTGGAACGATCACAGTTCGTCACATTTGTTGCCGGGCCTTGTGGCCGAGCGGTTCTAGGCGCTTCAGTCCGGAACCACGCGGCTGCTACGGTCGCAGGTTCGAATCCTGCCTCGTGCATGGATACGTGTGATGTCCTTAGGTTCAAAATGGCTCTGAGCACTATGGGACTTAACATCTGTGGTCATCAGTCCCCTAGAACTGAGAACTACTTAAACCTAACTAACCTAAGGACATCACACACATCCATGCCCGAGGCAGGATTCGAACCTGCGACCGTAGCAGTCGCGCGGTTCCGGACTGAGCGCCTAGAACCGCTAGACCACCGCGGCCGGATGTCCTTAGGTTAGTTAGGTTTAAGTAGTTCTAAGTCTAAGAGACTGATGACCTCAGATGTTAAGTCCCATAGTGCTTAGAGCCATTTGAACCATAATCACATTTGAAAGTTTTCTAGACGTAGATAGTTGTGGATTATTGAGTTTAAACGATATTCATCCAACCTCGAAGGTCTTCCTGAACGTGAAGAGTCAAAACGATCCTACTGAAAACAAAAAAAAAAAAAAAAACATTTTCTTGCCGTGCTCTGTCCAATGGCGTTATCCCCATACACGGTGAAAATGTTTCTGGCATCCACCGTTGCCTTTACCGCTCTTCTGAAGTCAAACAGCAGCGTATGTCGAAAAGTTTCGGTGTCTCCACTGACACACTCATTTTCAAGCGTCGACAGCTCCACTCCCTATCTCAAAATGGCAAAATGACAATATGTAAACTCAGACAACAGCAGTGAACTATAAATAAAAAATAAATCGATAAATAAATTCAAAGTAACCGTAATACCAACAAGCAAGACAAAAATGATAGGAACTTATGCACCAACCTTAATATTTTACAAATGGACATGACCAGTTGTTGAAGAAGATCTGTGTGAAATATACTTGCCACGCGGGGTAGCCGCGTGGTCCAAGGCGCTGTGTCATGGTTCGCGCGGCTTCCCCCTGTCGGAAGTTCGAGTCCTCCATCGGGTATGGGTGTGTGTGTTGTCATTAGCGTAAGTTAGTTTAAGTTAGATTAAGTAGTGTGTAAATTTCCGAAAATGTACTTGGAACTTTTTGGAGTGTTGAGGCCGGCCGGTGTTGCCGTGCGGTTCTAGGCGCTTCAGTCTGTAACCGCACGACCGCTACGGTCGCAGGTTCGAATCCTGCCTCGGGCATGGATGTGTGTGATGTCCTTAGGTTAGTTAGGTTTAAGTAGTTCTAAGTTCTAGGGGACTGATGCCCACAGATGCTCAGAGCCATTTGACCCATTTTTTGGAGTGTTGAGGGTTCACGCAAATTGATAAGATGAAGGTTTTTACCGTGTTTTAATGTCACTGCTTCCTCCTATTTTCGGCTTAACAAGCCGCATCTGTGTGAAGTATTATCTGCAACACTTATACCAACTATTCGTTTCAGTATGCTTTAAACAGTATAAATTTTCAGATGTTAATCGTGTTGGAATGAGACTTAAAACTGTGGAATTCGTATGCGAAAACTAGTTGAAAGCTTTTGTTACAACTGAGTCCGAACGGATTATAAGTACTTTAATTTGCATAAATCCCATTACACACACACTCTAACCCTGATAAACTGACTGCTGGGTGCGAAGTCCAAAATCAATAATATCGTAGTAACTGTGAGTCATCAATGGTCCTTTATCCCAGGAAAGGAAGGCAATGGTTAAGCGTCACTTCGCAGAGTGGTCAGTAGAGACAGAGGGCAAGCTCAGTTAGAGATTGGAACGGAATCAGACAGTAGTCTGTTCGAAAGAGGTACCCCAAAATTCATCTGAAATAATGTGTCGAACTTAAGAAAAGCTGCCCAGGACGGTCAGACGGAGATTTAGAAGTGTTTTCTCTTCACTCTAGGCCCAGTGTCTGTTTATACCGCTGTCTTTCCCAGGAGGTTGGATCGTCTCAAGAGGAATAACTGTGCCACCACGTTAAACGGCATCTTATTTGAAAAGTGTGTCAATTCGCTGGTTATGTTGCTAAATGCAAGCACATGGAGGTACGGCTACGCTGTTTAATCGTGTTGTAGCAATTTACATGGTAATGAATTACGTGACTGCAAACTGCAGTTTGCATGAATTTAGTGCTATCAACCGACTTCTCCACGACAGCGTGAGCTTCTGAGAAACTTTATCTCCTAAATCTGCAAAGTAGTTGAGCTACAGTTCTTTTCTTATTTTACCACAACTACACCAGAACATGGTAGTTATGAAGCCATTGTTGGGTAAACATAAATATATCCTGGTTTCGGATATTACAAAGATCTTAAATCAACCCTATTACTTCCCTCTTATGTTCCTAGCACATTCGCTCGTGCTTTGGCATAAGCGCATACAACAGCGTGGTTTCAGTGACTCAAAAATAGGTAAACTAGGACAATCAGAACATCATGTTCACCTTACACATCTTAGTGGTGCGATACGTGACGTAGTATTCAAAAGACGAATTGAACAGTGACATCAAATTGCCACCAATATGCCAGAAACTGAGGGTCTCTATATGATGAAATGGGAATACAACAAAGTTAGTGTCGTTGAAAAAAAGACTTAACTGAACGATGTAAAGGACCCGCAGAAAGATCTCCCGTGTACAAAAAGACAGTTACAAACGAAGAAAGATACAGAGAAAATAGTATGATTTATAAACAACAAATGCTATGCCATTTTACATTGAGTGCTTTTAATAGGCGTTCTTCATTGTTGACAGTTTGACAAATCCTTCCCAGAAGTTGTCCTTCGTTGTTTGTGTCACTTCCGGTGCAATGGCAACCACTTCCTGGGTGCTTCAGGGTTGTGGGGCGATGTTTGTTCAGTTGAGCCATTAAGTGCATTCAGAAAAAAATCGCAGGGTGATAAATCGGATGACCTTGGGGGGCCAAGTGACGTCTGCCCGCGGAGAGAGAAGACGGCCAGGAAACGGCTGACTCAAGATTTCTAGAGAACGCCGAGCATTGTGAGCTGTGGCTGCGCCGTGCTGGAAGAAGACTTCTCCCCTCTTTGTGGTCTCCAACAAAGTTGTTTATCTTAGGTCGAAGGAATGCTTTTATCATGTGACAGAAGCCATTTCAATTAACCGTTTCCATTACGCAATCTTCTTCGAAAACATGCGGACCCAACAAGTGGCTCTGAGTACTACGGGACTTAACATCTGAGGTCATCAGCCCCTCGAACTTAAAACTACTTAAACCTAACTAACCTAAGGACATCACACACATCCATGCCCTAGGCAGGATTCGAACCTGCGACCGTAGCTGTCTCGCGGTTCCAGACTGAAGCGCCTAGAACCGCTCGGCCACATCGGCCGGCACGGACCCAACACACCAAATTCAGCAACGACACACCAGATTGTGACATACGGATGTGAAGTGGTCGTTGGTGAAGCTCCTAAGGTTTTTCTGCTGTCCAGTAGCAGAAATTTTGTTTATTTACGGTAGCTGATAAGTACCTGTGGGCCTCATCAGAAGAAATCAAAACAGCGTCAGGGGGAACGTTCACAAGAGTTTTCTCACACAAAGCTCTGCGAGTTTCAAAATCTCTCTCACTTTACTCTTGGGTAGTTATCATTTTGTGGGGCTGCATGTGAAGATCTCTGTGCGTGATTCTTCTTACGTCGTACTAGACTATCACAGGGCAGCTGTATATTTGAGTACTGAATTCTTTGGACTCTCCTGCACGGACGCTTTCACACGCGCCACGTTTTCCGGCGTTATCACAGTCTGTGGTCGACCAGTAGATTTTCTTTTTAGTGCAGAACCTGATGCTCTTAATTCTGGTACCAACACTCGAGTAGTTTTTCTCTCAGGAACAGAATCTTGTCGGTGAAGTTAGAATCGAATGTGAAATGCTCACTGAGTAGTAATCAGAACCACCATTATGAATATACTCCTCCACAACAAATGCACGACGCTCACGTAGCCAAGCTATTGCGCTCACTGAAAATGGCACGAACACTGCTATAGACCGATACCCCCTCCCCACCTCTGTATCCCCATCACGGCTCGCAGAGCGGCCTCTCCAAATACGGGAGGTGTTTTTGCCGAACCTTGGATCTGATATCTTGTTTCGAATCCTCGCGTTGACGGGTTTAAGGGGAGTTGGAACGCCCTATCGTCGGCCACTGTGGCCGAGCGGTTCTAGGCGCTTCAGTCCAGAACCGCGCTGCTGCTGCGGTCGCAGGTTGGAATCCTGCCTCGGGCATGGATGTGTGTGATGTCCTTAGGTTGGTTAGGTTTAAGTAGTTCTAAGTCTAGGGGACTGATGACCTCAGACGTTTAGTCCCATAGTGCTCAGAGCGTATTGAACCATTTGAACGCCCTATCCAGACAATGTTAAATTTAGTGACTTGGCTTCCCTGCATTTCAGGGATCACTGTAGCCAATGACATGAAACCTTTATAGGACATTAAACTATATATTCTGAATCTACTGAACTACAATAATTATATTTCAGCCGCTGCTTTCGGACATACAATTTCTTAATTACGCGGTTAAAATTTTGTGTACTTTTTTGTACGTTATCCTATATAATATTTAGTTCAGTAGACTTAGAATATGTATGTTATTACTCCCTGAAAATTTGAATACTCTACTCGAAGTGGTTTCCGAGATTTATGGAAAAATGCAACAGAAAATGTAAATTTTCAGGAACGGCTTCTAAAGTTTCAAGAGACTGTAACTCAATATACGCTTATTTTTTTTATTTTTAGTCACTCAGAAGCACCCTGCGCCATACTGTATATCATCCTCTTGATCTTTTTCCAAGTTTTTTATTCGTTTCTTATTTATGGAATCCTTAGTGGCCAACTGTGCTGCATACTCTGCTTTATCAATGCGAACCTTGTCCGTCCGTTCAAGTTGTCTGATGCAGTTTGCTCCAGGATTAATTCCCATATGCTGTAGCACTTTCACTCTACCAATGTTGCCATCATTAAAAGCAATAACAGCATCACTGACCCCCCACTTCCGTGTCTTCATTCCAACAAAAACATTTTTTGGTAAGCGAGTCCATATAAGATTATTGAACGACTCATTGGGATTTTGAGTCTGACCATGCAGACACTTCTTCAATAATTCAGAATTTGCCAGATCTCCATAAATAGGTTTTATAATATCCACGACTGCTGCTGGGATGGAATGTTTATGGCTGTATGAACTGTTCGTGTACTGGGCAGTGCGTTAACTGCACTATGAATCAGGTCCAGGAGGGCAAAGTTGGTGTACTGGTTTTTCATCAGTTGACAGTCTGTGAAGGAAGGTAGCCCATACTGCCTGCTTCATTTTCAACAAATCCTCAGTATTATTTCTAGTGGCCATCCCATGATACTGCTGTAGTTCACCAATCATTTTGTCTGTCAGCCTGAATCTTATGGTTTTACCATCAGAAAGCTTCTTGTCCCTCAAACTTTATTTCAACTTCCTCGACCTGGTGTCCATCCTCTTCTCGACAGGACCTATATAACACAGCAGCCTCCTGTATAGAAAATACCGACTTCATTAGATCTTGAAGCAACGCACGTAAAAATTTTAACATTTTCAACTGGTGTAGATTATATTTAAAAAAATAAAATAAAATATTTCCCCTGTGAGTTTATAAGTGATATGTATATAAATATAAATTTGCAATTTTCCGAATAAAGTGAATATAGACTGCTACGGTCGCAGGTTCGAATCCTGCCTCGGTCATGGATGTGTGTGATGTCCTTAGGTTAGTTAGGTTTAAGTAGTTCTAAGTTCAAGGGGACTGATGACCTCAGAATTTAAGTCCCATAGTGTTCAGAGCCATTTGAACCATTTGTGAAAAAAAAAAAAATTCGTTTTAACTCCACTTATAAAGAGTCAAGGGAAACAATGTAAACTTTTTTTGTTATGTATTTCAGCTCACGTCTGACGAGTGGTGTCTTTCCCGATTTCGATTTATTACTGATCGAGATACAATGATGAGTCAAAACATTATAACCACCTCGTCAATAACGCGCTGTTCCGACTTTGGTAAGCAAGAGTGCAGCGATTGTAGCAGTGGTAGTAGTAATCTCCTATGGGACCAAACTGCTAAGGTCATCGGTGCCTAGGCTCACGCACTACTTAATCTAATTTCAACTAACTTACTCTAAGGACAACACACACTCCTATGCCCGAGGAAGGACTCTAACCTCTGACGGGGGAGCCGCGCGAACTGTGGCAAGGTGCCTCAAACCGCGTGGCTACCGCGCGCGACTGCAATTCGACAAGTCTTTTGTAGGTACCCGGAGAATTCTGTCGCCAGATATCTACGCACAGTTCAAAAAAATCCCTCAAATTATGGGCCCGAGGTTTGTGGACGCGGAGTTGTGCCCGATAGAGTACCAGATGTGTCCCATCGAGTTGCACATCAGTCGAATACGGTGACTGAAATAACAACATAAGTTCCCTATCACGCTCCTCAAACCACTGTGGCACAATTTTGGCCTTGTGAAAGTTTTGCTGGAACACTCCTTCGCCGACGGCGAAGACTTGAACATGGAGGGCTGCTGTTGATCGACAGCGTATGTTTCGAGCAGCCATTCTGATAGTTTCAGCGCTCTTCAACCACTTTCCACAAGTTCCCGTGGTAGTACCACGCGAAAAGCCGACCGCTTTCGGCGTTTCCGAGATATTCGTTCCCAATCCACCCTTAGTCAAAATGTCTTATGTCAGCTGATTCCCCATTTATGGACAGTCGCTAGAAATCCTCTCGGCGTCGCTTATTTGCTTTCCTTACCGGGTCACCAGGCGGCAATAAGTCACGTGGTCGAGAGTGGTCACAGTGTTTTGGATCATCAATCTATCCATCCACCGTGATGGATAATGAAGATATGTTTACACTGTTAGCGCCTCTCCAGACCTCTTCAGTTGACGAGCTGCATCTACATCTATAAAGTTACTCTGCAATTCACACTCAAGTGCCTGGCACAGAGGGTTCATCGAACCATTTTCATAATACTTCTCTACCATTCCACTCTCGAATGGCGTGTTGGAAAAAGGAACACCTAAATATTTCCGTTCGAGCTCTGATTTTTCTTATTTTATTATGATGATCATTTCTCCCTATGTAGATGGGTGTCAACAAAATATTTTCGCATTCGGAAGAGAAAGTTGGTGATTGAAATTTCGTAAATAGATCGCGCCGCAAATAAAACCGCCTTTGTTTCAGTGATTGCCACCCCAACTCGCTTATAATATCAGTGACACTCTCACTCCTATTGCGCGATAACACGTAACAAGCTGCCCTTCTTTGTACCTTTTCGATGTACTGCGTCAATCCTACCTGGTAAGAATCCCGTGCCGCGCAGCAATATTCCAGCAGAGGACGGACAAGTGTAATGTAGGCTGTCTCTTTAGTGGGTTTGTCGCATCTTCTAAGTGTTCTGCCAACAAAGCGCAGTCTTTGTTTCGCCTTCCCCACAATATTATCTATGTGGTCTTTCCAATTTAAGTTGCTCGTAATTGTAATTCCTAGGTATTTAGTCGAATTGACAGCCCTTAGATTTGTGCGATTTATCGTATACCCTAAATTTATCGGATTTCTTTTAGTACCCATGTGGATGTCCTCGCACTTTTCTTTGTTTAGTGCCAATTGCCACTTTTCGCACCATACAGAAATTCTCTCTAGATCATTTTGTAATTGGAATTGATCGTCTGATGATTTTACTAGACGGTAAATTACAGCGTCATCTCCAAACAACCTAAGGGGCTGCTCAGATTAACACCTAGATCATTTATATAGATCAGGAACACCAGAGGGCCTATGACACTACCTTACGGAACGCCAGATATCACGTCTGTTCTACTCGATGATTTTCCGTCTATCACTACCAACTGTGGCCTCTCTGAGAGGAAATCACGAATCCAGTCACACAACGGAGACGATACTCCATATGCATGCAATTTGATTAATAGTCGCTTGTGAGGAACGGTATCAAGAGCCTTCTGGCACTCTAGGAATATGGAATCGATCTGCTACTGTGGGTCGTACTCAAATCATCTTATGATGGCTTCGGTATTTCTAAGTCGAAACCAGTAATGCTGCCAAGGGTGTGACCTGATGCTAAAATAACTAATAAAAATTTTTCTATTGTTTCCTTCAACCTCTTTCGAACAGATGTGAGCTGAGGCTGGAACATGTAATTAAAAAAGAGTTACAAGAAGGATACTGCGCCTCCCTAATGTAGTATGCCTCGTCTGTGTGCTTAGAAATATTGCGGGATAATATACGTGCATAACAAATACCTTCTAAACATCATATAAAGGAACAACTTCTTTTTACGCCAATAACTGTAATAAAAACTGTCTTTGCTCTGTTAACAGTATCAAAGGTTGATGTCCCTTATTAAGGGTCCATTCTACTCATTCATACTAAAAAAAGCAAGTTTTACAATTTTTTTTTTTGGGGGGGGGGGGGGGGGCGGAACTAGTCAGACAATCAACGTAAATCTTTTCGCACTTTATTTACTGATTCTTGGACAACATTTTCTGAGGTTTCGTGAGAAATTCAATCATCATTAAACCCTCCAACCGATGAGTTGAAGTTGCTCCGTCCAAAATGTGTTTTGTCCATGAAGGTAATCTTGCAGTCTGCAAACTCACCTGAAATCAGAAAATGAACAATTTTCTTGATCTACAGGATTTAGCACACGGTGTAATAGCACAATTTCTGAAATTCGAAAAAATAATAATACGGCGGACGTCTGAAACAAAGATGTAGTTTTGTCGTGCGTGAGATGAGCTCTGTCTCACGCTGACGGAATGGATTGCGGGCACACTGACAAAGATATCTTTCTAAAATTTGGCTGATTTATTCTTCGAGCACATTCACAGGGAGTAAAAGGCTAATTTTTTATTTTAATTTATTCATTAGCCACTGCAAAAAAATCGTGTCTGAAATACACGACAAAACTACAAAAAAAAAAAAAAATGTTCAAATGTGTGTGAAATCTTATGGGACTTAACTGCTAAGGTCATCAGTCCCTAAGCTTACACACTACTTAACCTAAATTATCGTAAGGACAAACACACACACCCATGCCCGAGGGAGGACTCGAACCTCCACCGGGACCAGCCGCACAGTCCATGACTGCAGTGGCTTAGACCGTATTATATCTCTTAAAAAAATAATGTAACTATTTATTTTGAGGAAACACTGTCCTAGTAAATTTGTTTGTCCTTTGATTTACCGTGATCTGTTACTGATTTTTAGTGGAGTTAGTTTTTACTTTTAGCTTTCAGAAAAATACAAAAGAGATATAATAAGCAAAATAATTAAATTCGTAGGTTGCCAATTACGTATTATATCTGGTTTTATCGAGCACCAGGCTCCCTACAAATTACTGTAAATGCAATAGCGTAGTATTACTCAGCTCCAGTTCACTATCACAGAAAATAGACAAGTTTTAATAAAATTATTTCACTGGATTACTTCAATTAATCTCACTGAATATTTTTACGTAATTTCTTCCGCTCCGGCTATCAGACATTGTGCTGTGAAAAAATATTTTTAAATGTACCGCGTAATGGCGGCTAATTGTTAACAATCAGAGATCACTGTTACTCGCTCCGCAGCAGCTGCAAACATGCTAAATAATTTTCATTAAATATTCTTTTCATAAGATAAATGTGGCGTAGGTTCTTGAAATAACACACGGAGATCACTTTATACTAATATATTCTTACTAGGACACAGTTTACACCATTAAATATTTGCAATTAAGTTACGACAGAAACAAATGCTAGCGCAGCACAATAGCTTGTGTACCTTATTCCAGCTAACACCAGAACGAACAGAACAAAACAGACTAGACAGAAGAATGAACATTGCATTGTGTTTTATACTCTTACAGAGTTGATAATACTTCTTTTAATTACTTACACATTATAATCTCATACACTAAAAATAATGTCTTTTCTGCATTTATCGATATATATTGTATATTTTTACAGTTAAATCAATGATAAATCAATGTTTGCAATTCATTTTGAGTCACATACAGTCATTTTTATTTATGTTTCACCTCGATAATGGTGAAAATTGCAAAAGGGGCACTATAACCGCTCAGCTAATTCCGCGCGGCGACAAAACTACATCTTCGTTTCAAATTTACTGTGCTATTATCCCGTGAGCAAGATAAGATTTGTAGACTGCAGTACTTCCGTCATGGACACATTCATTTGTACACAGCGGCCTTAACTCATCGGACGACTGAATTTCTTATAAAAAATAAAAAAAAATGTCGTCCAATAATCAATAAATAATGTGCAAAAAGCGTTACATTGAGTGCTTTGTAAAAATATAAAGAATATAAACAACTTAATATATAAAGATTTCTCTGAGGTTACAGCGAATCGAATGCTTAACAATAGTTAAAATGGTTCCATGTAATTTGTTACTACCTAGTTGATGAGGATATAATTTATACAACGCAAATGTCAAAGAGAAATAAAAAAAAAAGAAAATGTAACTCAATGAACGTGGTTAAGAGTGGACGGAAAGAAAGTTGGGTGGTTAGTTGGCTGATTCGGGGAATGGGACCAAACAGCGAGGTCATTGATCCCATCGTATTAGGTAAGGAAGTTGGCCGTGCCTTTTCAAAGGAACCATTGCGGCATTTGCCTAAAGCGATTTAGGATCAGGAAAACCTAAATCAGGTTGGCCGGAAGTGGGTTTGAACCATCGTCCTCCACAGTGCGAGTCCAATGTGCTAACCACTGCGCCGCCTCTCTCGGTTGGAAAGAAAGTAAGTAAACTGTTCAGTACTTCAAAAGTAATTGCCATAACTATTAATATATTTAGCCCGCTGTGACACAAGACGGTAAGTCTTTTCATGGAAAAATGTTTGCGGTTGCCTATGGACCCACGATTACACCGAGGAGTGCACCTCTTCGTCCGAAGCAAATTGAAGGCCACGAATGTCTTTCTTCAGGGCTCCAACAATAATTTAAATCGCATGGGGGGAGACCTTGACTGATGAAGTGTGTGCAAGGGCTTCCCAGGGAAACTTCTACAGAGGGCCAACATGTTGCCAAGGTTGCTTCGACTATACTGCAAAAGTTTCGCTGGGAAGCCCTTAAATATTATTCATACAGTCACAATCTCTCACCTCGTGCAATTTCCATATTTTTGGAGCCCTGAAGAAAGACGTTTGTGGCCGCGGATTTGCTTCGGACGAAGAGGCGCACCCCTGGACACAGTCATGGTTCTATAGGCAAACGTAAAACGTCTGCCTTGAAGACCACACTGTCTCACAGTGGGGTAAATCTATGAAATAGTTATGGTGATTAGTTTGAAGACAATAAACGGTCTACTTACCGTTTTTTCATCAGTCTAGTTTTTATTTGACTGCCCCCAATATATCCCAATGACATGAAGAAAATAGATGTCTTCTCACATTATGGTTATTGATCACGAAACCTTTACTTACTCTATAGAAATGGTCAACAGATACACACGCCGTGGAACCTTCAAATTAATAGCGTTAACATTCGATCTACTATGCTGGACTGCACTGGCAGCTTTCAAATATAATTTATGAGATGCTTTCAGTTTAATTCTTATTCTACGGAACGGGTAAAAAAAAAAAAAGAATTTTAGTTCATTTTCTAGTCTTTCATTCCTTTTCATCTAGTAACAACGTTTCAATCAATGAAATCATTGGCTAGTTTGCTAAACTTCACGTCAGCAAGGGAAACTATTATCATCTTCAGTTTTCTGTCAGAATATTACAGTTTCGCAACCAGTGTGACGAATGTTCCAGCACAATAGCCCCACATGTCATCAGGTTACGTCCTCAGCAGTGGACTCCCCATGCTTTCAGGGTCGTATCTTCGACGGAGTTTATCTGTATTTACACTAGCGCTGACTCATCCTAGTATATTGTAATATTGCTGCTTTTCGTAACGTGACATCCTAACACTGAAATAAATAATATCTAAAACTATTCAGCTGAGTCGCTCTGTTGTAATGCTATATCTACGGAACTCTCGACGATTTCACCAATGTCAAGGCAAACACCAGAATCTAAAATGTAATTATATCAAGAAGCTAGGCTACATTGAATCGCCAGAAATGCAGTCTTAACTTTTCAGTTTTACGATATAACGGTGCGACCCTCTGTGAGCCGATAAACATGCTGCTACTTGGTTCAAATTGGACAAGATAAGAATACCTTAACGTACCAACAACGCAGACGTGGTGCTTAGGGGTTCTTTTTTATCGCCGAGCGGAAAATCAGCTACTGTCATAAATTTTATAGCGCCTTCGACATATAAACAAGACTCGCGCGGGGTAGCCGAGCGATCAGAGGCGGCTTGCCACGGTTCGCGCGGCTCGCCCCGTCGGAGGTACGAGTCCTCCTCGGGAATGGGTGTGTGTGTTGTCCTTAGCGTAAGTTAGTTTAAGTTAGGTTAAGTAGTGTGTAAGCTCAGGGACCGATGACCTCAGCAGTTTGGTCCCATAAAGGTAAAGCTAAGAAGCATACTAATAAAAAAAAGTGTGAAATATGCAAGTTTAAATGTGGCTTCCTCAACTCTGAATTCATTAAACAGGTACTTATTAGAAAGCGGAATTATAAACTGTTATATTGCCTGGAAAGATGCTTTCGTAGGCTGTAATTCATAGTGGGTGCGAAGGATATCGTAAGAGATGATTAGTAATCATTTGGTAAATTTCAGAAGCATAACAGCATTTCAGAGGCCCAAGAACTGCTGATAAATCAAGAGAGCGTACCTGTAGTCAGTCATTCACTGAAAAATCTTATAGATAATTTAACATTCGCCGAATGAGGTGGTGCAATGTTTAGCACATTGGACGCGCATTCGGGAGGACATCGGTTCAAATTCCCGTCCGACCATCCAGATTTTCCAAATTTAGGTTCTCTTGATTTCCTTCCTTCACACAAGGCCAACGCCGCTATGGTCCCTTTGAAAAGGGTACGCTGATTTCCTTCCACATCCTAAACTGAGTTTGTACTCCTGCTCTAACGACCTCGTAGTCGACGAGTTGTTAAACTGGAATCTTCCGTTTATTAATGCACGACAGTGAAGATAAGTCTGCTTGGGTTACAACAACATTGGAAAGCTCAAGTTGTTTCTTTCGTTTCAGCATTTCTATGGCACAAAAAAGTTAATGCAATCCTCTGCTGTCGTCTGACAAGAAGGAAAATTTATATCACCAGCATGGCATATTCGCAGAAGTGGAACTGGTTTGTGAAACGTTCTTATTTTACAAAAGAAAAGTGAGATGAATGGAATAGTTTGTGTTTGTCGCAAGTAGTTCATACAAGAGGACTGTTAGCCTCTAAACTAATATCTTGTACAACGTTCATTCAAATTTGGAAACCCAAGAACATCATGGGGTAGGTCATCAGTACCGGAATTCGTCATGCTAAATTATGGTACTTTTTTCCATTGACTTTTGAAATTACCTTTCCTGAAGTTCAAGTATGCTTCGCCATCGAGTGATGTTTTACTTGGCTATACAGGGCGTCCCACAAAAATGGTGCCGGCCGTTGGTGACCGAGCGGTTCTAGGTGCTTCAGTCTGGAACCGCGCGACCGCTACGGTCGCAGTTTCGAATCCTGCCTCGGGCATGGATGTGTGTGATGTGCTTAGGTTACTTAGGTTTAAGTAGTTCTAAGTTCTAGGGGACTGTTGACCAGAGATGTTAAGTCCCATAGTGCTCAGAGCCATTTCAACCATTTTGAACAAAAATGGTCAGTATTCAGGGATATGACAGAAACGACCATTTGAAGCGAAATATTTCATATGGACATATGTCCTAATCCTAATGATTTCCCAGAGAGAACATAGTTAATGTAGCCGGCCGGGTTGGCCGAGCGGTTCTAGGCGCTACAGTCTGGAACCGTGCGACCGCTACGGTCGCAGGTTCGCTCCTGCCTTGGGCATGGATATTTGTGATGTCCTTAGGTTAGTTAGGTTTAAGTAGTTCTAAGTTCTACGGGACTGATGACCAGAGATGTTAAGTCCCATAGTGCTCAGAGCCATTTCAACCATTTTGAACAAAAATGGTCAGTATTCAGGGATATGACAGAAACGACCATTTGAAGCGAAATATTTCATATGGACATATGTGCTAATCCTAATGATTTCCCAGAGAGAACATAGTTAATGTAGCCGGCCGGGGTGACCGAGCGGTTCTAGGCGCTACAGTCTGGAACCGCGCGACCGCTACGGTCGCAGGTTCACTCCTGCCTCGGGCATGGATATTTGTGATGTCCTTAGGTTAGTTGGGTTTAAGTAGTTCTAAGTTCTAGGGGACTTATGACCTCAGCAGTTGAGTCCCATAGTGCTCAGAGCCATTTGAACCATAGTTTATGTACATGGTTAGTTATTTTCTGTATTATTCAACGCACTGTTTGATTTGCACATGTATAACAATTCGTAAACGTTACAACATTCGTTTCACAAAGTGTCAATTGAAAAATACGTATTTTAAAACACATTCACTTCCAGGCATTATCGTACCGTCAGATGGCAGCTGTTCTAGTTCACAATAAATGTTCCGATATCCCACCGTCAGCTTCAATGCATTTGTGTATTCTTGAGAAAAAATCTTGTGCTGCTTTTCTGAGTGCTACCGCACGTTTTCTAATGAGGGTAGCAACGACCATGGTCCATGCAAGCAACTAGGAAATTGGTTTCCATTGTAGTGTGTGGATTTTCTTGCGACCACCGATGAGTATTCGTGTGTTGTTGTTGATGATGATGACGATTTTCACACAATCCAATGTAGCCACTGTCACGAATGATGATGATGAAATGATGAGGACAACACAAACACCCAGTCCCCGGGCAGAGAAAATCCCCAAGCCGGCCGGGAATCGAACCCGTGATCCCGTGATCCAGAGGGAGCAACGCTAGCCACTAGACCACGAGCTGCAGACTGTGTTGTTGATTCCATTCCCTGTAAACGTGGCTTCATCAGTGAACAGTCTTAATGAGACCAAATAAAGTTTCTAATTTAACCAGTTACAATTCGTGTGGCATTGTCGCTAATGTGAAGATAATGGACAAGCTGTATGTGGAATGAGTACAAATTGTCCGCTTGTAATGTTCGCCGTACACATGTTCGCGGGACATTGATACATGCAGAAAGGTAGTAGGACTACGTTGCATCACATAAACAATGTGTTGCTGTCCCTGCACAGATTGAACTACACGTTCAGAAGAAAAATTGGAACGTGGAAAAATACCTGTTTCACGCAATGTGCTGAAAACTCTCGTAAACACTCTCCGATCATGAATTTCGACGTGTCGGAAAGTTCCGGCGGCATTCTTCAATAGCAGCAGGAGCACTTCCATCGCAGAATCCAGTAACATACACCCTGACTGCATATTCTTCATTACTGTGGATGTATGATATTCTAGCCAGCGTGTGTACAAGCACAGTGAAACGACGCTTATCTCTTATGTACTCTCAGTCCTTCACTCACAACATACCACGACAAACGCACCTTCAAAGGGCTAGTTTAATGGCAGAAAGACGTGAGCAAATAGCCTGAAAGCAACGATTTAGGGTGTGCTAGAATAAAACGTCAAATAGGATGGGTGGGTAAGCCACATATGCGCGCCACTAGCCCAGATACAAATGTATTGTATTGTATTGAACTGGGGACCTAGAAACGACGGAGAGGCTTCGTTCCCGCCGTAGCCTTCAGTGGTACACAACCCCACAACACGCTACAGCAGTTCACTCACCCCACCGCCGCCCAAACCGAACCCAGGGTTATTGTGCGGTTCGGCCCCAAGTGGACCCCCCGGGAACGACTCACACCAGACAAGTGTAACACCAAATGTTTGCGTGGTAGAGTAATTATGGTGTACGCGTACGTGGATACAGTGTCTGCGAAGCAATCGCCGACATAGTGTAACTGAGACAGAATAAGGGGAGCCAGCCCGCATTCGCCGAGGCAGATGAAAAACCGCCTTAAAAACCATCCACAGACTGGCCGGCACACCCGACCTCGACACTAATCCGCCGGGCGGATTCGTGCCGGGGACCGCGCCCGCTTGGAAAGCATTGCGTTAGACCTCACGGCTAACCTGGTGGGCGATAAAATGTACATTAAAAGTGTCCTATCTCGGAAATAATTCGCAACACGGTATACGAGTGTGTTCATCTGAAGTTTTTTGATTCAAATGAATGCAGCTGCCACATCTCTGAATATTGACCAGTCTTCTTGGGATTCTGTATAGTAGGGACGCTTCTTCTCCTGCTTGGGGTTCTCAAAACGGAATTCATGAAAATGTAGTAGAGAATTATTTTTTGATTATTTGTAGCTATGGAACCACTAGCCATATTAGAAACGTCTGACGATCAATAATACCGTCTCAACTATAACTTTAACTTGCCACTTTTGCCTACTGAATTTCTTCATTCTTTCATTATAAATCGGGACTAATGTGAACAACATAAAAATCCTCTACGCCATTTTTCGTCCAAACGCCGTCATTACGCCATGCTTGGACAGGTCGCACAGTTTCAGACGGCCGGGTCTTTTAATTCCCCAGCCAGTAACAGCCCATCTCCTGGAGTGATGTGGCGTACACCCTGCCACGGCGCGAACCGTGTATCTTCAACTCGCCGCTTGTAAACAATCTACCACTTGGCCGCTAGATATTCTGCTGACATACTGCGGGTACATCACATACTGAACGAACAATCTTACGTAAATGGGGCTGTGCAATAATATCTGCGAAGCACCACTGTACAAATGTAACGAAAGCAGGAAGGAAGAAATGATCGTCCGTAGATATGAAGATCATTATACATACTACAGAGAGCCCACATCACGTTGTCCGTATTAGGATTTGAGCCCTATGTCTATCGAACAGCGCTCTAGTAATCTACTACGGCAATGCCTCGCTTGATATCACAATTATGGAGAATAAAAGCTTACCTGTTTCCAAATTTCACATACTTTCAGATATCTTATCATAAACTACGCGTTCATAAAATTCTGTTTACATTAGGTCACCATAAAATTAAAAGATTAAAAGTAATTCCACATGCAAATTCGTTGAATGCGGCGATTTATTGTCCTTTTCACAGTCGATACTATCAGAGATGATTGTCTCGAGTAACATTATTTCATCGTAATTGTTAACTGGAACAGTGGGAGAGGGTAACACGAGAATACAACAATGAAACGCTGGAACCGTGATAAAAATTTTTAATGGACTTTAGTCAAGACGTATTGCCTTGCACTGCTGAGTCAAAAGCTAAACGCCGGCCGAAGTGGCCGTGCGGTTAAAGGCGCTGCAGTCTGGAACCGCAAGACCGCTACGGTCGCAGGTTAGAATCCTGCCTCGGGCATGGATGTTTGTGATGTCCTTAGGTTAGTTAGGTTTAACTAGTTCTAAGTTCTAGGGGACTAATGACCTCAGCAGTTGAGTCCCATAGTGCTCAGAGCCATTTGAACCATCAAAAGCTAAACAATCGAAGATGCACTTTAAGTCAAAAGCTAAACAATCGAAGATGCACTTTAAAAAAATAACGAATCGGTATTCTGAGTGATTCGGACTTAAATAGCTACAGGGACTCGTGGGTTTTAGTTGTTTTTATTTCACTAACGTCTATAGACCAAAGCCAAGCTGGTTAGTGTTAACTGCTCAGTTACTTCCCGTAAAAACTGAAGGAGTGCATTTTCTCTGATTACCTCCCTGCCGTCGCCTCGTTGTCTCTTGTATGTTTTACAAACTATGTGCACTACAAGATACAGTTTCAGACGTTCGGTCTTCAGTAAGGTGGCACCCCAATTCTAGTGGAGGATTTACTCTCTGAAAGTAGATCTCACAGATTCTACTTTCCGTTCTGTTATATGTTTTATTCGTGGTAAAGGAAGCTTCTCAGTTCTACCGTGTGTGGTTCCAACGCACGCCAGAGAGCATCGCTGCCACTGTTTACAGTGGATGCCTGTTGTCGAGCGAAGAACCTCCTCAGCCGTCTCTTGCTCAGCAAAGACACTTGACCCCCCTACTGCGTCAGTGGCAGCCGGCAGCCGGCAGCCGCTGTTGAGCACAGAATACGAAGTCTTCAACGCGGCTCCTGGTCTCACACAATGACAGACTAAACATCTCAGTCATTTGACCATCGTGGTATTTGTGGGATACGACCATTCTATTTTTTTAACTTTTCTTTAGACAAAATAGCTGGCTCGTAAAATCAGCACCTTCTCCAAAAATAACAATATTCACGTTCGCTAAAAGTTACTGTAACCGTCGCTTCAAGTGAAAACGCAGAATGAGTTATTTTCAATTTTCGAATGGTTACTGACACCCTTCTCCAACACAAACTGACACGAACGAAACTTCCCTGTGAGTTCCCACGCAGACACGAAGCTGTTTTATGTCACTTAACACAATTCATTTTGGCGAGACATTGGATTCCCCAAGTAGAGCTAACATATTACTTTAGTGTAAGAATGGAGGTACGTAGATCCGGAGCAGTTGTGGAAACTGTTCCTCTGTGAGTGAAGTATTGCTGCAGCACACTCGTTACGAAACTCAAGACGGTTAATTCACCTGCAGCGTGAGAGGTAACTTAAGTACGAGGTTACTCCTACGACTTATACAGCTCTCATGAAGATCAGTTACATATATTGTAGGAAGCATATGAAATAAAGCTAGAAGCCAGTTGACTGTCGTAACAAGGATACCGAATAGATTTTATGTTTACACATTTGCTCAAGTAATACATTCCTGATTGCTATTCCAATTTACGATATCAAGTCACATGAAATCATGAAATGACCCTTTCATATTGTGTGCGAAGATTTTGTCAGAAGACAAAGGAAACACATTTCGCAAAAAAGTGTGCCGAAGTCTCAGAAATTCGAAATCAACAGAAACATTGTAGCTTTCTGCTTGTGCTCATACAATATGTGAGGCGACTAAAACAATATTACTAGAGAAATAACGCCATGAAGACATTCAGTATTTTAGCAGGTTCATTAGTGAACAAAAGCAAAACGAGTATAATGGAATGTAGTCAAATTAAATCTGGTGATGCTGAGGGAATTAGATTAGGAAATGAGACACTTAAAGTAGTAAAGGAGTTTTGCTATTTAGGGAGTAAAATAACTGATGATGGTCGAAGTAGAGAGGATATAAAATGTAGACTGGCAATGGCAAGGAAATCGTTTCTGAAGAAGAGAAATTTGTTAACATCGAGTATAGATTTAAGTGTCAGGAAGTCATTTCTGAAAGTATTTGTATGGAGTGTAGCCATGTATGGAACTGAAACATGGACGATAACCAGTTTGGACAAGAAGAGAATAGAAGCTTTCGAAATGTGGTGCTACAGAAGAATGCTGAACGTAAGGTGGGTAGATCACGTAACTAATGAGGAGGTATTGAATAGGATTGGGGAGAAGAGAAGTTTGTGACACAACTTGACTAGAAGAAGGGATCACAAATTTAGCATTGGAGGGCAGCGTGGAGGGTAAAAATCGTAGAGGGAGACCAAGAAATGAATACACTAAGCAGATTCAGAAGGATGTAGGTTGCAGTAGGTACTGGGAGATGAAGAAGCTTGCACAGGATAGAGTAGCATGGAGAGCTGCATCAAACCAGTCTCAGGACTGAAGACCACAACAACAACAACATTAGTGAAAAGAAGAGGAACGAATGGAGGGGGACCAGCATTCACATCCCACTGTTTCGCGTAGAGCGTCTGCTCCAGGTTTATAAAGACGTTGAAGGATAGCCGACAGTGTGACCTTCAGCGATGTGCTGCGTTGGTGATGATGAATTTGTGAGAAGGATGGTCGAGAGCAAAAGGAAACACAAACTTCAAGTGAGAACATACCTTGTAAAGGATTCTGCGGCTGGTACCAACTGTCAGGCGGATGACTGCTTGAAGCCCCAATTAGACGAGAAACAAACTAGTAAAGGGACTGATATAAATCGTCAGTGCGTGTAATACCTGAAGTGTAACCGACCTGCATGAGGCAAATTTACTACTTGGCAGATTACACTCAAAGTCAGTATGTGGCGCCAAAGTCTAGTGAGTCGTTCATTCGTTCGTTCATGGCATATTTCGGCCTTTACATTGCCGATGATAGCAATATTCTTCATTGTCACTGTAGTGTTGGCAGAAGAGCCAACACCGTGTTGCTAGAGGAGGCCGAAATACACGCGTTTAAGCTCACGCGGACTGGCGTGAGGTCTGGAACAGGACAATGTCTTGAGAATTGCAAATAAAGTACGTAGATGATGTAATACTTAACTTTAATCCGTAATTGGTGTACATCGCTCTTGACGGTACATGTTTTATAATTTCAATATTAATTGAATACGGCGCCTTGCTAGGTCGTAGCAAATGACGTGGCTGAAGGCTATGCTAACTAACGTCTCGGCAAATGAGAGCGTGATTGTCAGTGAACCATTCCTAGCAACGTCGGCTGTACAACTGGGGCGAGTGCTAGTAAGTCTCTCTAGACCTGCCGTGTGGCGGCGCTCGGTCTGCGATCACTGACAGTGGCGACACGCGGGTCCGACGTATACTACCGGACCGCGGCCGATTTAAAGGCTACCACCTAGCAAGTGTGGTGTCTGGCGGTGACACCACAGTCATCTCTTAAAAGATATCCAAACAAACTATATCGTCAGAAGGGTAAATACTGCACGATGTGCGATAGGAAAGTCGCTGTTGACGATATACAGGGTTTTAAAAAAATATCCCATATTTTGAGAGGTGGTGGGACGACCTAAAACAAAGACATAACTGTCCAGTAAACATGGATTCTAAAAAGCATACCCTAAGAGCTATGAAGCGCTTCCTCATCTTCGCTACTTTGAAACACAGCTCTTTCACAGTGAGATCTTTGCTTTCCATATTTTTAGAGGTTGTAGAATGGACGAAAATAAGAAAAATATGTCCGGTAAAAGAGGGCTCTGAAACGCCTACCTTAATCGCTATAAGTATTCGTTCAGTAAAAGAGATGTGTTCCACGGTAGCAAAGATAGCCAAGTGCTCATAGCTCGTAAGTTATGCATTTTAGAGCCCATGTGTACTGGACGTTTTAGTCTTATTTTGGTCCATAGTACCATCTTCCAAAATATGGATAACCTTTTTGGTGCCCTGTATATAAATGGCCTAGCAGATAATGTTTGTAGCTTTCTGACTTCCATCGTTGATATATATGCACAGAGGTAACATTCTTATTATTACAAAATTGTTACAGAATTCGAGAGAAACTGATGATGTTTAGCGGTTGTGCAAAGATGGGCAGCTAACCCTCAACGTAAATAAATCATAAAAACATAAATTACATTAATGAAATGTATATAAACAGGCGAAAAGCTCGTTCACGTTTGATCACCTAACTGAGGAACAGTGACCGGAATCAAATATCTTGGAATATCTATTAAGAGCTTTTTGAAGTGGAATGACAACATAAAGCTGGCTGTGGGAATGAGAGAAACCTGTATGAGGTTTGTCGGAAAAGTGGTAAAGAAGGCCAGAATATTTCGTGAGTGTTATTATCCACAATCGGTTGCCTGACAGCTGACACTTTATGACAGGTGCGTAGTTTTGCTCATAGAAACAATCATCGTATCTTAACTGTTCCTCTACTGTACTCAGTACGCAGTTCTGTAAAGTGTATTGACATCCCTCCACATTTAGCGTTTTCTCAAGCTCAATAAGGCAACCACACCCCAACGTCGAGAAACACCTCTATACCTAAACACAACCTCCTCCGTACTCCACAGCTGGCAGTACTCATGATGGTAGGCAATGTTCTCCAAGCTTTCGCTGAACCAAAACCCATCCATCATTTTGCCACAGAGTACAGCGTGACGTCTAGTGGTCAACTCAGCATTACAGAAGACCGTCCGGATAATTTTGATCAGATGGAGTATATTCGCCGGTACGTATTGACGAAGGAGGCAGTGACTATTCCAAGCAGAGGACCACGATTCGTCATGGAATCGTTAAGTTTGAGCGAGAGCGATGCAGAAAAGTCCAACAGTCTGCGGTGGGACAAATTGGTGGTGGTTAGTGTTTAACGTCCCATCGACAACGAGGTCATTAGAGACGGAGCGCAAGCTCGGGTGAGGGAAGGATGGGGAAGGAAATCGGCCGTGCCCTTTCAAAGGAACCATCCCGGCATTTGCCTGAAGCGATTTAGGGAAATAACGGAAAACCTAAATCAGGATGGCCGGATACGGGATCTAACCGTCGTCCTCCCGAATGCGAGTACAGTGTGGGACAAATTACAAGAACTATGTTATTAATATGTATTTCTTTTATGTGTGCTATTGATCATAAAAATTTTTGGTCGTTGGACTACCGGTTTCAGTCAGCAAAGGCCATCTTCAAATCTGTTTTACAGCTTGTCCTAAAATGTTAAAAATACAGTATAATGCAATACAACTGTTAACAATGCAGTACAGTATTCCCAGAAACTCAGAACGCTGAGAAGGAAATAACCAAGCTCGAGCGGCTAAAACCAAATAAAAATTATTTTAAAATAATGAGTTGTGTCTGCTCTGTCGCCCAGCAAAGTCCTTTATTTGTAAAACTCTGGATATATGTGCAATGCGTGTCTGAAGGTTAACGAAACTAAGCACTAACAGGAGCCCAAGTTGCTGAAGAAGCAGCTCTGTAGCGTAACAGCAAAAGCCACATTTAATCACATTATCCAGACATTTGCCTCGAGCTATATTTTAATCGCTTCATCGAAAATCCATATTTTCACTTCAAGTACAAATAACGGAAGAGCGCGCGACAACATAGTAGCTTCTATTTCTGAGACTCTATAAGTATACCTTTGTTAACATATATCGCACAAACTTCCTGGCAGATTAAAACTTTGTGCCGGACCGAGACTCGAACTCAGGACCTTTGCCTTTCGCGGGCAAGTGCTCTACCAACTGAGCTACCCAAGCACAACTCACGCCCCGTCCTCGCAGCTTTACTTCCGCCAGTATCTCGTCTCCTACCTTCCAAACTTAACAGAAGCCCTCCTGCGAAGGAGACAACCATTAATGGCGATTCGTACTGTGCACCAATGCACCGCTGAGCAACGCAACGACGAAAAAGAGAAGCGGCAAATTAAGCAAAGACATTGTTCTCCTGCACGACAAAGCAACTCCTCACATGGCGCGTTGAATATTAGCGTAGTTTAAACGTTTTCGATGGGAGGTCTGGAAGCATCCGCCATATTGTCCAGACCTTGCACGAATTTACGAGGGCAGGTTAACTTCACGCTACCTGCCACGTTCCCGATGGGTGTGAACCCTTCACCACCTTGGCACCGTGCGGCGGCCTATGCTCATCTTGGACCTCATTTGCTTCCTAAAGAAATTCGATCTATCGTAGTAATTTTCTCGACCTTCGCAGATAACTTAGTGACAGCACGTTCGTGTACTGATGGCTCTAAAACCGATCGTGGTGTCGGGTGCGCCTTCGTCATTGACGCCGACCATTTTCGGTATAGGCTTCCAGAACACTGCTCAATATTACAGCAGTACAGCTCGTCGCCATCTATCGGAGAACCCAACCCATCCGGCAACAGAAGCTTTTTAATTGTCATCTGCTCCGATATTCTCAATGCCCTTCAAAGCCTCTGTGTGCTGTACGCAGTCCATCCCTTAATGCAACGGGTTCAAGAAAGCTTCCATTTGCTCGCTGTTGAGGGAGTAACTGCGATGTTCATATGGGTTCCTGGTCACGTCTGTCTGACGGGAAATGAGGTTGCTGACGCCGGTGCCAAGGCTGCGGTCCTCCTACCTCAGTCTCCTAGCTCTCCCATCCCTTCGGATGATCACCGTATTGCCGTCTGTCGGCAGGCGATGTCATTTTGGCAACATCGCTGGTCATCTCTTCACGGGAACAAGCTCCGGGGAATCAAACTTCTCCCAACGGCTTGGCCAACCTCATCTCGGCCCTCTTGCCGCGAAGAGATCAGCTTAGCTAGGTTGCGTATTGGACATTGACGTTTTAGCCATCGCCCTTTGTTAAGGGCTATCCTCCGCCACTTTGCGCTCATTGTCGTCAACCTTTTACGGTTCGCCATTTCCTGACCGAATGCCCTTTTTTTAACCACTTACATTCTCATATATGCTTGCCGTCTGAGTTATCGGTGGTTTTACCGAAAGACGCGCGGGCTGTCGACAGTGTTTTACTTTTTATCCGTCGTGGCAATATGGCGAAGGACATTTAATCTTTGATTCGGGACGTCCCCTGTCGCTACACTCTATTGTATTTTGTGGATCTTTCTACACGAGGAAGTCCTTGCTCTTAGATCGCTTTCCTTCTCTCGACTGGGCTTAACGTATACTTGCTTTTAAGTTCTCTTACTTCTTAATGTTCTAAGGTTGTGACACGGGCGCTTATGACGTTAGATGCTCTTTCGCCCAAAAACAACCAAAACAAAACACAACGAGAAGCTTTGCACGGATTTGTTGAGCAGTGTATCTAGCATGCCCATAGAGTGTAGGAATGCGCAGGGGGCTGCCTTCTATGATGAGTGTATGTCTAACTCGGAGCAGTGACTGTGTAGAGAAGTAGCTGAAAGGGGCTAGCTAACTGTTGCAAGTTTTGATTTTCACTATGGTTTCCATTTCGTGACCAATCGGTTCAAAAAAATGGTTCAAATGGCTCTGAGCACTATGGGACTTAACATCTGAGGTCATCAGTCCCCTAGAACTTAGAACTACTTAAACGTAACTAACCTAAGGACATCATACACATCCATGCTCGAGGCAGGATTCGAACCTGCGACAGTAGCGGTCGTGCGATTCCAGACTGAAGCGCCTAGAACCGCTCGGCCACACCGGCCGGCGACCAATCGGTCCTTACTTTCCGAATAGCCCTCGTATTTCTATGTTTCTGGTAATCTGGAAGTACAGCTGCGGGGAAAGAGATTTTGCAGCGACGATGACGTTCACACAGTGGTTCTCAAATGGTTCACTGACCCCGAAGCGGATTTCTATCGTCGATGAATTGAATAATTGGTACAACGTTACCACCGTTGTTTACAGAGACTAGTGCAATGTATCTGTATCTCTCTGAAGTGTAGTGCAGTATTCAATAAAAGTTAGATGACCTGCCATAATAACGTGTAACTTGGTCTTTGAAGACCCCAATGAGGGAGCTTGCGGAGTATGGGCGTATACTATATCAGCTACAGACGGCTCCAAATAATACAAGTATTCATTGAAAAAGAGCAGTTTATATCCGATTTGAATCTCTCGGGGGACGTTATGAAGAATGCGCTGGGCTTTTGCATGGTGTAACTATGAACTGCTGTGTGGGACGGCAGGGGATCACTCGCTGCAGGGCTGCGGTGGAATCCTTCGGCGCACTGGAGTCCTTCCTTCCCATGCGCGACAAAACCGGTCCCGAGGCATCTGCTGCCCACCTGCACGTTGCATTCACTCCTATGCAGGCAGGACGCGCTTCACTCCCTTTGTCTGCTGCGATGGAGTGCCCGCGTGCCTCTCGCCTCTTGTGCCGCGCTGTGTGGGGGCGGAGGCTGCGGTCGCAAGTACCAGTGGCGCAGCAGGGCGCTCCCGTCACTGCCGACTGGCTGGTTGTTCTTTGGAAACAGAAGCTCCGCACTTACACTTCGTTTTCATTTTGTTTATTTATTTTTAGTTTTCTGTAGCATTCGAAGCCGCTCACCATTCTCAAGCAATCAATCCTACTTTCGGCCAAGTGCAGTGCTGGAATGACTGTTTCAGGGCTTCGAACCCGAAACTAGCCACAGAGAACGTAAAAATTCATATAAAAATAAAAAATAAACACAATGCCTGGCAAAAAATAGTGAAACACCCAGAAGCCATGCTCGGATCTCAATGTAATTTCGCACACGTACACACCATTTGCGGCTATGTAAATGACTACAGTTGCAATTCTCTGTGACAGGTAGAACGGCCAATAAAGTGCTTTAGTGCTGGTCGTGTTTAGTGTTGTTGCCAGGCCTGCTAGAACATAAAAGGGACATCAACAGAGTGGTATGTGGAGTGAGCACTGTGGAGGACACAGAGACGGCGTGCACACGTGCGAGACAGCGTTATCAGCAGCTGACAAAGTCTCGAGCACTGTTCCATATACTGGCGACACAAAATATTGGCGTTTACATTACACTGCCCCTTGGGCTGGAAAAAAATTATATTTGTTTATAAATAAGTTTTTTTTTTTTTTACAGTCCACTAAGTAGTTCCACAGAACGTTCAATTTTCACTTTAGATAAAAAGTTTTTGTTTGCAAAGTTTAGATAGTGGTTAGAGAAAACATCAAGTAGTATAACATCTGTCTACTGTGGATATGGTAGTTTTAAATGGCTTCAGCATCTGTACAGTTTCGGGAAAGACTGCGGAGACTTCCCGGAATTGCTTATCCCGTACCATTCGGGTTTACTGGATCCGGAAAACCGAGAACAAAAACGTGCAACTGGCTTTGAAAAAGTAGAGTTACCTAGTCTAAGTGTCAGGCTTGACATCTTCATTATAGAAAATATTGAATCTGTTGATGAGGTCGAAAGAGGTCAATAAATGTTTAAAAGTTTATTTCAATTGAATCGAAAATTTGAAGAGAGACTGAACTGGCCTCGTTGTGGATCTCCATTTGGCCGGCTGGTCGGCTTGTGCGATATTGAGACTAGTGGGGCACTCGTATGGGATTGTGACCCACTGTGGGACTGCAAGGCAACATGAAGACAGACATACTCCTTGTTAGGGTACCGGTCGACCACGCCTCACCACCAGATGGGAGGATCGCACCCAGCACATAGTAATTGCTTCACATTTCCGCCTGCCGCCAGAGAACATGTAAGCATTCCTTGCAACAATCTGTGTCATCCAGCACCATTGGTCAGAGACTAGCAGCAGCCGGACGAGGGAATTAATATCCCACGAATAGGCTGCTGGTAACACGGCGGTACAAGCGGCTTCGTTTAGCACTCTAGTTTAGCACATCCACGTGCTGAGACCAGAAAGCGTGGACTGTTGATGAATGAATCGCGGCCGGGCAGTGTGACCGAGCGGTTCTAGGCGCTTCAGTCCGAATCCGCGCTGCTGCTACGGTTACAGGTTCGAATCCTGCCTCGAGCATGGATGTGTGTGACGTCCTTACGTTAGTTAGGTTTAAGTAGTTCTAAGTTCTAGGGGACTGACGACCTCAGATGTTAAGTCCCATAGTGCCCAGAGCCATTTGAACCGTTTGAATGAATCGTGGTTCTGCAGTGCCCCATCCTGCCTCGGGCATGGATGTGTGTGATGTCCTTAGGTTAGTTAGGTTTAAGTAGTTCTAAGTTCTAGGGGACTGATGACCAACGCAGTTGAGTCCCATAGTGCTCAGAGCCATTTGAACCATTTGCAGTGCCCCATATGACCAACCCCGGCGAGTATGGCGGCGATCGACGTAAAGATCCCAGATTTCAAACGTCTTGTAGAGCCACAGCGGTGTTGTTCCTGGCGTCACGCCGCGCGGGATAGAAGCGCGGCCTGAGGCGCCTTTTCACAGTCCGCGCGGCTACTCCCGGAGGAGGTTCGAGCCCACCCTTGGGCATGGGTGTGCGTGTTGTCCTTAGCGTAAATTAGTTTAAGTTAGATTTAATTGTGCGTAAGCTTAGTGACCGATGACCTCAGCGGCGTCATGGTGGTGCGAGCCATGGTGTTTGACTTCAGATCACTGCTGGTAGTTACGATAGGACTCAGATGGCACAACGGAACGTGACGGGCATCCTGCGTCCACATGAGTTACATCTCAAGCGATATTATGATGCTACATTTTTTCAGCACGGCAATGCTCGCCCACACATGGCATGTGTTTTTATGAGTTGTCTGTGTGATGTCGAACTACTCCCGTACACAGTGAGATTCCCAGATCCGTCCTCGACAGGACATGTATGGGCACAGCTGGGACGTCAACACCGTCCCAGTGCAAGTAGCCTGGACATTAACAACCTGTTAAAACAGTTGTGGGCCAGCTTGCCTCAGGACAGGATACACCGGCCTTATGATACCTTTCCCAGCCGAATCCGTGTATTCGTTTAGGCCGGAGGAACTGCAAGATCGAGCTTATAAATGCACTCATACTGCCGAGTTCTTTATAAATTTGACTGGATGGCTGTAACTAGGCATTCAGGATAATGGAGACACTGCTGTACTCCGGCAGGCTGGTAAGTCAGCTTTATTTCCATGAATGCTCATAATTTTATTAACCCGCATCAGTCATGCTTAGCACAGTCGTCGTACCGTTTTTGTTCAAAGTTGCAAACGAATAACACGTGCAGTTGTTTGTTGAAAGGCAGATGACGTTTTCAGGTTGGCGGAGAAGACGTAGGAAAAGAGTTTCAAGTTGTTATTTAAGAATTTATTTTGAAGGATTCGAAAGCTACACGGATTCAAGCCGGTTTTTTTTTCGAATAAAGATCGCACAGATCTTTGAATATATTCCTTTATTTAGTACGACGGTTTGGCTATGGCCATTATCAGATCAAAGCTTTTCGTTCATGGTCAGCGTTATTCGCTCCACTTGGCCTTAAGATTTATTGCCATTCACGCTGAACTTTGTTTTGCAAGTTCTAAGCTTTGATATGATCATGGCAGTAGCCGAAACGTCGTAATAAATAAATGTATTAACCGATCCAGACAGATTTTTTCGCAAAAAATTCGCATTGAACGCATGCACTTTAGAGAATTTATTGCTCTTATTAAGAAAACTCAAATTCATAAAATTTGTATGGATTCCTCAACTACATTGAAAAACTATTTATTATGGCTTTGAACAATGGGTGACACATACTTCCGTCTGGTCCACTGAGGTTACCAAGTAAGAAATCACTGTAAAAGTACAAGAACTAGTAATGAAAGGTAAAAGAACCCAAGTACCATAAATAATGTAGGCATCTCAAGTGAACGAGCACAATAGATTTAGCACGAGAGCATGTCGTGAAAAGGTGGGTACGTGCTGGGTGACTAACTGAACAATAATGAGCCCTTCCCCCAATTTATACGTAATATCTTACATTTATTTATCTATGTTGGGGGTCTGCACCTTGCTTCGTTACTCTAGTCACATGCATTTCGCTACTCTTCTCTGGCGTTGCGGCTTTCCTATGTACAATAGCTCTACCAGCGAATAACGTAAGGAAGATAAAGATGTTGTCTTAATGTTCATTTATATAAATCGTGAACATTAACGACCCTGTAAAGCACCCTCTGATTATGCACGAAGTTACTGTCTTATCTTCCCCTTCGTCCCGTTAAGAAGGATGTTTGGAGTTTTCTCTCCTAAGAAGTCGTGAATTCAGCCACAAATTGTCGGATAGCATACACTCTTTTTTTCTTAGGTGATAGTGTGGAACGGTACCGGGCTGGTCAAGATGTCTAAGACAGAAGTCTTCGAATACGGAACAAAGACTAAGTTTATTTTAACGGTTCCGTCGAATTGCCACAAAATGCCCACGGTGACAGTCATTAATTTCTTTAAGGACTTTCCGCCTAGGGGTGGTAACTAGGCTGGGGGACCCGTAGCACTGCCACAGTTACCCCGAATATGAGGGGCCCCTTGTACCCGAAAGAAAGAAGCGAAAAGAAAGGAAGAATTGAGATGGAAAATTAATGAAATCTACAAGTCAAGTGAACTATTTCCTTATATTAAAATAACAAAAGTTGGGTTCGAAAGTCATTCTGGCGTAAAGACATGCGAATCATTTAGTAAATTTTAGTTTCAGAAGATGTGTCCAGTGGACCTCTGTACTCGTAAACGAAAGCAGACGAAACACGTGGAGTTAAAGAGTATAACGGTACAAATGTTCAAATGTGTGTGAAATCTTATGGGACTTAACTGCTAAGGCCATCAGTCCCTAAGCTTACACACTACTTAACCTAAATTATCCTAAGGACAAACACACACACCCATGCCCGAGGGAGGACTCGAACCTCCGCCGGGACCAGCCGCACAGTCCATGACTGCAGCGCACTAGACCGCTCGGCTAAGCACGCGCGGCATATCGGTACAGCCTCCCCCAAGAATCATATGAAATGTCGGATACCACCTTTTTTTAATGCATCCGGATGGTTATGGACGAGTCAATGCTTCCTAGGGACTTGTATGTGTGTCTTTATATATATCATTCTGTCCAATTTGCTAAAACACTTGATATTCGTTGTGAAAACATATAGAATCCTCTGGAAGGACGTATATTATCATGATTGTCAGGGGATTGTTGTCATTAACAAAATTATGTACAGGTGCTGAGTTAGACGTTTAATCAAGAAATTGAAGTGTTAAATATCTGGCGGCAATTATTAAGAGGCTGTGGAAATGTTGGCATAAGTGGTTGGCGCCTCTAATTACCTTAATTGCAGTTGATTGGTGGGTTGAACAGAGAACATCATTATCTTGAGAAACGGCTTAAAAGTTATTACCAAGCAAGTATTTTCATTTGTTATCTATTTTTATGTCCTCCTGTGCAATTAATATCCTTTGTCATTGCATTTCTAATGAACTCTCCAATTGTTTACATCACACAAGTTCCCGATTTTCAGAATTTGAGGTCTAATTGTAAGTTTTACATATGTAGTCGGACAAAGCACGAGATTTGTACTGTCTTTGAATGTTAGTAACCAAATCCAAACTGTAATAAATTACGTAACTAAAATAATACAAAAGACATTATTGTAATCACAGTTCAGATCGATTTCAATATTTAAAACTAGTGATGATACTATAAAAATTATGTGAATTAATATTGTGTTTCATACCTTAGTCGGCTGTAACATCAGTTTCTTTACGTTTTGTAAATTTTAATTGTAACATCAAAATTGTACAAAATTAATAATGGGTTATTTTGAAATTTATTGCTAAAATTCTATATAAAGCAAAGCAGCGATGCTGTCAGAGAGTCAATTAGTTGTTGAGTTGTTGTTTTGTCAGTCAGTCAAAGAGATCTGTGAAGTATGTCAGTCAGTGTTTTGTTAACGTGACAAGTATGCAGTTCAGTTGTCAATAAATTTTGTGAAGTTGGAAACTGTTACATTCTTTCATCAAATGAGCTCTAGGCAATAGAAAGTTAAGTTAAATGTAACGATCCGAGAGGAACGTTATAAGATCACAGAAATAATATATGTAATTGAATCTGTAATGGTTAAATTTTATTGATGCGTTCAATGAAAATATACCCTGCGCAAAATAATAAAAGGTAAGACGGGTACCGACAGGACACAAGTGAATGTTAGTCGGAAACCATACACAGTTTTGCGACATCTATGGAAACAGCTACTCCCGTCCGTCACTGTTGTGAGTCTTCTCAGAGTGAATGGTTAATAGTTTTTGTGCCGGATCAGGCGAAAGAGATCATGTCAGAGAATGATACTTACTGCTACCGATTACTTGCCACCGAAATAAAATATAGCATTTAACAGTGACGGCTATATTGTCGGGAGTGCTGCGGACAGTCATTTAATAAGGAAAGATTGCAGAGAAAATAGTCAACATATTAGCGTCTCGAATACCAGTGACCTCTACCGATTGAATACAAGGGAAAAGAGAAGCCAAGAAAATACGGACACTGTACTGAGAGTGAAAATACGAACTGCACTAACACGAACGAAAGCTGGACCATATTATTTAATGATCGTAAGCAGAGACAAAAATTTCAAATCGAATTTCATCCCGTTTAAAAGACAGCTATGATTTTATGACAAAAATACAGCTTAATGTTTGAATTTCATCTACAGTCATTAGAATTTTTATAAAAATGTATTGCTTCTTATGTGCACGGAAACGTGTATTTTAAAACAACCCAGTGACATACACGACTTGTCCAACGATGTCTGTGCTAGCGAATACAGAAATCATTTGGCACGGAAACATCGTTGGAGAATGTGTAATTAGAAACACTCCGATTTTCCTGTAGTTATAAGATCGCGCTCCTCCAACACAAACTGCCTCAGACAAACCTTCAAAAACAGTCTGGATGCCTGGTTTGCAAAATTAAACTACACTGAACTGCGGAGCCGAAGATCTCCGTTTCCATTAATCATACATAACTGTGAGAATTTGTTATGCGTGTGCGGAACTGTGCATTCGATTAGACGCCTGAGTTTTGGGTGCGCGGATTCCTGGAACTCAGATGTTTGCGGGTGGCTTACCTTCTGACTGTTGCCGCTGCTCCGTGCTCTTGCTGTATTTCGCGAGATTTTGCTCACTGGGGACGGATGCACTCACGTTGCTCGCTAGTCGCCCCGTCTCAGACTGATGCTAAGCAACGGCGCGAGCAGCTGCAGAAATCCCTTATTGTTGATAAATGCGTCACGTCGTGACATGCTGTTTACTCTAAGAGGAAATGCGGAAAATAATCACCGCACAGTTAACACTATCCAGCGATAATAGTTGGTGATGAACTAGGTTGGGCGATCGGGGGAATGCCCCTGCGGCTTCCAGAATTACAAAAAAGGAATGCAAAGGGAAGATTAAAATGGGAATGAGAAGTGAAAATTTTAGTAAAATAGATAATTCAAGACAAGCCTTCCGCTATGTTCAAATAATCAAAAATAGTTTTGACTTAAAGACATGCTAACATTTACATCTTTTATCCAGGTTAAGGATCAAGCTGCATAGGATCCGACCATCACTTAATTGAATACATTGATCAAAATGGACTACATGTGAGCAAGGGTTTCGAGGGTGACTATGACGTACCATGCATCATTAGTGGCGCGTGCATGGTGTGCAAAAATATATCAAATCACATTTTAAATTTAGACCTTAAACGCGCTGTAGCAGTTACGAGGCTAGTCAACAAACAACCACATATTCAGAAACAGTTGAGAACAACCACAAAATTTTTGGTCCTACGGTCGTATAATTTAAAAAATTGTCCGTAGGTACTTCCAAAGTAAAGCTAAAGACAGTAAATCTAACGAAATGGGCTGGCAATAAAAGACACCTTCTATACACTTAGAGATTGAGTGACTTTCATAAGGCTCCGACCAAACATAATTAGTAAGTGTAAGAAATGTAACGAGTGAAGTGTAGAGATAGGTCTTAAAATATATATGCTTGTCCTTTCCAGATTCAGTACGAACCACTGGAAAGAATTAATACAGCGTTTAAGGTCTTGCACGCTGGGAAGTACGGGTCTTGTAGGTGCATGTGGCTTCTTAGGAGCAACGCTACTAGAACTAAGGACGTGAGGCTTGGGTGTAACGTACCGTCGACAACGAGGTCATTAGGAACGGTGGGCAAATTGGTGTACAGGATGGATGGATAAGAAAACTGGCCGTATCCTTTTCAGAAGCACCATCTTGACATTTGTCCAAGAGATTCCACAGAAACTACGGAAAACCTCAGCATCGTTGGTCGGACGGGGATCTGGATCACCACACGAGGTCCAGCGTCGCACCCCTGCCGAAAAACGCTCGGTTGCTCTCAGAAATGTGTAGCATCAAAGGATCGTACGACAAGCTACACTCACGCTCATAAATTCAGGATAATGCTGATACATGGTGAAACAACGCTCTGGTGGGCGGTTTGCGGGTTTAAATCACCTCGAGGTTTAACCATGCGGTCCATTTGACCTGCGGTCGTAGCACGGTGGCGCTGGCAGCAGTCCACATACGCAAAGGTGTGTTGGTGCATGTCAGAGTACGGTGCAGCGAGTAAGTGTGCAGACGTTTTCAGACGTGCTAATGGTGACTGTGTGTTGAAAATGGCTCAAAGAACACATATTGATGACGTTATGAGCGGTAGAATACTAGGGCGACTGGAGGCTGGTCAAACACAGCAGGTCGTAGCATGGGCCCTCCGTGTACCACAAAGTGTGATCTCAAGATTATGGCAACGATTACAGCAGACAGGAAACGTGTCCAGGCGCTACAGTACAGGACGTCCACAGTTCAAAATGGTTCAAATGGCTCTGAGCACTATGGGACTCAACTGCTGTGGTCATAAGTCCCCTAGAATTTAGAACTACTTAAACCTAACTAACCTAAGGACATCACACACATCCATGCCCGAGGCAGGATTCGAACCTGCGACCGTAGTGGTCGTGCGGTACCAGACTGTAGCGCCTTTAACCGCTCGGCCACTCCGACTGGCAGGACGTCCACAGTGTAAAACACCAGAAGAAGACCGATATCTCACACTCAGTGGCTGCAGACGGCCACGGAGTACTGCAGGTAGCTTTGCTTGGGACCTTACCGCACTCACTGGAACAGTTGTCTCCAGACACACTGTCTACAGCCGACTGAACAGACATGGTTTATTCACCCGGAGACGTGCAATGTGCATTCCACTGACCCCTGGTCACAGCAGAGCCCGTAAAACCTAGTGTCAAGAATACAGTACATCGTCATTGGAACAGTGGTCATAGGTTATATTCACGGACGAGTCCAGGTATAGTCTGAACAGTGATTCTCGCCGGGTTTTCATCTGGCGTGAACCAGTAGCCAGATACCAACCCCTTAATGTCCCTGAAAGGGACCTGTATGGAGGTCGAGGTTTGATGATGTGGGGTGGGATTATGGTAGGGGCACGTACACCCCTGCATGTCTTTGACAGAGGAACTGTAACAGGTCAGGTGTATCGGTAAGTCATTTTGCACCAGTAATGCCCGCCTTTTCAGGAGTGCAGTGGGTCCCACCTCCCTCCTGATGGATGATAACGCACGGCCCCACCGAGCTGCCATTGTGGAGAAACACCTTGAAACAGAAGGTATCAGGCAAATGGAGTGGCCTGCTGCCTATTCTCCAGACCTAACCCCATCGAGCACGTCTGGAATGCTCTTGTTCGACGCATCGCTGCACGTCTTCAAACCCCTACGACACTTCAGGAGCTCCGACAGGCACTGGTGCAAGAATGGGAGGCTATACCCCAGCAGCTGCTCGACCACCTGATCCAAAGTATGCCAACCCGTTGTGCAGCCTGTGTACGTGTGCATGGTGATCATATCTCATATTGATGTCGGGGTACATGCGCAGGAAACAGTGGCGTTTTGTAGCACATGTGTTTCGGGACGGTTTTCTCAACTTATCACCAATACTGTGGACTTACAGATCAGTGTCGTATGTATTCTCTATGTGCCTATGCTATTAGCGCCAGTTTTGTGTAGTGCTACGTTGTGTGGCACCACATTCTGCAATTATCCTTAATTTATGAGCATGAGTGTACTTCACGAAACTGCCAATGTCTGTGAAAGGTGGGCCATTGAGTGTAAAATACCTAAGAAACCAATTAATGCAGCGCTTTGCGAGGACGAGAGGCTGAGAGAAAGCACTCTGTCTTCAGGCCACAAGTGGCCCATCGGGACCATCCGACCGCCGTGTCATCCTCAGTTGAGGATGCGGATAGGAGGGGCGTGTGGTCAGCACACCGCTCTCCCGGTCGTTATGATGGTTTTCTTTGACCGGAGCCGCTACTATTCGGTCGAGTAGCTCCTCAATTGGCATCACGAGGATGAGTGCACCACGAAAAATGGCAACAGCGCATGGCGGCTGGATGGTCACCCATCCAAGTGCCGGCCACGCCCGACAGCGCTTAACTTCGGTGATCTCACGGGAACCCCTGCATCCACTGCGGAAAGGCCGTTGCCACAGAGGCTGAGAGAGACCGTAAAATATTTTTATCCAATGATTTACAAAATATATTCAAAACTAACTACGTGATTTTAAGAAATTTAGTATGTTATGGACGTATACGTAGCAATATAACCTATTTTCATATCTGCAGCCTGTGACGAAGATCTTAAAAATACAGCATTTAACTTTTTCAGTGGTTTTTTCTTATTACATTTCTCTTCTATTTCCTGTACAGATAATGTTAGTAAGAACTATATTTACAGCCATCCAGATGTACACGATGATAATACCAAATTTTTGTTACTTGAGAGGGCCCCGACGAGAAAGAAATAATGAGTAAACCATTGAAAGAAACAGACTTTCATTCCCACACGAAGCGGTAACATTTGTTAATTGCGTACCATGTTTACTTTCCATGTTACAAATGTTGCTCAATGTGACGACCATCTGCATCCACGACAGCCTGAAATCGTACTAAATATATCATTTCGGAACAGTCCGGAGCACTTTTAGAACGGTGGACCATGGAATGGACGTCTTTCGTGACGATTGTGCACTGTTTGACGATCACACATCGAGTCCTGCATTTTCAGCCACGCCAACAGTAACTTCTACAATAATATTTGACACAATTTACAACTGGCCTCTCACAAGAGCAATTTCCAAATCGCAAAATAATTCTAACTTCCGAATCGTGTTCTTCAACCTCGGTGTGGACAGATGACATCTCCGTATTCCTTTGACGCGTCGATACTCGTGAAGAGCAGTAGCACTATTGCTGTTGTTTCGACAACACACCTTTCCAAGTTAAGCCCGCCTCACTTTCTCCCCAAACCACATTGACTGTCTGCAACTGTAATATACACGTTGACTGCCTGCAACTGAAATATAAACGGACTCTTGTGTTCCAACCCCACGTCGCCGTACCAGTACCGGCGCCGGACTGCAAGTCATGACACTAACGCCACTAACAACGCAAATCCTGCATTCCTATAAAACTTTTTTTCCATACGACAAATATTTTTCCTCCTACTCTGGCTCAAGCAGCGAAAATTTAATTATAACCACTTTTATCTAACAGAATCCACAGCTGTTGCAAAAGCTGAGGGTTCATTTTCCTAGCTAATATATTTTTGAGAAATGTTTACGTTCTGCAGTGAGTCAGGAATGGTTATCCGGTTTGGAAATGCGATCGAGAGGAGAAAGGCGGTGGGTCACAGGCCCGTTTGACTGGCGAGAGAGTGGAAAGGAAATGAAAAATCTTACCTAGCAGAATTCGAAGTCACACCGTATATCTCTCAAAAACGGGCTTGGGAAGTCTAAGAATAATCTTTCGGCGCAGAAAGGACGAATGTTCTTGAGCAACCTACGTGTCTGTCCTCTAGTGATCGTGCAGATAAGTTTATGGAAATAAGGAATAGGCGCAGAAGCATTCATTTCTTCCACGCTCCATTCACGAGTGAAGAGAAGCAGACTTTAATGTATTTTTCTCTCAAAAGTATACTCTGCTACGCAGTGTACAGCGATTCGTGAGGTACGGGTAAACATGTAGCCTAGATGAATAAGTTACATATAAAATGAAAGAACACGAAGCACTGGTTCTTTAAAGTAATGCACCATTTTAGGCAGACAACGACGAAAAACTTGACCCAGTAAAACAAGAATTTAGCTCACTAAGCAAATACATTTCATTATCTGTTTACTTTTTTACTTGCATATTCAGTCTTATGTACTTTTATGAGATTATCCCTACCTTTTTTGCTCTCTTGGAGAACAGTATTAGATATTTTTTCATTTTTATGACATTATTCAGTTTTTTAATTAATTAGTTTTTTATGTTTTTGTCCTCAACGTAACTCGATTGGCTTACTAGTTAAATAAAGATTCTCATACGAAACGGTCTGGTTTTGCATTTAATTAAAATGTACCTTGGGTAGTGAGTAGTATTTGTTATGTACAACAATGCATGGACGAATAGGTGTTTAGTGTATGGATAAATAAGGGTAAATTGTTAATATTATATTTCGCTTTAGCTGCGTACATAGACGGAAAAAAATCGCAACACGAAGTAGAAGACGTACTAAATAAACGAAAGTTGGTAGGCGTGTTTTGTACAGTACATCTGAAAGATGATGTCCCCAGTCGCATAAGAGTGGCGCTAGAAGGGTCGCTACGAGGATGCAAATTCTTTAAATACACGCTGTAACGGTTGTGAGCGTTAGCTACCTTTGGGGTTGGATGTGGTGAATGGCTGTGAGCCCTATGGGACTGAACATCTGAGGTCATCAATCCCCTAGAACTTAGAACTACTTCAACCTAACATAAGGACATCACACACATCCATGCCCGAGGCAGGATTAGAACCTGCGACCGTAGCAGTCGCACGGTTCCGGACTGAAGCGAATAGAACCGCTCGGCCACCACGGCCGCCGGATGTGGTGAGTTGATGTTCAAAAATGCCTTGAAGGCGACAAACAACATCTCACTCAGTTTGAACGAGGGCGTGTAAAGAGCTACGAGAAGCTGGATATTCCTTCTGCGATACTGCAGAAAACTTTACATGAATGTAGGCACTGTACAAGATTGCTGGCAGCGGTGGTCACAAGGCGACCGCGCTCCGGACGGCTACGTGGCACCACCGTCTCGTTCTTGGTATGGCTGTGTGGCATCGTACTGCATCTGGAACAGCACTTTGAGCGGTAGTTGCCACCACAGTGACATACCAAGCTGTTACAAACCGGCTACATCAAGGACAAACCCGAGCCAGACTCTCTATAGCCTGCATTCCACTGAACCAAAACCACCGCCATTTGCAACTTCAGTGATGTCAGTCGAGAGCTCATAGGAGGGTAGTAGGACAGTCTGTTGTCTTTTCTGATGAAACCGGTTCTGCCTCGGTGCCAGTGATGGCTGTGTGTTGATCAGGAGGCCAGTTGAGGACCTGAAACCAACATGTCTCCGTGCTGGACATACTGGACCTACACCCAGAGTTGTGGTCTGCGGTACGACTTCGTATGACAACAGGAGCACTCTCGTGGTTATCACACCAGCCTGACTGCGAAACTGTCCGTCAGCCTGGTAATTCGACCTATTGTGCTGCATTAACACTCTACCGTCCGGCGACACCACAGTGCTGTCGTGCGCGAAATAGCGGTCAACGGCCGGCGACACCACAGTGGTGTCGTGTGCATAGTATCGCGCAGTGGCCGGCGACAGTTTATTATCTTTTGCATTCTGTTGGTGTTTTTTTTTTTAGGTGACAATAAATTACACACGTCAACAAGTTTCTGTTTTTATAAGTACTTGTGCCCTTTCATCATGGCAGACGAAAGAGACGATAGGATTATTTATGATGAATGCGCGGACGACTTGGGCGATTGGGAAGACATTGGATATAAAAAAAATGTAAGTGAAGCACACCTTGGGAAGATATTGAAATACGTCCAACAAGAATTCGGCGAACGCTACGGTTGCCAACTGATCCGGATGAATCATACGAAGAAGACAGTGCACAGTGGTCAGACTTTGATTTACCGAGGACCAATAATAAATTTGAAGGATATTTCCAAAAGATACACAGAGGGTCGAGGATATCGTAGAATTATATATTGGGTGCGATCTATTTGAATATATTAGCAACGGAAACAGCAAGTACTACAGTCAAAATTGCAATAGAAGGAAACTGGATAAAAAAAATTCCAAATCTGTCGACGTTGCGGGACCCGAACTTAGAAAATGGTTTTGGCTTGCTATCTTTGTGGGAATTGTAAAAAAAAGCAAGGATCGATTATTATTAGACCAAGAATTCGTTGATAGACACACCGATATTTCGCAAAACGATGTCCCGCAACCGATTAAGACGAATATTATAGTTTTTACATTTTTCCGACAACAACAATAAACCGGATAATGCCGACCGGCTTTTCAAAATGCAATTCGTAGCTGATTATTTTTCCAAAAAGTTTAAAGAAACGTTTAATCTAAGGAAAAACATCTCAACTGACGAAGGAATGATACCGTGGCGTGGACGGTTAAATTTTAATGTTTACAGTCCGTCGAAAATTACGAAATATGGCATACTCATTTGGATTCTATGTGATCCGAGTACGGGATACATTTCCTCATTCAAGACGTATATTTCATCGCTGGACAGCCTTTAGCAAAAACAGTGATGGAACTATTGACACCTTCTTATGGAAAGTAGCATCACCTTTACGTGGATAATTATTATGACAGTGTAGAACTTGCAGAGAAGTTACTTGAAAAGAAAATTAGAGTTTGTGGAACGATACGGCAAAATGGAGGATCCCCGGAAAAATTAAAGCGCCACGCAAATAAATTTGTACGAGACGTGCGGACGGCAAAGTGTTAATAAGGACCTATACAGGTGGTGTTTACCAATAGGATAACGCTCTCCAACATACCGCTGTTGTAACTCAGCGTGCTCTGCAGGTTGTAGATTAGATTAGATTAGTACTTGTTCCATAGATCATGGATACGACACTTCGTAATGATTTGGAACGTGTCAGGTTAATAAAAGCTGTCCATACAAGATATTACATTACACAAAATATTATATGACACTCAATATTTTTAATTTTTTAATTTTTTATTTTTTATTTTGCATTGACCTGCTCCATCGCCAGATCTGTCTCCAATCGAGTACATATGAGACATCATCGGACGACAACTCCAGCGTCATCTACATACAGCATTAACCGTCCCTGTATTAACCGTCCATGTGCAACAGATGTGGAACTCCATCACACAAACTGACATCCGGCGCTTCTACAACACAATGCGTGCACATTTACATGCTTGCAATCAACGTTCTGGAGGTTACAACGGTTATTAATGTACCAGCATTTCACGTTTGCAATGGCTCATCTCACGTCTACATTAGTCTGTGATTTTGCTATGTTTATCACTTAAATATTTACCTAGAAAAATTCGCGAAAGCTCATTACTCTACATTAAAATATTTTTTGGTATTGTGCTTTCTCATCCCTCAGTGTGTTTCAAATAAAAAAGACTCTGCTACTGTGAGATATGTGCGGCCGAGGTAATGGTTTAATATAGTGTGCGTATATATATATATATATATATATATATATATATATATATAGCATACTGACAGACCTATGCAAATCACTCTAGAACATCCTACACATGAAACGGGCAAAGGCAATGTAACCTGCTACTAAACGCGAATAACATCTCAGACACACGGCCATACAGCGACTCCCTCTCAAGCACACTCCAAGTCTCCAGCACAACACTCGCCGCACGCCAGTGCGCGCCAAACCAGGTCCATCGCAGTCGCCAGAAAGAAACAGTAATGCGCTCCTACAGTTACATAAGACACATAATTCAGAAAACTGATCGAAATGCCACTTATTATTATTATAATTATATAGTTACACGCCAACTAAGGACCACCTCAATATAACTGTATATTTCTCTTTCCCTTTACCTTCTTCCAAAATTCCTTCAGTTTCTCAGAATGAGCTCTTTTCCTACCTAAACATCTGACATCATTTGTTTTCCTGCTTGTTTTTATGACGCTTAGCGTCGGCGCCAAATGATATGTGCGCGAGTGGTAGACATGCGTTCAAAATACAGATCTGTTCAGAAAGGTGCATGGGAACTGAAGCATAAATCAAACATGAAATTAATAAACAAATATCACCGTAAAATAGATACACTGTAAATACACAACTTATACTTTGAAGATCTGCATGAGGTTCAGTACAAAGTCCTTTGCCTACGGATGGCGTTGACAAGCACAACTGTAAGTCTCTGTGCAATATTTCTGTTAAGCCTGACTGAAGTCAAAGTTCCACAAAGGTAATTGTCCTAGCCATGAGCTGATGTCTCTGAGGCTTGGTAACCACTGTATAGCCATGTACGTCACTATAGTGCGAAGTGACCAAACTGGGGTCGTCGTGACGTAGGGCTATGACTCGATGAGTGGCGACTACTGGGAACAGACTGGCCGACCCCCCGAAGAGTAACTGAGCCTGCCGCTGCAGACGGCCCCTCTACACACGGTCGAGTCTCGCGCCCTGGTGGCGCTGCCACACAGAGGGCGTGGGCGTGGCGCCGCGCAGGGTTGAACGCGCCCACTGCAGTAGTTACCGCTGGTGGACGGCCGCTGCACTTGTGCTGACAGGTGCGGAGTCTTCGACGATGAAGGTACACTGTGTGGTATAGATTGTGCAACGATACCACAGTTTTAGCTTCATGAAAACCTTTGAAGTTCTTCACTTCTAGTTTGAATTTGTCTCTGTTGAGGAAGGTCTCCTGCTCAATATGCATTTCTTCTAAGTACTTTTTAGTCGTGCCTCTCCACCCATTTTCTTTGTCTGTTTTCCTGTTTGTGTGGATCTTCTCTCTTAATCTGTCTTCCATCATTTTCTCTAGATGTCCATAGATTGTAACACGTCTTTTCCTCATCTCATCTGTTACCTTATGGCAGAATGAGTATTTCCTTATTTGATCTCAAAACCCAACAGCCATCTTTGTTCTTGGTTGCACCTAATATTTTTCGCAGGATTCTTCCTTCTATCTTCTATCTACTCTTTCCAAATCTTCTAAAGCCCTTTTGCATCTGGATAAAAGTAGTGTTTCTGACCCATAGATACTTCTGGTTTTACAACTATGTTATAATGCCTTACTCAACATCTTTAGAAAAACAGTTTATATTGTACAGATTTCTCACTTTCATGTATGCTCTTTTCATCCTTTCAGCACTTATTTTAATTGCGTCTTTTTCACTTTTTATGCTAATATTATCACCCAGGTTGCTTTTTAAAATACTTGGCGAGTTACTTTCATTGCCACATATATATTATCTAATACATTAATATAAAAATGACACTGTGACACACGTATGTGTATATCTCACGTACCTTTCACGATTACCGTGGCACAGATATTTCGCAATAAAAACTGTAATAACCTCAAGAGACACTACCGATTTCTAGACGATAAGGACACGGCCACCCATGATATCCACCTACATTGAACCAAAATTCCGTCTTCTAGTTGCATGGCCAGTTCCTGATTAGCCATTGACATTTATCCATCGTTCTCTACGTTGGGATACGCACTTCCCTTTCCATCTAGTTTTACAGGTAATTTATGTCCGGAACTTTTACGCAGAAATTCTCTCTGCCTGTCTCCCTCCTTGCCCTTCATTATTATAACATTATTGCAATATCAACGTGGGAGGTGATAACCATGAAGCAGAAAAGCACGAACAAAATTAATTACGTGACTTTAGAAGTTTCGATATTTGATTTAATTATTTATTTTGTTGCTTTTTACGTTTTACGGTATTGTTTTTCATTGCACAATCATTCCAAATCCTGAAATATGCTTTATTGTGTTCTCTTGTTTGCAGCGTGAGTTTCACTGGTATATGTTTTAACGTTGACAATAATCTGATGGATGAGCCAGGTGTAGAATAAGATCGTAAATGAAAACCTGTAAATTCAGTACCTGAGTGAGTATTCCTATTTCTTTGAGAACCTGTTATTAGCATTACATGTCCCAATGTTCGAAAATGCAGAAACTGTGAAAGAAAAGTTGAGAGTATAAACGAGAATTCTGTGTATCCCATTAGGCTTTCGCTATGAGAACGGCGTCGTTCGCGGAGTCATTCTTGTACACTGATTGGCCAGAAGATTATGAGCACCGACCTGTATCAATATAATCCCTCCAGGCAACAGCAGCGTCACCTGGCGAAGAATGTCTGCTAGTCAGACACACGCACGTTGCTTGTAGTATCAGTGAGCGTGCTGTTTGTGTGTAGAATGGAAGGCGAGCGATCTATCTGAGTTTGACTGAGGAAAGATTGTGAAGGGCCGGAGTCTCCGCACGGGAATTTCGGAAACTGCACGACTTGTCAGGTGTTCGAGGAGTGCTTTGGTGGGTGTCTTCAACACGTGGCGAAACCAAGGTGAAACCACGTCCAAACGTCGTGGCATTGGGCGTCCACCCCTTGTTATAGACGTCGGACGTCGTAGGCTGAGCAAACTGGTTAAACAGGACAGGCGGCGAACTGTGGCGGAACTAACATCAGACTTCAATGCTGGGCAGAGTACAAGTGTGTCTTTACACACAGTGCACCGAATACTCCTAAAAATGGGCATCCGCAGCCGACGACCCATGCATGTGCCAATGTTAACACGACGACATCGGCAACTACGACTGAAATGGACACGTGACTACCGCCACTGGACGTTGGTACAGTGGCAGAGCGTTGCTTGGTCTGATGAATCTCGATGCGTTACTCATCAAGCCCTTGGGAGGGTGCGAATCCGTCGTTTTCCAGGGGAACAGCTTCTCGACATCTGTACTACGGGACGAAGACAGGCTCTCGGCGGCTCCACCGTGCTCGAGGAACATTCACGTGGCCATACATGGTTCCAGCGGAGCCCGTGCAAGGCACCACGACGGATGACGATCACGTTTCCCGATTACAGTGACATTTTTCAGCAAGATAATACGCCATGTCACAAGAGCAGGGGTGTGATGGAGTGGTTTGAGAAAAACAATGGCGAGTTCCAGTGGATGTACTGGTCTCCCAACTCGCCAGATCTGAACCCGATCAACACGTCTGGGACGTGATTGAACGTGGCGCCAGAGCCCATCACTCTCTCCGTGGAATTTATGGGAATTAGGTGACTTGTGTGAGTATATGGGATGCCAACTCTCTCCAGTGTCCTACCAAGGTCGCACTGCTTCCATGCCACGACGTTTCGCCGCTGTTATCCTTTCCAAAGATGGACATGTCGGCTATTAGGTATGTAGTCATACATATAAATGTACAACTACATGGATACTCTGCAAATCACACTTAAGTGCCTGGCAGAGGGTTCATCGAATCTCCTTTACAATAGTTCCCTATTATTCCAATCTCGATCAGCACGCGGAGACAGAGAACACCTATATCTTTCTGTGAGAGCTCCATTTCCATTACTTTATTATGATGATCGTTACTTCTCCTGTAGATCGGCATCAAAAAAATATTTTCGCATTCGGAAGAGAAAGCTAATGATTGAAATTTCGTCAGAAGATTCCGCCGCAACGAAAAACGCCTTTGTTTTAATGATGTCCACCCCAATTCCTGCATCATATTACTGACTCCCACTCTCTCCTCTATTTCGCGACAGCCTTTGGTTTGCCTCCCCACAACATTTTTTGTTTTTTTTTCCAGTTTAAAATGTTCGTAATTGTAATTCCTAAGTATTTAGTTGAATTTACGGCCTTATTTACTGATTTATCGTTTAACCGAAGTTTAACGGATTCCTTTTAGCACTCATGTAGATGACATCATACTTTTCATTATTTAAGGTTAACTGCCAATTTTCGCACCATACAGATATCCTTTCTAAATCGTTTTGCAATTGGTTTTGATCTTCTGATGACATTAGTAGACGAAAAACGACAGCATCATCTGCAAACAGCTTAAGACGGCCGCTTAGATTGTCTCCTAAATCGTTTATATAGATAAGGAACAGCAGAGGGCCTATAAGACTACCCAGGGGAACCACAGAAATCACTTCTGTTTTACTGGGTGACTTTCCATCAATTCATACGATCTGTGATCTCTCTGAGGAGATTACGATTCCCGTCACAGAACCGAGACGATAGTCCATTAGAACGCAATTTCACTTCAAGCTGCTTGTGTGGTACAGTGTTACAAACCTTCTGGAAATCTAAAGACACAGAATCAATTTGAAATCCGTTGTCAATAGCACTCAACACTTCGTGCGAATAAGGAGCTACTTGTGTTTCCCCCAGAACGATGTTTTCTAAATCCGTGTTGACCATACTTCCATAGACCGTTCTTTTCGAGGCAATTCATAATGTTCTAATACAATATATGTTCCAAAACCCTGCTGCATATCGACTTTAATAGTATGGGCCTATGGGTTACGCCTTCTAAGTTTCTTGAATATTGGTGTGGCTCATGCAACTTTCCAGTCTTTGGGTACGGATCTTTCGTCGAGCGAGCGTATGCGTATGTATATGATTGTTAACTATGGAGCTATTGCATCAGCGTACTCTGAAAATCTTACTGGTATACAGATTTGACTGGGACACTTGCTTTTATTTAGTGATTTAAGTTACTTCACTAGTCCGAGGATATCTACTTCTGAGTCACTCATATTGGCAGCACTTCTTGATTCGAATTCTGAAATATTTAGTTTTTCTTTGGTGAAGAATTTTTGGAAGGCTATGTTTAGTGACTCTGTTTAACTGTCGTCTATAGTGTTTCCATTGCTATCGCGCAGGGAAGGCATTGATTGTGTCTTGTCGCTAGCATAGGACAGAATCTCTTTGGATTTTCTGTCAGGTTTGGGGACAAAGTTTCGTTGTGGAAACGATTACAAGCATCTCGCATTGAAGTTAGCGCTAAATTTCGAACTTCTTTAGAAGGTAGGAAATCTCTCAATTTCAGTCGTTACTATTTCTTTGAATTCAAGCCACATTTGGTCTACACTTAGAAGTACATTGTTAATTTGGAAGGAGTGGAGAGTGTCTCTCGGGAAGGCGTCAAGCGAATTTTTATCTGATTTTTTGAATAGGTACATTTTTCGTATATTTTTGGAGGATTTAGGGGTTACAATATTCAGTCTCCCTACGACAACCCTGTCTTCAATAATCCCTGTATCCGTTTTGTTACGTGTTATTAGCTCAGGATTATTTGTTGCTAAGAGGTCAAGTACGTTTTCACAAGAGTTTACTATTCGCGTGGGCTCTTGAACTAACTGCTCGGAATAATTTTCAGACAATGCGTTCAGCACAATTTCGGAGGATGTTTTATGCGTACGTCCGGTTTGAATCATGTGTTTTCGCCAACATATCGATGGTAAATTGAAGTCACCACAAACAGTCTGGCACGTGTCTGAAATGAAACTTAAGTTTTCTTTAAACCTTTCAGCATTTGCATCATCTGAATTAGGATGTCGGAAAAATGATCCAATTATTGTTTCATTCCGGTTGCCGAGAATGACCACTGGTCATACTGACTCACAGGAACAATCTTCTTCAATTTCGCTACGAGATAAATCACTTCTAACAGCAAAAAAGACGCCATCGCGAAGCGTGTTTAGCCTATACTTTCTGAACATCGTTAAGTCCATAATGTTTTTGCTGATCAGTGTATATTTTCAGTATAAAAAAGTACCTATAAATCACATCTTAAGTAGGAAATATCTTTACTTTTAATCTTGCACAGTGATTTTTCGCATCCTGCGAGACCTTCCTCAGCTGATTTTGTTCATGTCTGTGATTTCAACGCAATCTATCACTTGGTTTTGTGCACTGAAGTCAGTAAAATAGTGTTATACACCTCATGTAATTATTTATGTATTGTAAAAACATGAGAAGCTAATTAAAGAATATTTGCTTACTAATAAATATATGTAACTATACAAACGTGCGTACAACGCACTGGTGTGCAAACTTAAGGACGAAAGTAGCTTTTGCATGATATATCACTGCCAAGTAGCACAGCTCGATTAACTTGTGCCATACATAGAAAGAACTGCTGCAGTGTAGTGCAGAAGGTAACTGAAAAAATAACGCAATGTGACAAAGAGATCAGACAGTTTTATTCAAAGACAATAATTACACTGAAGCCATCGAGCTCTTGATGGTCCTCTGGACTCTACAAAAGGCGGGACATAGTCCTTAAAAGGGTGTTCTCTTGGTAAGGATTTCCTGTGGCAGGGCGTTCCGTTCCTCCATTAGTGCGATTGACAACTGCTGCACGGTCATTGGTGCATGTGGTCGGCCAGCGGCACGTCTCCAAAATGCATCCCACACCTTCTAGTTAATACTAGACAAAAATCAAATCTGCATGTGGAATGCACTTCCTTGACTCTTGTGCAGAAAGGAGTGCACTATTCTGCTGCATCCATTTTCAATAAACTACCACAAGAACTCAAAAATCTTAGCAGCAGCCCAAACGCTTTTAAGTCTAAACTGAAGAGTTTCCTCATGGCTCACTCCTTCTATTCTGTCCAGGAGCTCCTGGAAGAGCTGAAAAATTAAGCAAATTCCAGTGTTACATTGTTGATTTTCTTTATTTAAACTTACGAATTGTCGCCTGAATACGTTTCTTGTATTTCATTTTATCTGTTTCTACTATCGTGTTATAATTTCATGTATTGACTCGTTCCATGACCATGGAGACTACTCCTTAATTTGGTCCCACGGAACAATAAATAAATAAATAAATAAAATTAACCTTTCAGACCTTCTGGCTGTCATTTTTTACATTAACTTTCACTGTGTTTTAGCTGCAACAGAAGTATTTTTCTCCAACGGAAACTTGAAGCACACATTTGTGAATGTTCAACATTTCCATGAAGCGCAAGTGCTGCCAACCGTTGGGCATCATTATAAAAATATCAGCAAATCAGTGTAGCAGTGCGCATCAGCTCATGACCACCAGAATACACGGATGTGGTTCGTTCGCTATATTCCACTGTCTAATTGAAGATTGTTATTGTTATTTTGCATGATAATAATTGAATGGTCATTTTGTTTATTACAACAGAGATTTTTTCGTAATTATTTATTGTAGTCCATAAAATGAAGCTAACAAGGGGACCCTCCATACTCTTAATCACGGATTTTGATGCGCTTCAAATATGTTGTAGAGGCACTTACTCTGAGTACCTGGCTATCCGGTTTTTTTAGCGACGGGTCTTGGTTTTTGAGAAAATCGATTTGGAAGTTTATTGCCTGCTTTGTATATCTGTAGCAAAACATACATTCCGACCAAGTAAGCGTAGCGCAGCGGTAAAGGTTCACGGCTACCGCGCTGGAGGTACCGTGTTCGAATCCTGCTCGCGTAGTAGATTTTCGGCGTATTTACTGGAATTTGTGATTTCACCTTTTGATTTTTCGTTCAACTCGTCTATTTGCGGATCTTCTTCCGGCTGCATTACTCCAGAAACATTTGGTTATTCCATTTCACAGAATTTTTCTAACAAACGGCACTAGAGACGCTTTGCGAGCAACTGATTCTGTAGTTAGATGCGAACGTAAAGGAATGCGACTCGCACCCTCATTCGCAGCAACTAGGAGCCGGGGTTCCCGTTATGGCTAACGGTATTCAAGGGAGAGGGGACGATAATGGGCGGATGGTTCAAATGGCTCTGAGCACTATGGGACTTAACATCTGTGGTCATCAGTCCCCTAGAACTTAGAACTATTTAAACCTAACTGACCTAAGGACATCACACACATCCATGCCCGAGGCAGAATTCGAACCTGCGACCGTAGCAGTCGCGTGATTCCGGACTGAGCGCCTAGAACCGCTAGACCACCGCGGCCGGCGATAATGGGCGGAGATCTATTTCAGGTAATACAAGAAGCGACCGTTGTACGAACATTTCGAACCCCTACTGCGAACCACAAACGGAATGAATATTTGAAAAATTAATATCTGAATATATCTTTAAAATTTCGCACACCTTACACTGTTTGTTGATATTATTTGAAATAAAATTGAAAAGTTCGGTCGATTAAAAAAAAAAAAAGACCCCAGCAGGATTCGAACAGGGTACCGCTGCGCTACGGTGACTTGTTTGGAATGTATGTTTTGCTACAGGTATACAAAGCAGGCAATGAACTTCAAAATCGATTTTCTCAAAAACCAGGGCCCATCGCTAAAAAAACCGGATACGCAGGTATTCAGGGTAAGTGTTTCTAGAACATCTTTGAAGCGCAACAAAATACCTGATTTACAGTATGAAGGGTCCCCTTGTAAGTGTACGAAGTATGTTTAAAAACGGGTACATACTTTTGTATAAATCTTGCACCTATAATCATTAGAATGTTACCTTAGAACATTACCACACAAAGAGAAATTTTCCTTCCTCCTAAAAAGATTCAGGAATGGAAGGGTTAAGGTCGGAGAAACGAGCAGGTCAGACCATTCGCCGAATATCCGCTCGTTCCAAGAGCTTCTCCACCTGCTCTATTCGATTCGGACGCTCATTGTCATCTATAAAAATGAAGTCAGAGCCGAATGCACCCCTGAGAAGACGCAAATGGGGAACGGACTATGGTGTTACAATAACGTTGGAGGTGAATGTTCCGTGTTCGACGATCTGGAGGTCAGAACGCCCATGCAGCATTATGCTTCCCCATACCATAATACCTGGGCCACCAATATGATCATATTCGACAGTGCTGAACGTACCCTTATACGGCGAGAGATGGGAACACGTAATGACCCAGAGACATTATCAAACATGATCGTTTTCATGGTCCAGGTATTAAAGTGTGGGGAGGCATAATTTTACACGGAACACTCACCGGTCAGTGCTATTGTGATACTGTACTCCTTCCCCATGAGGGTCTTTCCAGGAGTGAATTCGACAGTGACTTCATTTTTATGGATGACAATGCGCGACAGCATCGAACAGTGTATGTAGGGGACGTCTTGGAACGACAGGATATTCGGCGAAATTGACTGGCCAGCCCGTTCTCCCAACTTAGATCCCATTGAACCCTAGTGGGATGCGTTGGGGAGATGTATTGCAACACGTCGTAATACACCGATGGCCAACCAGCAGTTACTGAGCCCGCTGGTGGGAGAATGGAATGCGCCACCAGAAGTGCATCTTACCAAATTTTTGGCCAGCGTGGGAGCACTGACTTCAATGTAATAATTGTCTCTGAATAAAAGTGTCATTTCTGTTCGTATTGCCGGCCGCTGTGGCCGAGCGGTTCTAGGCGCTTCAGTCTGGAACCACGCGACCGCTACTGTCGCAGGTTCGAATCCTGCCCCGGGCATGAATGTGTGTGATGTCCTTAGGTTAGTTAGGTTTAAGTAGTTCTAAGTTCTAGGGGACTGATAACCTCAGATGTTAAGTCCCGTAGTGCTCAGAGCCATTTGAACCATTCTTTTGTTCGTCTCCTTCCGTGTTTCTGTCAGTTACCTTCTGTGGTATATTGAAGCATTTTTTTCCATGTATGGTCCAAGTTTCATTGAGCTATGTTGCTTGTTAGTGACACATCGTGCCAAAGTTTCTTTCAGCCTTAAGCATTGCACACCAGTTTACATATTCTGCATATTTCAGGTCCTGAGAACAAGTATTTGCGGACACAGCGTTGTCATCTGTGCTCACGATTCCAAATTAGTAAGAAGATCGAGAACTATTTATACAGGAAGTTGTACAATTATAAAGGAAGTTCAGAATCGGCACACACTCTGCTGCAGAGTGACTATTCACTTAGGAAATCATTCCCTAGGCTGTGACTAACCAGTTCTCCGTAATATCCTTTCTTTGAGTCTTAGTTGCGCAAGGTATACAGGAGTACTTCTTTGAAGCCTGGAGCGTACAAGAGCGGTATTGGTGGATGTGAAGCTGTGAGTCATGCTTCTGTAGCTTACCCCCATAGAGCCCTTGTTCATGAAAGGCATACGCCCCAGGTTCGAGTCCCAGTCCGCCGCACAGTTTTACGCTGCCATTTAAAATATCGTTCAGTGTGAGTTGGCAGATGGCGACAGGCAGTGCCAGGTCGCTGACGCAGGACGCTCTCACCGAATCAACACTCCGGCACGGCCTTTCTACATGTGCAGTCACTTCTTTACAACCAGACTGCAGCCAAGTTTCCGGTTGCTAGGACTCTCTCTCCCTCTCTCTATCTGTCAAACCTGTCCCCCCGCAGTCTCCTCTCCCTCACCGCGCATATCACTTTTGCTATTTCTTGCTCTTCTGTGTTTTTACAGTTGCTCCCTTTAGCGCAGTCTCTTTAGAACTCATTCAATTACTAGTCGTAACATTGCGTCTGTTTGATGACTACTACCTTCAACACAATTATTCCCCAACCGCAAATTCTGTTAGTCGCTGTTAAGTATACTAATCATTTTTGTTTTTATTTATTACTGAAACTGTATATGAACCCACTCTAGGGTACCGCAGGTCGTCAGGTCTGATCATGAAGTGTTTCAGTAATATAGTTCTGTTTCATTTACGTGGTATGTTTGAACCATATTATGCACTGCGCAGCAATTATTTTACTACATGAATAATTCTATGCTAGCATCCGAACGTCAGTCACAGTCTAGCAAAGGAGGATATATTTCCGAACAATGCGTGGAAGGGTTACAAAATAAGTAGGATAGATATACAGCAGGTCTAAAAAACTCATAATTAGTAATCTGTAGATAGATATGTTTTCAAAAGTAACAAAAATGAAATCATAATCTACAACAACATAACAAGTAACAGCGGTTACTCTCAAAAAGACATTTCAAAAGCTCTATTGATAATCGATTCCATTTCTGAACGAGTTGTGCGAAGATCTGGAAGAGTCTTCGGTGACTACTGACAGTTGCAATACCATCAGAGCCTAACACATACTGCCCTATAGGGTCCAGACCGGAAAATCCACTGGCCACTCCATGTGGTTGATGTATACAAGGTGTTAGAAACGCCCCGTTACAAATTTCTAGCTGTGGCCGAGCGGTTCTAGGCGCTTCAGTCCGGAACCGCGCTGCTGCTACGGTCGCAGGTTCGAATCCTGCCTCGGGCATGGATGTGTGTGATGTCCTTAGGTTAGTTAGGTTTAAGTAGTTCTAAGTCTAGGGGACTGATGACCTCATATGTTAAGTCCCATAGTGCTTAAAGCCATTTGAACCATTTTTGAACAAACTTCTAGGACTGGAAAAGTGGAGTGAGTACATAATATTTAGAATTGGAACCCACGTCTGGAATCGTACCGTTTACGTACTACAGCCGTTTGAAAACCTGTTGGTAACGCAAACACCTTTACAAATAATTGATGAGGTGTGGCCTAGTACATCACTTATTTTACAGTTCCACTCATTAATAACCAAAGAAACAAGCGCAGTGCCCGGCGAAGGTACCCTTTCTCGAAGCCGTTGCGTAATTGTGGCGAAAAGGATATGCTACGGAGTCCGACGTTGCGGAGTACGATCTTTATAAAGGCGACGGGTAGCTCTTACACTACCGTGAGCTTCGGCATACGGAAGGATCATGTCGGTGTATTTTGCAAATTTTTACCCAAGCAAATTGCTCTAGCACTCGCAGACGCAGAAATGAGCTCACAACACGTGAGAGAGGTAGGACAGACGTCGAGTGTCATCAAACGATCCGGCATAAGGACCCTCCACCATGACTACACTGTTGCATACCTACCTAGCAAACATGGTTTCAAGCGACTGTAGCACGGAAGCGGTACCTTTCCGAACATGGATTCCAGTTCAAAATATTATGTACTCATTCCCCTATACAAGTCCTAAAAGTCTGTAATGGGACGGGGGGGGACCGACGACGAACAGTATATATACGCGAGGCATTTACCTGTCGGAGTAATTTGTCGCGAACGGCCATTATCAAGCATGACAAATAACTGTGGGTTAAGTGCACTTATGAAAATGGCAGTGAACTATTGCGATATTGGTGCAAGAACTACTTTGGTTATGTCATCTTATGAGATGTAACATGTCACTTAAATTACTTCTTTAGTGATAATGTGAATTTCTTTCCGAACAACCTTGGCGCCGTCAGTGATGAACGTGGAGAACAGTTCAACGAAGACATTTCTCAAACAAAAAAGCCTTATCGAAGCAAATGGAGTGTTGTACAGTTGCCTTATTACTGTTGGTTCTTTTAAAGAGTCGTTACTGAGACAAAACACCGGAGAAAATTGGGAAGGAAATATTTTTAAGTATAATCCTTCTCGTTTTTGTCATGATCCCTTTGTGTATTTACTGATTTCTTTCTTTTTTCTTAGCTGTTTCCATTTGGAGGTCTGTTTGCAAGGGCACATCATTATTCCAGAAACATATAATACATAGGCTGTCGTAAGCATTTACAAACGATTTTATTGCATGAAAACAGAGTCCGGTAGAGAAATAATGAAGTTAGATCTGATATGGATTCAGGGGGAAATTATCTTCAGAAACGGTCATGTTGATGTTGCAAATAGAAAAATTTTATTAGTACAGATATTTTGATTTAAATTGCCCATTGTTTCCCTTAATGGATTCAGTTAAATGCCGGGAAATTTCTTCTTGCGGATTCCCTGTTTCCCATATACATATTTTGCCAGGTTTCTGTCGTACATGATCTACGCATCGCTTGTCGCAATTCTCACGCACAATCTTTTTCTTACTCATGCATATTTGCTCTAATGGTAGGTGTCAGTTTCTCTTTCCTCCTTCATATCTGCTGATGGAGTGTGATTTGTTTGGAGAACCAATGTAGCATCGAATGGGGCATTTTAAAGTTACAGAAACACCCCTCCTCCCCCGTGCATTCTCGAGGGAGCTTTGTAAAACTTGCTTGCCTTAGTTTAGGGGTTCATTTGCTGACACTGAGGGATCTACTGGTCTCTAAACACCTCGTTCTGCTATCATGTTGCCGGCTGAAGTGGCCGTGCGGTTAAAGGCGCTGCAGTCTGGAACCGCAAGACCGCTACGGTCGCAGGTTCGACTCCTGCCTCGGGCATGGATGTTTGTGATGTCCTTAGGTTAGTTAGGTTTAACTAGTTCTAAGTTCTAGGGGACTAATGACCTCAGAAGTTGAGTCCCATAGTGCTCAGAGCCATTTGAACCATTTGCTATCATGTTGTATCCAGAAGCAGTTCACACACAGACTGACAGTCTCGTGTGCGAGTATCACATACTCAGATTCAACGTGCTCTCCGCCCAAAACTACAGCAAAACCTGTGGAGATGGATGAAATCACGAGGGAGGAGGTAGGCACTGCGTTTATTCCATATACAGGCGCACTCTCGGGGAAAATTGCCCGCATTTTGAAGAAACACCGGGTCGGAACTGTGTTTTGTTCTCCGAATAAAACTCGTGCACTGGTGGGGTTCAAAATGGTTCAAATGGCTCTGAGCACTATGGGACTTAACTTCTAAGGTCAACAGTCCCCTAGAACTTAGAACTACTTAAACCTAACTAACCTAAGGACATCACACACATCCATGCCCGAGGCAGGATTCGAACCTGCGACCGTAGCGGCCGCGCGGTTCCAGACTGTAGCGCCTTTAACCGCTTGGCCACCACGACCGGCCACTGGTGGGGAGCGCCAAAGATGACCTCGGTTTGAGGAAGGCCGGCGTGTACCAGATTCCGTGTCAATGTGGCAAGTCGTATATTGGTCAGACGATACGTGAACGATGGAGGATAGATGCCGTGAACACCAGAGGCACACTCGACTGATGTATCCGAGCAAGTCGGCGGTCGCTGAACATTGTTTGACGGAAAATCACGCTATGGAGTATGAACGCACGAGGATTCTGGTACAGACGTCGAGATACTGGGACAGCGTTGTTAGCGAGGCCATCGAAATTCACACCAATGACGACCTCATAAATCGTGACTGTGGCTTGGGAACCAGCGATTGGGTTAATCAAGAGTAAATCGAGCAAACGTATAGTTGTGACGACCACGGCGGACAGAGCCATCACATCGACGTCATCTCAGACGCCGTCGCAATCTGTTCCACCGCGCGACCGTGGCGAGGGTCGCGGACGGCGGAGGCAGCGCGCCGCGGGCGGAGGGTATTTAAATCGGCCGCCGCCGCGACAGAACCCAGTTCCCTCTGAGCAGCCATAGCGTACGGATCTCCGTGCCGGCACGTTCACAGGAGCTCAGTCCGTCAGTTCATCTGATGATGGCGACATGTATGATCGCCGAAATATTATGCACGTTGGACACTGTAGACCGGTAGTACACCCGTGAATATTTTGATTATCAAAAACGCCGGGAGAAACTCAAGAATCACAATTCTAATTTGACTCTGGACACTCTGTATCTCTTACCAACCTGTTAGCCGTACATGACTTCGGTATATCCAAGTAACATTCACAACAGAAAGAACCAGACTGAAAGGAGCAACTCTCGTTATTTAACGATGCTGTGTTTTGCGCTATAACCAAGAATTCGAGGAATTCATTCCAGTGCCAGTTATCGACGTTCCCGTAGCGCGAAAATAGGTTCAGATAGTTAACGTCATTTAAGCAGTGCCCAGATGATATACATTTTGATTCCAGCACAGAATTCTAGTCATTTTCTTTCGCGCAATGAGTATTGTTTCCCTAAAGTGTGGAGTTACCCCAAAATATTATCGTACATAAAACCAATTAATGAAAACTCACCGTTTTCTATGTTCCTAAAACTTTCAGTTATTGTTGTAACAAGATTTACGGTAGGGTTTTTCCGCCCAGCAATTTATTTGTTCAGTACACCGATCGTAGGAATGGTATACACTGATGAACCAAAACATTATGACCACGTGCTCAATAACTTGTTTGTCCGTCTTTGGAACGAAGTACGTCACTGATTCTGCGTATTAGGGATCCGACAGTTTGTTGGTAGATATGTGGAGGTATGTAGCGTTAGATGCCTACGCACAGGTCACGTAAGTCAGATAAGTAATTGGCTGCTGAACTGCGTACGCGGTGATGGCATCCAGTAGCGACTTACATCAGGCGGATTTCGTCGCCGAACATCGACGTGAAGTCACTACAACGGTCCTCAAACCACTATAGCAAGGTTCCGGTTCCAAGACACGGACAATTATACTGCTGAAAGATAACATCGCCGTCAGGGAATACATCAAGCATGAAGAGGTGCAGAGGTTCGCAGCTGTCAGCTTGTCTTCTATTACTACCACGGGTCCCACGCAAATTCAGGAGAATGTCTCCCACACTGCTCCATTAAGCCTGTGTTACTAGTGTGCTGCATATTTCGAGCCGCCGTTCACCTCGATGATGGCGTTTGTGGATCGACCATCGACCTAGTGTAGCAAAAATGCTGCTCACTCGAAGAGCCGACGGTTGAATCCCAATGGTCCCGTATCCACTGCAATCGTAATTGAAGACGTCGTTGGGTGAATATGTGAACACGTAGGGATGGTCTGCTGCGAATCTCCATGTTCAACAATGTATGATGAATAGTGTGCTCCGAAACACTTGTGCGTGCACCAGCGTTGTGCTCTTTCGCCAGAAATGCCACAGATCACCATCTATCCTACTTTACAGAGCAGACAAGATTCCGAAACCACGTTCTGTGAGGAGTCGTGGACGTCCAACCATTTAGAGCCTAGCGGTAATTTCAGTGTTCTTCTACCTCTTTCCGTAGTTGCTCACGATAGTAGCATGTGAGCAACCGATCAATTCCGCCGTATTCGAGAGACTCGTTTGCAGGCTCTGCGTAATAATAATCCGCCCTTCGTCAAAGGCGCTTATTTCAGTGGATTTCCCCATTTGCCGCCCACATCTTCGCTATTGTGATCCGTCGTCCGTGTCTGCTCTGCTTACACGCTTTTGTTACCAGGTGTCACCTAGCGTCGCGGCGGGCAATGGTCATAACGTTGTGGCTTATCAGTGTATTTGGCATTACAAAGACGGATGAGATGTGTTTTATCTAACTTCAAAGCTAACCTCTTTCTACATATTCAGTTAACAACTATCACAAAGACATAATTTACTAATTTGTCTCTGAATACACCTCTAGTCGACAAGTGAACAGTACTTATATAATGTGCAAAATGGAGTGATGTTGCTTCTTGACTCAAAAAATTGGTTCATTATCAACATAGAGCAAGAACATGGCGGGAACGTTAATCGATCCTTGCAGAAGGGTTATTGTAATTTTCTGCAGGAAGACGATGTTATGTCTCTGATAATTATTGGGGCAGGCTAGTATAGCTTTCTTCAGGCACTTGAACTAAACCAGGCATGTAACGAACCACGTATTCTATATATGTGAAACATCCTAACCACGACAGGCTTATTCTGTATTCCGAAGGCCATGAATGAATTAGTTTTGTAGCGTTAGTTGGACGCACTTGACACTTTCGAGTTTGGTTCTGGAGGGTGTGGTGGGCGATGGACTGGGAGGGGGGGGGGAGGGGGTACAGTTTGTTACTCTCTCTTGCCCAGTCTCCACCGCCACCCCCAAACATACATCGTCACCCACACTATAAACGTCCCACTGCAGTGTTTTCTTTTTTCTTTTTTTGATGGGTCTTCAATCTGCTGACCATGGAAGTATTTCCCTGATGTCTTAAAACACGTCCTATCATCCTGTCCATTCTTTTTGACAGTGTTTTTCATGTTTTGCTTTCCTCGCCGATTCTGCGGAGTACGTCCTCATTCCTTACCTTCTTAGTCCATCAGATTTTCAACATTCTTCTGTAGCTCCACAACTCAGGCGCTTCGATTCTCCTCTGTTACGGTAGCTCCACAACTCAGGCGCTTCGATTCTCCTCTGTTACGGTTTTCCCACAGTCCATGCCATACATTGCTGAGCTCCAAATGTACATTCTCGGAAATTCGTTCTCAAATTAAGGCCTATGTTTAATGGTTCAAATGGCTCTGAGCACTATGGGACTTAACATCTTAGGTCATCAGTCCCCTAGAACTTAGAACTACTTAAACCGAACTAACCTAAAGACATCACACACATCCATGCCCGAGGCAGGATTCGAACCTGCGACCGTAGCAGTCCCGCGGGTCCGGACTGTAGCGCCCCCTATGTTTAATACCAGTAGACTTCTATTGGCTAGGAATGCCCTTTTTGTCAGTGCTTGTCTGCTTTTTATGTCCTCCTTACTCCATCCACATGGTTTATTTTGCTGCCCACATAGCAGAATTCCTTGACTTCGTCTACTTTGTGATCACCAATTCTGATGTTAAGTTTCTCGCTGTTCTCCTTTCTGCTAATTCTCGTTATTGTAATCTCTCTTCGATTTGCTCTCAGTCCATATTCTATTAAACAGACTCTATAATTCTTCTTCACTTTCACTGAGGATAGCAATGTCATCAGGTAGTCTTAACATTGATACTCTTTCACCTTGAATTTTAATCGCTTTCTTGAACCTTTCTTGTATTTCTGTCATTGTTTCTTCGACGTATATATTGAACAGCCTGGGCGAAAGACTACATCCCTGTCTTAGACCCATTTTCATTCTAGCACTTCGTTTTTGGTATTCCAGTCTTGTTGTTCCCTCTTGGTTCTTGTACATATTGTGTATTACCCGAGTTTCCCTATAGCTAACTTATATTCTTCTCAGATCTTCGAACATCCTGCACCACTTTACAATGGCGAACGGTTTTTTCAGCCCGACAAATGCAATGATTTTTGTTCATTTTTGCTTCCATTATGAACTGCAACGCCAGAACTGCCTCTCTGGGTCCTTTACTTTTCCTAAAGCCAAAGTGATTATCATCTAACAGATCCTCAATTTCTTTTTCATTCTTCTCTATATGATTCTTGTCAGCAGCTTTGAAGCAAGAGCTGTTAAGCCGATTGTGCGAAAATTCTCTCATTTGTCAGCTCTTCCTGTCTTCGAAATTGTGTGGATGATGTTTCTCCTGAAGTCTGATGGTATATCGCCAGTCTCATACATTCTACACACCAACGTGAATAGTCGTTTTGCTGCCACTTCCATCAATGCCTAAAATTTTAATAATAACAATAAAATATATATAAAAAATAAAGTCAGAGGCGCAGCTCGTGACAGGGCTATTGGCCTGACTTACGGAGGGTGTAGTCTTCCTTCGCCGTGGCGCTAGGAGGAGGAGGGTGGCGGACACGTCGCTCCGGCCGCTCTTTTTATCCTCGGGAGAGGTCTCTGGAATTCGTTTGATAACAGGCTGAGTGGATCTGTGGCCTTCCTGGAGGCACTGGAGCGAGGAAAATTCCTTCCTCCTAAGCGGAGCTGAACATGGGACCCTCTGGGCAGCAGTTTCGTGCTCTACACGGTAGAAAACAATGGCCAGAATAAAAAATATGAAATATCTTAATGTAATAATAATAATAATAATAATAATAATAATCGGCATACATCAGTGCTTCGTACAATTCTTTAACGTAACTTCCAAAAGATGGAATTCTGAGAAATAGAGAGTCCGAAAACAATTATTCTGGAAACCTAAGACGTACATTTGTCATGCAATTGATATACATTTACATCCAAATCACTAGTATGAACACGAAGATTTTCGCGACGCAGTCGTTGAATAAAAATTTCTCTTTTACTTGTTGCATCGAATTCGGATAAAATTCCAAGCATTAGATGACTGCCTCCATCATCACTGTCAGGGGCTATAGCTGACTGTCGTGCACTTGATAAGGAAAAAGAACGAGGAAGACTTCTCGCGAGGGATGGCGCTGCAAGCAATGCTGGAGAGCGCAAAGAAAATCAATAGACCTAGAGGACGCCCTATTTCCGTGTTGTCATCATGGCGTAATAAGCCATTCGGATGGCGTTCTGTGGGTATCAAAATGTGAGCCTCACCAGTGCACGACAGTCAGTTTCAGCCCTGGACAATGATGATGGAGACAATGATCGAAAGCTTGGAATTTTATCCGAATTTGATGCGGCAGTTAACCGAAAACTATTTATGAATTTACATTACTACTCTGCAATTCACACCCAAGTGCTTGCTAGTTCACAGAACTACTTTCACACTATTTCTCGACTCTTCCACTCTCGAATAGAACGTGGGAAAGATTAACACCTAAATCTCTGCGTGCGAGCTCTGATTTTATTACGCCGGTCATTTCCCCTTATGCAGCGGGAGTCAACAACATATTTTTGTATTTGGCGGAGAAAGACTGTGATTGAAATTTTCTGAAAAGATCTCGCCGTAACGAAAAATGCGTTTGTTTTAACGATTGCCACCCCAGTTCTCATTATCATATCCGTCACGCTCTCTCCCCTGTTTCGCGATAATGCAAAATGAGATGCCGTTCTTTGACTTTGTCGGTGTCCTCCGTCAATCCTATCTGGTAAGGACCCATTCCGTGCAACAGTAGTCTATCAGAAGACGAAAAAGTAGAGACAGTCTCCTCAGTAGATTTGTTGTATGTTCTAAGTCAAAAAAATGGTTCAAATGGCTCTGAGCACTATGGGACTCGACATCTGTGGTCATAAGTCCCCTAGAACTTAGAACTACTTAAACTCAACTAACCTAAGGACATCACACACATCCATGTCCGAGGCAGGATTCGAACCTGCGACAGTAGCAGTCGCGCGGTTCCTGTCTGAGCGCCTAGAACCGCTAGACCACCGCGGCCGGCTGTTCTAAGTCGTCTGGCAACGAAATGTGGTCTTCAGTTGGCCTTACCAGCAACATTTTGTATTTGAGAACAATAATAGCAACAAACGCAACATGTTTAACGCCATGATTTACACAACACAAACTAATAGTGGTCAGCATTTCACTGGGCACTACGATTGTGAGCACAGGTGTACAGGTTATGGCTATGTGAGCGCAGAGCAGTACCGAAGTGATCCTGGAGCCCTGGCAGAGATGCCTAGGCTGTGTTCCTCTCCTCTGCTCCCATCCTACTCCCCTCACCCCCCTTCACCCGCTAATCCGCTAGTGCGCTAGTGTGCTTCAACTATCTGCGTCTGCATTTAGTGTTATCTCATGTGGACATATGAGACTGGTTTCGTTATGTTTGCGAATAGTGTACCTGAGGCGAGACGTGTTACCAACTCAGTATTCACCTAGTCGGATGTGCAGAACGGCCTAAAAAACCACATCCAGGCTTGCCGGCACAACAGTCCTCGTCGTTAATCCGCCGTGCGGACTTAACCTACGCCCCCCCCCCCCCTCTCTCCTTTCCCCTCGAATCCCGGAACGGAGGGTTAACGCGTGCGGTTATCTGTGCGGGTCTGATTCTGTGTTCATCATACAAGTTGTCCCAAAAGACACCGACAACGCTCAGTGTGTTGTGCAGGAAAGCACATTGATCGGTTTTCAGAGAGGAACCCATGTATAGAAATGCGCGACTTCGGCGCCGGAGAGCGTCGAAATCTCAGATGATTGTGCGATCCACTTTACGTCAATAAATACAGCATGAGTAGCGTATCACGCTGTCTACATTACAAACGGGTTTCGAACTGCGTACGTCAGTGCAGAGCCCACATCGGCAGTGCTGAACCTCACGCACACGAACCAATATGTGCGGTTGCCTCTAAAAGTACTTCTATCGTTCCGTGGACTCGAGCAATAAGGTCCTCTACTGACGTTACAGGTGTGCCACACACCATACTCTTCATAGCACCCACAAGAAATAGTCGAGAGGTGTCATACCTGGCAGCTGTGCTAGCCATGGAACTGATCTACCTCTACAAATCCATCAATTTGGATAGGTGACGTTGAAGTGATTCTACACATCGACATCAAAGTGTGCTGGAGCTCCGTCGTGTTGTAGCCACATGCTCTCCGAATATTTAGTGGCACTACATTCAATGGGGTAGGCAAAGGATTTCTCATACATGTGAGGTAGATCGGTCCTGTTAATCTTTTTGGCAGTAGGAGTGGCCCAATAATATGGTCACCAATTATCCCAGCTCAACCCTCGGTTGGCGATTTTGAATGGCATGCGCACGCTGATTTTCGCCCACCCAAACGTGCATGTTGCGCAGAATTAATATGCCATCTCTTGTAAACGTCCATTCATCTGAGAGTAGCACCAAGCTCGGGAAATGTGGCTGGAGTACGCATCGCAGCACTGAGCAAACTGTATGCGTCGTGGGTAGTCCTCCTCCCGTACTGCCTGGATTTTCTGTGGATGCTATGAATGCAGTCAGTGTTAATGGACAACGCGCTACACGGCAGATTTAACTCGTGTGCAGCACCTTTGCCACTTGCCGAGTGCTGATGGCTGCGTTCTCTTCGAACATTATCAGCGCGTCCTCCTCCAGCTGTAGTGTTTGAGCATAGTTTGAACCACCCGCATCACGTTTCGGCCCCTACTAGAGGACAAACAGAAGATTGGGGATAGTATTCGCAAGTATCAAGTACAAAGTGCTACTATTCTACAGTACAATGGACACGCCTCAGGCAGAAAATACCTACGCGCAATTTTTCCGGCTTCTCTGATACGACTCCCGATGTCCGGGAACGTGGAAAGATGTGGCGTAAGTCTGATTGGGAAACGTTCCGCATACAGTCTTGCAGCAGCTCTTATACCGATGTCTCTTCTTTTCTTGTTTCTTGATCCCGGCTTCTTGAGATCTCTTGTGAAGAGTCACGATAAAAGTTTAGTAGTGGCGTGGGACAATCTGTTGTGGGTGGTTCAAAATGGCTCTGAGCACTATGGGACTTAACATCTAAGGTCATCAGTCCCCTAGAACTTAGAACTACTTAAACCTAACTAACCTAAGGACATCACACACATCCATGCCCGAGGCAGGATTCGAACCTGCGACCGGAGCGGTCACGCGGTTCCAGACTGAAGCGCCTAGACCGCACGGCCACACCGGCCGGCTTGTTGTGGGTGCTATCGTTTCCGACAAATAATCTGTCCAGTTAATGTGAAATAATTATGTGTGATAAAAATGTTCAAATAAACCTTATTACACTTCCACAAGATTTTAATAATTCCACCTGGTACAGTTTATCCTAAAATTGGAAGCTGATTGCTCAGTTTTGATGAAGCAATGCCCATTCAGTTATATTGGCTATTATTACTGATTGTGATGTGAACTGCTGTTTGGCAGTGTTGGTGAGTATTCAAAATCTACTTGCAATTAATGTTCATTTATCAATAAGAAAAGTCTTCGTCAGTGAAATCCAATATCAATGAAGTTACACAACAGTTGGTAATTTAACTTTTGAAACCGCTGGTTTACTGGCATTTCTGGAAAAGAACACTCTTATACTCTCATTCGATCAGAAAATTCCGTGTAACAGTTTGTATGTGTAATGGAGTCTCATTACACATACAAACTGTTACACGGAATTTTCTGATCGAATGTCGCAAATCGTTCTAATGAATAAATTGATTTGCATTACAGTGTTTCTAAGCAACGTGATCAACAAGGTGATATGCGTCCTAATTAAAACAGAACCTCGATATTTTGAATAAATTTTCGGTTCGTGTTTATCAAAAATCAGTATTTGTCTCGAAGAGTTGGTTCAAATGGCTCTGAGCACTATGCGACTTAACTTCTGAGGTCATCAGTCGCCTAGAACTTAGAACTAATTAAACCTAACTAACCTATGGACATGACACACAGCCATGCCCGAGGCAGGATTCGAACCTGCGACCGTAGCGGTCGCTCGGCTCCAGACTGCAGCGCCTAGAACCGCACGGCCACTCCGGCCGGCTCTCGAAGAGTAATTTCAAACTTCGTGCATTAAGTCGAAGCACGTTTGCAAATATTATACGCGATTTCATGGAAAGCTCATTCACTAGCTAGCGTGTAACGTGTTTCAAATCGAGCGCGCAGGTTTCAGTTTTCCCTGATAGGCTAAATGACTTTTTGTAATAACGTGATGTGTTTATCTCACGTAAAGTCTAAATGAAACTGGATTTGTCTCTATTCGCCTCAAAATCACAAAATGAAATTCACACTTTTTACAGGCATACAAAAATCAAACCACCTTTATACTAAACAGATAAATTATGGTTCAAATGGCTCTGAGCACTATGGGACTTAACATCTGAGGTGATCAGTCCCCTAGAACTTAGAACTACTTAAACCTAACTAACCTAAGGACATCACACACATCCATGCCCGAGGCAGGATTCGAACCTGCGACCGCAGCGGTCATGCGGTTCCGGACTGGAGATAAATTATGGCATGCAGTTACTAATCAAACAATTGCTATTCTAAATAAACTTCAAGAACTTGTATTTAATAATTAATAAAATTTTATCCCGTGAAAGAAACTATTAGTCTGCTAAAACGGATTCAGATTACTGTCAACTCGTGTCTGCACGATGACGTCACGAATTGATACTTTCTTGGAATGAACGAAATACCTGTACTGAAAAATACTATCAGTTGAGTAATTTACGGACTTTTATGACAAATTTGGTACCCCTTGCATCGCTACACTCTCCCACTGCGATTCGCTTCGCCGTGTTCAAACACCATGTCGGTCGTCTCCCCGCAGCTGTGTCCTGGTACAAGTCGCGCTGTTGTCAACAACGTTACTGCACTGGCAGACCACACGAGGACCGCAGCAGGATTCGCACAAAGGCTGTGTGGTGGAAAGCAGCGCATGCAGGCATCAACCACAAAGTAGCTCTACTATCCGTTGAGTAAATTTCTCATAAAGTGAGCCGGACGCAGTGGCCGAGCGGGTCTAGGCGCTTCAGTCTGGAACCACGCGACAGCTACGGTCGCAGGTTCGAATCCTGCCACGGGCATGGAAGTGTGTGATGTCCTTAGTTTAGTTAGGTTTAAGTAGTTCTAAGTTCTAGGGGACTGATGACCTCAGAAGTAAAGTCCCATAGTGCTCAGAGCCATTTGAACCATTTTTTTGCTGTTAAGTTCAAGTCGTCCATCCGCAGTACACAGTCGGTTGAAGGTCTGGATACCTTCCATATTCAGATACCAAAACGACTAGAGCAAACGGTAAAAATCATTCATTCTCAGACTTCAACGCTCTCCAGCGCCCAAACTGTGCGTTTCAGGATATGGGTTCCTTCCCGCAGAACATACTAAGGATTGTCGGTGGGTTTCTTTTATTTCTTTGAGACAGCCTTTCTATGTAAAAACACAAACACACTTATCAAAATGTTTTTAGGTGGTTCATGACCCCCTGGCCTTCTCCATGTAACCCGGCTGGTTAGCCGTGCAGTGCTTGTCGGTACGCCAGGCTACGGAGAAGTAAGCGAGGCCCGCCGGCGTGGCTAGGAGGCGGACCATTCCCGCTGCCGCTGCCGGCCCCTCTGCACCGTTATCCCAGGCGGCGCGGCGCTGCGAGATAGCTGCGCAAACACCTTCCTCATGCCGCCCGCGCCCATTCTCCTCCTCCCGTTACTATGACGACGTACGCGCCGACCCGTGCACTTTGACCCAGCTGATGAGCAGTACTTCGCAACTGCAATGGGTGCCACAAGCATCAACTAAATGTTTTTCAGTCATGTCGCGCAATAACAACCTACTTCCTCGTTCCTTTCATTGCAGTCCAAAAGTACGCTAATTACTGAAGCTACACATATACAGAGGGCGGCAGTATTGCGCACACAAGGAATAAAAGGGCAGTACGTTCGTGGAGCTGTGATTTGTACCCAGGTGACTCATGTGAAAAGGTTTCCAACATGATTATGGCCGCGAGAATTGAATTAACGAACTTTGAACTCGGAATGGTAGAGCTAGACACATGGAACATTCCATTTTGGAAATCGTTAGGCAATATCTCCCACTACGGACTGCGCGATGGCCGACAGCCTTCACTTAACCACCGAGTGCAGCGGTCTTTGCATAGTGTTATCAGTGCTAACAGACAAGCAACGCTGCGTGAAATAACCGCCGAAATCAATTTGGGACGCCCGCATCTCGTGGTCGTGCGGTAGCGTTCTCGCTTCCCACGCCCGGGTTCCCGGGTTCGATTCCCGGCGGGGTCAGGGATTTTCTCTGCCTCGTGATGGCTGGGTGTTGTGTGCTGTCCATAGGTTAGTTAGGTTTAAGTAGTTCTAAGTTCTAGGGGACTTATGACCACAGCAGTTGAGTCCTATAGTGCTCAGAGCCATTTGAGCCAATTTGGGACGTGCGACGAACGTATCCGTTAGGACAGTGTGGCGAAATTTGGCAATAATGGGCTGTGACAGCAGAAGGCCGACGTGAGAGTCTTTGGTAACAGCACGACATCACCTGCAGCGCCTCTCCTGGGCTCGTGGCCGTGTCGACTGGAAAACCGTTTCCTGGTCAGATTATTCCAGATTTGACTTGGTAAGAGGTGATGTTACGGTTCGATTGAGGCGCAGACCTCAGGAGACATGGACCCAAATTGTGAACAAGGCACTTTGAAGGGTGGTAGTGGCTCCATAATAGTGTGATCTGCGTTTACGTGGAATAGAATGGGTCCTCTGAACCAATCATTGACTATAAATAGTTATGTTCGGCTACTTGGAGACCATTTCCAGCCATTGAAGGAATTCGTGTTCCCAAACATGGAGGGAATTCTTATGGATGACAGCGCGCTAAGTCACGGGGCCATAATTTTCCTGATTGGTTTGAAGAACATTCTGGACAATTCGAGCGAATGATTTGTCCACCCAGCTCGCCCGACTTGAATCCCACTGAACATTTATGGGGCAGGACCGAGAGGTCCGTTTGTGCACAAAATCCTGCAGCGGCAACACTATCGGAATTATGGACGGCTGTAGAGGCAGCACGGCTCAGTATTTCAGCAGAGGACTTCTGATGACTTGTTGAGTCCATGCCACGTCCAGTTGCTGCACTACGCCGCTCAGAAGGTGATCCGACACGATAATAGGAGCTTGTCCCCGTCTTTTATCACCTCAGAGTAAGATACGATTAAAACGGCCACCAGTAACTCAGTTGACGTGATATTCAAACCATTTCACTGCTCAAGTGTTCTCTGCAATTACCTGTTTCGAACACTTGCAGTTGATCTTCCAGTGGATCTATGAACATGGAAACTGATGACTGCTGGAATCGTGCAGGATGTTCTCTGTAGATGTGCAGCTGGTTATAAAAGTTTCAGTTTCCTTCTCTATAGTCTTAATAAGGCCTTTCATGTACGTAGTGGAGGAGCCATAGGTTGCCAGTATTTCTTTGGAATATTCTGGTTCATCTAGCTCCAGATTATAGCGTACTGTTAGGTTAACGTCTACGGTTGCAGATGAATAGATGACGATGAGAAGAAGGGCGAAATACTAATACCTTTTTCCAAAATTGTTACACTGGCGAAGATGGTGATGTGGCTTCCGTTAATGTAAAAATGTAAAAACCTTTTATTCCCAATTCGTGAGAGCATAACGGGCTGTTGTAGGTAGAACTTCCTTCTTTTCTTTCCAGTCGGAGCCGGCGTGCCTCCACGAACCACGGGAACGTCGTATTAATGCAAGCGACCACCCATTTGGGTCTTATTCTGTACTCATTATAAATGAAAAAACACAAACATAGTTATTAAAACGCATTTTAGGGGATTCGTGATCCCCATGGCCCTTCAGTGGTACGGAGTGGAGCAGAGGGAATCCCAGTAGGAATATTTGGGAGGGGATTTCCAGTTCTGGAGTTTGCCTGATGACCGAGCGAAAACTCCCAAAAATCCTAGTCTGACTGGTGAATTGGAATTATCTTATTTCTGAGACGATGTTGACCATTGTCGCAGAAAAAACTAGAATACTATCTTTTGTATGTGTACGAATGCTTGTGGCAGTTTGAGATCTGTCCCATTACAGCGTAGCGGTTCTTTGCATCCAAATGTTCCAGAAGACTGGTATTGGGCGACAGTATACCCCAACTGGAAATATTTGGGAGGGGACCTATAGTTCCGACATTCAATATTTGGGACGGGACCTATAGTTCCGACATTCGCCTGATAACCGAGGGAAACCTCCCGGAAATCTTGGTTGGAAGCGGGGGATTGGGACTATTTTGTTCCTGAGACAATGTTGTCAGCTGTCCCAGACAAAAATGAAATTTTAGTGTATGTGTTTATGTGTGTGTGTGTGACCTTGTGAGTCAGAATGCATGTGGAATATGCAGAACTGAATGTCGCACTCCTGAACCTCGTCAGTAGCAAAGCAATACGAAGGGAACTCCATAAGCAGGAAATCACAATGCGGCCTGGAATTGCAGTATCACTCTTCAGTCATGAAAACCCCCAGAACCGGAAAAAGCGGTGCTAAAGCCATGAAACTAGGACTATGGAACAATGGAAGAAAGTCATTTGTTCGAAGGAGTCTTCTTTCATGCTGTTACCAACAGCTAGAAGAGTTTACGTCCCAAGAGTGAAACATGGCCGGGGTTCGGCGATGATTTAGGCAGCCATGCCATGGTATTCTATAGGCCTGCAGTTACTCTGCAAGATGGCTTTACTATCAAGAATTATGTGACCAGCTCGGCTGATCAGGTCCATCGCATCGTGCAGTGTTTGTTCCCCAACGGTGACGCTGTGTTCCGCCGGCCGGTGTGGCCGTGCGGTTCTAGGCACTACAGTCTGGAATCGAGCGATCGCTACGGTCGCAGGTTCGAATCCTGCCTCGGGCATGGATGTGTGTGATGTTCTTAGGTTAGTTAGGTTTAAGTAGTTCTAAGTTCTAGGCGACTGATGACCGCAGCAATTAAGTCCAATTGCGCTCAGAGCCATTTTGAACGCTGTGTTCCAAGACGCCACGGCTCCCTTCCCCACAGCTCGCATCGTTCAGGACTGGTTTTGTGAGCACAGTCACCAGACATCAGTATTATTGAGCCTTTGCAGTTTACTTTGGAGAGAACGGTGCGCGATTGCCATCCACCTCCATCATCTTTCCTGAACTTGCCACAGGAAGAAGGGTGTAAAATTCCCTTGAAAATATTACAGAACCTGTATTTATCCGTTCCGAGACGACTGAAAGCTGTTTTGATTGCCTGTGCTTTTCCCACACTGTATTAAGCTGCTAATTTGTCGTCTTTTTGGGATGTACTTATTTCTGTCCATCTCCTTTATACGATCCTACGTACAGTGTGTGAAAGAACTTGCTGTCTTCTAGTAAAAGTCTACGCTAGGAAGATGGCAGTGATTGAAAAAATATGAAGATCGTTCCCATTTTCAAGGAGGACCCCACTCAAGTATAGAACTACATCGCTGACCTCAATCTCTTGCAGAATTTTGAAACACAATTAATGCGTTGTTACATTCCTGGAAACCGAAAATCTTCTATGTTTGAATCAACATGGATTCTCCAAACGACGGTCCTGTGAGACCCAGCTCGGTTTGAGAAAGCTCTAAACACCGGCGCAAACGTTCGTGCCGCGTTCCTTGACTCCCGGGAGGCATTGGACGCAGTTACGCACTGCCGCCTAACGAACAAAATACGAGCGTACGGAGTATCAGACCAGCTGTACTACTGCACTGAAGAGTTCATAGCAAACAGAAAACCAGATTGTTATTCTTAAAGAAGAGAAATTTTCAGACGTAAATGTAACTTCGGGCATACTTCAAGGAAGTGTTATTGGACCAATATTGTTCATATTTTATATAAATGTCCTAATGGATAATGTAGGAATCTCCACGAAGACTTTCTCGGGCAATGCTGTTGTGTACATGGAAGTCCCAACGCTAGAAAATTGTAGCGAAGGAAGAACGAAGACCTGCGAGAGATCGACGCTTGGTGCAGGAGTTGAGAGTTGACTTTCGATACAAACATATGTAATGTATTGCGCATAATTTGCGGAAATGGCCTACTACTGTGTGATTACATAATTGCCGTGAATCGAACCCCAAAACGGAGGAAGGAAGGAAGGAGTTTAACATTCTGTGACTATAAGGTTGTTAGGGACGGATTACTAGATCGGTCTGTACAAGAATGAGTTAGGAATTTTCTATGTCATTTTCAGAGGAATCACCCAGGCATTTGGTGTAAGTGATACAAGGAAACCACGGAGTACTAAAACGCGATTCAAGAGAAGCAGAAAATGATGCAATGGGACTAAAATTCGTTATGAGTAGGATGGTAGGTCAGAAAGTGAGCTACTGTGAACAGTTCAGTAATGAGACGGTTCTCATCAGAGTCGGAAACAGACCACTACCAACAACAATAGTTGTGGTATAGATGCCGACGTCACAAGCAGAAGATGAAGAGATAGGGAACGTATAGTTCAGTATGTGACGGGAAATGACAGTCTAATAGCCGGCCGCGGTGGTCTAGCGGTTCTAGGCGCTCAGTCCGGAACCGCGCGACTGCTACGGTCGCAGGTTCGAATCCTGCTTCGGGCATGGATGTGTGTGATGTCCTTAGGTTAGTTTGGTTTAAGTAGTTCTAAGTTCTAGGGGACTGATGACCACAGATGTTAAGTCCCATAGTGCTCCGAGCCATTTGAACCATTTTTGAACAGTCTAATAATCGTGGTGAATTGAAACGCGGTGGTAGGGAATTAGAATAGAAGATAGTTACAGGAAAATATTGTGTCGGTGGCGGGAATGAAAGACGAGAAAGTCTAATCGAGATTTTCAATAAATTTCAACTAGTTAAAGCGAATACACTGTTCAAAAATAACAAGAGGAGGATAAATACTTGGAAAAGATCAGGGAACACAGGAAGATTCCAGCTGGATTATACCTTACGCAGACAGAGAATCCGAGATGAGATATTGAATTGCAACGTTTAACTAGGAGCACATACAAACTCGTATCACAATTTAGTACAGCAGCAGTGACGAAGAGTATATAGAAGGTAAAGAGAATCGTCCGGTAACATGCCAGCTTCCGACTCTTTCAATTGCAATCAAGACTTTAATAAAAATGACAAAGGTAATGTAAATCAGAACACTGGCAGGAGTTGTGGTCTAAATAACAATTGATTTATTCTTCTGCATATGCAACTCGTCAATGACGTTGGTTGGTCTCCGAATCTCAATTCCTCGGCCTGACCTCCATTTCCGTTTTCACCGTTGTTCATTCCCGCACATCTTGTATTGTCATTGAAATCGGATCCATGGTTTCGCCATCCGTTGTTTTGTGGTCCATAGCCTTCATTCCTCCTTCCATTCCAGTATCTGTTGCGTAGTACATAATCATTGCGGTTCCCATTCCAGTCTCTTCGTTGTTCCACTTCATTGCTCCCGAAATTTCCTGACCGTGAATGGTTTCCGTAAGGCGCTCCATTTCGTACATATTATTGTTATAATTGTTGTGTTGTCGACGCGACCTGGGACGTATCTGTCAGAGTTTCTTCTGTGTTCTCTGATATTCTATGCTCGAAATGCGTACTCTAATTCGTAAAGCGTGTTACGGAAAGTACTGAGCTCGATGTTAAACCTGGCAACTAATACTCGTTGATATGCTGACGTAAGTTTGGTGTAACAGTGACGTATGATTTCACCGGTAGAGCATGGTACGCCAAAATACTGGTTCTTGTCAATAATTGCATCAAGGAACTTGACTGGGCTTTTGTAGCCTCAACTCTCGAAATCTTTGCCAATAGCCATCTCGTACTTTATGCGCTCTTGCGTCTCCTTGGACCAGTAGATATTTAGGGAGTTGTCCTTGAACTCCTGGTAACTCCTCCACGTCGCTGATATCCCGCGCATTTTCTCCGCAACTGACCCTCGCAAGTGTGCGCAAATAAAGTCTAATTTGTATTTTAAAGGCCAATTTGGAGGTAAAGAGAAGTTAAATTGCGATATCCAAGTGTGTGGGTGAGTAAAATTACCCTCATCTCGGAAGATTTCGAGTTTTCGGACTTGTAAGAAATGTTGAGAATCGAATGGCGTTTCGTCGACAACTTCCGTCCTACGGAAAATATCAGTCCTTTGGATGTCCTCGTTCGACATCCCCTCATCCGTGCTGCCTCCACGGCTTCGAGGAAATGCAACGTTCATCTCCCATGTCCTCTGCTCGCTGCTAATGGTATGCAGTTATCCGTGCCGTCCGAAGTTGTTTCTGGTCCTGCTACGTTCGCGCTTGGCCGTATCTGAAATTGTTTCCTTAGCGCCTCATCCTATTTCTTCTCCAGAAGCGTGTTGATAGCTTCCTGTTGAGATTTGAACGAAAGAAGAGTCCAGACCTCTTCAGTTTCACTGAGTTGCAGTTGTCACCTCCGAACCAGATCAAAAAAATTTGCGCAGCTCAAACTCTAATTTGCCCAAGGTCGCTGTCCCATGAAGATCCGTGGCGTCACATATTTTCGTGTCGATGAGCTATTCCGCCTCATTTTGCCGCTTTTCCACGCTTTCGACCTTGTTGTTCCAATTGATCACTGCATCTCGTCCTGGCTGTTCCGTGCGTTTACTCGTTTTCGATGCTTCAGCTGCTACTCGTCTTGCGAAACTTGCTACTGTCTTGGCGCTCTCTGCCGTCTTCTTAGCATCATGTGCAATCTTTAAACTTTTGATTGCTTTGGTGTTTATATGTTATATGTTAACCGGGGACCTAGAAACGATGGAGAGGCTTCGTCCCCGCCGCAGCCGCAGTGGTCCACAACCCCACGACCACGACCGCAGTCGACTTCACCCCTCCGCCGCCCCACATCGAACCACTCTTTCAGGGTTACTGTGCGGTTCGGCCCCCGGTGGACGCCCCCAGGGTTTTCCTGCAGTTGATTTGGCCATGACTTGTGTTCCTTTCGCATCTGATTTACCTGAGCACCGATATTTTTTATGCCCGTCCTCGTCTCATTAATCTTCTCTTCCATTCCTTTTAGTCCATCAATTTACTTCTCCAGTCCCATTAAAAGTGCCACCAGATCGAAGTCCTCCTCCTTATCCTCAGTATAGTGATCGACCTAACTCATACTTGATTTCTGTGGTGTTGTTTCCGCATCATTGCGTTCTGATACCTCCCTCTCTTCTCTGTCCGGATTCCTAATAATCACCTCTGCTTCGACATGTTGTGGTACGCTCACATCTTCTATCAGACACGATCTGACACTGTCTGTCCCCTCAAGATAAACCATATCGCTTTCATCTCCCTCACTTCCTTGCTGCACGACATCGTTGTTGCTAACACCGTTCAACAGCAACCTCTCCCTACGTTCAAACTGTGCCTCCACCGCTTCATTGCGCTCTTCCTTCATGACGTACGCTTTATTTTCTCGCTCCCAATCTATTTGTCTGTGACCTACTTCTCGTTATCATTCGAATTCTCTACCAACAACAAACTTTAATTATGCATGCAACACGTAGACAACTGTATTATATAACTCACAAGATATACGCAGTACAATACAATGACGTCAAAAAAAAAAAATTAGCAAAGCAGTTTGCAGTCCGAGACTACGACAATAGTAGTCGAGATCCAGAATCAAAAACAACCAAATACAAAACAAAGACAATAGTTCAAATGGTTCAAATGGCTCTGAGTACTATGGGACTTAACTTCTAAGGTCATCAGTCCCCTAGAACTTAGAACTACTTAAACCTAACTAACCTAAGGACATCACATACATCCATGCCCGAGGCAGGATTCGAACCTGCGACCGTAGCGGTCGCGCGGTTCCAGACTGTAGCGCCTTTAACCGCTTGGCCACCACGGCCGGCAAAGACAATAGTAAAACACCACAAAAATAATACGACAACGCCGTTGGCAACGACGGGAAACGGTCGAGAAGTGACACAGAAGTCACTGACACAAATGCACTGTACGAAAAACAAATAAATACATAAACAACACAATCAGCGAAATAAGTATCTACAACATACTAATGGACCATATTTTTCTTTTTTCATTTCAACATAATGTCGACCTGTTTGGCAAGGACGCTAAATGACAGCATTACACAAGTGCCGAGGACCTAGATCCTGGCAGCGGTTAGCCAATTGCATGCTTCCGACTCTTTCAGCTGCAATTAAGACTTTAATAAAAATTGCAAAGGCAATGTAACTCAGAACACTGGCAGGAGTTATGGTCTAAATAACAATTGATTTGTTCATACCGGCCGCTATTGTCGAGCGGTTCTAGGCCCTTCAGTTAGGAACCACGCGGCTGCTATGGTCGCAGGTTCGAATCCTGCATCGAGCATGGATGTGTGTGATGTCCTTACGTTAGTGAGGTTTAAGTAGTTCTAAGTCTAGGGAACTGATGACCTCAGATGTTAAGTCCCATAGTGCTTGGAGCCATTTGACCATTTTTGATTTGTTCATTCTTAATATCACATGACCAAATTTGGTAAGGAAACGCCACACAAACATTTTTATCTGACAAATCCTTTCAATAATATGCAGTCTATGGTTAACAGAGTGATCAGTTGGGGATCAACACACCACACTAACGAGAAACAATCGCTTTATTTGACTTCATAAATGTGAATTCGCGGTATGGGCCAAAAACTACGCTATTAGCAAGCATCGGTAATCTATTATTTCATAAAGAAAAATATGGTTCTAAAGAACATGGTGCTGAGAAGCATGTATTGGAGCCCTACACGTCGGAGCGAATACTTTACCCTTCTGCAGGTGAGCCGACCGGAGTGGCCGAGCGGTTCTAGGCGCTACAGTCTGGAACCGCGCAACCGCTACGGTCGCAGGTTCGAATCCTACACTCGGGCATGGATGTATGTGATGTCCTTAGGTTAGTTAGGTTTAAGTAGTTCTACGTTCTGGGGGACTGATGACCAAAGAAGTTAAGTCCCATAGTGCTCAGAGCCATTTGAACCATTTTTCTGCAGGTGAGGCGGCACAGCACGACATTAGTCGACTGCAGTCACAGACACCGACAATCTGTTATTAACGGCGTGCGCCCGGAAATATGCAAGTACGCGGACTTGCGTTCAGCTGATTCGGAATTCAGAATCTTCCTTATGAGCCTCTGAAACCCCGGTGGATTCCAGTGTGCCAGTGGACCCATTTGCTGGTCTGTCAAACCAATTTGACTCCGTGACACGACTATGCATGACGGAATATATCAAACATTTAGACGGCTGACTCAAAACAAATAAGTACACCACATATAACTCATTCTGTGTGTGATGCAAGAAGTAGTTCCTCTGACGGTTCAGATGGTGACTGGCACAGGCTCTAAGTGGCACACTAGCAAAGGACACAAGTCTCACCATTTGGGTAAAGAGCTGCCATTCTTTCCTAGCGAAGCAGCAGTACAAGAGTGAGCTTCTCTTTCTATACAGCTTTCCTCCGATGCTTGGCAGCATAGCACATTTACATGCTTAGACTACACCCACTTAAGGAGAAGCCAATCACGAGCTGGAGCTTGGCACTCAAAGCTGGGAGACCGCCTCTTGCTCTGTACACACAGATTTGACCAATCACCGAAAAAAATTGATTGGGAGTAAAGGAAAAAGATTCAGCTTCGCGGCCTCTTTCCCATGCAGTTACACCGTGTGTTTGCTACAAGCATGACTTGGAAGGAACCACAGCCCTCCGCAAAAGGATCGTTATCTCTCCTGTTGTATCCATTTGGGACTCTCCAAAGAACGGCCATAAACTCGCTAAAAACCTTGTGCCTTCACAAATATGTTTTGTAGCAGAGTCTGGATGCCTGGGTGCCACTGCCCTGTCCCATGGAAATTCGCAGAAACTCTCAGCCGTCTCATCCGCTTTCTACCTAACAAGAGCCTGTCCTCTGCTTTATTGCCGGGCATCATATCTTACAATGCTGTGCTCATAGCTACAGTGACTCCCCAACACTAGTCAGCCTACCTGGATGCACGTGATGACCAACCGGCACCACGCAAAGTGTGTGCACAATGAGACCAAGGGACTTGAATGTCAGCAAACATTTTCACTAGGTTCCGCAGAAAAAAAGTTCCCCTCGGCCCTCTGCTACCATACACTTTTACTGCAGTCAATTAACTTGGCACCGTCTTCCTTCAAATGCAGGTAAAGCCTACCAATGTGCCTTCACTAGAGCACAAAAGCATGAGCGTTAACTACTGCCAACCATTTCATCGTATAAATGAAGTCAGATCATATCAAATATATCAACCAAGTAATAAAGATCATCTTCCCTATGAACATTAAGCAGCATGACACCATATCAAAAGTGAGAAGAGGTGGGATACTAAAGCGTAATAAGATATGTTCCAAGTTCTCAGAGCAGGTAGACACTGCAATAATGAATACAACAGCAAACGGTTCAGAGGAAGAGAAATGAATGTCACCAATCACAGAAGTTGAACAGACAAATGTAGGTGCAGGGATGTGAGTGAGAAGAATCAATGAATAATGGAAGAACGTTCTAATTGGTCTATGGAAGAAGGAAGCAGGAAAATGTTGAGGGAACAATAGGAATACAGCAATACAATTAACTCAGGAATGAAATAAATAGAAAAAGCAGGGAAACGAAGGTAAAATTGTTCCAGTTAAAGGCACCATAGAGAGAGTTCTGAAGTTTTATTTGATGATAGAAGCAAGACTTACGTAAAACCAGGAAATGTTCTATTGTCAGCTTAGATAAAACGTTTGACAGCGTAAAATGTGCAAAATGTTCGATATTCTGAGAAAAATTAAAGGAAGCTCTAAAGAAAGACGGCCAATGTACAATATATACAACAAACGAGAGGGAACAGTAAGAGTGGTCGACCAAGAACGAAGTGCCCAGATTGAAAAGGGTGTAAGATAGGACTGTAGTCTTTTGTCATTGCTCTTCTCCCCTCATGAACCATGGACCTTGCCGCTGGTGGGGAGGCTTGCGTGCCTCAGCGATACAGATAGCTGTACCGTAGGTGCAACCACAACGGAGGGGTATCTGTTGAGAGGCCAGACAAACGTGTGGTTTCTGAAGAGGGGCAGCAGCCTTTTCAGTAGTTGCAGGGGCAACAGTCTGGATGATTGACTGATCTGGCCTTGTAACACTAACCAAAACGGCCTTGCTGTGCTGGTACTGCGAACGGTTGAAAGCGAGGGGAAACTACAGCCGTAATTTTTCCCGAGGACATGCAGCTTTACTGTATGGTTAATGATGATGGCGTCCTCTTGGGTAAAATATTCCGGAGGTAAAATAGTCCTCCATTCGGATCTCCGGGCGGGGACTACTCAAGAGGACGTCGTTATCAGTAGAAAGAAAATTGGCATTCTACGGATCGGAGCGTGGAATGTCAGATCCCTTAGTCGGGCAGGTAGATTAGAAAATTTAAAAAGGGAAATGGATAGGTTAAAGTTAGATATAGTGGGAATTAGTGAAGTTCGGTGGCAGGAGGAACAAGACTTCTGGTCAGATGAATACAGTGTTATAAATACATAATCAAATAGGGGTAATGCAGGAGTAGGTGTAATAATGAATAAAAAAATAGGAGTGCTGGTAAGCTACTACAAACAGCATAGTGAACGCATTATTGTGGCCAAGATAGATACAAAGCCCATGTCAACTACAGTAGTACAAGTTTACATGCCAACTAGCTCTGCAGACGACGAAGAAATTGATGAAATGTATGATGAGATAAAAGAAATTAATCAGATAGTGAAGGGAGACGAAAATTTAATAGTCATGTGTGACTTGAATTCGAGAGCAGGAAAAGGGAGAGAAGGAAACATAGTAGGTGAATATGGATTGGGGCTAAGAAATGAAAGAGGAAGCCGCCTGGTAGAATTTTGCACAGAGCATAACTTAATCATAGCTAACACTTGGTTCAAGAATCATAATAGAAGGTTGTATACATGGAAGAATTCTGGAGATACTAAAAGGTATCAGATAGATTATATAATGGCAAGACAGAGATTTAGGAACCAGGTTTTAAATTGTAGGACGTTTCCAGGGGCAGATGTGGACTCTGATCACAATCTATTGGTTATGAACTGTAGATTAAAACTGAAGAAATTACAAAAAGGTGGAAATTTAAGGAGATTGGACCTGGATAAACTGACTAAACCAGAGGTTGTACAGAGTTTCAGGGACAGCATAAGGGAACAATTGACAGGAATGAGGGAAAGAAATACAGTAGAAGACGAATGGGTAGCTCTGAGGGATGAAGTAGTGAAGGCAGCAGAGGATCAAGTAGGTAAAAAGACGAGGGCTAGTAGAAATCCTTGGGTAACAGAAGAAATATTGAATTTAATTGATGAAAGGAGAAAATATAAAAATGCAGTAAATGAAGCAGGCAAAAAGGAATACAAACGTCTCAAAAATGAGTTCGACAGGAAACACAAAATGGCTAAGCAGGCATGGCTAGAGGACAAATGTAAGGATGTAGAGGCTTATCTCACTAGGGGTAAGATAGATAGAGCCTACAGGAAAATTAAAGAGACCTTTGGAGAAAAGACAGCCACTTGTATGAATATCAAGAGCTCAGATGGAAACCCAGTTCTAAGCAAAGAGGGGAAAGCAGAAAGGTGGAAGGAGTATATCGAGGGTCTATACAAGGGCGATGTACTTGAGGACAAAATTATGGAAATGGAAGAGGATGTAGATGAGGTTGAAATGGGAGATACGATAATGCGTGAAGAGTTTGACAGAGCACTGAAAGACATGAGTCGAAACAAGGCCCCGGGAGTAGACAGCATTCCCTTAGAACTACTCACGGCCTTGGGAGAGCCAGTCCAGACAAAACTCTACCATCTGGTGAGCAAGATGTACGAGACAGGCGAAATACCCTCAGACTTCGAGAACAATATAATAATTCCCATCCCAAAGAAAGCAGTTTAATAAGTCACAGCTGCAAAATACTAACGCGAATTCTTTACAGACGAATGGAAAAACTGGTAGAAGCCGACCTCGGGGAAGATCAGTTTGGATTCCGTAGAAATGTTGGAACACGTGAGGCAATACTGCCCTTACGACTATTCTTAGAAGGAAGATTAAGGAAAGGCAAACCTACGTTTCTAGAATTTGTAGACTCAGAGAAAGTTTTTGACCATGTTGACTGGAATACTCTCTTTCAAATTCTGAAGGTGGCAGGGGTAAAATACAGGGAGCAAAAGGCTATTTACAATTTGTACAGATACCAGATGGCAGTTGTAAGAGTCGAGGGGCATGAAAGGGAATCAGTGGTTGGGGAGTGAGACAGGGTTTTAGCCTCTCCCCGATGTTATTCAATCTGCATATTGAGCAAGCAGTAAAGGAAACAAAAGAAAAATTTGGAGTAGGTATTAAAATCCAGGGAGAAGAAATAAAAACTTTGAGGTTCGCCGATGACATTGTAATTCAGTCAGAGACAGCAAAGGACTTGGAAGAGCAGTTGAACGGAATGGACAGTGTCTTGAAATGAGGATATAAGATGAACATCAACAAAAGCAAAACGAGGATAACGGAATGTAGTCGAATTAAGTCGGGTGATGCTGTGGGAATTAGATTAGGAAATGAGATGCTTATAGTAGTAAAGGAGTTTTGCTATTTGGGGAGCAAAATAACTGCTGATGGTCGAAGTAGAGAGGATATAAAATGTAGACTGGCAATGGCAAAGAAAGCGTTTCTGAAGAAGAGAAAATTGTTAACATCGAGTATAGATTTAAGTGTCAGGAAGTCGTTTCTGAAAGTATTTGTATGGAGTGTAGCCATGTATGGAAGTGAAACATGGACAATACACAGTTTGGACAAGAAGAGAATAGAAGTTTTCGAAATGTGGTGCTACAGAAGAATGTTGAAGATTAGGTGGGTAGATCACGTAACTAATGAGGAGGTATTGAATAGGATTGGGGAGAAGAGAAGTTTGTGGCACAACTTGACTAGAAGAAGGGATCGGTTGGTAGGACATGTTTTGAGGCATCAAGGGATCACAAATTTAGCATTGGAGGGCAGCGTGGAGGGTAAAAATGGTAGAGGGAGACAAAGAGATGAATACACTAAGCAGATTCAGAAGGATGTAGGTTGCAGTAGGTACTGGGAGATGAAGGAGCTTGCACAGGATAGATTAGCATGGAGAGCTGCATCAAACCAGTCTCAGGACTGAAGACCACCACAACAACAACAACAACAACTACATATCTAAAAATTCATCTACTGAATAGAAGGAGCTGTCATTCAGAATTTGTTTTATTTTTTTTTTTTAATGTTGGCAAATGACCAAAGATTTTTGTGACAGCACAGCTCACCCCTTTCCGTGCACAAAGTCAAATGCTTTTTTCTAGTGTTGTAGCTATGCTTTTCGCTGTTATTTTTCTATTGGGATGGGTTATTAAGAACAAATGTCATAAGTGAATACATATATTGCAAAGGTACTGTGAACATCCAGAGTTCCTTAAATAAATGTGTGCAAGGTGATCTTGGGTGGGTTCCAGCTATTATTCTGATTACACACTTTATGCAATAAATTATTTTTTAAATGATACATTACCCCAAAATATGATGCCATATGAAAGCAGTGGACGAAAATGGGCACAGAAGGCTAATTTACTGATATATTTATCAGCAAAATTTGCAATAACCCTAATAGCATGAGTAGCTGAAACTAATTCTTGCAGAAGATCATCAATTTCTCATCAATGCACACACCCAGAAATTTTGAATATTCTGCCTTAGCAACAGACTTCTGTCCATAGTCTATATTTATCAATGGTGTTATGCCATTTACTGTACAGAACTGTATATATTGTGTTTTCTCAAAATATAGTGAGACTCCATTTGCTGAGAATCACTTAATAATTTTCTGAAAGACATTATTTAAGTTTCCTCAGCTAATTCCTGTTGGTTTGGTGTGATTACTGTACTTGTACATCAGCAAAAAGACCTAGCTTTGCATCTTCATGAATACAGAGTGGCAAGTCATTAATATATTTTAAGAACAATAAAGGGCCCAAGAATGAAGCCTGTGGGACACCATTCTTGATCCCTCCTCAGTTAGAGGACTCTGCTGATTTTGCAGACTATCTGTACTGTTAATTTCAACTGTCTGCATTATTCCAGTTAAATATGAATGAAACCATTTGTACACTGTCCCACTCATACCACAATATCTAAGCTTATCTAGAAGGCTTTCAAGATTCACACAGTTAAAAGCTCTTGAGAGATCACAAAATATCCCAATGGGTGATGTTCTGTTATTCAAAGCATTTAATATTTGATCAGTGAAAGCATGTATAGCATTTTCCGTTGAAAAGCCTTTCTGAAAACAAATTGACATTTTGTTTTAGTACTTCATTTTTACACATATATGATGCTACTCTTTAATACATACATATGATGCTACTCTTTAATACATACTTTTTCAAAAAATTTGGATCAAGCTGTCAGAAGTGAGACTGTGTAGTAGTTGTTAGCATCAGACCTATCCCCATTTTTATGCAATTGTTTAACAATAGTGTATTTTAGTCTATCTGGAAAAATGCCCTGTTTTAGTGACCTACTATATATGTGGCTGAGAATCCTACTTATCTGTTGAGAACAATCTTTTACTACTCTTTCGGAAATGCCATCTATTCCATGTGAGCTTTTACTTTTGAGTGAATTTATTATTTTCCTAATTTCAGTTGGAGAGGTGGGTTGAGTTTCAGTTTTATCAAAAATCATAGGTATTGCCTCCTCCATATACTGCATTGCATTTTCTGATGAATAGCTACATCCTATTTTCTTCACAACACTTAAAAATAGTTATTAAAAATATTCTACTTCTGACTTTTTGTTATCAAACTTTTAATTGAATGTGATAGAAATACAGTCTTCCTGTGCTCTCAGTTGCCTTATTTGCCTTTTAACGATATTCCAGATTGTTTTAATTTTATAACCAGATGTGCTAATCTCAGAGATAATGCACATACTTATGGATGTTTTAATAACTTTTCTTAACACAGTGCAGTAGTTTTTACAATGTTTCACTTTTTCTGGATCATTACTGCTTCTAGCTACAAGATACATTTCCCTTTTCTGCTAATTCTAGGCATCGAAGAGGCCACGACAGAGCTAAAAGAAAGGTTCAAGAGTGGGATTAAAATTCAGTGTGAAAGGATATCCGCGATAATACTCGGTGATGACATCGCTGTCAAGTATTACAAGGAATGTACAGTCTAATGAGTATAGAATATGGCTTGAAAATAAATCGATGAAAGACGAAAGTAATGAGCAGTAGCGGAAGAGAGATAAACGATAAACGTAACATGCAATTTGTGATCAGGAAGTAGAGGGTGTTAAGGAATTCTCTGGGCCGGTTTAAGGCTCCGCTTGGGGAGCCAGTGGCATCAGAAAAGATACCATTTCTGTGCAGGACGTATCATAGTTTGCAGTAGCCACTTGGAGCGACAAGCTGAAGGGAACGCCAGGGGTGCTCAGGGGCAGGATTTGCATAGTTTGCGTATCACAGCTGGCAGCGAAAACTGACGCGAGTGAAAACGCAGGAGAAAAAAAAAAAGGTTCAAATGGCTCTGAGCACTATGGGACTTAACATCTGAGGTCATCAGTCCCCTAGAACTTAGAACTACTTAAACCTAACTAACCTAAGGACATCACACACATCCATGCCCGAGGCAGGATTCGAACCTGCGGCCGTAGCGGTCGCGCGGTTCGAGACTGAAGTACCTAGAACCGCTCGCCCACACCGGCCGACCGTAGGAGAAAAAGGCGGGGGAGGGAGGGGGGCAAACGCTACGTTCTCGAAACGACCTTGGGAATTCTGCTACTTTGGAGGCAAAATAAAACATGAGGAAGAAAGCAAAGTAGACATAAAAATCATACTAGCATAGATAAAGCGCAATTCATGGCAAACAAATGTTGACATTAAGCTGAGGAAGAAACTTCTGAGAATATATCTGGAAAACATCATTGTATAGTAGTGGATCATGGACTGTGGGATACCCTGAAAAGAAGAGAATCGAAGCGTTTGAGATGTGGTGCTACAGAAGGATATTAAAAATTAGATGGACTGATAAGATAAGGAATGAAGAGGTTCTCTTTGCAGAATCAAAGAAGAACGCAATCTATGGGAACACTAACAAGGAGAAGGGACAGGATGACAGGACACGTGTGAAGGTATCAGAGCATAACTTCCTTGGTACTAGAGGGAGCCGTAGAGGGGAAAAAACTGTAAGGATTGGAATACGTCCTACAAATAATGGAGGGCACGGGTTGCAAATGCTACTCTGAGATGAAGAGGTGGGTACAAGAGAGGAATTCGTGGTGGGCCGCAGCAAACCAGTCACACGATTGATGAGGTAAAAAGAAGGAAAAAAAACTCGCTTACTCTCTGTGTCCCGCTGGCAACCATTTCGTTCCTGGCGATGGTTTTACTTCCAACTTTAGTCATTCACGTCGTGTTTGGCTATATCCCACGCGTGTTGTATGGTACCGATTCATGAAATTCCACGTTGTTTACACCTTACCAACTTTGAAATTTTCTGTGACAGTCTAGTTTCACGGGTCGTTTGCTGTGGTAGCCCACTGATAAATCACATAAGTCATTACCATTTACACTGAGCCATGGAATAGCTTTAAATATCGTGTCGGACTTTATTTTGCCTGGCGCAGTGCAGCAACTCGATGTGGCATGGACTCAACAAGTCGTTGGAAGTCTCCTGCAGAAATACTGAGCCGTGCTCCCTCTATAGCCGACTATGTCCCACAAGTGTTTGATGGGATTCAAGTTAGGCGATCTGCGTAGCCAAACCTTTGGTTCGAACTGTCCAGAATGTTCATCAATCCAATCACGAACAACTGCGGGCCAGCGACATTACTGTAATCCACAAAAGTTCCATCGTTGTTTGGGAACCTGAAGACCATGAATGGTCACAAGTGGTCTCAAAGTAGCCGAAAATAACCGCTTTCTGTCAATGATCAGTTCAGTTGGATCAGACGCCTAAGTCTATCCAATGTAAAAACAGCCCACACCATTACAGAGACACCACCAGCTTGCACAGCGCCTTGTTGACAACTTGGGTCCATGGAAATTTGTGGTAAGTTCCTATGGGACCAAATTGCTAAGGTCATCGCTCACTAGGCTTGCACAGTACTTAATCTAGCTTAAACTAACCTACGCTAAGGACAATACACACACCTATGCCCGAGGGAGGACTCGAACCTCTTACGGGGGGAGCCGCGCGAACCGTGCAAGACGGCTGACACTACGCGGCTATCACTCGCGGCCTGGGTCCATGGCTTCGTAGGGTCTGCGCCACACTCTATCACTACCATATCAGCTCTTACCAACTGAAATCGGGATTCTTATGACCAATCCACCGTTTTCCAGTAGTCTAGCATCCAACCTATATGGCCCGAGCCCAGGAGAGACGCTGCAGGTGATGTCGTGCTGTTAGCAAAGGCACTCACGTCGGTCGTCTGCTGCCACAGCCCATTAACGACAAATTTCGACGCACTGTTAGCGGATACGTTCGTCGTAGTCTGACATTGATTTGTCCTGTTGTTTCACACAGTGTTGCTTGTGTGTTATTACTGACAACTGTACTCAAAGACTGCTGTTCTCGGTCAATAAGTGAAGGCCGACGGTCACTGTGTTGTCCATGGTGAGAGATAATGCCTGAAATTTGCTATTTTCGACACACTCTTGATATTGTAGACCTCGGAATATTGAATTTTCCAATGATTACCGAAAGCCGCGCGGGATTAGCCGAGCGGTCTAGGGCGCTGCAGTCATGGACTGTGCGGCTGGTCAAGGCGGAGGTTCGAGTCCTCCCTCGGGCATGGGTGTGTGTGTTTGTCTTTAGGATAATTTAGGTTAAATAGTGTGTAAGCTTAGGGACTGATGACCTTAGCAGTTAAGTCCCATAAGATTTCACACTCATTTGAACATTACCGAAAGAGAATGTCCATTCGTCTAGCTACAGCTACCATTCCACGTTCAAAGTCTATTAATTCCCTTTGTGCTACCGAAATTGGTATTTCGTCAGAAAGGAACCCAACGAATTTCGTAGAGTGAGAAAGAAGTGACAGACGAAATGTTAGCGTTTCTGCATGATGAGTCAGTGGAATGTGTGGTGTCGCATGAAATGTACATGAGGAGTACAATGATGACGATACGTACTTAGCAAGTGAAAGTAATAATGAAACAGGTGTCGAACCACGTCCTTGTCCAAGGAGCATCTATTAAAGATAATTACGTACATGGAAGGTCATCCGCAGCATAGTAAGAATACAGTTATGAAAAGATTTCGAATAAGTCTGCAGCAATATGATAGCGTAGTGCATTACAAAAACTACGGATATTCAAAGGAGGACAACGGGCACTTGTTAAAAAAACTGGTGTTCGCTCATTTCAAGGTTGTGCAAGATACAATTTACAAGCTGTGCACTATAGTGATTTACTAAGTTATGCACATCAAATTGCGTAGTATATTACAATGATTTCAAGAGAACCTGTAGATGGTTGCATAACTTCAAACAGTGCTACAGAATCAGTAGACGTAAGCCAACGAAATTTCAAACAAAATGTCAACTTGTCGATGCACAGAAAACTACGGAATCGGTTCGAAAGTTTGAAGATGAGACAAACAAAGTTACCCTATCGATCAGTAAGAAATCTGTGAATCTGTTTTCAACTCCGAAAAAACGGAATTTGAAGAGGAAATACATGTGAAACGAGTCCAGGAAATTACAGGTACCAAGAGAGTTGTATAAAGATCAGCTAACATCACTGCCTTAACGCATTCGTATACAATCATTCCGACTGTTATACAGGGTGGTAAATTCACTGGTAAGTTGTTTATTGTGCTGCGAGTAGTTGGAGGTGCTCTAACACCTATGATTCTTTCTCGTGTGCGTGCTCTTGCAAGAGAAGTAGGGAATATTGACGTTACAGCAAGGAAGAGTGGGAAAATGGGTGTGCCATGAGTTCTGTTTATGGCCAATAGCTGGTCAGTATAACTTGCTTTTGATTGAGTCCTCGTAGGTGTATAAAAATCATACTACTTTAGACCAAACTATACCTCCTGAAAAATGTCTGACATCGTAATTCATACCACCTGGACCACTGGACAATTCAGCCTTTGAATGCCTGTTTTTTCCGTGCCTATGAAATACACTGAAGCGCAAAGAAATTGTAAGTCATGCGTGTTCAAATACAAAGATAGTGAACAGGCAGAGCACGGCGCATCGGTCGGAAAAGCCTATATAAGACAACAAGTGTCTGGCACAGTTGTTAGATCGGTTACTGCTGCTACAGTGCAGTTTACGAAGATTTAAGTTAGTTTGAACGTGGAGTTATAGCCGGCGCATGAGCGATGGGACCCAGCATTTCCGAGGTAGCGATGAAGTGGAGATTTTCCCTTACGACCATTTCATGAGTGTACCGTGAATATCAGGAATCCGGTAAAACATCAAATCTCTGACATCGCTGCGGCCGGAAAAAGATCGTGCAAGAACGGGACGAACGACGGCTGAAGAGAATCTTTCAAAATGACAGAAGTGCAGCCCTTCCGCTAATCGCTGCAGATTTCAATGCTGGCCCATCAAAAAGTGTCAGCGTGAGAACCATTCAATGAAACATCATCGATATGGGCTTTCGGGGCTGAAGGCCCACTCGTGTACCCTTGATGACTGCACGATGCAAAGCTTTACACCTCACTTCCGTGCATATACTCCAATATGTTCTATAGTTGTGACTGCTTCCAGCGATAGTTCTGCAGTCGTATAGTCATAGGATAATGGGTCTTTCTCCATAACCGTAATACGGTACGTTTGTTTCTGTTGAGGGTCTGTTGGCACTCTCTGCACGATTATCCGCAGATCTTCCTGTGTTTCGCTACAATGTTCTAGCGTCACGGCTTCTCTGTATACAACAGCGTCATCCGCAAAAAGCCTCATGGATCTTCCGATATTGTTTGCTTCGTCATTTATTTATATTTTAAAGAATAATTGGCCTGTAACACTCCCTTGGAGTAGACAAGAAGTTACTTATGCGCCTGAAGACTTCTCTCCTTTGACAGTGACAGTGTATGTTCAGTTTGCTAGAAACTCCCCAGTCCAGTCACACAGTCGTTATGATATTCTGTATGATCGTAGTTTGTTCAATAGACGGCAGTGTGGAGCTGTATCGAATGCCTTACGGAAGCCAAGGAATACGGCATCTAACTGGGCGCCGGTACCTACCGCCTTCTGGGTGCATTGAACGAATAGAGCGAGCTGGCTTTCACTCGATCGTTTGTTTTCGGAACCAACGTTCTTTCCTACAGAGGAGATTTCGTTCTCGAGAAATGTCATAGTACGCAACCATAAAACATGTTCCAAAATTCTACAACAGAGTGACATCAGAAACTTAAGCCTATCGTTTTGTGAATCTGTTCGACGACCTTTTTTGAAAAGAGGAGTGACCTGTGCTTTTTTCCAATCATTAGGAACGCTTCGCTTCTCTAGAGACCTACAGTACAGTGCTGCTGAGAAGAGGAGCAAGTTCTTTCCGCATACCCTGGGTAGAACTGGTATCCCGTCAGATTCAGTGGCCTTCCCTCTGTCGAGTGATTTCAGTTGCTTTTCTATCCCTCGGTCACTTATTTCGATATTTGTCATTTTGTCGTTCATGCAACGATTTAAAAGAGAAACTACAGTACGATCTTCTTCTGTGTAACAACTTTCTGTGTAGTCCACCGTTTTAATGCCATTATAGTCACGGAGTGTGTGGGCGGAGGGCTTCGATCCGTTTATTGATTTAACACAAGACCAAAATGTCTTATGATTTGCCGTCAAGTTGGTAGAATAGTTTTACTTTCCTTCAACGATGTCGAAAAACCACAGAAAACTATCTCAAAATCTGGGAATGTGAGTCGCCTTCTTCCCGAAGACTAGTCCTTAGGGCGTCATGCCGCTCGGTCCAGGTTCACTTTCATTCGGCTTTCCAACGACCGTGTAACAAATATATCTTCCGCAGGAGTCCACGGTCTTATCTACAAAAGGGATACCTCGCTCCGTTGTCCTTCAGGATAGCTGACGTTTCTTGCGACAGGAAGAGAAAATCTGTACAGAATAGAGGTACAGATTAGAACCAAATGTGCCTTAATAGCGCTCTATAAAGCGTACACGGATGATGCTTGCACAATTGCCTACTGATAGAACAGAACTGATTATGTCCTGTCACGAGGTTGGTGGTCCACAAGCTGGAATTCAGTCATCAGACAGAACTGAGTCTCTAGCAAGATTCGGAGGTGAAGATGCTGTTTGAGGCTTTCCTCGAACAAAATTCTGTGTGAAAATTCCCGGAATTTGTAATACTCTGCCACGAGACTGTCGGTCTTCCTAATGTATTACGTGAACCTCTTCCGGATGCAACATGATAGCAATTGTGGCTCGTGTGACTGCTGGGGTGAATGATGAAGAAAAGGTGAAGGGTTTTAACATATTTTGATAATGGAAAACCGTGTCTCGTTATAGAGGTCAGCTACCATGATGAAGCACTTGAACAGAACTATCTTATACATAGGGTATATTTAAAGAAGCAATTAAAAGCAGGGATGGTGACACTAAGAATACAATGGAAATTCCAATGTTAAACGCAGAGGAAGGAGCGGATAGACGGAAAGAGTTCACTGATGGCGTCTACGAGGAGCAAAACTTGTCTGATGACGCGACAGAAGAAGAAACTGGAGTCTATAAAGGATCTGAAAGAGCTCTAGGAGAGTTGAGATCAAATAACGCAGAAGGTTTAGATAACACTCCATCGGAATTTCTAAAATCATTGAGGATAATGACAACCAAACGACTATTAGAACTGGTGTGTACAATCTATGAGGTAGCGATGTAGCGTCAGACCTTCGGAAAAATACCATCCACACAATTCCGAAGATAGCAAGGGCAGATAGGTGCGTGACATGAATACTATGTATAGAAGAATGGAAAAGAAGACTGAGGTTCTATTAGATGACGATCAGTTTGGCGTCAGAAGAGGTAAAGGCACGAGAATCGCAGCTCTGACTTTGCGCTTGATAGTGGAAGCAAGACTGAAGGAAATTCGAGATACTCTCATAGGATGTGTCGATCAGTGAAAAGCGTTGGTAATGTGCAGTGGTGCAAGACGTTAGACATTTTGAGAAAAGTAAAAGTAATCTACAGAGACAGACGAGTATACACAATATGTACAAGAACCGAGTGGAAACAATAAGACTGGAAGACCAACAACGACGTGCGCGCATTAGAAAGGGTGTCAGACAGGGATGTATTTTTTACAACTTTTCGATCTATACATCAAAGAAGCAATTTCCTGGTGAAAGGATCTCAATTATACGATTCGCCGATCACATTCCTATGCTCAGTGAGAGTGAAGAAGAGTTACTGGATGTGTTAAATGGGATGAATAGTCTAATGAGTACAGAATATGGACTAAGAGTAAATGGAAAAAAAGACAATGAGACGTAGCAGTAATAAGTATAGCGAAAAGCTTAACATCGAAATTGAGGGTAACGAAGATAAGGAATTCTGCTACCTTGGGAACAAAGTAACTCAAGACGGGTGAAGCAAGGAGGACACAAAAGGCAGCATAGCAGAGGCAGAGTGGGCATTCCTAGGCAGGAGAAGTCTGCTAGTATCAAGCATATGCCTTAATTTGAGGAAGAAATTTCTGAGAATGTACGTTTGGAGCACGACATTAATTGCGGGTTAATCATGGACTGTGGGGCAGCCATAACGGAAGAGACTCGAGGACTTTGACATCTGGTGCTATAGACGAATGTTTAAAATTAGGGGGACTGATAAGGTAAGGAATGAAGTGATTCTCCACAGAATCGGCGAGGAAAGGAATCTATGGAAAACACTGACAAGAAGAGGGGACAGAATGATAGAACATCTGTTAAGACATCAGGGAATGACTTTCACGGTACTAGTAGGAACTGTAGAGGGCAGAAATTGTAGGGGAAGACAGAGCTTGGAATACATGCAGCAAATACTTGAGGAGGTAGGGTGCAAGTGTTATTCTGAATGTTTCAACCCTATAATGGCCGTCTACAGAAACGTGTAATCTATGTGAATAAATAAAGAGCCATCCAGACAGTTAATACTGAGTAAGAGCATTTCATTTAGCGTTACTAACAATTTCCTTTCTATTTTTTAGATAGTATTTCCGTACTTTCATAAAAGTGGCAACAAGACAAAACCTTGTTCAGTGTAAAATTATCTATATTTGCCAATGCACTAACCATTTCTATCAGTCATGTAGCTCACACGACAAGTTTAACGGGTTTGCTGTCTCATTTTCTGAATTCTGACGATAATGTACTTCTTTCAGGAAAAGATTACTTCAAGGACAGACTTTGTTACTTAAGTAATGCAGTTTTGCTTGAAAGTCATAATTTTTTTACTGTTTTAACAACTACAGCTATATCCTGTAAGTTGTTAGAACCTTTGGTAATAGCTGCTTTAAGTTATTAATTTGAGACTTTCAGGATATGCTATTTACGAACAGTTTTCTGTATTTAACAAGTGATGTTAAACAGAGAATCATAACATAAAAATGCAGATGTTACAAAAATGTAGGAGCGAATGACCTCAATTTTTCAGGTCATGAAACATCGACTTACACGCCTAGTGTGTTACATTAACGCAACACCGAGATCTTCTCAACAGTCAGTCAATTCTGCACTGACATCTAAATACGAACATATAAAAGCCGCATTTAAAATAAATAACAATATATAAACTGAATAGCATTGCGTAAATAAAAGATAGTACACTGGTGCGAAACGGAAACACACTGAAGAAATGGCTTACTCCCTTCACTCCCTAGATATCGATACATATAATAAAAATTGATGTACATATATGGGGCGTTGGAAAATTCATGTTACGTACTTCTAGAGGTAGTAGAGGAGACTTAATAGATCAAGTTTTACACAGGAACCCTTGTCCGGAAATGTCATCTAACGACGCTACAGAGGGTCGAAGTTATAGCCAGCAGCGCCTGTAAATGTTTGTATTTACAGGGTGATTTCGCGATGATGTTACACATTTTCAAGACGATAAAGAGGGATAAAAATCTTAGTTTGAGGTGATGTTTCCTACTTTGTAAACGAAGGATTCGAATGTTACAATGGAAAATCATTCTGATACCTATGACTGTGGAATACATGTATGGTACCGTTGTTGCTAAGATTGTGGGGTATGCAACTTTCAGAGGTGGTAGTATGAACTGAGATAAGAAACAATGTCCACTAAACATGAGCTCTAAAATGCGTACCTGAGGAGCTATGAGCACTTGTTCACCTACGCTACCGTGAAACACATCTCCTACATTGAACAAGTGCTCATAGCTGTTTTTTGGACCTCTAAAAGTTGCACACCCCACAGTCTTAGCAACAAGAGTACCAGTATATGTATTCCACTGTCATAGAATCCAGAACGGTTTTTGCCTATAACTTTCGACTCGATCGTTTACGAACCAAGACCCTTACTCCAAACTGATACATTTATCCTTCTCCATCGTCCCTGAAAGCCTGAAAGCTTGCAACATCATCACGGAATCGCCCTATAAATACACACACACACACACACACACACACACACACACACACACACACATATATATATATATATATATATATATATATATATATATATATATATATATATATGGCGAGTCTATGATGATGTTACATACTTTTTCAGGGACGATGGAGTATATATACTGGTACATTGACGCTGTGTAGCGTCGCTGGATGGCGTTTCCAGACTTGGTTTCCGATTCGGAAGTCCCCTATACAGTCTCTGGAAGTGTGCAACATGAATTCTGAAACACCCTCTATATATGTATGTGTGTTTCTCACCTCCTCATGAACCATTGGGCCGATTGCAGTCAAACTTGGTACACACATCGCTAACTGTCCGAAAACAATCAGTGTGTGGGTAAGAACTACCTACGTTTCAAATGAGTTTTAATGGGGATGAAAAAGCAGCGTATCCCACGACGCGCGGATAGCCTTAGTCTACTTTAGAAATCCAGTATTTAGAATAAGAGCACTTAGTGACTTGCAACAAACTTTATACACAATTTAAAACCTTTGCGACACTTTTTCTCGCTGACAACAACCACAAAATGCTGAAAGGCGAAAAGTTTCTTGCTTACTAGATTTTCAGTGTTCATACAGTAAAACTGCCGCATGAAGCATGACGTTTTTATTTATTACTTCTTCTCGAGGCACATTTTGCAGATAGTATCCACATGTACCCCTGAATGTCCAGCGTAATTTAGTCATTGTACCACATGTAGTTCAGAAGATATGACGCATTAAAGACTGAAATGCGTGCAAAAATTTCCGCGTCGTGAAAGACTTTAAATTTATTACTTCTTTGTTACTAACTCTATGCATACAAAAATTCACAGACAGTAGCATATATACCACTAGTTGTACCTGCAAAATTATATCATTGTACGACACATACTTTAGGAGATACGACATCATAAACTTTGAGCTGCACGAAAGCGAAACTATATGACTAAATTCGCTACAGGTACATGGAATATATATATATATATATATATATATATATATATATATATATATATATATATATATGCGACATGTGCGTACGTGGCCAAAGCGACCGGAAAAAGCTCTTCCTAAACCCCTGAAACAGTTTCAAACTAATTTGATACATATATTAGTTAACACCTGGAAAGAAATCCTGTGGGATGAGAACTACCACCTCCTACAGGGGTGCAGATGATAACGTGGAGGGAGAAGGGGGAAGCAAGAACCATCAGCCTCCCATTGGGGGTGGGGGTGCTGGCATGGCAAGAGAAGGGGGGAGGAGATGGACAGAGAGGGAGAACGAGGAGATCGGAAAAGAGAGGAGGAGAGTGAAATGGACTGAGACACGGGACAGCAGTAGATGAACAGAGAAAGGAAAGAGGAGTAGATGGACAGAGTCAGCGGAAGGAAGAGATGAGCAGAAAGAGGGGGAGGAGGAAATGGACAGAGAAAGAGGAGGTGACTGCTAAGTAGTTGTCCCTCCTAGCAGCATCCCATACGAGAAGACCAGTTGCGACTTTGCCTGATATCGCTCGTACGTCATGTACTGTGGCTATCCACGGCTCTGTTTCAAAAGATCAACTCGATGTAGTCATAGGATCAAGCCGTGCACGTCTGCTCTCATGCCCCACAGCTAATTCGCTACAAATAATAACGTGTAGCTGCGATTCTGCAATAAAATAGTCTATGCATTGGCTAGAATTGCAAGTTAAATAAAAAGACACAAATACAAAATAAAATTTAAATGGATAATGTAATAACAAGTGTTCTAATCTAACGTCTATAATTTCTGTAGACGACAGAAAATTATACCGATTAATGTTATTCAAGGAAGGACATCTCAAATAAATAGGAAGTGGTCGTACAATATTCAGTTACATACAGACAGAAAACACTCTTATCAAATACTGTAAAGTTGCGTTGACAGTGTTGCGCGGATGGTAGCAAAATTCCCAAACTAGATCGTTACCAAAGATACGCAAAAACTAAGTCCATTTCTTAATCGCCAGCCGGGGTGGCCGAGCGGTTCTAGGCGCTACAGTCTGGAACCGCGCGACCGCTACGGTCGCAAGTTCGAATCCTGCCTCGGGCATGGATGTGTGTGATATCCTTAGGTTAGTTAGGTTTAAGTAGTTCTAAGTTCTAGGGGACTGATAAACTCAGATGTTAAGTCCCATAGTGCTCAGAGCAATTTGAACTATTTCTTAATCACAGTACACGTGAAAGGGTACCGTACCGCCCGACATTGAAAATAGGTACAACATACTTCATTATTTTTGTCAGAACAACACATTTTTTTGTAAAATAACTCAATTTCAATTAATACAGCGAAGCCGGATACCAGTGTGGGAAAGAATGACAATTTATTTATTTAATTGATCACATGTGCACTCCCACAAAGTAAATCCCTACATCCAGTTTGGTGAGATATGTGAAATGAATGAATGTATGGTCGTCTGCTAACCACAGATAGTGAATGTGAATATATGATCATCTTTGAGACGATCCTTTGGCCACCTTTGGTGGGACCAAAGACATGAAATTTACCTGAGCTTTGAGCGCCTGAAATGTGGCTGACCAATACGGTAGCAAGGTGCTCCCCCACTTCGACAGAGGTGTGAGAGAACCTGGAGAACGGCCATATTTCAGCACTCTGCCGCTGGATCTTGTGCTGTTAAGACCTTTTTTTAGTTGTGCTCCGTAATGACAAAAGACTGGAGACATGGTATGCATGTGGAATATTTAAGAGTAGTTTGAAATAATAATTTCTCTATTTCAGGAACTTTTGTGGGGAGAATTAAATGTCAGGCAGGTAATATTAATGGGATTGTAGTAATCTTCGGAAGTGACCAACGGTCACAATGAAACCATTTGTAGCAATAAGTTGAAATACTTCCGTGTGCTTAAGTTAAGCTGAATTACTAGCGTGTGTACAATAAGTTGAAATATTTAAGAAATAGCGTGTGTACCATAAGTTGAAATATTTAAGAAATGGCGTGTGCAGGACTTGAAATTAGAGACGAGTACTTCCACGTGATGAGTACTGTGTGAGTCTCAATCTGTGTATGAGACAAAGGATAAAGAGAAGTACTCGTCCATGGTATCAGTTGAGGACTCGCGTGTGTGATGAATATGTTCATCATATTACTTTGCGTGATATGATTCCGTGTGACGCTAGAATTCAAACTCTGAGAGAAAAGCAAGGTGAGTCAGCCGTCTATCCAGCAACGCCACTTGGCTTGCATTGCACAGGAAGACGTGCAAATATCTCCAGAGTTCATAGTAGGAAAGTAGAATTACAAAGTGGGGCAGTGTCGTGTGAAACTGGGATAAATACTAATTGAAGTGGGAAAGCTGAAAGTGATAGTGTTGTGACTATGTAGTGTTTTGTATTCCATGTCGTAGTGTGGTGTATGTCATGTAATTTGGGTATGTGTGGTTTGCACGGGAGAGTAGCAAGGTAGTTTCAAAAGATTAGTGGGTTATGCTTGTTCCTTCGGTACCGCTCGGTCTGGAGGAAAGTTTCGTGATGATGATTGTGAGAGTCGAAGTGTGAGGTATAATAAAAGATCCATCATCCTATCCAGAAAGTGCACTGTAGCGTTAAATAATTATGAGACCATAATATAGAGATTCACCAATGTAAAGCCATGTCCACTGGGCGGAATTTCTCATGTGTTATTGTTGTAGGTTATAGAATTTGTGTGTTTAGGTTAGAGAATTTATCGGAATAAATAAGATAGTGAAAAGAAAAAGATTGGTGGACTTTTCCTTTGAATTGTATGTTGTCATAATGTCCCGAATTTATAATGTGTGCGCCATTCATATTCAGTGCGGTGGCCACGTGTTGACAAGAGCCGTTAAATAAAAAAAGAAAGAAAATGTGGTATTGCCAGTGCGTAGTGTACAGTCAGAGTTCTGTAAATTACTGATAGTCAGATGTGTGTTTCCGTTGCGTATTAATCATATAGGAGGATAACTTGTAACTTAAGTGTGAGTACTAGAGTTCATGTTACTCGATAAATAAGAATGAATCCACTTGCTTGGTAGACCACTCATCTTGCAGGCCTGACTGCTTGATGCCACAGTATGAGCAAGGCATGTGGGTGCCTCTCATAATTTCGACCCTGCCAGGATATTCTGCTGTTAGGGTTTGCTGTTAAGATTTTTTTTATTTTGATGGAATATATTGTGATAGCGATAAGAAGTAATTTTTTTTGTTTGCAATTTCTTTCTGGATTGGTGAGGATCTTTTATTTTTTTATGTAATTAATTGCTATATCGTCCAAGGCTGGAAGATCGTTGTATAGTTTTTTTTGCGTAATGTCCGTAGTAACTAGGTCGCAGTCGAAAAGTGTAGTCACCATGGAGAATAGCGATTCTGGGGTGAACGTAGCAGTGCAGCAGGAAGTAGGTGTCGACCATGGGCTAATGAGCGGGAATGGCAAACACTCGGAAGGGGCTGAATTGTTCAGTGGACCGCTGCTAGGTGATCCTTTGAGCGGCGGGCTTTGTTCACAATCGGGGGCTTTTCCCGACGACGCGGGCGAGCTGGGACTAGGTCAGGTATGCAGTGAAAGTGCAGCTACCCTTAGCGAAGCTACGGTTTCTCAGGCGAACGAGGTGAGCGCTTCGAAAGTAGCAAATGACAATGTGATACTGCAGTTTTTACAGAGCATGGATAGAGATAATAAGGAAAGATTGGAAGTGACGGATAGAGATAATAAGGAGAGGGATAGGGAGTTTATGGAAATATTGGACACGATGGATAAGATAGTGAAGGAAAGATTGGAAGCAAATAAGGAAGGACTGGAGGCAATGGATAAGGGAAATGAAGAGTCAATGACGAAGCTACACACAGTTATCGATGAGCGTCTACCCGCAGTTAATAATTGGTTAGATGAGGGGGAGAAGAATCTGGGTGCGTTGAAGCAAGTATGTGACGCCGCCGGCCGAAGTGGCCGTGCGGTTAAAGGCGCTGCAGTCTGGAACAGCAAGACCGCTACGGCCGCAGGTTCGAATCCTGCCTCGGGCATGGATGTTTGTGATGTCCTTAGGTTAGTTAGGTTTAACTAGTTCTAAGTTCTAGGGGACTAATAACCTCTGCAGTTGAGTCCCATAGTGCTCAGAGCCATTTGAACCATTTTTTTTGTGACGCCGTGAAAGAAAAAGCCAATAATTTGGAGGTACAAGTATTTGCAATAGAGAGTGATACTACTGAACGTAGGGACGTGTTGCCGGATGAGCGAATCAAAGAGGTAGTGGTCAGAATGAAAACGATTAGTGCAGATGTAGAAAAGCTCAGTATAAGAGGCGAGACAGGCTCTGACAGTACGCAGCGAGAGGTTTATGCCAACCAGGGGGAGATACAATCACTATTACAACTTAAAGAGGCGCAATTAGAAATAAGTAGGAAACATAGGGAAGAACTAGCAAAGTTGCAATTAGCGTGCAGTAGCGAAGGTGACACACCACCAGGTAGATTGCAGAGGGAGAGTGAGATAAATTCAAAAAACGAAAATAGGCAGAAAGCGGAAGACGAACTCAGAGAGTTAGAAGAACGGTTGTGTCGGATAAAACAGGTGGCAAACCCAACTGGGTCTAGTCCAAAGCTGTCTCAATTTCTAGATTCATTACCTTCATCGTGGGGACTGCCCCTCAAAATGAAGTTTGTGTGTAACCATTTGAGGGACGAGGCTAGAGCGAAAATGCAGGAAGTTATTAAAGACTGTAGTAGCTACAAGATATTTTGTGACAAGTTTTTAAATAAATTCTGGTCGAAAAGTAAGCAGGACCAGGTTAAGCAAAGCATATTGATGATGCCAAATTGTAACGAAGGTGGTATAAGAGATCCAGTGTCGTGCTATCAGGAAATGCTGAGACGAAATAGATATTTGGATGTGCCATACGAAACTGGGGAGCTCATTAGAATCTGTATATCGAAGTTGCCAGTGAGATTGCTCAGAGATATAGTGATAGCAGGCAGAGGCTTAGACGATTCCTCGTCATTTCAGCACTTGTTACAGGAACTGGGTAATGAGAGTAACATTGTGAACGGCGACACGACTTATAGGTCAGACAGAGTCGAGGATAGGAATGGCAGAAACTATCAGAACGACAGGAGAGCACGGAATCCTGGCATTTCATTCTTGTCATAATGGATTGAAGGATAGGAGAAACTAATGCAACATATCAGCCCTTAACATCTTACTTTAAAACACATGCAGCTGGCACTGAAAATTGTCTATGTAGCAGACATAGTCTACTGATATGTAGGAATGCAAATACCATACTTCTAATCAGAGAATAAAACACCAGTAATGGCATCTGTTAGGCTGGTCGCTCAGAGCAAAATTTGTAAATTTTATTTGGAACAGTAAAGTAAAAGGACTATTTCCTCAAAAAAAAAATCCCGTTGCTAAAAATGTTATGTAATAATGCCAATGAGTCCAGTTTAATTAGTGCGGTTTGACTATTGCAGGTAATGTAAAGAGTCAACATTGTGATCGAAGTTTTTAAATTAGATGCCATCTGATGTCATTGCCTTGGTGACAGTTATAATGAAGTGCTGTATATGGTTGTTCGGAATCTGGTGTTAGGGAAAGAGGCCACTAGCACCAAAGTTTCTAACACTTGGGCTGTCCCATTTCTCCCAGCTTGTATATTCTCTGCACACATTTAATTTTCATGTAAGCTTAGATTCCTAACTAGCAAATTCTTTACTGTGTATAGTGGACCATTCAGAGTGAGGCGGATTGTCAATGAAAATGCTGTACTGATTGAGACGATCAAGGGAAAACAATCTCGTGGGCTTCATCACATTTCTAACATCAAATTATGGAAAAGTTAAGGATAGATCGAAAGTAGGCAATTTATGGTAGATAGTCAGTGTATTTATTTGCGGTGTGTAACGTTGTGCAGGGTCAAATCGAACATAAGAATTTTCAAGCGGGATGTCAGGAAGTATGACGGAATAGACTGGTAGAATGAGTCATGAACAGGAGTCGACAGAGTGGTGTATGTACGTATTTTTTGTCATATGAATAAGGATCAAGCAGAAACGACGTGATGATTAATAAGTGGATAAAGATGGTAGATAGTGAGAGAAGCGACGTGATAAATAGTAGTTGATGAAGGTGATATTTAAGGAGAGAAGTGACGTGAAGCAGTGTGATTAATAAAGAGAGATTCGACGTGATGAAACAGTGGTAAATAAAGGTGAGTGGAATTAATAATGTGGAAATGTCTTAGATGTATGTTACAGAGAGGCCTGTGTATGCTGCAATCGAGATTGATGCGAATGGCGAAGGAAGACCAGGAAATGATGGAGTAATGGACGGACGGAGAGCCGAAATACGAATGAAGAGATGAGGACAACTGCACAACGTGAAGGGACATAAAGGGAGTATGAGATCCAGATGGTGAACGTTGTGGAATACTGACGTAAGATGTAATATAAGTGTAAATCTAATTCTTACCATAACAATTGCTAAATGAAAAAAATAATTTTTGTTGTTGTTGTTGTTGAAGCCTGGTAGCAGTATAACTAATCAAAACGGTACCAAGAATGTGTACAGTTACTTTGCAGGATGAATAATTTGTGTATTTTTTGTTCTTAGATGAAATGTCGCAATTCGAAGTTGATATTTAGCAGGATGAATAATCGGTAAAGTGAATGCAGAGGTAAGCCGATGGAGAGAGGTGCCAGAGTGAAAGGACGAATTCGGAGACTGGAAAGCTATCTCCGAAACAGCTTCATGTGTTATGTGGTTGAGTATAAGGGAGCAAAGGTATGGTATGTTGTCGTGAGTGTGGTGGTGTTAGGGTTAGTTGACTTCTAGACCTATTCTGTTAGTGTATTAATGGATTGAATGACAGGGAAAATGTGATGTCTGGTGAGTGAGAGTCGTAGAGTAGTGTGATCAATGCGCACACTCCTGTAAAGGGGATACTACCGATCCATAACTAAAACATTATTGTGCTTTGTTGTTTGATTTGGATGAACCTCGATGGCAGGTCAGGATCTGACATCATGTGGGTGGTACATACATGTCCTAGAAATGTTGTTATATATAATAAAAAGGAAAAATATATAAAGAGATACTAATTTCAGTGTGTCACAAGCACAAAGGTGCATTGTACGTTGTAGATTTAGAGTCATCAGTTTCTAAAATGTTTATTGTGTTAGGATGTTAAAGTAGTTTACTATTTAACAACATGTGGAAGGTAATTGTGAGCTGTGTAGATTATTTCTTATTTTTTTGTTAGAACACTTTCAAGGGGTATTAATTTCAGTCTGTCACAAGCACAAAGGTTCACTGTATATTGTAGTTTTAGAATAAACAGTTTCTAATATTTTCACTGTGATAGGATGTTAGAGTAGCCTACTATTTGATATTGTAATTATGAGCTGTATAGATTGTTTATTATTCCTTTTGTTTTTTTTTTTATACTTTCATGTTTTGTATGAGGGACGACAGGTACAATCAATAGCACAAGTGTGGGCTGTATATAGAAAAGGGATAAGTGTTGATGTTGTATGTGTAGAAAACTAGGGTGTATGATTTTATGTTTTTTTTAGAACAAAGATTCTTTTATTACCAATGTATCTAATAGATCATACATGTAATCAATGAGTATTTAAATACTGTAAGAATATCCTTTTGTCTGTAATGTTACGAGATGCACGGAAGGGTCTGACTGATTGGGTGTCGTAGCGCTGAGGGCTACGCCGAACGCGCCCGTACCACATAAGCCAAGCAGACGTTGGCGACATAGCAGCGGCACACACTGCCGGTCGGGGTACACTCCACGCGCCTGCTACAGCAGGTCAACGGCCTGGGGCGACACGCACGTACCACTGGCCATTCATAAGCTCCGCCACCCTTACGACGGGGGAAAGTATCCCGCGGAGGCAACAGCGGGTGGTTTCTGCGGCTCAACGGGTCGCGCGGCGGCGCCACGGCAGAATGAACGACGCGCGGCAGAGCCCGGCGGGCATTTTTTACCAGCAACTACACTCCTGGAAATGGAAAAAAGAACACATTGACACCGGTGTGTCAGACCCTCCATACTTGCTCCGGACACTGCGAGAGGGCTGTACAAGCAATGATCACACGCACGGCACAGCGGACACACCAGGACCCGCGGTGTTGGCCGTCGAATGGCGCTAGTTGCGCAGCATTTGTGCACCGCCGCCGTCAGTGTCAGCCAGTTTGCCGTGGCATACGGAGCTCCATCGCAGTCTTTAACACTGGTAGCATGCCGCGACAGCTTGGACGTGAACCGTATGTGCAGTTGACGGACTTTGAGCGAGGGCGTATAGTGGGCATGCGGGAGGCCGGGTGGACGTACCGCCGAATTGCTCAACACGTGGGGCGTGAGGTCTCCACAGTACATCGATGTTGTCGCCAGTGGTGGGCGGAAGGTGCACGTGCCCGTCGACCTGGGACCGGACCTCAGCGACGCACGGATGCACGCCAAGACCGTAGGATCCTACGCAGTGCCGTAGGGGACCGCACCGCCACTTCCCAGCAAATTAGGGACACTGTTGCTCCTGGGGTATCGGCGAGGACCATTCGCAACCGTCTCCATGAAGCTGGGCTACGGTCCCGCACACCGTTAGGCCGTCTTCCGCTCACGCCCCAACATCGTGCAGCCCGCCTCCAGTGGTGTCGCGACAGGCGTGAATGGAGGGACGAATGGAGACGTGTCGTCTTCAGCGATGAGAGTCGCTTCTGCCTTGGTGCCAATGATGGTCGTATGCGTGTTTGGCGCCGTGCAGGTGAGCGCCACAATCAGGACTGCATATGACCGAGGCACACAGGGCCAACACCCGGCATCATGGTGTGGGGAGCGATCTCCTACACTGGCCGTACACCACTGGTGATCGTCGAGGGGACACTGAATAGTGCACGGTACATCCAAACCGTCATCGAACCCATCGTTCTACCATTCCTAGACCGGCAAGGGAACTTGCTGTTCCAACAGGACAATGCACGTCCGCATGTATCCCGTGCCACCCAACGTGTTCTAGAAGGTGTAAGTCAACTACCCTGGCCAGCAAGATCTCCGGATCTGTCCCCCATTGAGCATGTTTGGGACTGGATGAAGCGTCGTCTCACGCGGTCTGCACGTCCAGCACGAACGCTGGTCCAACTGAGGCGCCAGGTGGAAATGGCATGGCAAGCCGTTCCACAGGACTACATCCAGCATCTCTACGATCGTCTCCTTGGGAGAATAGCAGCCTGCATTGCTGCGAAAGGTGGATATACACTGTACTAGTGCCGACATTGTGCATGCTCTGTTGCCTGTGTCTATGTGCCTGTGGTTCTGTCAGTGTGATCATGTGATGTATCTGACCCCAGGAATGTGTCAATAAAGTTTCCCCTTCCTGGGACAATGAATTCACGGTGTTCTTATTTCAATTTCCAGGAGTGTATTAACTAGGAATGGACTGTGGAGCCGTGAAACAAGATGACTGCTCGTATGTCTCCATAAGGTGGAAAGTGAAGGACTGGTGTTTCCACGTTGTGAGTGGTGGAAAAGACTTTGTCTTTAGCAGACAGGACGATCGTTTTGTTTTGTCTTGACCACTGAACGGTGGGATCCATAAACTTTTGGCAGTGACTTGTTAAGTGTGCTTTGTGAATTGCATGTGGGACGCTTGGTATACTTAAAGAGGATAGTTGTCGTTTGGTGACTAATTATTGTTTGAACGCAAGAAACTAAAGTGGGACATTGACATTTGCATTTGTAGTTGGAGACATTTCTTGAATTGGTGCGGGAATAAGTGCTGTTTGTTGGAACTGACGACTTTTAATTACACCATGAACTGAAAGGACAGAACCATGGGTAATAGTAGTTGTAGGGCCATTTTTGGACGACCAGATTCGTGTGGATGGTACGCTGAGAGTGACTATGACATTTGTGTTTAATGTGAGATACAGTTTACTGTTCAGTGCGTGTTTAAAATGCTGATTTGAGTGACTTAAAGATTTTCGTCCGGGTAACCATGGGAGAGCTTTGACACCGAGACAGTGTTTCTGGGGAACCTGTCAGCAACGTTTTTGACCCCAGGAAAATCACAGAATGAAATGATTCCATGTGACTCGCAAGATAGGGAATAATGTATTTGTAATTGTGTAATTTTTTTATATGTTTCATTCCCGAAGGGACAGCAAGTGTAATTGTATTTCATTAACATTTGTGTTTAGAATAGTTAGTGTTTTTGTTTGTTTGTTCTGGGTTATCAAGTTCACGTAGCATGTTTATTAGAATATTTGGTACTATGATGCTTTAATTATTAGCCAGTGGCGTAATACTAACGTAGCGGCTCTTGTTGCATTGGTCAGTAAGGTTGTCACAGGGGACAAAAGTTTGCATTGCACAACAAATATCGGAATTAACTGATGCATTTTGATGTCGTGGACAGTAATAATCTTATTGGTGTGTTGACTGAAGCCACTTATTTTTATTATCACAGTGGTGACATTTCACATTAAAGTGTAACGAAGGCTAGTCGAAATGGAAGTTCTTGTCGTCTAAATGTGTGACAACAGAGAAATGAGCAGTAGAGTAAGATACGAGACCTACTGGTGGATTCAAGCACTTATTGCTAACTATTTATTGCGTGTATTGATCAAAGTTGATGGACTGACTAGCTCAGCAGCAGGTATTTGTACTGGTGGACAAGGATAAGGTTAAACTCATAGTCGAGTAGTGGTGGCAATTGCTTAAGTGAATATAGTTAATGAGGTATGACATGATGTCTTAGATGAACTCTATTACGTAACCAGTATATAACTTGTGGTATATTTCATTGTTTTTCTTCTCAGTTTTATTTCTCTGTAGAATTACAAAGTGGGGCAGTGTCGTGTGAAACTGGGATAAATACTAATTGAAGTGGGAAAGCTGAAAGTGATAGTGTTGTGACTATTTATTGTATTGTATTCCATGTTGTAGTGTGGTGTATGTCATGTAATTTGGGTATGTGTGGTTTGCATGGGAGAGTAGCAAGGTAGTTTCAAAAGATTAGTGGGTTATGCTTGTTCCTTCTGTACCGCTCGATCTGGAGGAAAGTTTCGTGATGATGATTGTGAGAGTCGAAGTGTGAGATATAATAAAAGATCCACCATCCTATCCAGAAAGTGCACTGTAGCGTTAAATAATTACGAGACCATAATATAGAGATTCACCAATGTAAAGCCATGCCCACTGGGCGGAATTTCTCATGTGTTATTGTTGTAGGTTATAGAATTTGTGTGTTTAGGTTAGAGAATTTATCGGAATAAATAAGATAGTGAAAAGAAAAAGATTGGTGGACTTTTCCTTCGAATTTATAATGTGTGCGCCATTCATATTCAGTGCGGTGGCCACGTGTTGACAAGAGCCGTTAAATAAAAAAAGAAAGAAAATGTGGTATTGCCAGTGCGTAGTGTACAGTCAGAGTTCTGTAAATTACTGATAGTCAGATGCGTGTTTCCGTTGCGTATTAATCATATAGGAGGATAACTTGTAACTTAAGTGTGAGTACTAGAGTTCATGTTACTCGATAAATAAGAATGAATCCACTCGCTTGGCAGACCACTCATCTTGCAGGCCTGACTGCTTGATGCCACAGTATGAGCAAGGCATGTGGGTGCCTCTCACACGAAATATTCAGCAGCTCAAAACTGTTCAGACTCCTAAACGAGGATTCGCAATTAACACACGCAATGCGAACAGTAATTCATACTCTGTCTACTCTCAGTTCCGTAAATCAAGAGGGGAATGTTAATCCTACTCTGGAGTACAGTCAGTCCTCTAGAAGTATAAAGCCCCTTTAGAAGATAAGGTATGGTAGCGGCCGTTCACAACCCAGAATCAGGTATGTTCCAGATCAAATACCACTCTTTACTACAGGCAGGTCGGCCCCCTTCCAGAACTGGTCATAAAGTCCCCGAATCGCTCCCTTGAGCTCTTCACTCTAGAAGTCCCAGTCTCCACTTTACTCCCGTAGTGTTCCACTATTATCTCTTTTTCCATTGGCTGAAAGTCATCACCACCAAAAATACATCGTCCTTAAGCTCTAAAAACATGATTTGATTCGCCGGCCGAAGTGGCCGTGCGGTTAAAGGCGCTGCAGTCTGGAACCGCAAGACCGCTACGGTCGCAGGTTCGAATCCTGCCTCGGGCATGGATGTTTGTGATGTCCTTAGGTTAGTTAGGTTTAACTAGTTCTAAGTTCTAGGGGACTAATGACCTCAGCAGTTGAGTCCCATAGTGCTCAGAGCCAACCATGATTTGATTCAAATAGACACACTTTCTGGACTAAACTAATATATTACAACAACATTTTAATAAAGAAATATCTTAACATTCAGTTACACTCTGATTACTGGCAATAAATATAAGTAATAGTTGGTTCATAAATAAATAAGCCAGTAGTCTTGCCCAACTACGCTCACGGTAAATGACAATATGTTGTCCTTAAGTACTATTTAAACAGTTTAGTATGAAATATGAAGTATTGATGTAATTTTCATTAGTTGAGTAATTGTGGTGAATACGATCTTCTGGTCAACATTTTCATAATGAAAAAGATGTAAAAGACGTCGTAAATCAATAAATAAAATAGAGACAGATACGCAGCTTTCAGTGATGACAGCTACAATACAATGCTATCATCTGAGATGTTGTTTGTCGAAATCAAATAAAGCAATGAAAAGTTGTTAATTCAGAGGTTCACTGATTCAATGTTTATTTACTGTGAACTATTAACTTCTGTTGTTTTAAAGATAGTGAAATGTTGTTGTGTCATTGGACATTCCTTATTTATCTGAGATCGCAGATGTAGGCAGATTCGCTTTAATATGCAACTGTGACTTATTGTCAAAGTTCCGAGAGCTGTAACTTAGCCATCTTTAAGATTGTCTGACACTCCGCCATTTCCTAGAGCATTATCTGTTGAGCAAAGGCTGCGAGCGACATCCGTCCAAATTCCCAGCGTCGGGATGTACCCGTCTCCGGTAACGCTACTCGTCTTTCCACATGGTTGGCCAGAACCCGTCAGTCAGCTACCTTGGCTGTGGCGCGCCCCGTGCCCTGGATCCGCTGAAGTTCATCCGTACAACAAATTCATCTCACTTCGGTACCAGCCCTAGGTGGACAAATTACTCGCCCATATACTCGTAATGTTACAAGACGGACACAGAGGGGAGGAAGAGATGAACAAAGAGAAGAGGAGGAGGAGATGGAATTAAAGGGGAGAGGAGAAGATGGACAGAGAGGGAGGTGAAGACGGACAGAGAGAGTAGGGAGGAGCAGATGAACAGAGAGAGGTGTACGAGCAGATGTGCAAAGGGTAGGGCAGGAGGAGGTGGAAAGAGATCGGTGTGTTGAGGAGGTGGGCGGAGAGAGCGAGAGAGAGAGAGAGAGAGAGAGAGAGAGAGTGGAGGAGATGGACAAAGAGGAGATGAAGGAAGAGGTGATCAGAGAGAGGGGGAAGAAGGAGATAGGCTGACAGAAGGCTTGAATGTATACAAACACGGGAAATGCCGGGTTCTCAGCTATTCTTTATGAGTATGTGCTCGGACAGGTGTTGATTCCGGAACTTAGTCAACGTAAAATCTAATAGGATTGCCGCCAGAGCCAGGCGCCTTATTCATTATTTTTTTTTGTTTTGTTTTCAGTATTGAGAATGGTTGCTTTGGATTCATCCATTTGTGAGTGCTTATCAAACGATTATACGGTGGTAGGATTCTCATGCATGAAAGCATATCTAAATATAAAATTAATAAATACAGAATTTAAAACTTCAGGCTTTCGGTCTGTTGTCTTCAGTTTCAATGCAAGGCTGATCCCCGAAAGAGTGGGTGAAACATACGAGTTTCCATGGGACACGCACAACTAAAAGCTTGTGATGGCGATACATATACTCCGGAAATTAAAATACATGTAAGAAATCACTACACTTTTATTTTTAATCTTTGAGTGTAACGTCTTTCTTATGGGCCGTCACGTTCACGAGGGAAGCATACACGCAACGGGTCACCCATCTTCCTCACATTTCACACTATTGTAAGATAGACTTAAATGTAACCTATGCTGCTCGAGAACGATGCACTTCCCAAATATCGTTAGTCTAATACCGGTAGCTAGAAGTCTGCCCATACTGCGATCGCCATTTTTTCCTTTATTATCCATAAAATACTTCTATCGTTACAATGAATCATGTTTCTTAGGAAAGGGATATAATAATAATAATAGTAATAATAGGGGCACATTCGTGAACAGGTATCATCCAGGTGTAATAGGAAGTTGTGATGAAATGATTTATTTATCGATACAGGCAGGCGGGTATTAAAAAGTTATCTAGCTGTGAATCCATTATTACTATAAATTTTCGTCACCGCTGACTGACCAACAGCATTGGGTGTGGTATCAGTCATAAAAAAGTGTGAAAATTATTGTACAGACTTTTACCAACAACATTTTCTATCGTGCATATTTAATTTTTAATTATGATTGTGGAAAACACATCTCCTCAACACCTAAAAGGAATGATCTTTCAGATGTAATTTCTAACTCAAAGCGTGCGTATTCCAACGGAGATACAAACATTGGGGCTGTCTTTTGTACATATCGGTCCGCATCCTCTGTGAATTTCTTGCAGGAGACAATGTCCTGCAGAAGCTGTTCTACACTCCTGGAAATGGAAAAAAGAACACATTGACACCGGTGTGTCAGACCCACCATACTTGCTCCGGACACTGCGAGAGGGCTGTACAAGCAATGATCACACGCACGACACAGCGGACACACCAGGACCCGCGGTGTTGGCCGTCGAATGGCGCTAGCTGCGCAGCATTTGTGCACCGCCGCCGTCAGTGTCAGCCAGTTTGCCGTGGCATACGGAGCTCCATCGCAGTCTTTAACACTGGTAGCATGCCGCGACAGCGTGGACGTGAACCGTATGTGCAGTTGACGGACTTTGAGCGAGGGCGTATAGTGGGCATGCGGGAGGCCGGGTGGACGTACCGCCGAATTGCTCAACACGTGGGGCGTGAGGTCTCCACAGTACATCGATGTTGTCGCCAGTGGTGGGCGGAAGGTGCACGTGCCCGTCGACCTGGGACCGGACCGCAGCGACGCACGGATGCACGCCAAGACCGTAGGATCCTACGCAGTGCCGTAGGGGACCGCACCGCCACTTCCCAGCAAATTAGGGACACTGTTGCTCCTGGGGTATCGGCGAGGACCATTCGCAAACGTCTCCATGAAGCTGGGCTACGGTCCCGCACACCGTTAGGCCGTCTTCCGCTCACGCCCCAACATCGTGCAGCCCGCCTCCAGTGGTGTCGCGACAGGCGTGAATGGAGGGACGAATGGAGACGTGTCGTCTTCAGCGATGAGAGTCGCTTCTGCCTTGGTGCCAATGATGGTCGTATGCGTGTTTGGCGCCGTGCAGGTGAGCGCCACAATCAGGACTGCATACGACCGAGGCACACAGGGCCAACACCCGGCATCATGGTGTGGGGAGCGATCTCCTACACTGGCCGTACACCACTGGTGATCGTCGAGGGGACACTGAATAGTGCACGGTACATCCAAACCGTCATCGAACCCATCGTTCTACCATTCCTAGACCGGCAAGGGAACTTGCTGTTCCAACAGGACAATGCACGTCCGCATGTATCCCGTGCCACCCAACGTGCTCTAGAAGGTGTAAGTCAACTACCCTGGCCAGCAAGATCTCCGGATCTGTCCCCCATTGAGCATATTTGGGACTGGATGAAGCGTCGTCTCACGCGGTCTGCACGTCCAGCACGAACGCTGGTCCAACTGAGGCGCCAGGTGGAAATGGCATGGCAAGCCGTTCCACAGGACTACATCCAGCATCTCTACGATCGTCTCCATGGGAGAATAGCAGCCTGCATTGCTGCGAAAGGTGGATATACACTGTACTAGTGCCGACATTGTGCATGCTCTGTTGCCTGTGTCTATGTGCCTGTGGTTCTGTCAGTGTGATCATGTGATGTATCTGACCCCAGGAATGTGTCAATAAAGTTTCCCCTTCCTGGGACAATGAATTCACGGTGTTCTTATTTCAATTTCCAGGAGTGTATTTCTAATTGACCAGTTTAATTCATTATTAAGTGATTAGCGAATTTCTTCCAAATTGGCGTTATCAAATTTGGTGGTAATAATAACAGTAGTAAAAGTTACAGCAGTTTCAATAAGAAACATGGAATAAAACAATATATATATATATATATATATATATATATATATATATATATATATATATATAGGAAAACTTACTCGCTCCTGTTACTTCATCACAGTAAAGATTTGTAATACATATGAAATTGTACTTTCATACACTGAAGCGCCAAAGAAACTGGTGTGTGCGGATTCAAATTCAGAAATAAGTAAAGAGGCAGAAAACGGCGCTGCGGTCGGCAACGCCTATGTAAGACAAAAAGTGCCTGGCGCAGATGTTCGATTGATTACGGCTGCTACAATGGCAGGCTATCAAGATTTAAGCGAGTTCGAACGTTGTGTTGTAACAAATGGTTCAAATGGCTCTGAGCACTATGGGACTTAACTTCTAAGGTCATGAGTCCCCTAGAACTTAGAACTACTTAAACCTAACTAACCTAAGGACAGCACTCACATCCATGCCCGAGGCAGGATTCGAACCTGCGACCGTAGCGGTCACGCGGTTCCAGACGGTAGCGCCTAGAACCGCTCGGCCACCACGGCCGGCTCGTTGTGTTATAGTCGGCGCACGAGCGAGGGCACACAGCATATCCGAGGTAGCGATGAAATGGAGATTTCCCCGTGCGACCATTTCACGAGTGTACCGTGAATATTGGGAATCCGGTAAAACATCAAATCTCCGACATCGCTGTGGCAGGAAAAAGATTCTGCAAGAACGGGACCAACGACAGCTGAAGAGAATCGTTCAAGGTGACAGAACTGCAACCATTTCGCTAATTGCTCCAGATTTCAATGCTGGGCCAGCAGCAAGTATCAGCATGCAAACCATTCTGCGAAACATCATGGATATGGGCTTTTGAAGCCGAAGGCCCACTCGTTTACCCTTGATGTCTGCGTGACGTAAAGCTTTCCGCCTCGCCTGGGCCCGCCAACACCGACATAGGATTGTTGTTGAGTGGATGCACGTTGCCTGGTCAGACGAGTCTCGTTTCATATTGTATCGAGTGGATGGACGTGTATGGGTACGGAGACAACCTCATGAATCCATGGAACCTGGATACGACTCTGACAGGTGACATGTACGTAAGCATTTTGTCTGATTACCAGCATCCGTTCATGACCATTGTGCATTCCGACGGGCTTGGACAATTCCAGCAGGATAATGCGACACCCCACACGTCCACAATTGCTATAGAATAGCTCCAGGAACACTCTTCTGAGTCTAAACACTTCCGCTGTCCACCAAACCCCGCAGACATGAACATTATTGAGCATACACTATGTGATCAAAAGTATCCATACACCCCCAAAAACATACGTTTTCCATGTTAGGTGCATTGTGCTGCCACCTACTGCCAGGTACCTCAATAGTCATTAGACGCCGTGAGAGAGCAGAATGGGGTGGGTGCTCTGCGGAACTCACGGACTTCGAACGTGGTCAGGTGATTGGGTGTCACTTGTGTTATACGTCTGTACGCGAGATTTCCACACTCCTAAACATCACTCCTAAACATCGCTAGGTCTACCGTTTCCGATGTGACAGTGAAGTGGAAAGGTGAAGGGATACGTACAACACAAAAGCGTACAGGCCGACCTCGGCTGTTGACTGACAGAGACGTCCGACAGTTAAAGAGGGTCGTAATGTGTAATAGGCAGACATCTATCCAGACCATCACACAGGAATTCCAAACTGTATCAGGATCCACTGAAAGTACTATGACAGTTAGGCAGGAGGAGAGAAAACTTGGATTTCATGGTCGAGCGGCTGCTAATAAGCCATACATCACGCTGGTAAATGCTAAACGACGCCTCGCTTGGTGTCCTTGAGCGTAAACATTGGACAACTGAACAATAGAAAAACGTTGTGTGGAGTGACGAATCATGGTACACTATATGGCGATCCGATGACAGGGTGTGGAAATGGCGAATTCCCAGTGAACGTCATCTGCCAGCGTGTGTAGTGCCAACAGTAAAACTCGGAAGTGATGGTGTTATGGTGTGGTCGTGTTTTTCACGGAGGGGGCTTGCACCCCTTGTTGTTTTGCGTGGCACTATCACCACACAGGCCTACATTGGTGTTTTAAGCACCTTCTTGCTTCCCACTGTTGATGAGCAATTCGGGGATGGCGATTGCATCTTTCAACACGATCGACCAGCTGTTCATAATGCACGGCCTGTGGCGGAGTAGTTGCACAACAATGACATCCCTGTAATGGACTGGCCTGGATCACACAGTATACCTTTGGGACGTTTTGGAACGCCGACTTTGTGCCAGACCTCACCGACCGACATCGATACATCTCCTCAGTGCAGCACTCCGCGGAGAATGGGCAGCCATTCTCCAAGAAACCTTCCAGCACCTGACTGAACGTATGCCTGCGAGAGTGGAAGCTGTCATCAACGTTAAGGGTGGCCAACACCATACTGAATTCCAGCATTAGTCATGGAGGGCGCCATTTTCAGCCAGGTGTCCGTATACTTATGATCACATAGCGTATCTGAGATGCCTTGCAACGTGCTGTTCAGAAGAGATCTCCACCTCTCGTACTCATACGGATTTATGGACAGCTCTGCAGCATCTATGGCATCAATTTCCTCCAGCACTACTTCAGACATCAGTCGAGTCCATGCCACGTCGTATTGCTGCACTTCTGCGTGCTCGAGGGGGCCCTAGACGATATTAGGCATGTGTACCAGTTTCTTTTGCTCTTCATTGAACCTCTGTGTAGAGGTGCAACACGTGGTGGTGTCCCTAATAAGGCTTTTTCGCACAACCACAGTTTTTTCTTCTTGATGCTGCTGTAATGTTGGGTATTGTTATTATTCATAATGCCCATTGGGGAGGAATTAGCTAACCTCTAAAAAATGAATTAAAGTGGTTATTTCAAAATAGAACAGCCTACACAGGACTTCCCTCAAGAAACTGGGGCTATGAATTAATGCAGTACAAAGAAGTGAAAAGTAATGCAATCCTCGCGAATTGATGTTTCTCTGCCCCTACAGCAATGAAAAACCACTATGCATTCGCTTCAGAAAACTTTTTACATTCTTCTCAAGCCACGGCATGATCTACTGCGGTGGGTATCTTGTACCACTAATGTACATTTCCTTTCCTGTTCCACTTGCAAATACACTCCTGGAAATGGAAAAAAGAACACATTGACACCGGTGTGTCAGACCCACCATACTTGCTCCGGACACTGCGAGAGGGCTGTACAAGCAATGATCACACGCACGGCACAGCGGACACACCAGGAACCGCGGTGTTGGCCGTCGAATGGCGCTAGCTGCGCAGCATTTGTGCACCGCCGCCGTCAGTGTCAGCCAGTTTGCCGTGGCATACGGAGCTCCATCGCAGTCTTTAACACTGGTAGCATGCCGCGACAGCGTGGACGTGAACCGTATGTGCAGTTGACGGACTTTGAGCGAGGGCGTATAGTGGGCATGCGGGAGGCCGGGTGGACGTACCGCCGAATTGCTCAACACGTGGGGCGTGAGGTCTCCACAGTACATCGATGTTGTCGCCAGTGGTGGGCGGAAGGTGCACGTGCCCGTCGACCTGGGACCGGACCGCAGCGACGCACGGATGCACGCCAAGACCGTAGGATCCTACGCAGTGCCGTAGGGGACCGCACCGCCACGTCCCAGCAAATTAGGGACACTGTTGCTCCTGGGGTATCGGCGAGGACCATTCGCAACTGTCTCCATGAAGCTGGGCTACGGTCCCGCACACCGTTAGGCCGTCTTCCGCTCACGCCCCAACATCGTGCAGCCCGCCTCCAGTGGTGTCACGACAGGCGTGAATGGAGGGACGAATGGAGACGTGTCGTCTTCAGCGATGAGAGTCGCTTCTGCCTTGGTGCCAATGATGGTCGTATGCGTGTTTGGCGCCGTGCAGGTGAGCGCCACAATCAGGACTGCATACGACCGAGGCACACAGGGCCAACACCCGGCATCATGGTGTGGGGAGCGATCTCCTACACTGGCCGTACACCACTGGTGATCGTCGAGGGGACACTGAATAGTGCACGGTACATCCAAACCGTCATCGAACCCATCGTTCTACCATTCCTAGACCGGCAAGGGAACTTGCTGTTCCAACAGGACAATGCACGTCCGCATGTATCCCGTGCCACCCAACGTGCTCTAGAAGGTGTAAGTCAACTACCCTGGCCAGCAAGATCTCCGGATCTGTCCCCCATTGAGCATATTTGGGACTGGATGAAGCGTCGTCTCACGCGGTCTGCACGTCCAGCACGAACGCTGGTCCAACTGAGGCGCCAGGTGGAAATGGCATGGCAAGCCGTTCCACAGGACTACATCCAGCATCTCTACGATCGTCTCCATGGGAGAATAGCAGCCTGCATTGCTGCGAAAGGTGGATATACACTGTACTAGTGCCGACATTGTGCATGCTCTGTTGCCTGTGTCTATGTGCCTGTGGTTCTGTCAGTGTGATCATGTGATGTATCTGACCCCAGGAATGTGTCAATAAAGTTTCCCCTTCCTGGGACAATGAATTCACGGTGTTCTTATTTCAATTTCCAGGAGTGTAGAACGAGGGGAAAGCAACTCTTTCTATGGCTGCGTTCGAGCTATAATTTCTCTTATCTTCTTGGTCCTTACGCGAAATGTACGTAGGCGGCAGTAGAATCGTTCTGCAGTCGGCTTCAAATGCCAGTTCTCTAAATATTTTCTATAGCGTTTCGTGAAAAGACCGTCGTCTTTCCTGCAGGGACTCCTAATTGAGTTCAAGAAGCATCTCCGTAATACTGGCATGTTGATCAAACCTACTGGTAAAAAATGTAGCAGCTCACTTCTGAATTTCTGCAACGTCTTCGTTTAATCCAACCTGATGGGGATCCCAAATACTCGAGTAGTACTCAAGAATGGGTTACGCTAGTGTTTTGTACGCGATCACCTTTGAAGATGAATCACACTTTCCTAAAATTCTTCCTATAAAATCAAGTGGAGCATTCGCGGTCGCAACTATCGTTCCATTTCATACCGATTTGCGTTATGCCTATACGTATAATGGGTCGACGCGACTGTGACAAGCAGCACACTACTAACATTGTATTCGAACATCACATGATTGTTTTCCTTGTCTGTTTGTAATTCCTATTGGTCTATGATTTTTGTGGATCTGTTCTTTCACCCTTCTTATGTACAGGAGTCACTAGAGGTATTTTTCTTTTTAGTCGCCTGGGACATCCCGCTCGTGAGAGATTCGCGGTAACCGCAAACTAAGTTAATGGCCAGTACCACATCAAATTGGGATTCCATTCGGACCTGGCGACTTATTTGTTTTCAACTCTTTCAGTTGTTTCTCTACGCCAGGAATGCCTACTATATGTCCTCCATACGGGAAACCTTGCAACGGTCAAACGACGGTATTTTATAAGATCCTCCTGCGTGGATCTGTCTGCTATTGCCACACAAGCCTGGTCAACGAGTATCTAGTCAAATGGTTCAAATGACTCTGAGCACTATTGGACTGAACATCTGAGGCCATCAGTCCCCTAGAACTTAGAAATACTTAAACCTAACTAACCTAAAGACATCACACACATCCATGCCCGAGGCAGGATTCGAACTTGCGACCGTAGCGGTAGCGCGGTTCCAGACTGAAGCGCCTAGAACCGCTCGGCCACATCGGCCGGCCCTAGTATCTGGACTGAAGCCTTCGACAAGCTTAGCGATTTTATATAGGGCCAGAATTTTCTTTTTTTCTCGGCAAGATCTTTTGCTGAGGCATGCTGGTGGTAATTGTACGCTTCGCGCATCGTTCATATTACAGACTTCCGACTTTCTACTGGCTTTTACCTATCATAATTTGTGCGTCCCTGTTTTGCAGCCGATAGTGCAACTGCCCCTGCTAATTGTCATTATATTCTTCCATTCCGAAGAATCCAGGGCTCGTTGTAGCAACACAACTTTTTTGGTGGGAGATCAGGGAGAAAAGAGAAGAGGCTCGAACGCGATACGGGCAGACATGTGGTCCGCCACCTCATTCGGTTGCGTCAACGCCATGTTGTATTCAACAGGCTCGGAAAGCTTGGTACCCTGATTTCGACAGAATGCTTCCTACCAGAGCAGCATTCGCTACATCTGAGTTCGTACTGCAATTGTGCGAAGGATGAACAAAATCGGTGACCCGTTGGGTGGCATATCTGTCTCATTCGCTATGCTACAAAAGCTTAGTTCTGCATTTCCAGCGATAGCTCCGACTGCATTTGATCTCTGCGGCCGCGCCTATTGCAGGCATGCCTCATACATCTATGTAACAGAGCAATATATCTCCGGCATATCAGATGGACTTTGGAAACAGGAGAAACCCAGCTCTGCAATGCGGCGAAGCGCATCGACGGCGACGCGCGCCCCGCATCCACCTCTGGCTTGGGCTGCCACTGGTTACGCTCCGCCGCTCCTACACGAGTGCGTTCTACTTTTCGCAAAGTGGTGATATACGGCCATCGCGTTTTGTTTCAGTGGTGATATACGTAGCGCAGCTGCTGATCCTGTTCTGCGCCCTTGACTTTCTCCACCCTGCCAAATACAACAACACGTGCATATGTAAAATACACTCTTCATGTTAAGACAGCGGATCGAGAGTTTTCTCTATCGAAGTTTAAATACCCTTCCAGCCATCCACATATCCACTTTCTATCGTTTCTCTGCCTCCTTCAGTTCTTGTAACCGAACGTGCTAGTATATTTGTGCGTAAGCTCTTCTCCTTACGTCTGACTGACACAGACTCGATCCACGCGTTCCTAGCTAAAGCACCTACTTAATATCAAATCGATAGCTGGGATTCCACAATCATTAATTTACTATAGTAAGTGCGCCTCCTTAGCCAAAACTTTCACCTGTTCCTGTCTCTTAATGCTGCAATGGGGACCGATTGCCTTTGTAGCCTGGTCCCTTCAACCCCACAAACCAACCAACCAACCAATCAACCAATGCTGCAATGTGCCTTTACCCTCTACGGGCTATGGTATTCTTAGCGATTAAGGAATACGTTTAGCCGATCCAGTATGACAAAAGCTATTGCCTAATTACTTTTGCACTGTACACTAGGGTGAAAGTAGCCATGGGATAGCGATATGCACTTATACAGATGGCGGTAATATTGTGTACAGAATGAGATTTTCACTCTGCAGCGGAGTGTGCGCTGATATGAAACTTCCTGGCAGATGGTAGAGCACTTGCTCGCGAAAGTCAAAGGTCCCGAGTTAGAGTTTCGGTCCGGCACACAGTTTTAATCTGCCAGGAAGTTTCAATATTGTGTGCACTAGGTATAAAAGAGCAGCGCATTGGCGGAGCTGTCGTTTATATTCAGGTGATTCGTGTGAAAAGGTTTCCGACGTGATTGTGGTCGCACGATGGCATTAACAGACTTTGAACGCCGAATGGTAGTTGGAGCTAGACGCATGGGACATTCCATTTCGGAAACCGTTATGGAATTCAATATTACGAGAAATATAGTACCAAGAGTGCCTAGAATACCAAATTTTTAGCTTTAGCTCTCACCATGGGCACCGCAGTGGACTAACAGGGAAGCAACGCTTCGTGAAATAACCGCAGAAATCAATGTGGGACGTACGACGAACGTATTCGCTGGGACAGTGCGGTAAAATCTGGCGTTAATGGGCTGTGGCAGCAGACAACCGACGCGAGTGCCTGTGCTAACAGCACGACGTCCCCTGCAGCGCCTATCCTGGGCTCGTGAAGGTATCGGTTGGACATTAGGCGACTGGAAAACCTTATCTGGTCTGATGAGTGCTGATTTCAGTCGAAGAGTTGATGGTAGAGTTCGAGTGTGGTGCAGATGCCAAGAACCTATGGACCTAAGTTGTCAACAAGGTACTGTGCGAGCTGCTGGTAGCTCCATAATAGTGTTGGGCGTGTTTTCATGGAATGTACTAGGTCCTCTGGTCCCACTGAACCAATAACTGACTGTAAACGGTTATTTTTGGCCACTTGGAGACCATTTTCAGGCATTCATGGACTTAATGTTCCCAAACAACAATGGAATTTTTGTGAATTATAATGCGCCATGCCACCCGACCACATTTATTCGCAACTGATTTGAACGGTCACTCTGAAACGTTCGAGTGACTGATTCGGCCATCCATCGAAAGCTTATGGGACGTAACTGAGAGGTCAGGTGGTGCACAAAATCCTGCACTGGCAACGTTTTCACAATTATGGACACCTACAGAGGCAACTTGCTCCATATTCCACCAGGGACTTCCAACTTCTTGTTGAGTTCATGTCACGTTGAGTTGCTGCACTACGCCGAGCAGAAAAAGGTATTCCATGGCCTTTGTCCCCTCAGTGTAAACATTCTTAAGAGCAAGTGGCTGTATCCTCTCAAATGGAAAATTCCTTCGATACAATAGTGATCGGTTGTTTCATATTGAGACATCGTAGGACTGTCAACTCTTCTGTTAGATTAGTGGTGTAAGACAGAAACATTGACTTTCATTGATTTTGGCAATAAGAGCCCAGTAAGATCTTTCATCTCCTTCTCCGCCTAGCGAGGCATCGGCATGTACGGACCTGATGCATATAAAAAGATAATTTGTTAGTATACTGCTAAATTTAAATTTTTTAATACAACGCCTGACAAAAAAGTGAAGCACCCAGAAGGTGTGGCCGAATGTCAGTATAACTTCGTACAGGTACACACCATCGGCGAGTATGTAAATGATTAAAACTACAATTCTCTGTGACATGTAGAACGGCCATCAGAGTGCATTATGTTGTTCGTGCTTAGTGTTGTTACAAGGTGTAGGGGCATGTATAGCATCAGATGTTGAGTGATCACTGTGAAAGACACGAAGATGCCACGTACTCCTGTGAGACAGAATTATCAGCAACTGACATTTGGAAGTGGTCTCATTGCGGGTCTCCAAATACCCGGTTGATTTTTTAAGCATTCGGATGTGATGGAGGCCTGATGCTGGAGTGCATGGAGACGTAAGGGCAGGCGAAGGTCTACTCGTTGTGAAGCGTCGACAACGTCTGACCATCACAAGGGGAGGATCGCCATACCGTGCACCAAGGACATGGTAACCCCTTCACATCTGTGACCGCCATCCGAGAACAAGTAACAGATTCCGTGCAACATTTTGTGCCACCTTGCACCACTGGTTGGAGACTGGCAGCAACTTTACTAGGGAAATACTGTCCCATGAATTGCAATTCTACATTACGCCAGCCAGATGGCCATTGTCGGCATGTTCGACCGTTCCCTGCGAAGAGTCCTCATTCTTCCTATTTTTTGGAGAGGCACAACGTAGTTACTTCTGAAGTTATGGTGTATGTATGACTTCGCGTCACGGCTAATAGCGAGTGGACGAACTCTGACGGTACAAAGATACATCACGGACATCCCGCGTCCGCGTGTGTTAACTCTCATGCGACGGTAACGTGATGCCATTTTTCAGCATGACAATGTTCGTCCACGCATGGCACGTGTCTCTGTTAACTGTCTTCGTCCTGCTGAGGTACTCTCGTGGCCAGCAAGATTCCCATATTCGTCCGCAATAGAACGTGGGTGGGACCAGCTCAGACATCGGCTCCGTGTCAGTGGCAGCACCCACCATATCAAGGACCAGTTTACAACAGTTGTGGGTCAGCTTGCCGCACAAAAGGGTACAACAACTTTATAGACACCCTTCTCAAACGCATCAGCGCATGGATAGTGGCCAGATGGAATGCAACGTCATACTGATAAGTGGGCTGATACTGCCAAGTTCTTTGAAAATTTGATTCGATTTTTTACTCATCGAAGTAACATAACACACCATGTCAAACCGTGAAGTTTCATTTCGCAACCAATGGTGAGGGATGATACATAATGTTGCAGAGAGCCCATCCAGGCAACATATTACACCCTCTCACATACATCCTGAGAGAGACCACAACGAGACAATCAGAGAAATTAGTGCTAACACGGAGACTCACCAACTATCATTCTTCCCACGCACCACTGACGAACGGAACAGAGAAGGGGTAAAGGTAATGGTACCAGAAGTACCCTCCGCCACTACTACAAGGTGATTTTCGGAGTATAGTTGCAGCTGTAGATATACCTCTTAGATTCCAGACGACCCATCAGCGCACTCCTTTCCTTGATACCTACTGTCATATAAGCTTCCTACCACCAATATCCTGCTTCTTAGCCCTTCCCAGTGTTCATCATAAATCCTTTTCCACACCTATTTCTTTCCTATTCAACCTGAATTTAAATTCCTAACCTAGAACATGTTACTCGGAGTCCTCGGCACCACCATTCTCACAGGACTGAAGACTACACACATCACCAATATGTCACCAAGCTTCTGATCATCATTTTATTCTTACTATTGTTGACTATTATTTTATCTAAAAGCTGAAGAGTGGCAATGTGGCCATGCCAACACACGTGAATGTAACAAGTAGATAATAACAACCAAAAACGGCGGTATTGCATCATCGAGTTAGGAATCGACTTCATGCTCTTTATTTTTCATAAACACTCACACAGACAGTAGGCCCTTACATTTTTGCCTGGAACGTTGTTGTTGTGGTCTTGAGTCCGAAGACTGGTTTGAAGCAGCTCTCCACGCTACTCTATCCTATGCAAGCGTCTTATCTACAATTGACTACTGAGAACTACATCCATCTGAATGTGTATACTGTATTCATGCCTTGGCCTTTCTCTTAGAGTTTTTACTCCTCCCCAATACCCACCCCACAAGTTCCTCCGATATCAAACTGACGATTTCTTAATGCTTCAAATGTTTCCTATAGCACAATTCCTTCTTTTAGTAAAGCTGTCCCATTAATTTCTTTCTTCCCCAGTTCTGTTCCGTACCTCCTCATTAGTAACGCATCTACCCATCTAATCTTCAACGTCTTCTTTAGCACAATATTTCAAAAGCTTCTATTCTCTTCTTGTTTTGAACTGCTTATCATCCATGTTCCACTTCCGTACAAGGCTATATTGCAGACAAACATCTTCAGACAGGCTTCCTAACACTTTAATTTATAGTACATATTAACAAATTCCTCTTTTTCAGTTTTTTCCTTGATACATTCACTCTTCATTTTATATCATCTCTACTTCGCCACTTCTTCTGCTGCCCAAATAGCAGAGTTACTCTACTTTTTTACTGTCCCATTCCTTCTCTAATTCCCTCAGCATCGCCTAATTTAATTCGATTACATTTCATTAACCTTGTTTACTTTTGCTGCTACTCATATTATAATGTCTTTTTAAGACACTCTCCATTCCGTTCAACTTCCCTTCTAAGTCCACTGCTGTCTCTGACAGAATTACGACGCCATTGACAAACCTAAAACTTTTATTTGTTCTCCCTGAACTTTAAATTCTTCTCCAATTTTTTCTTTTGTTTCCTTTACTTCGTGCTCAACGTATAGAGTGAATAACAATTAGGTGAGGTACAATTACGTCTTACTCCCTTGTCAACGACGGCTTCCTTCCCACGCCCTTCGATTCTTATATCTTAAGTGTGGTTGTGAAACGCTTGCTCTGCTATAAATGTATATTTCCCTTTCCTTAACATATCTTCGAAGATAAATCCGAGGGTCAGTGTTGTCTCGCGTGTTTCTAAACTTTGCTGGAACCTAAACTGATCTTCCCCGAAGTTCATTGCTCTTTAAATAATTAGTGTCATTATTTTGCAACCATGACTTATTAACTAACTGACAATTCGGTAATATTCACACCTGTCAACACATGCTTTCTTTGGAACTGAAATTACTACATTCTTCTTGAAATCTGAGGAAATTTCACGTGTCTCATGCATCTTGCACGCCAGATGAAATAGTTTTATCATGGTTGGCTCTCCTAAAGATGTCAATAGTTCTGAGAGAATGTCGCCTACTCCAGTTTCCTTGGCTGGACTTATATTTTCCAGTGCTCTGTCAATTTCTTCTCGCAGTATCTTATTCTGGTGCACTGTCAATATCTTCTCGCAGTATCCTATCTCCCATTTCATTTACATCTGTTTCCTCTTCCTTTTATATAATATTGCCTTCTTGGTCATTCCCCTTGTGTAGTCCCTTTATATATATATACCTTCCTCCTTTCAGCTTTTCCTTCTTAGCTTAGTACTGGTTTTCCAGCATAGCATTTGGCTTCTAGATATTACTGCTTAGACATGTTACAATTTTTGCCAATTCGTGTTTTAGACTTATGTTTCCCTTTTGCCTGCTTCATTTGCTGCATTTTTATATTTTGCCCTTTCGTCAAATAAATCCAGTGTCTCCTGTGTTGTCCAAGGATTTCTATTAAGCGCCTTACCTGGGAAATGTTTTACTGTTTAAAATCTGATTTCGAAATCAGTGTCCTATCATTATATAATCAACCTGAACCGTTTCAGTGTTTCCATGTCTCTTCCACCTATACAACCTTCTTAGCCGGCCGGAGTGGCCGAGCGGTTCTAGGTGCTGCAGTCTGGAACCGCGCGACCTCTACGGTCGCAGGTTCTAATCCTGGCTCGGGCATGGATGTGTGTGATGTCCTTAGGTTAATTAGGTTTAAGTAGTTCTAAGTCTAGGGGACTGATGACCTGAGATGTTAAGTCCCATAGTGCTCAGAGCCATTTTTGAACCAACCTTCTTAAATGATTCTTAAACCAAATGTTGGTTTTTCTTCCGCGCAAAATTTTACCAGGCGGGTTCCCCTTTCATTCCTTTTCCCAGTGCAGTATTCATGGTTCTTCGGAAGGGAAGATGGAATCTCGACGTATTCTCCTATAAATACATTAAAAATAGCTTCAGCTGCCCAATCCGCTTTTCAATCGAAATTAACGATGACCATCACAGTGATGTGTGTATACTAATGAATTATATTTGTTTATCGTTGTTTTGCGCTTTCCAGACACATTATCAATATCACGAGTTCCACCAAAATAGATTTTATTTTTGGGAAGCGCCTGTTAACGTAAACTAATATTTCTCCAACGTACCTGTGTACGTCGCTATGGCTGCTGCTAGTTCACTTAGAAAAAGGAAAAAAGAAACAACAGAAGCCGTTCACTAGAGTGGGAAGAAGGTAGACACGACAGAAGACTACTTGGCGACCTCCCGGGCAGAGCACAGTTACTCCCATTACAGTGAGAGGAGCAGCGTCGCTGCTGTAATGAGACAAGTGACTGTAGCTGGAAAATCTGGATTAGGTGATGTGTCATCACTCTCTCTCTAACTACAAGCAGCGGGCCTCCAAGTAACACCGAGTCCACGAAGTGATTGAGAACAATTTAGTGTCTCTATGGTTAAAGGTACATGCGCTGGACAAAAATACGGAAAAACCGCAGAAAATGCTTGCTTGAATAAAAAGGCAGTTGCCACCCAAACCTGGAAGCTGCGATGTTGTATTTGATCACGAACGGTCCCGTGCAATGTCTTCAATACGATGAAAGTTTCAGGCGTGGTGAGAACGCTTTTCTGTGTAGTTGTGAGTGCAACACGTCGGAGCTAAGTGTATTCGAACGTGGGCAAGTTGTTGGTGCTCGTGTGGTGTGTGCTTCCGTAACCAACGGAGATGAAGTGTACGGCGCTTCAAGAAGCACCACATGGAGGATTTGTACCGCACGCAGGGAAAGCGGGAAAATATCGTCTGCTAAGTCATAACGCGGACGAATGTGTGTACTGTGTGGTCGTGAAGGACAATCATTGAGAGGGATTGTGACGAAAAATGAGGGAACGACAACTAAAAAGTTGCGCAGAACTGAATGTCGCACTCGCGGAATCTGTCAGCTGCAAAATGACACGAAGGGAGCTCCACAAGCAGTGAATTGCAATGCGAGCTGGAATTCCTCAACCACGCATCAGTGATGAAAATGCCCGTAACGGGATAGCGTGGTGTCGGAGCCATGAAGCCTAGACCATGGAGCAATGAAACAAGGTGTTTGGTCGGACGATACTGTTTCCACCGTCTGGCCGAGTTCACATCCCAAGGATGAAACATGGCAAGGCTCGGTGACGATTCTGGCAGCCATATCGCAGTATTCCATGAGCGCCATGGTCATTCTGCGAAATCGCTTTACCGTCGAGGATTATCTGACTATTTTGGCTGATCGGGTCCATCCCATGGTAGAATGTTCGCCTCCTAAGGCGATGCTGTGTTTCAAAACGACAAGGACCCTGTTCACACATCTTGCACTGGTTCTGTCAGTACAAGGATAACTTGTCGCATATTCCCTGGCCACCACAATCATCAGATCTCATTATGTTGGTGTTTCGTGGTCTGCTTTGGAGAGAAGGAGAGAAGCTGTTTTGAATACCTACGGTTTTTTCACACTAACTGATCTTTGACTTCCTAATATCACATTATCATCACATTATCCTTTCACAGAGGACTGTATTACCCCAATGAACTAGGATAAAATTCGAGAACTTTTGAGATACATGCAGCCAAGGTTTCGTGCGCAGGAAGTCTATTCTCTGAAAAAAAATCGTAATTGCGCACTTGCTAGCACAGTTTTCGGATAACTTACGGAAATTTAGCCAGGTAATATTTAAAGCGACCGCCGATATTTCGGCGGGAGTACACCCCACCATTTTTAAGGCACAAACTGCAACGGACAGGCGATGTACAGACAAGTTTAAAACCTTGGTTCTTGGAGTTCTTCAGAAATGTTGATGATACTTTTCTTGTCTGGCCTCATGGTATGGAGAATTTGAATGCCTTATTAGAACATCTGAACTCGATCCACCCGAACATTCGTTTTACGATGTAGGTGGAAGAGGATGATTGCCTTCCCTTTTCTGACGTTTTGGTTAGGAGGAAGGATGATGGATCACTGGGATATGCAGTTTTCCGGAAACGTACTCACGCTGACTTGTATTTACAGGCTGACAGTTGTCACCATCCGGCTCAGCGTGAAGGGGTACTTCGTACCTTGGTACACAGAACACATGTCGTTTCCGACACTGAGACTTTGCCCGCTGAGCTGGCCCATCTTGAAGCTAGATTTCGTCAAAGTGGTTATAGTGAAAGACAAATCGAACGTGCGTTGCGCTATCGAGCAACTGTGTTGGGTGACTGATGATAATACCGAGTCGACACCTAAATCTACTGCGTTTTTGCCTTACGTAGGAAGCACTTCCAACAAGATCGGTAGTATTTTACGGAAATACGATGTGAAATGTATTTTCTGCCCTCCATCTAAAAGTAGAGTGCTTTTGGGTTCTGTTAAGGATGATCATGGTTTGCGTAAGGCGCGTGTAAGTCTCATCCCTTGTAGCTGTAGCATGGCATATATTGGTCAGACTATCAGGACTGTGGAGGACCGATGTATTGAGCATAAATGACACACACGATTACAGCACCCAAGTAGATCTGCTGTTACTGAACATTGTTTGGATACTGGTCACTGTGTGTTATATCGCAATACCGAGATATTGGCATGCACGTCCAGCTATTGGGACAGTGTTATTAAGGATGCGTTGAGATTAAATTAGTGAGCAACCTTTAAACAGGGATGGAGGTTTCTGTTTAAACTCTGCTTGGAATCCTGGACTCTCCCTTGTCAAAAAACAGAGGGACAGAGTCAATGTTACCTCACTTGCTAGTTCGTAGTCTTTCACTATCTATACCTCTGACTGTGGTCATCTTTGGTGGCACTAGTGTTCAGTGTGTTGTGTGTGTGTGTGTGCGTGTGTGTGTGTGTGTGCGTGTGCGTGTGTTATCTTTCCCGAATTACTTCAAGAACCGAGGTTTTAAATTTGCCTATACATCGCCTGTTCGTTGCAGTTTGTGCCTTGAAAATGGCGGGGTGTACTCCCGCCGAAATACCGACGGTCACTGTAAACATTACCTGGCTGAATTCCCGTAAGTTATTTGAAAACTGTACACGCCAAGACGGCTGCAAAGGGAATAAGAGCGTCCAGTCTAGCCATCTGTGTACGTATTCTGAAAGGTACTATATAGCACGTTGTACAGTAGCGTATCAATGTTAAAGACTTTTTTGTGTTGCTAAATTCACGCATAGAAGGAAAAATGAAAATGCATACAGTTGCCTCGAAATACGCAGTATCGTTGTTACCTGACACTTATGCGAGATACTCACTGAATACAGCAGAATATCCGCAGAGTTTTCTAGAAGAACGATATCTTTCTTCCAAAGATTTCCATTTCGTCAGCATCGGTTATAATTTTTATATTGACCTTTCTTTTACGATCCTAGTAATGCGTCTCTGAGTTCGTATGATATCTACGACATACACGAAACATTATGACCACTGCATTTGAAAGTGTTGTGTTAACAATTACGACAGAAAAGGTATTAGCTGCTAGTGACTCACCATGTGCGTCAGGAGGGCGCCAGAAAACTGAGTGTCCGGAAGGTGCAGCATTAACTTGCACCATGAATGCGTAATGAAACATGGCGCGCCACAGTGTTCACCAATGTTCGCACCATCGAGGTCGAAGGCGAACTCGTTCGGAGTTACAAACTGCAGGACGTTCAGCTACATATCCACTCTTAAAGAATGCATATAGAATCATATTGTTGAAAAGGGGTCATGAGAACTCATGGAATTCAATGGGATGCAACCGAATGCGAAGCAGTGTGTCATGGAGCTTAAGATGAAGCTAGCTATCCTTTAAAACGTAGCTGCAAAAGTACGATAATAATGTTTTATAGGCACGGAAGAAACGAACATACAAAGGCTGAATTTGTCCAGTGGTTTCTGGTGATATGAATTGCAGTGTCGCACACATTTCAAGAGGAATAGTTTGCTCTGAAGGAGTATGATTTTTATATGCAGACCAGGAATCAAGCAAACGCAAGTTATTTTGACCAGCTATGGGCCACAAGCACTGCTCATACCGTAGCTGTAGCTGTCTTACGCCCATTTTTCCACTCTTGCTTGCTGTGACGTAATTATACCTTACTGCCCTTGCAATAACACGCACACGAGAAAGAATCGTGGGGGCAGAGCTCCTTCAACTTCTCGCATCACAACAGAAGACTTTCCAGCCAGTTTACCGAGTTATTTCACAAATTAAACGGATATCAAAATTTCTAAACTCCCCTAGGTTGTTCACTAGCTACACTGTTGTAGATTACTTGCATTCTTTTTTTCCCCCAAATTCAAATAGCACCAGTTACAGTGCGTGCCGCGGATCGCCTCAAATTCAGCTTGCCTCGGGGGAATTGCTGAAGTGTCGCCATTTTGTAGTGTTTTCCGACAAAATTTTTTGTAATATACTCAGATATATGCTCATTAACTACTTCAATATTAATTTTCTGTCAGCTTTTCTTCTGCCCAAAAAATAGTGTAAAGGGAGCGTCATTTAGGCCGTTACCTTGGTGTTACCACTTAAGGCGGTTTCTCACGCTCGTTTAGGCCCAGTTTCTGCACAAGACACATAAATAGTTAAAACAAGATCACACACAGAACACAGTTTACACGATTCACAGACCGATGGCATACACGAGTACCCACAGCGAACCTTGACAGCTGTGGGGCCAGAAAGGGCATCCGCGGACGAAATAACATAATAATGAAACAAATTTTCTCCAAGCTTCTCTAATCACTAGGAAAAGGGAGAAGCAAAAGAAAAGACGATTGGGGAGTCATTCTAGCGACGATACGGGCCGAAAATGAGGAAATCCAGTGACATAAGAGACTTTACGGCCCGGCGCCTAAGAACGAGCACTTCGGAAATGTCGAAAGTGGTCGTCTATTCGCGTGCTACCATCGTGAGCATCTACGGAAAGAGACTGAAGGACAGTGAAATCCTGAGTAGGCGACAAGGTGTTGGACGTCTACACATCGCCACAGAACGTAGGAAACTTTCAGGATATATGGCGATCTCGGGCAGATCTTATGACAGAGGGCAATGCCGGCGCAGACACAACTGTTTCGAAGCACATTTGATCAGTGCACATTTTTGAACACGGGGCTGGACAGTAGACGATCGCTACGTGTTTCAATGTTGACCCGATGATACCGTCAGTTCGGGATGCAGTGGACACGTGATCATCGAGATTGGACAGTGGAGCAATGGGTATGTGTCGCTTGGTCTACGCCCTCATCCAGGCTAATAGTTTCTCGAAAGAAGCAACAGACACAGGTCGGTGGTGGCAGTATTATGCTGGGGAGGACATTCACATGGGCTTCCTTGGGACCTGTGGTAGTAATTAGAGGCTCGACGAAATAAATCTCGGGTGAACAGCCTAGTTTGAGTGTGCATAGGACACAATATTTCGGCAATCGACCACGTTGCCATTATCAGGTGCGCGTTCACCCGAGATTTATTTCGTCATAAAATACGCCTGGAGAAATTGAAGAATCACAACTAGAGGCTCCATGAAAGCTGTGGACTACGTGAGCAACACTGTAGAAAACCTACATCCTTTCATGCATGATTTCTTCCCCAACTGTTATGGCATCTTCCAGCAGGACATCTGTTTGTGGCAGAAGACCAGAATCGTGCTACAGTGGTTTGAGGAGCGTGACACTGAATTCAAGTTGACGTCTTCACTACCAAATTCGCCTCATATGAATGTGATGGAACACTTCTGGGAGGCCACTGGGTGCTAACACCGAGCCCACAAACCACCAGCCCGTAATTTACGGGAATTGCGTGACCTGTGCGTAGACGGTGTGACGTACATAAGGACGCCCATCAGTGACTTAGAACCTATGCCGCACAGAATCGCTACTGTATTGTGTACCATTAAAAATATGGTCATTTCATTTCGGCTCGTCAGTATACACTATCTAATCAAAAGTATCCGGATACCCTTATGTAAGATGGAAGTGACCAATGTGTGCCACAAGACACAGAACCACCACCATAAAAGGAGGCGGCGACTATTGTGTTGTCAGTAGAGAAGTAGCTATAGCAGAGTATGTCCGTTAGGAGAGGTCATTGTTATCGAACGTGGCCTAGGCGCTGGATGTCACCAGCGTAACAGATCCACCAGGGACATTTCACACTTGCTAAAGCTGCCCAAGATGAGCGTTGGTGATATGACTAAAGCAAAAACGTGTAGGAAGAACCGTAGCTAAACCAAGACAAGGCAGACCTCATGTGCTGATGGACATGGATCGCCGGGTATTGCGGAAGGTTATTCTAAAATAAAAACCACCAACCTGTAATCTGGGGTGATCTGCGCATAGACAGCCGGCCGCGGTGGTCTCGCGGTTCTAGGCGTGCAGTCCGGAACCGTGCGACTGCTACGGTCGCAGGTTCGAATCCTGCCTCGGGCATGGATGTGTGTGATGTCCTTAGGTTAGTTAGGTTTAAGTAGTTCTAAGTTCTAGGGGACTGATGACCACAGCTGTTAAGTCCCATAGTGCTCAGAGCCATTTTTTTGTGCATAGACATGTAGTGCCACATACCTACGGACATATCAGAGACTTGAAATCCACTGTCACGCAGCGGAAGAAATCACTCCTGTATCCGAGAATGCTACCAACAGTACACTATGCGTAGCGCTACAATGGTCGAGCGCTTTCTCGCAAGCCACTCATTTCTGTAGCGAATGCTAAGAAATGAAGTGGCTTAAAAGTGCGACAGCGCACGACTGTGGATGTCTGGTAATGACTGATTTAGAGTGATGAATCATATAGGCTGTGGCAATCCAGTGGAAATGTTTGTGTTTGCCCAATTCCTGGAAAACCTTACTTGTTATCATGTGTAGTGTGAATATCGAAGTATGGAGGAAGTGGTGTTACGTTGTAGGGTGTCTTCAGTGGTTAGGGTGTGGCCCCCGACTGCACTTAAGGAAACGCTAAATTCTTAAGGATATGACTACATCTTACAGCATTTTGTACTGTGTACAGTAGAGGAACAGTCCAGAGACGATGTCTGTAAGCACCCTGCCGCAAAGCAACATATGTGAGGCAATTTCTGAAACTGACCGCCCTGTCCAGAGTTTCGACATGAAACCAATGGAATACCTTTGGGGTGAGTTACAAAGTCGACTTCACCCCAGCGTCCAACATCACTGCCTTTTTTAGTTTCGGTTCTTGAGGAAAAATGGGCTGCCCATCCCTCCAAAGACACCCAGACACCTCACTGAGAATCCCCAGCGACCTGCCCAGCTAGCCGCGCGGTCTAACGCGCTGCTTCCCGAGCATGAAGGCGTGCCGGTCCCCGGCACCAATCTGCCCGGCGGATCTGTGTCGAGGTCCGGTGTGCCGGCCAGCCTGTGGATGGTTTTTAAGGCGGTTTTCCATCTGCCTCTGCGAATGAGGACTCGTTCCCCTTACTCCGCCTCAGTTACACTATGTCGGCGATTGATGCACAAACACTGCCTCCACGTATGCCTACACCATAATTACTCTACCACGCGAACATTTGGGGTTACACTCGTCTGGTATGAGACGTTCTTGGGGGCCGAACCGCTCAATAACCCTGGGTTCTGTGTGGGGCGGCGGTGGTGTGGGTGAACTGCTGTGGCCTGCTGTGGGGTTGTGGACCACTGAGGGCTATGGCGGGACGAAGCCTCTCTGTCGTTTCTAGGTCCCCAGTTCAACACACACACACACACACACACACACACACACACACAATCCCCAGCGGAGTTCAACCTGTCATAAAGCCGAAGGTTGGACACACCCGTATTAATGTCCACTAGTATATATGTTGTTAATTCTGATGAAGTAGTGTATTTGAGAAGGACTCAAAGGCTTGGGTAGTGCTCTAGAACTGTCTGTGGTAGCATCTTCCATACGATTTCTCGCACAGATGCAATGCACCTTCCCCAAATTGTCGCAACAAATCTAAGTCTTCCAGTCGGCTTCCACACTACTGATTTTACATGATTATTCTGTTTTACATTTTTTCTCGAAGAATTTATTATTAATTTTGCAACGCATACTATCGGGCTGTTTTTGTTTGTTTAGACATTATATTTCATTTGTCCACATTTAAAGATAGTTGCTATTTTGTTCAATTCTGTCTGCATTTACTTGGCATCGTCCACAGTCGATACTTTTCTGTGGACAGCTTCGTCAACAGCGAACAAAATGATAGTGCTGGTGACTGTCTGATAAATTCATGATCGTATAACGCTTCCTTATGGCACATCAAATATTACATTCTGTTTGACATTCACTGCCCACAGTGGCGCACTTGATTACTCAAGGATTCTTCGAGCAAACTATACATCTATGAAGATATGCTGTATGATCCTATATTGGTTATCAGTCTTCAATGTGGTATAGTGTCTAACACTTTTCGGAAATTTATGATGACGAGATCTAACTGTTCATCTGAATCCATGCTGACTCTTCTTCTCTTGGAAAGTCATAAAGTTCTTCTTAAAACAGCCTCTAGTATCTAGTCACAGATGAATTTCGGGGATATTTGTTTGCAGCTCTGTGCAGTTATTTTTTTGCCATATTTACAAACAGAAGTTACGTGCACTCTTTTCTAGTCATGCTATGTGCTACGCAGGAGAGCTATGATAAACATGAGCTAGGAAATGGGCTAATTCTCAGCATATTCAGTGCAAAATGTAACAGGACCTAGGATCTAGTTCTGTTTGAGATGTCTTCACTCTTTTCCATACCGAAGATGGTTATTTTAAGATCTCTTGCATTAGTAGATACTAGCAGAAACATGTCTGCTGCGTTCAGTTTCAACACCACATTGAGCCATGAGAGACGTGTGAACAAAATATCCTAGGATTTTCCTGTAAAGATTTTGTCAAAATCCGAAACTGACATTCTTGTAGACTTCAGTCGCAGTCATGTTTAAGAACGCGCTAGTTGCCATAAAGGTTTCTCTGTACGTTTCTCTACGTTCTCTTTTGTGTCGAGAATGTAGCAGTCTGTTTTTGAGACAATCTCTTAACAGTGTCAGTTTTTATTATTTTACTTGGTACGTATTTATGGAGAGCGCTTTTCCTGATGAGTTTAACCATCAGTCGCAGCTGTTCTACGTTTGTCGGATTTGAATTAAACGTTCGTCTTGTAAGCAGGGTTTTAGCAACTGCGTTTCAGTTGTACAATAAAACAATTACTTTCCCATCATTCACGATGAACTTTTTGTCATTGGTAAACATTGGTCGTTTATTAACATAATAGTCGCTGATCACTATTGTCTGACATACCCAAAACTTCGGGTCTGTTTGTTGTCAGGAGGTCAATAATCTGCTTTCGTCTCTGGACTGTTGTATTTCTTGGCAGTTATCTGGTAATGCAGTCAATATTACCTCGTAAAATTGTTTGTCTTTATGGCCGGTAATGTACGAGTAGGTGATTCGCAGTTGACTGTAGGCATATTAAAGGCATCCTTCAGTACTACCGTTCGCTAGGGGTATCTCCATGATGTCTAATTTAGTGTATCAAGAATAATTCTAAGACCAATATTTCTGAGTTTGGTAGCAGATAGTGACACTCTCTCGTTTATCGACGTCCACCGAGCATTGTTCAGTTTTTTTAGTGTGCATACGACCAACAGATTTCTTTGGACAAAGCTAGCCCCTCTTACCAGCTGTACCTGTGCATACCGAATCTTTTACTATTTGTTGTTACAACACTATGTCGTTTGGCTCTGGTTTCTATTTCACCTCAGCTTCGCGAATACATAAATGCGCTCGAGATTGTCAGCACACTCCGTGTCGCCTAATTTAAAGAAATGCATTACTAAACAATACTCTCGTCTGCACAGTTCGCAACGGGTATGTACACAAAAATTTCTTTAAAAAATGTAAAATATCTTGTGATCGTTTGTAAGGAAATATTTTTTCGGTTTTAATAGCAGTACTGATAGTGGTTTTGGCTAGCCCGAAATGCTGCGCTGGACATATATTGGCCTTGAAAAGCGACCCACTTGACTTATTGACCCTCACAAGTGGAGACAGAGGCCACGTCCGTGGTTTGAGACGCCGCTTCAGGTCTTTGTGAAACAATGGCTTGTCCTAAGAATAAAGTACGTAAAGCCGTTACAGTTGGAACTGCTTGGCAAGTCTATGAAGTGTGTTGGTTACGTTCGGATGGAACTGTTTTCACGAACTGATTCCATAAATCGCTTCAGTTGAGTCCCGAAATACCTTCCCGAAAATGAACTCGAACTCTACCGAGAAAAATTTTGGAGGTTGTTCAGATTATTTGGTCAGTATATTGGTATACACTGAAGTGACAAAAATCATGGGATAGTGACATGCACCGGTAGTATCGTCTACACGAGGTATAAAAGGATAGTGCATTGACGGAACTGTCATTTATACTCAGGTTATTTATGTTAAAAGGTTTCCGACGTGAATTAACACACTTTGAACGCAGAATGGTAGCTGGAATTAGACGCATGGGACATTCCATTTCGGAAGTCGGTAGGGAATTCAATACCCCGAGATCCACAGCGTCAAGAGAATGGCGAGAGTACCAGATTTCAGGCACTACCTCTCACCACGGACAACGCAGTGGCCATCGGCCTGCACTTGCTACCGAGAGCAGCGGCGTTTGCGTAGAGTTGTCAGTGCTAACAGACACGCAACACTGCTTGAAGTAACCGCTGAAATCAATGTGGAAGCACGACGAACATATCCGGTAGCACATGCGGCGAAATCGATCGTTAATGTCCTATGGCAGCTGACGACAGTCGTGAGTGCCTTTGCTAACAGCAGGACACCGCAGCGCCTCTCCTGGGCTCATTACAATATCGGTTGGACCATAGACGACTGGAAAACCGTGGCCTGCTCATATGAGTCCCGATTTCAGCTGGGAAGTGCTGATGGTAGAGTTCGTCTGTGGTACAGACTCCACGAAGCTATGGATCCAAGTTGTCAAAAAGGCACTATGCAACCTTGTTGTGGCTCCATAATGGTTTGGGTTGTGTGTACATGGAATGAGTGGGTCCTCTGGTCCAACTGAACCGATAATTGACCGGAAATGGTTATATTCGGCTACATGGAGACCATTTACTGGCATTCGTAGTCTTCATGTTCCCAAAGAACGACGAAATTTTTTTGGATGACAATGCCGCATGTCATCGGGCCACAATTGTTCGAGATTGGTTTGGAGAACATTCTGGACAATCCGAGCGAATGATTTGGCCACCCATCGAAAATTTATGGGACATAATCGAGAGGCCAGTCCGCGCACAAAATCCCGCGCCACAGCTTCTGCGACTTGTGCCTCCCTAACCCATCCTAGTAAACCTACCGGTGAAAGAGGGACCTACAGTTTAACATGGAATCTACGTGTCATTCCTGGAGAGACTTCGCACCTTTGGGAAACGAAAGTAGGTTAAAGGCAGACTGAAAACTCCGTGGCCCAACCGGGATTCGATGTAGACTCCGATGCAGACACGCAGTTAACCACCAGACCACCAGTCCCAACTCTTCAGGAAACCGATGCATGCTGCTGGGTGTAACTGTTAACGTACAGCTAACACTGCCGGGAAAAGACAGCCTGGGACAGAACCGAGCAGTACTGAATGCAAGCTTGAAGGTGAAGTGTAAAGAGGGCATTGTTGTCGTCAACAGCAAATATCGTGAGAGAAAGAAACAAGATTGTTTTCAAACAAAACACACATCGCATACCATCTACATTTGTACTGTTGTTCAGATGTTTCCAAAGCATTACTGAGACAAATATACGTGGGTCTAAAAAATGAAGCGAATGTAAATACTGTGTAACAAGGCATCGGAAACCACACGTCAGCTATACCAAAATACTCAGAAGATATCTCTGTATAATCTATGAAATTTTGTAGACGAAGTTCGGGCTTAGCTGTGTATCATGGACGAGGTCAGATTCATCCTTCGTTCTTCTCTAGCTGTCTTCGGGATTTCTCTCCAATATCATCGGTATCCAAGGGTGTCCCATACTTACATTTTTTTGATTCTGCAACATTCTTCAGTTCTTTGTTGCTACATTAATCTCATCTTCAGTAAAACGACAGCTAAGATTCTGATGATTCTTTACTTCTTAGTCAGTAACTTCCGGTTCTTGCTTAGCAGTCTGTTTAAAATGTGAACGAGCGGTACCTTTTTTGTCCACGGTTTTTAACATCGTGGGTTACCTCAGAGGCGTATCTTGACTTGAGGCTGCGTTCACAGTGGCACCGACAACAGTCACCAGGCTTCATCACCAGAGGTGCATCCGATCCCTTTCGTCAGTTTTTGGAGGGGTGAAGGGGTTTAGGTTAGAATTTATTCTATGCATGAACTAGATTAGATTTTATCCTCCTAGGGCGAGATGGATACCACGACGGCCCTTTGCTTGGAGTCGCGTCCTGCACTGCGGCGTTTGCTATTAAAAAGACGGCAAATACATGTGAATGAGTTAATGCTGTCTCGAAAAGAAGGTGAGTAGGCCCTACTGTACGCGTTATCCTCAGTTATCGGAATAACCTTACAAATTCTGAAAATAAATGAGTTACATACTCGAGGTGATTTCCTCATGGAAGAGGAGGAGAAGATTAGTGTTCAACATTCCGTCGACAACGAGGTTATTAGAGACGGAGCACAAGCTCGGACTGGGGAAGGAACCAACCCGGCATTTGCCTTAAGCGATTAAACCTGAATCAGGATGGCCTGATGCGGGTTTCAACCGTCTTCCTCCCGAATGCGAGTCCAATGTGCTATCAGAACGAAAATACATTAATATAGGGGTTCCGCAAGGTAGCATATTAGGACCAATATTGTTCCCGATATACATCAATGACTTTCCCAGTAGTGTTACTCATGGTGAAATAATTCTTTTCGCTGATGACAGTAATATTATAGCCACTGAGAAAACAAGAGAACTCCTTGCCGAGAAATCAAATGAAACTCTCAAGGAAGTTTATGATTGGTCAATAAGCAATAAAGTGGCATTGAACATAAAGAAAACTAAATCCTTGAATTTCAGTTTGAAGAGGAAAAATGGCAATGTTAAATTAAATGCAGATGGAACCTCTATAGACTGTGTGACAAATGCTAAATTTCTAGGAATGAATATTGATTCTCAGCTGAAGTGGTGTGAACACACAAAGGTACTTGCAAACTGAATTTCATCAGCATGTTATGCCCTTACAATCCTGTCATCAGTGTGTAACATGCAGTGTCTTTTAGCTACATATTACTCATATGTACACTCAATTCTTAGCTATGGCATTCTTTTTTGGGGAACAAACGCACAAAACATGAACACAATTTTCAAACTCCAGGAAAGAGCTATTATTCCAAAGATACTAGTCGAGCTCATTGTAAAGATCTGTTCAAAACACTGGGGATATTAACTGCTCCATGTGAATACATTTACCAATCAGTTACACACATAAAAAATAACATTGGTAATTAATGCACAAACGGCTCTGTCCATGACCATGCGACAAGAGATAGACTCAACTTACATTTACCAAGAAAAAATAAACATGAGACTCAAAACAGAATTATCTACCAAGGAATAAAACTGTACAATAAATTACCAAAAGAGATTAAATAAATTGCAAAAATACACTTATTTAAAAGACAGCTAAAAAGTACCTGTCATGCAATACATTTTATACATTAAAGGGTTACTTGTCTAAAACAGAGTAAGGGTTTGATAAAAAAAGTTATATAAATAAATAATATAAATAACAATGATTATAAAATATCCAACATTCCACATAACACCTTCACTTTATGTATTTTTTTTCTTCTTTTTTCCTTTCTAGAAATACTTACCCCCAAGCTATGCATAGCACAATACTAACACCTCTTCCTCTTTCTGAGCTCACCATCTCACTCATTATGGGAAGTTGCGGTACAGAAAATGGCCCAGAGATCACCAGTGTGTGTGTGTGTGTGTGTGTGTGTGTGTGTGTGTGTGTGTGTGTGTGTGTGTGTGTGTAGTGAGTGAAGTGTTATGAAACAATGTGTGTATAGTGTGTGCAGTGACTGATAGTGAGATATGAGTGAACAGTGTGGCATTACATTATTTATTTAATAAGTTATTTGTAAAAAAAATATTGTATACCAGGAGTAAATCTGAAGAATGTCTCTAACTAGAGGTCTGTAAATGTATATCCATACGAATTAGCTTATTTTAAATTGATCTAAATTCGTAAATTATTTGGCATGTCCTATATCCTTGTGAAAAGAGATTATGGATGAATAAAGCTAACACTGCTACTACTACTACTACTGTGCCACCTCGCTCGGTAATTTCGTGATGATCTTGAAAAACAGGATTACAAGTAGTCTGTTTATTTGAAAATTCTGCAGATATTCGTCAGTTAAATCTCAATAACTATCAGTCAGCATACGTGTGAAAGACAAGCATAAAGTTTAGAATAAGATAGTCTGAACACCTAAAGCACTGAAAAGTGAAAACACATAAACCATCCAGAATGAGATTTTCACTCTGCAGCGGAGTGTGCGCTGATATGAAACTTCCTGGCAGATTAAAACTGTGTGCCCGATCGAGAAGAACTCGGGACCTTTGCCTTTCGCGGGCAAGTGCTCTACCAACTGAGCTACCGAACCACGACTCACGCCCGGTACTCACAGCTTTACTTCTGCCAGTATCTCGTCTCCTACCTTCCAAACTTTACAGAAGCTCTCCTGCGAACCTTGCAGAACTAGCACTCCTGAAAGAAAGGATATAGCGGAGACATGGCTTAGCCACAGCCTAGGGGATGTTTCCAGAATGAGATTTTCACTCTGCAGCGGAGTGTGCGCTGATATGAAACTTCCTGGCAGATTAAAACTGTGTGCCCGACCGAGACCGGTCGGGCACACAATTTTAATCTGCCAGGAAGTTTCACACATAAACCATGTTTGCAAACCACTTCATTTAACACAATTACCACCCTACTGGCATAAAAAGTAAGTAGTAATAACAATTTGTAGACGGCTAATTCCCACTAGCCACAACCCAAAAACATCCTCTACAGTAACTATAAGCATAAGACAAACCACCCTTCTCACTTGAACTTTTTTTTTTATTTTTATTTTCGAGATCGTAATTTACACCTCAGATTTCCGATAAAGATTTTGCCAGTGAACCTGCAATTTCAGTCCATAGCTTCCAAACTGTATCTTGATTATAATATTTTTCGTCCTCGGCATGTCACAAACTCACTGTTTCTTGGACTAAAATGATCTGTTTCTCAAAGTCCACATTCCGTGTCTGAGAACGTCGGTGATTTGAATGAACTGATTTCAGTTTCACCATATGTCGTCCGAAGTCTGTTCGGATACAGTGCGAACTCACATGCAGTGGCGTACTGATTTGAAAAGATCGGCCGTCTTCGGACTATTTGCGTCGGTGGCGGAATTGATCGATATTGGGATCACTGTAACTACAGCCTTAATATTGGTCGTACTGTCCTCTGTTGTCACGTAGGGGACCAAGTTTTCCGTCTGCTGTGGCTAGAGTTCAGATTTTCTGTCATTCCCAATTTGTTTTTCGAAACTCATTTGTGGTCTAAGTGTCTGTTTTCTTGCGTCTGGTACACTTGTTTGCTGATATTGTTTCTAAAGATCTTTTCCGTATCTTCATTCGAACTAGGAGAGTGTGCCTTTCTACAGGGTGCAAACGACAACGGTTTACAGCGTATCACAGAAGTGTAGGTGAATAGTTTGATGTAGGACACTTGCGGTCTATATAGCCGGGAAACAGCCTCAAATTGTTCTACAAAAGCCACCTACACTACAGGGCATGCCTGTGCGTGAAATTTTTGCTAAAATCTTTCTCGAATATTAATAGCACCTTGTGCTTGCACTTATAAAATGTAACACTTACGTTCGTGTAAATTGTACCTCAAAATATTGTGAAATTTAACGGCATAAAATTAACAGTTAAAACATTAATTCTTACTATTTTGCTGTTGTGTCTGTCTGCTGTTGCACCATCCTGGTGCATAATATTCTACAGTTCACTAAATTCATAATGGATACACAATCTGATCAAATGTTTTTGTACTTTCAACATTGCAGTCCAGTCAGAAATCGTGATAATCTAATATATAAGAAAGTATCAGCCTCGATTGCGGTAATGAAACCAACCTTTACCTAGGTTTCAGCCCAAGTAATTGAGCTGCTCGCCGGAGCTTAAGTCAAGTCTTGTGAATACTTAGTACCTATGTACCGCATTTTTAAAATGTGACTAAGCCTATTCAGGCTGTTTTAGTTTTATTTCTAGACCATGCCCTCGTGACATATTATAGAATCAGGAATATCTTCTGAACAAGGCTCAATTACTTGGGCTGAAACCTAGGTAAAGGTTGGTTTCATTACCGCAATCGAGGCTGGCGGTTTCTTATATATCTGATCAAAAGTATCCGGACACCTATCAATGGACGTTAATACGAGCTGTGTCCACCCTTCGCCCTGAGACACTTCGCACGATATGTCTGAATGTCTGTGGAGAAATGGCAGCCCTTTCTTACTCGAGAGTCAAAACCAGAGATGGTAGTGATCTTGGAGCGATGTTAACGTTCTAAGTCACTCCAAAGCTGTTCCATTGGATTCAGGTCGTGTCTTAGCACAGGGCAGTCCGTTTCAAGAATTGCTTCAGAAATGTTGCTTCACGACAGGTTGCATTGTCATGCTGATATAAGGAACCTTCGTCTCTAAACTATACCTCTATTGCATGCAGTACACTATGCTGTAAAATACTTTCATATCCTACCGCATTTAGTGTTTTCTTAACTGCGTTAAGGGTACCTCACCTCAACTACGAAGGATACCCCCATACCGTAACACCGCCTCCTGTGTACTTCACTGTTGGCACTACACGTGATGGCAGGTAAGATCTTCCAGGCATTCGCCAAACCCGAACCCATCCGTTGCACTGACACAGGGTATAGCGTGATTCATTACTCCAAAGCTATTGTTTCCACTCATATTGCGTCGAGTGTCGTCGCTCTTTACACAACCTCAAGTGTCATTTAGCACTGACTAAAGAAATGTGTGGCTTCAGAGGATCTGCTCCAACACTGTACCTCGTTCCTTTCAGTTCTCTACGTACATAGTTCTAGCTGGACTGCTGGTAGCATTCTGGACCTCACGAAGTAATCCTTCGGCTGATTTCATACCATTATTTTACAACTACGCTCCGAAATGCTGTACTGTCTCTGCCCCATCAGTAGTCGACTCGGGCAGCTTTAGAAGGGCTGAACTGTCCGTGGCGGATTTTTTACTAGGATGACTTCGACTGACTAGACCACGTTCCAAGACACTAAACTCTGCCGACTGGGTCATTCCGCAGTTACTGTTTCTCCACTGACAACACAATTCTCCCTGCAGCCTTCTATACTGGCAGGTCCACCTCTCGTGACATCTAGTGGTCGATTCTGCACTACGTAGGGTGTCCGCATACTTCTGATCAGATAGTGTACGTTACACAAGAAAGTTTGTTTACCGTGCATGTATGGACAAGCACAGTAGCAGGTCGTAGCTGTTTCACTCGGAGTCTCACGCTGTAGAACTCTCCCGGTACGACGGTGACAGCGCTGCCTCCGTGGAAGGACAGGACGGGCTGGCAATTAGCAGGCGCGCGGCGCGGCGCGAGGCGTGCGTCGCCAAACAGAGTAGCCCGGTCGCCCAGTGGGTCAGCCAGTGAGCCGCGCTCACTTTTGGCGACCTTCAGAAGCTGCTGCTGTCGCTGCTGCCCGGAACGGCTCCGCCCGGCCGGAGAGAGTTCCGGACCACAGGGGCGCCGCCCAGGCCCAGACCTCAGAGAGACCCCTCGGGGCGGCGGCCACGCTTTCTGCCACCCAGACACGCCCCCGCCCTGCCGTGAACCGTTTCCGCCGCAATCTCCGCATCTGCCACGCCTATCGGACGCGGGAAAGGCGTATGTTATTATCAGTTCCTCGCAGACTGACCGTAGAAAGGCCCGTCGGACCTCCCACGTATAACTCGCATCACGATTTCATACCGTTCTCACGTTTCCCTCGGGCAGTCTGCAGCAATTGGAAATATCCCTTCATCCGTAACAGTATCTGGTTGTCCACTCTTGCAGATGTTATGTTCTCAAACTTCTCTCCGTTGCCCTAAAATCGACGAAGCGTGAGACGTACCTTTCGGTCGGCACAGAAACAATGGGCATCTCGGGCAGGGGAAAAGGAGCGAAAAAATGGTAGGTCACAGAATATCGAGGAACTACGTTGTGCTGTCGTGGCTTTACGGCCACTAAGGCCTTGTAATATAGATGACCCACAGATCTCGAATGTCACAGCTACGTGATCTGATCAAATTAACCGCTGTCCTTTTCTTCTGGTGGAAAGGAGGAAGGGTGGGTGAGGGGTCATTCGTCCTCTGATTCACAAGTTACGACGTGATCGTGGATTAAAACAGTGATCCAGGAAGTGTAAATTAAATTTCTTTTGTTTCCGTTAATGATCGGCAACGGCCTTGCCGCAGTGACTACACCGATTCCCGTGCGATCACCGAAGTTAAGCGCTGTCGGGCGTGGTCAGTACTTGGATGGGTGACCATACAGGCCGCCATGCGCTGTTGCCATTTTTCGGGGTGCAATAAGCCTCGTGATGCCAATTGAGGAGCTACTCGACCGAATAGTAGCGGCTTCGGTCAAGAATACCATCATAACGACCGGGAGAGCGGTGTGCTGATCCTATGCCCCTCCTATCCGCATCCTCCCTGAGGATGTCACGACGGTCGGATGGTCCCGGTAGGCCACTCGTGGCTGACGACGGAGTACCGTCAATTATCACAGAACTTTTGGCATAAGAGTTTCGGTCAGCAATGACCAAAATTTTATTAAATTAGCAGATGTTACAGAACAGTTATGCCTCGTCATATTTTAAGATCTTGTTTCCACATCTATGAAGGTAATAATTTTTCGTTACTGCATATTTTATTGTTTTAAGATGTATTTTGTCCACTAGTTGTATTTCATTTCCCATCTCTTGCTGCAGATCTAAAGGAGGTCATTGCTGACCCAAACCGGTAACCTAACGATCAAAAATTTTGTCATCATTGACGGAAATAAAACAAATTTGTTCTAGTCTTCTGACTGCTCTTATGAAGCTTGCCACTTCCTCTCCTGTGCCAACCTCTTCATCTCAGAATACCACTTACATCCAGCGTCCTCAATTATTTGTTGGATATATTCCCATTTCTATCTCCCTCCACAGTTTCAACCTCTACTGTTCCCTGTAGTACCATGGAAATTATTCCCTGACGTCTTAACATATGTCCAATTATACTGCCCATTATTCTTTTCAGTGTCTTTCACAAGTTTCTATCTTTGACGATTCTGTGGAGAACCACCTCTTACGAGTCCACCCGATTTTCACGATCTTTCTATGGCACTACGTTTCAGAAACTCCGATTTTCTTTTTTCATGATTTTCCCACAGTCCATGACTTGCTCCCGTACTCTGATGAGCTTCCAAACGCACATCGTCAGTAATTTTTTCGTGAAGTTAAGGCATATTTATGTGTATAACCACGGTGATTTACCTGCCCCTACCCATGGGTTTTATGTAACACAATTCACCTTCTAGAAGCACGTTGGAGATTTTCATATTCTCTCACTGACTAAGTGCAACTATGTCCAACAAAAGCAAGAAATGAACAGGACTTTTGTGTAGGAAATTTAACGTAGTTAAATTTTGTACTGGGATACGTTTTTGCAAGAGGCCGTAGTTTTCGAATTATTCAAGAAAAATTTACGAAAGTGACCTTCAAACACGTTTGTCTTGAGTAACTCGACAACCGTGGTCTCCAGTGAAAAAGTATCCTAGTACAAAATTTAACTACAGTAAATTTTATACAAAAGAGTCCTGTTCATTTTTTGTGCAGGACTAATAGTTCGCACATAGTGAGCGAGAGAATGTGAACATACCGCCTCTGGTTTTTGACGGAGCTTTGGATTGCGTAAAACCTATTAGTAGGACCAGCTGAATCGACCAGTACAAAAAAGATACAAAACTGTCTTTTAGAACCACAGACTCTTCGCAACAGGCACCAGAAGGCTATGCTGTATCCACTCAAGAAACAAAAACTCTCACTTCGTAATACATGTAAAACAAAGAGATCAGTAACTCAGAAAATGTTTTAGCGTTATACTCGCTTCTCAAAGAAAGAAAAAAAGAAGTACCAAAAAAACTGAAACCCAGGGAATTTTGTGGCAAAAGAAATAGTTGTGTTGTGTTCTATTTTGATGAGAGAAAGGCAAAAGAAAAATAAAATAAAATAAATAAGCTGACACCCACGAAATTACGTGGCAATAGAAAGAGATCCATGTTGTGTTTTATGCTGATGACAGAAGGTCAGGGGTGAAACCCACTGCTGGCAGATAGCCTATTCCTCGCGAACAGGGTCCGCCGTGCTTAGCGTCCCCCTCTGGTTCACAATCAGGAGTGTCACATGCCCTCACTTCATGAGACATTGCGGAGAAGTCGAAATTTCTTGGAGAACATTGGTGCACAGTCTGATGATCGGGAGCTTTGTGCGGACACTTCTCCTCCATTTGGCGGCCAAATGGGGGCGGCATAAATCTCTTCCACCCCAAGGATTCGCAACCAGATGCTTCGGGGTCGAGTACCACCATAGACACGTGCGTTAGTTGTCTCAGCTACAGGGGCGAATAGTTTCTTATTAGTATTGTCTGAGATCAAACAACTACTTTTCAGCTGCAGATTTCAGATTTACGTGAGCCTAAGTAGAAATGAGATTGTTCCAACAACACAAGCAGCTGAAACTAAAAATATGTGGTGTTGATTTGTAGTATTAGTAATGATATCACAATTAAAAGTGTACCCAGGAAAATTTAGGACGGTGGGAGGTGAGGGGGTACGGACGGATGTCATGTTAGTTTTGTGGTGAATGACAAATTATATTTGAAATTTGGCAACATCTGGATCTTGGTAGATTTGCTGCTAATAAATATTCGTTCACCTTCTGGTTTTCTTCCAGCTGACACTGAATTCGTCTTTTTGGCAGGACAAGACGCGAGTTCCCTTTCGACAGTTCTTTTCTTTTCTGTGCGGGCGGGTGGCAGTGGCCGTCTACTGCATCTCGTTGGGCAAGCTCTGGTTTACAGTTATAAGTCCATCACAACAGATTAGTTCCTCAACGCATTCGCAACATATGTGGTGACTGTGCCACAACATCCGTTAAAAGGCGCCATCATAAGCAAAAAAATCCGCTCGCTTCCTAAGATCCCGTACATATATCACGTAAGTTAACAGATCTTGAATGCCCACAAACCATTACAAACCACAGATATAATGAATGCACCAAAAGGTGCCTTGGCTATGTTGCGGCTGGTGACACATTGAGCCTCACACAAGCTATATCGGAAAACCGACATGGACAAGTAGACCTTTTTAAGTTTGTGGTGTGCTCCACCTGTCTGTACAGAACTCCAATACGGAGTCTTATACCGTCACATACCAATACAGGATGTATATTGGCTTTTCATAGTACACAATGGGCTTTCAATAACTAATGCAACACATTTAGCCGGCAGAAGTGGCCGTGCGGTTAAAGGCGCTGCAGTCTGGAACCGCAAGACCGCTACGGTCGCAGGTTAGAATACTGCCTCGGGCATGGATGTTTGTGATGTCCTTAGGTTAGTTAGGTTTAACTGGTTCTAAGTTCTAGGGGACTAATGACCTCAGCAGTTGAGTCCCATAGCGCTCAGAGCCATTTGAACCATTTTTTGCAACACATTTTTTCTGAGAAGGTTGGCTTTATTCAGGATTCCAATACACTATATTATTCTCCACTCTTTTGGCTACATAACCAATTTTTCGACATAGTCTCCGTTCAATGTGACGGTTTTACGCCACCTAAGTGGGGTGGCCTGTACGCTCGTGTGGTACCACTCTCCTGGTCGACGTCGGAGCCAGCGTCTTGCTGCATCAATAACCTCCACAATCACACGTACTGCTTTCCGCGGGGTGCATCCTTCATTGGGCCAAACAAATGGGGACTGGAAGGTGCGAGATCCGGACTGCAGGGTGGATGAGGAAGAACAGTCCAGTGAAGATTTGTGAGTTGCGCTCGGAAACCGCAGACTTACGTGAAGTCTTGCGTTGTCATGGAGAAGGAGACGTTCGTTTGCATTTTTGTGGCGACGAACACACTCAAGTCATTCCTTCACATCCCTGAGGCTAGCACAATACACTTCCGAGTTGATCGTTGCACCATGAGGGAGCACGTTACACAGAATAACCCCTTCGAAGTCCCAGAAAACCGTCGGCAAAACTTTAGTTGCTGACGGTGTTGCTTTGAACTTTTTCTTCGTAGTTGAGGTGCTGTGGCGCCACTCCATAGATTACCGTTTTGTTGCCGGTTCGAAATGATGAATATATGCTTCTTTGCCTGTGACGATGTTCGACAATAAATTGTCAAGTTCAGCCTCGAAACACGCAAGTATTTCCGCATAGATGGTGCTTCGTTGTTCTTTAAACTTGAAACGTCCCCTTAGAAAAATTTATGAATTACTGTGCTCATAAATCTCTTACGTTATTTGATTTTCAAACAGCTGAGCAAAACTGAACGTACTCAGACATTACTCTCTTTACTTACTCTGATCAACACTAAACTGACACACAATATTTTTAGCGCAACGCAATCTGACTTTCAATAATCCCTAAAAAAGAATGGCCCTGACAAACAATAACCTATACCTTCCATGAATCACTTACCTCACAAAAATCTTCGTTACTCGAACTACTGCAATACAGCGAGCGCCACTACTGCCAGCTAAATAAAAGATTCTAACTACTGAAGGCACTAACTACTGATAGGCATAGTCAGCAAATGAAAGATTTCGATAGAGAACAAACAACGTATTTACCTTAATAGTGTTCAAAAGTCATTATATATATATATATATATATATATATATATATATATATATATATATATATATATATATATATATATATATCAGTTCATGACATCCAGTCTTACAAATTTACTCTCTCTGATGGACACACGTCCAGATCATCCGCTCTCAAAACTCCGCCATCTCTCTCCCCACATCCACCACTGCTGGCGGCTCACCTCCAACTGCGCAACGCTAGCGCTGTTCACATCCAACTACCCAACACTACAGTGGCGAATATTCCAACAATGCCAACCAGCCACAGACTTCACACAGCACAGTCAGTGATTTTCATACAGAGCGCTACGTGGCGTTACCAACATAAAAACCTAAACAGCCTACTTACAATGTCTTCTACTAGGCGAAGTGGTACCAGCGAGCACACACCTTTTAGTACCACAGCTGGTGGTCGAGCGTGTTAGCACTACCGACAGAGACGTTGACTTGTTCAGTAAAGTGTCTGATTGTCATCCGTCGATCACATCGAATGAGAGTGTCCTTACGTTCCAAAACTGTAGTAGTCACAGTTGTGTGCGGCCGGCCGGCACGCGGGAGAACGGACAGGTTTCCGCGACCTTGTTGCGATGACGACAGATGCCTCGCCCAACGTGTCACCGTACTTCTGTTCATTGTCAGATCTGCGCAGACTTCCTGCAAGCGGCTATGAATACGTGCGATGTGCAGGTTTTCCACAAAAAGAAACTCAATAACAGTGCTCTGCTTGGAATTCATATTCGTTAACCCTTCTTTAAAGGCTACGTATAGCGCCACCACCTATCAGAACTTCACGAAACTGTAGGGGCTGAAGCGGGAATATTCCACGATGTCCCACAACAAATTCCGCATTTTTTCAATTGAAAATGGCAAAGAAAAAGAAGTGTTCCTTTACTTACTGAACGCCCCTCGGCCATCAGGCGAACCAATATATATTGTGGTACCGTCTCTTACGTTACATAAGAGCCTTAGCGAGGTCAGGAACGGTCCTTGCAGGTGGTATTAGAGCTCGGACACTTTGCCCTAGTGCATACCATGCAAGGTCTATTGCATTTATGTTTGAAGTGTACTGCTTACTCCAGACTTGTGATGTCCTCATCTCGCAACTGTCTGTGCCTAAGGTTAACCCCGATTAGTCCGGCAACAAAATCTATTATGCAGAAGACAGGTCTGTCTCAACGGCCGTGCCGTGATGGACACAACGCTAGTCGTCAGATCGCAGCAGTTAAGCGGCGTCGAATGCGGTTGCCACTCAGGTGGGTGATCATCCGGGCAGCCTCATAAACACGACAGAGAGAATGGTGTGGTGACACCACGCCCCTCCGTATCCACATCCTGTGACACCGCTCAGCTGAGGATTACACGGCTGTTCAGAGTTCAGTTTAGAGTTTTAGAAAGGCAGGTCTGCATACAGGACGCAAAGGCGCTCGTGATTTTGGAGAAATGTCACCCTTACTGATCGCAGCCATCACATGAACGCAAGTATGGGGACGGATAATGCGTCCCAATTTGCCTTCCACACTCCGATTTGCTCCGGTTCAACTTTAAGCGCAGGAAGTTGAAACAGAAGAATCGAATCGACTGCGTTCTGTTTCGCCCAAAGTTTCAGATACATTTAGACGCAAATAATCGTATTTTGTATGTGCTACAGGATAAAAATAAATGCAAAGGAAAATAAAATGGCATAAAATCTACAGCCAGACTTGGAATGCTTGGGAAAAAACGAACAAATTCATAATATCGAGCTGCGCGGGATTAGCCGAGCGGTTTAAGGCGCTGCAGTCATGGACTGTGCGGCTGGTCCCGGCGGAGGCTCGAGTTCTCCCTCGGGCACGGGTGTGTGTGTTTGTTGTTAGGATAATTTAGGTTAAGTAGTGTGTAAGCTTAGGGACTGATGATCTTAGTAGTTAAGTCCCATAAGATTTCACACACATTTGAACATAATATCTAACTAAGCATAAACTGGCTTTGTATTTCGTAAGATATAAGTAGACTTTGTTTCCTAATAGGATGAAAGTGCTAAAGCGGTGTGGAAAGGCCTGAAGATCGCAATTTAATATAACAGGAATATAGGTGAAAGAAACGAGTTTCTTGCATCGGCCGTTATTTATTTCCATTTTATTTTTAGTATGTGCACTAGGTCGTTTCTCATGTAAAATGTTTAACCCGTTAACTACATATGTCTTGGGTTGCAGTCATTACCATGAGCAATCCGTGGTTAGCCAGGCTTTATAGCTGCAGCCATGATACTCGGTACAGTACAAACAGCAGCGCACGAAAACTCCATTTGCCATTGTCAGGTAACGCTGAACTGTCAAAAAGATGACGGTCCATACAGGCAACATTTCTTTAAAGAAGTTTATCACGGCTGTAGATGCTGCTGCAACGATCTTATTTGAAGGAATGTTGTCAGTTTTGAAGCTGAAACGGAAAAAATCAATCAAGAACAATGAAACCTGTGTAACAAAAAAAAAAAAAATTGCCTCTCATTGTCAATACCTTCCATGTTTTCCTTGTGCCTATCTATTTCTGTTTTCTTTCCTCCAACTTATCTTCTGTCCGCTATTACCTCCTGATCTTCTACAGACAAATCAGTTTCATTCTAAATTTGATTAGCTTCGTACTGTTGGCGTACATTCTTGTTTGATGTCATTACAAACTTCATGGGAAATTATTTGACACTGTGTTAAGACGTTTCTGAAATATCGGGTATTATTATTATTATTACTACAATGTGCTACGCATGTCGTAATGATTGCTACATCAGCTATTATTATTGTTATTATTATTATGCTATGCTCGTGCACTATAATACACAATATACAATTAAAGGGTAGCTACTCATGGAGGTCCAGTGTGGGCTGTAATTATCATATGGCAGCGTAACTTGTTAGATAAGCTAATGCACTAATGCTGTGACGTTACGTGTATGTAGGCAAGCTAATTGGCCCCCCGGGACTGCTATTATGTGAGGTGTATTTCACGTTCGGCTGAACGCTAGCGGCCGCAGGGCTCAGGGCGGACTGCGGCGGCAGTTGCAGGCCTTGCCTGCTATCGATATTGATACTGGCAACATGTCGCTCCAACACATTCCAAGATTTGCGAGGGTGTTTCAATTTCAATAACACAACTGTGACGTAAAGTCATGTAGCAGGCAGGTAACCATTGTTATAATAATCAGTAGTTCTCCAGTCAGGCTGTCTGGATCACAATGGTAAAAGTCAAACATATGCACGGAATGACCCTATTGTTCATATGACGCTTTTCGGAATCTGTTCATCATCAGACTAGTCTCCGAATGTTTGTTTCACATATGACTTTAAACTTCATATCTATGTGTAGTGATAGCTCCTAGTTATCTGATGATGGATAAATTCCGAAACGCATCATATGAGAGATAAAGTCATTCCTTGGCTGATGTTTGATGACATTTACTATTACGGCCCAATCGGCTGAACTCCTGACTGTTTTAATTTCAAGTTTGAAGTCGGCTGACAAACGACAAAAGAAATACTTTTTTCGTGTGACATAATTACAAATTACCTAAGTAAACAAAAGACCCCGCGGGTAGACAACATTCTTTTAGAACTACTGATAGCCTTGGGAGAGCCAGCCATGAAAAAACTCTATCATGTGGAGAGAAAAATGCATGAGATACGTGAAATATTCAAGAAGAATATAGTAATTCCAATCCCAAAGAAAGCAATTGTTGACAGGTGTGAAAATTATTGAACTATCAGTTTAATGAGTCATGGCTGCAAAATACTAACGCGAATTCTTTACAGACGAATGGAAAAACTGGTAAAAGCCGACCTCAGGGAGGATCAGTTTGGATTCCGTAGAAATGTTGGACCACGCGAGGCAATACCGACTCTAAGGCTTATCTTAGAAGAAAGATTAAGGAAAGGCAAACGTACGTTTCTAGCATTTGTATACTTAGAGAAAGTTTTTGACAATGTTGACTGGAATACTCTCTTTCAAATTCTGAAGGTGGCAGGGGTAAAATACAGGGAGCAAAAGGCTATTTACAATTTGTACAGAAACCAGATGGCAATTGTAAGAGTCGAGGGGCATGAAAGGGAAGCAGTGGATTGGAAGGGAGTGAGACAGGGTTGTAACCTATCCCTGATGTTATTCAATCTGTACATTAAGCAAGCAGTAAAGGAAACAAAAGAAAAGTTTGGAGTAGGAATTAAAATCCATGGATAAGAAATAGAAATTTGGAGATTTGCCGATAACATAGTAATTCTGTCAGAGACAGCAAAGGACCTAGAAGAGAAATCGAAATGAGTGGACAGTGTCTTGAAAGGAGGATATAAGATGAAATCAACAAAAGCAAAACGAGGATAATGAAGTGTAATCGAATTGAATCAGATGATGCTGAGGGAATTAGTTTAGGAAATAAGGCAATTTAGGTAGTAGATGAGGAAAATAACTGATGATGGTCGAAATAGAAGTAGAGAGGATCTGGCAAGGAAAACGTTTCTGAAGAATAGAAATCTGTTAACATCAAGTATAGATTTAAGTGTCAGGAAGTCTTTTCTGAAAGTGTTTGTATGGAGTGTAGCCATGTATGGAAGCGAAACATGGATGATAAATAGTTTAGACAAGAAGGGAATAGAAGCTTTCGAAATATGGTGCTACAGAAGAATGCTGAAGATTAGATGGGTAGATCACATAACTAATGAGGAAGTACTGAATAGAATTGGGGAGAAGAGGAGTTTGTGGCACAATTTGAGAAGAAGAAGGGCTCGGTTAGTAGGACACGTTCTGAGGCATCAAGGGATTACCAATTTAGTATTGGAGGGAAGCGTGGAGGGTAAAAATCGTAGAGGGAGACCAAGAGATGAATACACTAAGCAGATTCAGAAGGATGTGCGTTGCAGTAGTTACGCGGAGATGAAGAGGCTTGCACAGGATAGAGTAGCGTGAAAGGCTTCATCAAACCAGTCTCTGGACTGAAGACCACAACAAAAACAATTACAACTTAACAGTTTTCGGATATTGCTCACTTGGTTGTATTGTGAAACCTTCCTTTTTACCAAATTTCATCATTCAGCGGGGAGTATCCTATAGGTTTTGATTAGTGAGTTTGCGAGTGTTAAATTTGTAACATAAAGTCCGTATCTTTCTTTTGCATTGACTTAGAAGCTTCAATTTATTACGCCGCCAAGGGATCATAGACCTCAGTACGTGACATGAATTTCATTCTCAGTTCGCATTCTCTTTGACTGTAGAGTGGCACCGACACAGCCGCTGAGAAGAGGAAACGCCACATTCACCCATCAGCGTCACGATAACCAATAAAATTAATGCAATTACCTGACATTGTCAAAATGAGAGCGATCTCTATATCTGTATAAAAATGGAAATTTTACTCCTTAGATTGCAGTTGATACATACATTGATTACTGGTTTCAGCAAAGTTATATTGCCATCTCCAGATCATCAGATATGTGAATTATAAAGCCCCTGCATGTGGCACACTGCCATTTGGCTAATGAAAACATGAAGATGAACTCACGGAAAATACACTTCCATGAACAGTAAGTACACCAAAATAAAAGCCATAACTGTATCAGCAAGGTACAGACGTGTCAAATACATCAGATAGAACACATCCACTGCTGTCAGATGTGTGTTTGTTGATCAACATACGAGTACATGCCTGACAGCAGTGGATGTGCTCTGTCTTGTGTGTTTGACACGTGCGTGACTCGCTGATAGAGTTACGGCTCTAATTTTAGTATACTTAGTGACCATGGGAGTGTATTTTCCGCGAGTTCACCTCTATGTTTTCGTTAGCCAAATGGCAGTGTGTCACAAATAGGGGCTTTATAATCCACGATTCGATGATCTGAAGCTGACAATATAACTTTTCTGAAACTAGTAATCAGAATATGTATCAACTGAGATCTAGGCAAAAAACTCCTATTTTGGAAGCTTTTTTTACATCGATAAATTTAAACTGTTTAGCGACTGCCTAATATTCAGAATTTTTCTTGGCATTCGACATCGCCAAATTTGTCGTTTTGTAGAATCACAGATAATTCCTTCTAGAAAGGGTTCTGAAATGAATGAAAAATGTGTACCTCAAATTTCGGAAGGGCAACTTGGCGCCTATGCCCGCCACAGTCTGCTGCAGACACATTAAGTGATCTAATACTGGAGCCCCATGTGCCATGTGTCTCCACGTTATCCTGCACATTGACGCCATGTCTCAGTGTTTTCTTCGTAGGTTTCAAAGATCCCTGAAAATATTGCGAGTGTACGTGTATACTTTGGCAGCGCACCTGTGGCACACGCCATGTAGACGCCACATTTCAAAACAATGTTGGTCTATCATGTAAACTCCAAAAATGGTAATAAAGATGGTTGTAGTTTTGTATGGCATTGCAGTGTTTTCTTTAGGGCAGATGCATTCCGCTGGTAAAGAAATATTTTTAACATACATTGAAACTGAGTCAATTAAAGTTGTAGAAGTTCGCAAGTCAAACATTTGTCGTCTTTTTCAGCTGGTTAATCACACTGGCTGCCTTTGTGAAGTAGAAATGAAACCTTATATTTTGCCCAAGCTCATCCACGCACTAATCCTGATAGCAATTAAATTAGAATATGCGTCTTCTGTGGCTTTAAAGATAACCTTGAAATGAATTTTGTTATTCTGTATAAGGACGTGAGAACGATAAAGCGAGAAAGAATCTCTCTGTTGTAGGACAAACTTCTCCTGTGTTTTGTTAGCACATTTTTTTCGGGCGAGATTGTATTATGATGTGAAATTTAGCTCTAACTTCTACAGTCTCCCGATGTGGTACTGAGCCTTTAAAAATGCATTTATGTGTATCTGTTAAAACAATATCAAAATTAAGGCTAATAAATAAGCTTTCGTACATTAAAATAACAAAAACTACGTCGCTTACATTGAGAAGGTTCCATCTAAGTAGGCTCCTAATTACAGCTGGGAAGAGCAGCATTCGAAGAATGACTGGGAAGCATATTCGCTGTCAGACTTAAGTGGTGGAGACCTGGTGTCACAGTTACTCACCATTATCTTCCTGCAAAAACATAAGTTACGAGGCGCTGTCCAAAATACTGTATTGATATTAGAACGTAATTATGCAATTCCTCTCGCAGCCACGTGTCCGTCCTTCATTTCGCGTACTGCGCACAGACACAAGTAGGCCCCCGTGATTAATGTACGTAGCGCAGCATGCAGCCGCTCTGTGCCGCCAACAGGTCGAACGCTAATAACCGTAATCACCCAATCACCGCTCCCTTCCCCTCCCAACCCACCGGCCGTCACTCCCCACACAATTTTGCCCCCGGCTCTTGGTCGGTACATTTCTCCTCATTCGTGCGTTACGTGTGTTCGTAAGAAAGGGCGGACGAGAACAGAGGCAAATGATTGTCCACATGCACTTATCTTACACAGGATTTTGGAACACTCTGCTCTTCTCTTTAAAAGAAACATCACAACGGAAAAGCGGTCCGACGCTGACCCTTACATCTGATTACTGGTAGTACAACCATTTGAACCCATATAGATGGCAACTTAATGGCAAAGTTTACATTTCAAACATACACTGAGGTGACAAAAGTCGTAGGATAGTCGGACCTTCTTTTGCACGGTGTAGAGCAGCGAGTCAAAAAATGGTTCAAATGGCTCTGAGCACTATGGGACTTAACATCTATGGTCATCAGTCCCCTAGAACTTAGAACTACTTAAACCTAACTAACCTAAGGACATCACACAACACCCAGTCATCACGAGGCAGAGAAAATCCCTGACCCCGCCGGGAATCGAACCCGGGAACCCGGGCGTGGGAAGCGAGAACGCTACCGCACGACCACGAGCTGCGGACAAGCAGCGAGTCGACATGGCATGGACTCAACAAGTCGTTGGAAGTGCTACGCAAAAATACTGAGCCATGTTGCCTCTATAGCCTTCCATAATTGAGAAAGTGTTGCTGGCGTAGGATTTTGTGTGCGGACTGTCCTCTCTACTGTGTCTCATGAATGTTTGATCGGTGCCCAAATCATTCACTCGAGCTGTACAGAACGTTCTTCAAACTTACCATAAAAATTGTGGCCCAGTGACATAACACATTGTCATCCATAAAAATTCCATTGTTGTTTGGGAACGTGAAGTCCAGAATGGCTGTAAATGGTCTCCAGGTAGCCGAACATAGCCATTTATAATCAATTATCGGTTCAGTTGGACCATTCCATGTAGACACAGCCGATACGATTATGGATCCACAACCAGCCTGCACAGTGCCTTGTTGACAACTTGCGTCCATTGATTCGTGGAGTCTGCACCACACTCGAATTCTACCATCAGCCCATCCCAACTGAAATCGGGACTCATCTGTCAAGGCAAGTGCTTTCCAGTCGTCTAGGGTCTAAGCGATATAGTGACGAGCCCAGGAGAGGTGGCGAGGCCATGTCGTGCTGTTTGTCGACGGTCATCTGCTACAACAGTCCACTGAGGCCAAATATCATCGCACTATCCTAACGGATACGTTCGTTATACTTCCCATGATGATTTCGTCGTTACTTCACGCAGTGTTGCTTCTTATCGGTTACCGCTCACAACACTACGGAAAGGCCGCTGTTCTCGGTCGTTAAGTGTAGGCCGTCGGATGCTTCGTTGTGCTTTGTTGATGAGAGGGAATCACTGAAACTGGTATCCTCGGCACACTCCCGATGCTGTGGATCAGGAAATACTGAATTCCCAAACAATTTTCGAAATGGAATGTCCCTTTCGTCTATCTCTAACTACCAATCCTCTTTCAAGGCTCGCTAATTTCCGTCATGCGGCCATATTCACGTCCGACACCTTTTCACGTGAATCGCCAGAGTACAAATGACAACTCCCCCAATGCACTCCCCTTTTATACCTTGTGTACACTATACTACCACCATCGTGTATGTCTATATCACTATTGCATGACTTTTGACACCTCAGTGTAGGTGTGCATAAGGAAGGGCGGATGAGATCAGAGGCAAACAGTAATCCATATGCACTTATCTTAGATCAGGATTTTGGAACACTATCTGCCCTTCTCATCAGAAGAAACATCACAACGGAAAAACGCTGTGACGCTGACTCTTACATCTGATTATTCGTAGTCAAGCAATTTGAACCCATTTAGATGGGAACTTAATGGCAAAACTTACTTGTCAAACATATCTGCACTGACTAGGACAATATTTGATAACGAAGTCTGCGATGACGCCGGCCGGAGTGGCCGTGCGGTTCTAGGCGCTACAGTCTGGGACCGAGCGACCGGTACGGTCGCAGGTTCGAATCCTGCCTCGGGCATGGATGTGTGTGATGTCCTTAGGTTAGTTAGGATTAATTAGTTCCAAGTTCTAGGCGAATGATGACCTCAGAAGTTAAGTCGCATAGTGCTCAGAGCCATTTCAACCATTTTTTTTTTTCTGCGATGGCATGTAACAAATACATTCGTAATTACCTCGAAAACAACTTGCGGACCCAAGTTGAACGGATTGTTTCTGCTTCTTATTATCGTACACTTTCACCTATGTCGTTTTCCAATATCTATGTTACTCTGGTCCCTTTAAATCCCACAAACCAACCAACCATCTATGTTACTTCTTCTTCTGCCTTTGCAATTCTTGTTTCTTCCATTCGTTCCTGATGTCCCTTCCACTTATGTTTATGCTTCTTAATTTGTGTGTGTGTGTGTGAGAGAGAGAGAGAGAGTGAATTCCTAAGGGACCAAACTGCTGAGGTCATCGGTCCCTAGATTTACACACTACTTAAACGAACTTAAACTATCTTATGATAAGAACAACACACACACCCATGGCCGAGGGAGGACTCGAACCTCCGGCGGGAGGAGCCGCGCCATCCTTGTCATGGCGCCTAGACCGCGCGGTCGCTCCGCGCAGTTTCTTAATTTGTCATTTACTGTAAAAATATTCAGTTCTTTTCTGATGATTTCATTCCCGTCCGACTTAGTGCAATCTTTGACTACTCATAAAAATTTCGTTTGACAGCTTGAATATGGCTAGAACCTTTCCTCTTCATAACAGGGGATTTACTACAACACTATGAAAGAGTACAGCCATCGCCTTATGGGATTTTTTTTTACGTCTCTTCACGTATGTTGGTATGTTATAATGTTCTATTCATAGTGCAACATATATCCTAAGATTACTGAAATTTAATATCTGCATACATTTCTTCCATAAAAGCAGAGCAGCTCCATAGGTGATCAAAGTACTGACCTTGTTCCAAAATCTGAACTTCAATTACAAAATTTGATTTGTAGTACTTCATATAACTACTAAATATAAAAATTCAAAATTTTAAAATGCTATTATAGCCTATTCAAATGGTTCAAACGGCTCTGAGCACTATGCGACTTAACTTCTGAGGTCATCAGTCCCCTAGAAGTTAGAACTAATTAAACCTAACTAACCTAAGGCAGGATTCGAACCTGCGACCGTAGCCGTCGCTCGGCTCCAGACTGTAGCGCCTAGAACCGCACGGCCACTCCGGCCGGCAGCCTATTCATTAACGTACATCATCTTAACTTAAAATTTTAACTATGTAATTCAAATATTAAATTAGGAAATGTGTATATTCGTGAGCAGGCGTCACATACAGCGCCCGTGTTACCCACACTACACAGGGTGAATATTAATAAAACAGAAAAACTGCAAGGGAGGATTCCTGACTGGAAAAGGAAATCACACAGCCTGCAACACACAAGGAACACACGGTACGTGGCCTGAGGAACTTCAGTTGTCAGTGCCATCTACCGTGACAACGCTGCAGTTCCGGACACATGTTCATACGACCGCTCATCTCCATCTCTAGTCAGGAACCCGTTCCCGCAGTTTGTCGGTTTTATTAATGTTCACCCTGTATTTTTATTCTGCGTTTTCCATTAATCTGTGGGTGAATAAACCGAAACTAGTAAAGCCAACATAATCAGACTTTCCTATAGTCTGATCGGACACAGCGCCTCCAGTGGCCCTTCTGCGACGGTAACCATACGAGGCCGCAGCGCAGAGATAGCCAAATATCGGTCTTGACATGGGTTTGTAAAGGGCCGGCGACCTTGTCCAATTCACCTTGTGTACTGACCTGTTTCCCTGTAGAGTGGCCGGTCGGTGTGGCCGAGCGGTTCTAGGCGCTTCAGTCTGGAACCGCGCGACCGCTACGGTCGCAGGTTCGAATCATGCCTCGGGCGTGGATGTGTGTGATATCCTAAGGTTAGTTAGGTCTAAGTAGTTCTAAGTTCTAGGGGACTGATGACCGCAGATTTTAAGTCCCATAGTGTTCAGAGCCATTTGAACCATTTGAACCCTGTAGAGTGTCCGCAACCTATGGATGACAGATGTAGAGACATTAGCATCTGCAGTAACAGGACGGGAAGTCCATCTTTCTTTGATCAAACAGACTGCCCTTGCTACTTGCACTGCACTGGAACGTCGCTTTTCAAGTGCTTCGTTGAAGACAACATCCACAAATACCAACTGCCGTTTGTGTAATTCACTAGCGAACACTAGGGTCACTCGAACCCACTTCCTTTGGGGGGAGGGGTAGATGAGGGGATGAGGGCATCATCAGGGAGGGAGAGTTGGCGGAAGCCACCTTGGGCGAGGGTATGGAGAGTGGAGAGATGGAGAGCAGGTGGGACATGGGAATACAGGCACGGCAGTGGACGGGGGTGGGAGAGGATGGGAGAGACAAGCGGGTGAGGGGAATCAAGTTTACGGGAGGTGTACAGGATCTGTATCTGTTCGAGGAAAAGGAAGAGGTGCAGGAATGGAATGAGGTCATACAGATCGGCGTGGGGGAGGGGAGGCGGATGCGATAGGCAAGGCAGAGCACATGACATTCTAGGATTTGAAGGGATTTGTAAAAGGTAGGAGGGGCGGAGATCCAGGCGGGATGGGCATAGCAGAGGATAGGGCAGATGAGGGATTTATAGATGTGGAGGATGGTGGAGGGGACCAGACCCCATGTGCGGCCAGAAAGGAGCTTGAGGAGACGGAGTCGGGAGCATGCCTCGGCTTGGATTAGCCGGAGATGGGGGGTACAGGAGAGGCGACTGTCAAGGGTGACGCCAAGGTACTTGAGGGTGGGGGTGAGGGTGATAGGACGGTCATAAACGGTGATATAGAAGTCGAGGAGACGGAAGGAAGGGGTGGTTTTGACTACAGTGATTGCCTGGGTCTTGGAAGGATTGATCTTGAGCAACCACTGGTTACACCAAGTGGTGAACCGGTCAAGATGGGATTGAAAAAGGTGTTGGGAGCGTTGCAGGGTGGGGGCGAGGGCAAGGAAGGCTGTGTCATCGGCGTACTGGAGAAGGTGGACGGCGGGTGAAGGCGGCGGCATGTCCGCGCGTATCCAGAAGGTAGAGAAGAGGGGAGAGAATGGAACCTTGAGGCACACCGGCGGAGGGGTAGAAGGTGTAGGAATCCGTGTTATGGATGGTGACATAGGAAGGACGTTGGGAAAGAAAGGACACGATCAGACGGACTTAGTTGATAGGAAGGGCGAAGGTTTGGAGCTTGAAGAGGAGACCGGAGTGCCATACACGATCGTAAGCACGTTCAGGGTCGAGGGAGAGGAAGATGGCGGAGCGACGGGAGTTGAGCTGTTCGGAGAGGAGATCAGTGAGGTGAATGAGAAGATCATCGGCGGAGAGGGACGGTCTAAAGCCACACTGGGTAGCGGGAAAGAGGCGATGCTGACGGATGCGTCAGGTAAGGATGGATTCCAGGACCTTGCTGAAGTCGTATGGTAATAGAGCGGTTATTGGCTAGTTATGATACACCCAGTGTAATTCCAGTACGGGATATGAAATCGAAAGGAGGAAGAAAACTGAATCATTATTTACGAATTACCTTTATGGGCCGTGATAAGGTAGGTAGCAGCAATTTGCTGCAAATTTCCTACAAACATATGCTTTTAACAGTAGCAAAAGGTAGTATTCAACGTTTTTTTCTAACACAGGGAGCTGAGTCTAATAGTTCGCGTGACGACCGCAATTCCTCAGGAGAGCTCTAGCAGCGCGCTTATCTTCCGTGTTGCCCGCGTTAGTTCGAGTTCCTTGACCGTCTCAGTGACCGGACGGCAACCACGCTCCGACAACACGCGACGCTTCGTAGCTTGTGTTGTCAGCTGCTACGATTATTATTATGTTGGTGACAAACACACAGAAGCGTGTCGGCTTCCGGTGAGTCTGATCGTCAACATAAGCGTCTAGCTTTCTGTCGTTGTTGGCCCCCAATACATGTTAAAAATAATTTTACGGTGTATTTCAGTACATTCATTTTATTAGTTCTCATCACTTATTTTATTTTATTCTTGAATCACTCCAGAACTCAATACTTGCCTGGATAACACTTATGAGAGACATCGTCCGTTGCTTGACATAGTCCTACAGGAACATATTTTAATCGGTAAAGTGAGGCTAGTTCGTGATTTTAACACAGTTCAGTCCAGTTTATAGCAGTTTCACGTTACATGGGGACTACCCCGTCTCTTTTTCATTTTAGTTATTGCTGGACTCATTTTTAATGAAGGATCGGTTTCTGAGCCCTAAATATTTATTTTTTATATTTTAGACTAGACATTCATCATAGAGGATCGTTTTATCAATTGAGGAAGGCTGAGAACTTAGTCTAGCTAAGGACAACTGTTATTCTGCAGCATTCTGTAACAACTCCCTACAACATATGACATAGCATTTGTCAGTAGCATTCTTTTTGTATGAATTTACAAATCTTATTTATGAGCTATGTATAGGCCCATTCTTTGTGGGGAGTATGTGATTTACACTTAGTTTTCTAACTAGATGTGTAATATTTTTTCCATGTTTAAATCAATCCAGTCAGTGCTTTAAGATAGTTCAGATAACTTCATTTCCTAGTTATAAAAGCATTAATTTATAAATTTTTTTTTTACAAATATACACCAAGAGACTCAATGTAAAGGGTGAGAAATCGGTTGTGTGGGTCGGTATCATCATGCCAGTGATTTATTTTCTGTTCACGGCGCCATAATCTGCCATCCAGTTTCTTTACATCACACTTGTACTGTTGATTAATGGTCATGTGTCCCTGTTTAAAACGTTGAAGAGAAAGATATTTTTCCGAATCGGCTAACAGAGCAGTCTATGTAACAACAGAATTTTTGTCCGCGTTGTTAGACACTTGGGTCATGGTTATAGAAAGTTCGTCTACGTGTTTGGTAACTGTATTTAACTGATCTAATGCAACTGTTTCTTTAGCCTTAAATAATGCGCATTGCTCTTGAAGGCCTTGTATCTGAACTTCAAACAGACTATCCTCCTGTTTTTACTGTAAGATTTCGACTGTTTCAATGTGTTCAACTATGGACTTTAGATTATTTAATACAGGGTTGAACTCCTCACGAACGTCTTGCTTAACTTGTTTAGTTTTCTTATTTAAACCGGCCAAAATTCCTCTCTAAATTTGTTTAAATTATGTTCTAGATTGCTTTCCAGTCTCCTGCCACGTTCTTTAAATTTTTTATGCAGTCTTCTGTCACGTTTTTAATATTTTTGTCCAGTTCTCTGTTGTGCTCTGATAATACGTTCATAGTACTTTGCAAAAACTCATTGTTCCTATCTTCGGCGTTACTACAGGAAGGGGTAGAGACCGATTCAGTTTGGTAAACAGTTTTGGATGCGAAACCTGAATGTTTAACTGTAAAACCTGACTGATATGATAAATTACATCCTACAGATTCAAATTTCCAAAGCAGTATCGCTAACTGCACTTTCTTGTTACGTGTTTGATATTGAAAAATTTCATTGATCCGTTCTGTGAGGCATTGTCCTACCTGTCCCGGTTAAATCAGTACTGTGAGAGCATCCCTGTTCAGTTGTCCCTTCTCTATCTACAGAATTATGAAAAGCTACATCAGCTGCAGCTCTATCTTTTGACCTAGCTCTGGTAGCTTGTGACATTTTAATGCAATTATAGTAAAGTAGCAAACAAAAATGAAATCGCTCCCATACAGAAGATCAGTACTACACAGATTACTAAACACCATTTCCTATAAATGTTAATGAAAACAGAAAAATATTTAAATTATCACTGACAGAATTCATTGAATAAATGCAAACCCAAGCTTCTGTTAATATCATTGTGCAATGAAATACCTACACTTCTAAGAAGGATACAAAGTAGCATTTACCATAAAAAAATCACTGTCAGTCTAACCATATAACACTTCAAGTTTCAATAAAGACGAATACTTTTAACTCAGAGTTTACCATTACCAATATCAAACTTCAATAGCAAAATCACTTTATTATAAGCACAGTATAACACTACAAATGCATAATATTAAAGAATCTCACTTACCCTACACCTTGTAGTATTTCAAAAGTTCACAGCTGAGAATAAAATACTTTTCACAAAATCGGTGTTCAATTTGCAGAGAATGCACAATAGCTCTATTCCTGCGTAAGTAAATTTCAACTACTCTCCAGAAAATTTTTCTATGTTGTTGCCTGGTAATAAATATAAAAAACAAACTGTATTGCTGTAGTAGCATATAGAGTATAATTACTTCAATTGTTGTGTCACAAATCTGAAAAGTAATTGCTTAGTTAAAGCCTATAACTGAAATTTTAATTTGTGGTTGCAGAACAATTCTTTATCTGACTACAAAAAATCGGCAGACTACCATATAAAATACGTATCCTGGCAGATAAGATCGACAGGTGAAAGTTTTAATATTAAAACTTCTAAACTCGTGTTTGTAAGTTTCAGGTTGATATCTGAGAAATGGGTGAAACTTATTTTGATATCGAAATGTGTAAACTTCGGTGCAGGGCTACAAAACTAAGAGAAAATTTAATTTTGAACGGAAATACAGGGTGTACTCGAAGTCTGGGAACACTTCCAATTATTTATTGCACAAGAACCAAACATTGTACAGATATCATACATATGTCATTTTGAAGAGAAACCCTGATTTTTTTTTATGTAACGTAGTTTGGTAATTTGCCGATAGTCAGCGCTAGTCGCGAACATAGCGAGTTTACGTGCGGAGCGAGCTTTCTGTGTGTTGCAGTTCGACAGAAACAAATGTGCTACAGCTGTTCAACGGATGTTCGGAACCAAGTACGGTAAGAAGCCACCAACAAGGAAGGCCCCTTACCACTGGCACAACAAATTCGTTATGACGGGTTGTTTGTGCCTGGCAAAGAGAAGCGGACGTCCCAGTGTGAGTGAAGTGAATGTGGAGCGCTTACGAGAGACATTCATAAGGAGTCGAAAGAAATCGGTGCGTCGTGCATCCCATGAATGGCTCCATCGACAGTGTGAAAAGTCCTGCGACAGAAGCTATCTATGAAACCATTCAAATTGGAGCTAGTGCAAAAGCTCAATGACGACGACAAAGACAAGCGTTTTGAGTTTTGTTCGCAGTTACAATTGAATGAGGATGGGGAGGGCATTGTTTGATCGCTTAATTTTTAGCGACGAAGCCACTTTTCACACTAATAGGAAAGTGAACAGGCATAATTGTCGAATCTGGGGTACAAAGCATCCACACGAATGCACTGAATTTGAGCGTGATTCCCCAAAGGTAAATGTTTTGTACCTTGTCACGTCGAAAACTGTACGGGCCATACTTCTTCGCCGAGAGCACTGTCACTGGATATTACTACTTGAACATGTTGCAGCAATGGCCGATGTCTCAAATGCAATCGTACTCTCCGTTCATCTTTCAGCAGGATGGGGCTCCACCCCATTTTCATCGTGAGGTTCGTGGGTACCTGAACACGGAGCTGGCGCATCGATGGATCGGCCGTGCTACGGAAGGGGACAACTGTTTCATGAAATTGCCTCCCCGATCACGACTTTTCTCTGTGGGGACACATTAAAGATCTGGTGTATGTACCGCCTCTACCATGTGATGTAGCACAGCTCAGGGAGAGAATCCGGGAAGCGACTGCCACAGTCGACGATGCCATGCTGGGACGGGTATGGCAAGAATTCCATTACCGTATTGACATCTGACGGGTCACTCATGGTTCTGATATCGAATGTTTGTAAAAAAAAACTTCCAGAATTTCTCTTCAAAATGCAATATGTATGACATATGTACAATGTTTAATTCTTGTGCAATAAATAAGTGAAAGTGTTCCATGACTTCTTTATGCACACCCTGTATGTGGAGCTCACGCTACACGATGCGAAATCCAGGCTAGCCGGTACATCAAATAATTGGTCTGCGAGAGAGCAATACGTTTTCAATGAAATTTGCATATGCCATCTGACTGCAAAAGAAAACGACAGATAAAAGTGGTGCTCCTTAATACTGCTAATGTTAATCTTTAGTCTTGCAAACAATCACTGAATCAGAATTGTTATTGTAATTCCACAGCAAATCAACGCAAAATTAACGCGCCTGATTTTCTGAGCAAACTGCTTGAAAATTCACAGGATAGCATTTTACTGAAATCTGCTACTGATATTAAGCTCCGGAACTGATATGGTATTATTTTCACACATCACTGTGTCGTACAATAGACATGAACCTTGATGGTAATTAAATTTATTGGCATACCTGTGCGGACGGAACGCTCCTCTGTTCTGCAACCTGTTACTATTAAGATAATGATGAGACTGTCAAAAATCAAATTACATTCACCGTGTTTGTGATGTGCAATGCAAAATTGTACCTAACCAATTTTCACAAACTGCTTCCCAGTACACAACTCGCGATGTGCAATGCGAGTATGCAAACACAGTCGTGAAAGTACAGAATGAAAAATGAGGAACTAAACTTAAATACTCATACATAACAACAACGACTCCAAGTACAACTACGCTTCATTAAGCTATAATAACAATATACCTTTTCATGAAGTTCTCTCCGCTAGACAATGAGCAAACTATTTCTTAATAACTTCGTTGTGTATAATTGCGTTCCTTCACACTTGTTTCAACTACTAGACGGAAATATATGTTGCATTATAAGATTTCTACAGTAAACTTCAACCCTAAGAAGCCACACAGTTACAAAAATATAAACAGTTGGATTACCTTAAAAATGGCCGTTTTGACAGTCTTGCATTCATATCATCTCATTTCCACACAAATTTTTCCTCAAAACATATTATTACAAAATCCTTTTTCAATAATGCCACCACTACATGGCAGATCAGCTTCCATCCTTTTCAAACCAAGTACATAACCAGACTGTCTAACACACACCACTACTCTCTGACTTACTCTGATAACTTTGGTCTCAAAAGACAGACGTACGAAGAATATGATTATATTGAAACTACAAAGATTGAGTACATTAATCAAATTCGCAACTACATTCACATTTATGGGTAAAACTTCTTGAAAGTCGTCATGGCAAATAAGACAGACAAAAAAATGGTTCAAATGGCTCTGAGCACTATGGGACTTAACAGCTATGGTCATCAGTCCCCTAGAACTTAGAACTACTTAAACCTAACTAACCTAAGGACATCACACAACACCCAGCCATCACGAGGCAGAGAAAATCCCTGACCCCGCCGGGAATCGAACCCGGGAAAAGACAGACAACAGTCAAAGGCAGTGACACAGTAAGATGGCACAGTGGTAAGCAGCTGGACTCGCATTCGGAGGGTCGGCGTTTCATACCTTCGTCCAGTCAGGCAGCTTTCGGTTTCCTTCCGTTTTCCTAAACTACTTAAGGTAAATACAGGGATGGTTCTTTTGAAATTCTACCTTTCGCTCCGCGTCTCATGATATCGTAGTCAACGGGATGCTAAACCCTTGTCTTCTTTCCCTCTAAAAGAAATTCATAGCTGGTTGCTGTAATAGCCTCATATGAAAAATCGAGTTTCTTATTGGGTCGACAGATGCTTTATACCTGATATTATTACATCAAATCCAAGCCACAACGTGTAAGAAATTGGTCTGCAATTTTAGTAGTGATTCTGTCACTCCTGTCAAAGTGTCCAAGCCATAGTTTACAGCTGTCCTTGGCCGTTATAGAGGGAAACATGAAGCTAATGCTGTATTCATATTTTAAGACGTCCACTTATACCCCTTAGTAGCCTGTATTCGAAATCTATCAAACGGAAACTTCGTCGGAACAATATGAAAATATGTAACGTACACCCAGACTACTTGATGTCCCTGCAGCTGGGTAGGGGAATTGGGTACAGTGCTCTCGGACTGCGTGTTGTCAATGTCAGGGGCACAGGGCGCAGTATAACATAGAAGTTTTTTACGTATGGTGGCGCGTCATACTGTAAAATAATAATTATTAATAGCTTATACTATCACGTAGGACCATACACAGATAACTTTTATACACGGCGCAAAAAAGTGCCACTTTTTCAAAACCTCGCAATTGTCTTGCAGTGCGATGCATGAGTTTTATATTTGGCTCAAAGGTGCCTTCAACCTTCCTCTGTAATAGAACAAAAGCGTTGGGATCTGCTACATCACCCTCGGTGGGTCGGAGACGCTTGATAAAGCAAGGTACCGACACAATAAAAGCTCAGAACTTCATGTGGATGTAAGGCGATTTAGTGATGTCACATTGGCTCCAAATTTCACCACAATACTGCTCAAAGCCACGGTGGACGTGTGACACGATGGGAAGGTCATCACATCCCCTCCTACCCCCTTTTCACCCCATTGACGTCTCTGTGACGAAGTCGGAACGGCGACACCTAGCGTTGAAATCACGCGGTTTTCTTCTGGGGGGCGAGGAAAACGTTTCAGACACACCAACTTTCGGAATCTACACGAAAAGTCCTCGAGATGTGGCATAAACGGTGTCAATGAAACAGTCCCTTTCCTTGGGGCGTTGCCTCCAACACATTTCGCTGTCGAGAACGACGGCTCGCAGTGCAATGAATAACAGGACGACGTTCTTGACATCGTTCGCCTTTGCTGACACCCCCGGCCGAGTCTACCCTACCATACAAGGAAATGTGTTGCTGCAATCCCAGTGAATATTATCTGAACCCTTTGAAATGTAGTGCGACCATAATCATTGCTCTGGTATACAGGGTGGAACCACTAGGGACCGTTCGAAACCTTCCGACGAAATTTGAACGGGCTCCGAAACAGTAAAGAGTATTTCTACTTTCTCTGCCTCTCTACCCAAAAGGCCGACTGCATCAATTTGGTCGGACGACACCGTGAGCAAACTATGCGACAATACGCGAAGGCCTATCGCATATTTTCGCATACGTTGGACACCTAGCCCTGTGTAAGTAAGTAGATAAGTAAGATAACACAGCTAACACGTATAGTCGTCACTTCGTGAGTCGAAATCATGAACAGATTAGAGGATGGCTGTTTGCCAGGTGGTCTGGAAGTTGGATGTCGCCCATAGCGTATTTTCAGGACTGTGGAGGAGATTACAGCAGGATTACAGCAGGAAGGAAACATGCAGTGGCCGTAAAGAAAAGGTTGTCCACGTCCTGCAATTCAGAATCAGTATCTTCTCTGGTCTTGAGTGTCCAAATCGTCAAACCAGCACAATACCTGCCCTAGCTAAAGACGTCATCGCATCCCCCAGCTCAAAGATCTCTCGCCAGAAAGCGTATCGTCGATTTTCAGGAACTGCTCTCTGTACTGGTCACATCCTCCTTACATAATGGTCTGGAGTCGTATTCGGGAGGACGACGCCACTATGATCGTCTGACCACACAGTCTGAGGTTATATAAAGTGCTCGAGATGAATTCCAGTATGACTCTTTCGAAATGGCGAAGAGTATTTCACTCCTGGTCCTTTCCCAATCTGCTTCGTCTCTAATGACATCATCGTCGTCGTCGATGAGGAGACATTAAATCCAAGTCCCCTACTCCGAACACCATATGTCTACCGTTCATTCGATGAAATGCAATTAAACAAAAACTGTGGTCCGTAAGTCAAAATTTTGGAGCCTCGTTATCAATGAATCTGTGAAATACGACCGTCTGAGTCGCTTATCACTCAGGACTGCTGGTGCCAGTTAGATGCTGCGTGGAATCCTGTCGTAGAAAAACTTCGTGCTCGTACTTCGTGCTCGTGCTTCGATCTGCGATTTTACCGCGCGATCGATCTGATATCGAACAGGCTAGCTGTCACCACGTAGGACGTGCGGCGCTGTGCAGTGACTAGAACTGCATGCGCTCAAGCAGCACTGCGCCGTAACAACTGGGGACATCACGCATGTACCAACGGGGGTCCAAAAAGGGGACCTCACAAGGGGACCGAGCCTACTCGTCATAACCAGTTTCGTCCAAATTTATGATACATGCAGGGCTTGGCCAGAAATGAAAGTGCCGGAAGTGGGCGCTCCAGAGGGCCAAGCGATCAGAAACAATAGCATTTTTGACGCGGGGCGAGCGAAGCATGAGTCCTTTACTTCAGCGTAGATAGAAGGCAGCGATAGGCGTAGTGCATTGAGCCCAGAACAGAAATTCGATGGGAGTGCGATCTGGTTCCTATACGGAAACTTCTTTTTATTTTAAATTTATGTTAGCTACAGTGCAAATAAACCGAAATAATGCCCAATACACTGTAGTTATTTATATTTTCATAACAGAAAACGCAAAGGAAAGTTTGGGATTGTAACAAATTTCTAGGAAAAGATTGTGCTTACAGCGCCCACGAGGACTCCGCAAATAACTTTCCAAGAAGGAATTGCAATTAAAGTGTACAGGACTTCGTATTCCGTTAGTTCCATTTTGACCTTCAAGCAACCCTTTGCAGCTGTACGCGAACAGTAGGTTGCTGGTGCGGGGAAAAATGGCCCGTGGACACAAAAAAAGAATTCACCTCCCGAGAAAACTGTACCCAAATATTAGGGCTATTTTTTCCAATCTCCGATCTGACGCAAAATTAAAACCATAGTGAAAATTAGGTGGAGCTTTGCGCAGATGTGTTGCGCAGTGTTCCTAGTTTGACCCTCCACCGCATCACGTCGCATATCTCTGTTCTGAGCGTGCAGTGAGCACGTGAAGATGCCTACAACAATAGTGTTCTCTGCCAAATGTGAAGCGGCTGCTGAGGGGTTTCGCCTGATTTCACGCAGCCCACAGACCGTAACTTTCACATTTTCTTCTACATGGCAGTTCTCGGCCGCGTACTGCAGGTGCGACGTAGAAGCTGCTGCAGCGTTTGCAATGGGAAGTGTTTGATCAACCACCATACAGCCTGGACATGGCTATCTCTGATTTTCACTGTTCCTACAACTATCTCATGCTCAGTGATACAAGTTTCCTGAAAAAGTCAGGCGCATTCGTTGCCATTATATTCAACATATTTCCATCATGAGAAGGGTTCTGGACTTTCTGCTCTAGATAGTTTTCAAAGAAGGCATTTAGCAGTGGTTTTACACATGTTTACATAATGACAGATCTCTGTAGGCTTGATCCTGTTTTGTATTCATTGGACTACGTTGCATGCTTCAACAAGAACATACGCAATTATTTGCTGGAACGGTTTTGTACGCTCGGTATCCCATGTGCCTAACAACATCTGATATCAGGTAGTATGAAGCTGCCTGAATCAGGCGTGGTAAATAAATAATAATTACAACCTTGTAGATGGATAAAGTTTAGCTGTGGCCCTGAAAAGGGCTTGTATAAGGATGCAGTTCAATAGAAATCACCCTAACGAGTGTTCCTGAAGATCTACCAAAATACTACAGAATAAACCATCTTAAACCAAACCCATCAAAGGCACAAGTGTGTCCTATCAATCTGAGAAATAGGGAAACCACCCGCAAGTTAGAGACAGAATGGTCAGTGGTTAAATTGGAATACTGTGACACTCCAAAATACCTAGGAATAACACTCGACAGATCTCTAACGTTCAAAAAACACGGCGTGAATTTCCAATCAAAAGTCTCCACCCGGAACAACCTACTGAGAAAACTGTCCGGATCACAGTGGGGCAGTCAATCTGAAACCATTCGAGTTTCAGCAGTGGTATTATGCTACTCCTCTGCAGGGTATGCCTGTCCCGTTTAGTGTAAGTCAGCATATGCCAAACAAGTGGATATTGCGCTAAACGACACATATAGAATTATAATAGGCTACTTGAAGACAACATCAGTCAAATAGCTCTTGGCAGGAATTGCACTATCTTCTGTTCGAAGAGAAATAGTAGCAAACAGGGAAAGAACGAAACTGGAGCCCAAAAGGCATCCCATGAATGGGCAACAATCCTACCCACTATGACTAAAGTTAGGAAAAGTTTCCTTAGAACGTCGCAGAAACTAACAACCACTGATAAAGAAGCCATGCTGCAACTATGGAGAGCTGATACATCCCACCCTCCTGGTTGGAAAAGATTTTAAGAATCTTTGCCCTCTGATCATGATGAGAATTATCCAGTCTGGAAGTCGTTGAATGGACTGAGGTCAGGAGTGGGCAGACCATTGGTTAGCCTGGCAAAATGGGGACATATTGAAGAAATCAAAACCCAATGTGACTGCGGGGGAGAAAAGACTGTTCAACGTATGCTTCAGTGTCGACTGTGTCCAGCTACCTGCACAGAAGACGACTTAACCAGGCAACGGAAAATGCACTGGAAGTGGCCAAATTTTTGTCGAAGATTATATAAACTGTGTTGGTCTGTCAACAATTGTATAAACTGTGTTTTACGTATGTTTCTGGCACGAGAATAATAATAATTATAAGCTTGCAACAAAGACTGTTTGTTTCTTCATGGACGAGTAGTGATAGGCCCTGTACCTGTTGCAGAGAATAGTATTTGAGGTACCTTTGGTATGTCTAGTATATGACTTTTGGCAGCCGTCCCAACACCCTCATTCACAGCAGCTTCCAATTGCACGATAGTATCCAGCTACTTACGAGCAGCAACAGACTCATCTTATGCCCGAGTACAGCATACACATTTGGGCTGCGTTGTGGCTGGTGAAGTTTTTTTCACAGAACACTAAACAAATAATGTTGAACTAACTCATTGATCCTCTTTTACTTTAGCGGCCTGACATGCTACAATATTACTGGTTTATTGTAAGAACTTCGTTTCTCTGATGCATTTTTGAGGTCACGATTATTAACATATTCAACGAAATTGTTAATTATGATAAATTCTGACAACATAAATTCTTGTTATAAGAGAAAACTATTGTGACACGATATGGTATTTATTTATACTAACTGTAAATTACAAACGCCGGTTTACTACGAAATACGTTACGAGCAACACTCATAACCTACGACAATTCTCAAAATAGGGGTGTTAATTTATTCGCGTAGATATGCACTGAAATGTACAATTAAATTAGGAAATGGTTGTTTTTGAACTAAGATCCTGTTAGGATAAGATTCTAAAAAGTGTTAGTAAAGAAGTAAAATAAAAGAGTAAGACTACCGGTAAAGATAAATGTCTTCCATCGAGGAACTTACCTGTCACTTTCGAAACAATTTAATCGTCTTTTCCTGGGCAATAAGTAGGATTGTGCGGTAACTTCTTAAGCGAAAGCACTGCTCCTTTAGCTGAGTCTCTTGTGGGTGAGACCACTTCGTATTGTGTTTGCTTGTCACATGCCATCACCGTCACAAGTTCTAATTGAAACATACTTTCTTGGGTACTCTGCATCCAGTACCTTCTGACTTCTACTCTTTTTCCTTGTATTATCAACATCAGCATCACGTAGCTAGAAATGATTCTCATTACCTACATTGTGGGTTCCAATACAGCCGAGGAGGTGTCATGTCGAATAAGATTTCATTTCCAGACACCACTGCTACAAGAACAAACTTGTAAAATAAGATGTTCCGCTCTTCTGTGTCTACTGTGTGGAAGAGCGAATTGAATTCACTCTGGCTCTTATAATAACTATTATACTATTAATCAGTTAAGCAATGTAAGAAGAATGCACAACGCTAGATGCTTTTGTAGTATGGATACAAGACGAGGACCATCTGTGGAGGCAGAGACACCAAGTGAACAACGTCTCAAATAAAACTGTACGTTTCGTTTCGTTCCTAACGTTACACATCGTTAGCTCATTATTTAGTTGCCAATGAATGTATATGAACACATACTGCAAAACAGCTCAAACCACAGCTGGTGACAATGTGGACTTCATCTAAATACAACAGCTGTTTGTTAACTCTTAAACGCGACACTGGGAAGGTTCTGTTGGGGAAATCATTAGAAATTGATACACGCGGCGTTTTTCTATGAAGTTGTGTGAATGAATCAGTATTGGTGTCATTAAGTAGTGTGTAAGACTAGGGACCGATGACCTCAGCAGTTTGGTCACATAGGAAAATACCACGAACTACAAAAAAAAAAAAAAAAAAAAAAAAATCTCTACGATACTACGTCAAAAGCGCAGGTACAGTTCATTAGTGAAACCGGTTCAGTCGTTTCAATAATTTTCCACCTTCTATTGATTGATTTACAAGTAATTACAAAGACTTAGGAAAGGAAATCTTCCTTAATCTCGAGGTATGAAGCACTTCCAAGTATACGACGAAACTGTTTCCTTTTGAGGCTTACTCGATTCTGGCAAAGTTACAAAGAAAGTGCAGAACTACAAACACTGGCATAAGATGTGTTGACTCACTACAGCTCCAGCCGCGCCTGGGCTGTGGTTCCTTCCAGTGTCTGCCTCGATTTCCCGCCTGCCTCCCATACGGCCATCAGCTGGGTCATCAACAAATTACGCCCGGCAGATGCCGTGTAATGACCACTGATTTCTCACAGTTATGAGGGCGACCACATTGTTATTGTATTTCTAACGGCTTATCTCCCCAAAAGAAATTCAACAGCTTTCTTCAGTGGGAACATATTTTCTCCTTAGGCTCGCACAAGACTCTCTACACATGCCTATCATTGTTACTCTCCACTGAGTTTAAAAAAAGAAATCGCACTTTTACAGCAAGCAGAATATTATTATTCATTTTAATTGCTAGTTCTTTGTGTTGGGGGAAGGAACAGGAACTCATCAGAAATAACTTAAGAAATATCGTCTCAGTAACCAGTAACTTAGTCGCTTTTACTTTCTCTTTTTTTTAGATCAGAATACTACGTGTAAACAAGGGGTTGAAATTGATTGAAACAGCTTTCCTCTTCCTCCAACTCTCATTTCTATATTAAATTGTAGGAAAAACTGAAACCAGCCATAAATTGTTTTTTTTATGATTTTATTGTACCATTACCACTTTCAGGCCTGAGCCCATTGTCAGATGGTAGCGTTGACTTTTTTTGGTAGCTTTACATTTGTATCCTAAAATATAGCAAAGCTTTTTCGATTGCAACGTTTACAAAATGTTTCACATTTGGGTCCTAAAATATAACAAAGTTTTTGTGATTACATAGTTTTACCCTCTCATGAAATGGTCTCCTTTACATATTATAAGACGGAGGTCTGATTTTCATTTACAGTCCATGCTGATCGATGAACTGGACTAAATACAAGTTGGCGGATCCATTTGTTTACATCGACTGCTAATTTGGTGTGCCAAACGACGTGATGTGTGTACAGATACGGCACACTTCTGGAGTCACTGCAAAGATACTTCTTCATAGTGCAGATAAGTTTATATAGTTAGACATATAATTATTTAGGTTTAAAAGGTGCTGGTAATGGCCAGTGAAGAATTTTCTCTCTGGCAGTTAATTATTATTTCTATCATTTCAAATTACAGTAGTAGTATGAAATTTTGGAGGTATATTAGGTTTTTTTTTGAAACTTCCTGGCAGATTAAAACTGTGTGCCCGACCGAGACTCGAACTCGGGACCTTTGCCTGTCGCGGGCAAGTGCACTTGCCCGCGAAAGGCAAAAGTCCCGAGTTCGAGTCTCGGTCGGGCACACGGTTTTAATGTGCCAGGAAGTTTCATATCAGCGCACACTCCACTGCACAGTGAAAATCTCATTCAGGCTTTTTTAAATTCTAATCGATCATTCAGAATGATGTCACGTTGATTATGAATGTGGTTGTATATTTTTAATGTCTCTAACAAATTCATCTGCACTGTTTTCACAGAAAAATGTAATATCGCTAAGTTGTCTTCGGTGTTCATCCCTCTATTTCTGTGCTGGGCCAAGTGAGCAGCGAAAGTTGACTTACTTAAGTTGTTGAGCCTGAGAGCATCCATGTGTTCACGATAACATATGTTGAAACTCCTATTAGTTTGGCCAATGTAAAATTTGGGACACACAGAACACTTTAGTTTATAAATGCCAGATCTGTGGTGTACTTAAGTTTTTAAATTTAAGTTGTTTGTGGAAAAACTAATTCCGTACGCACAATAGAGCTACAGTGTAAATCACACAATAGTTTTTATAACCATTCCTATTCGAATTATAACCACAGTTTTTCACTATTTTTTCCATTTGTCTTGCGCTCACTCACTTGCGAACGGAGTTTAGTTGCAGATGCATAGATCAACAAATGCACATTATTGTAGGCCTATATCACAGAGGTCATTGTGTAATACAATTATGGAATACGTTTTGTGCTCTCGTATTGAAACCTTCTGGAAAACGAAATTTTCCTGAACAAAAATGGACATGGCTTTCGCAAACGGGCTTATGGAGTAACTCGGTTTGCTCTTTTCATCCATGAAAACCAGAGCGACATAGGCGAGGCACCCAAGCTGATGCTGTGTACCTCGACTTCACGAACGCATTCCGTACTGTTCCGCACTGTCCTTCAGTGAATAAAATACGAAATCATAGAGAACAGGGCGGGGTATTATGGGATTCAGTATTTTCTGGCATACAGAACTCAACAAGACGTTCGTATCAGGTGCAGAAGTATGAAGCAGGAATTTCCCTATCGACGGTGCTAGCCATCAGTACAGAGCCCGTGTGACCGCGTCTGAAGCGCCGTCTGCTTACTGTATCGGCCGACGACGAATGTCAACACACAGTAACCCAAGTTCCGTACATCGGTATCTTTTTCAAATCCGTAAACGCCGAGTTCTGTGCCTACGGACTACGGTTTGCGGACAGCATTGGTTTTCTGTTATCGTTTGAAGAAAGCAAATGCAGAATCGCTACGAATGATTGTCGAAGCATTCGGCAAACATGCTCTTGGGAAAACACAACGTTTCGATTGGTTCAAAAAATTCAAAAATAATGATTTTGACGTGAGAATCGACGAGCGCGGGAAACGACCGAAAAAGTTCGAAGACAATGAATTGCAGGCGTTATTGGATGAAGATGATACTCAGACTCAACGGGAACTTGCGGAACAATTGAATGTGACGTAGAAAGTCGTTTCTCTTCGGTTGAAAGCTATCGGAAAGGTGCAGAAAGTCGGAAAACGGGTTCGCATGAACTGAATGAAAGACACCAAGCACATCGAAAGACCACTTGTGAAATACTGCTAGCTAGATATAAAAGAAAGTCGTTTCTCCATCGAGTACTGACAGGTGATGAAAAATGGATATATTTTGAGAATCCTAAGCGTCGCACATAATGGGTGAATCCAGGGAAACCATCGACATCCGTTGCAAGACCAAATCGCTTTGGAAAGAAGACAATGCTCTGCGTTTGGTGGGATCAGAAGGGTGTCATCTATTATGAGCTTCTAAAACCTGCTGAAACCGTTAACACTGATCGCTGCCAACAGCAAATGATCGATTTAAATCAAGCATTACGTGAAAAACGACCGGTATATGGTAAAAGGGAACACAATGTCATATTGCTCCATGATAACGACCTATCACACACAGAAAAACGGGGAAGGTAAACGATCGAGGCGTTCAGTTGGGAAACAGTAGGACATGCGGCTTGTTCTCCAGACTTGGCGCCATCCGATTATCATTTATTTGCATCACAAGGACACGCTCTCGCTGAACAACGCTTCAAAAAATGGTTCAAATGGCTCTGAGCACTATGGGACTTAACATCTGAGGTCATCAGTCCCCTAGACTTAGAACTACTTAAACCTAACTAACCAAAGGACATCACACACATCCATGCCCGAGGCAGGATTCTAACCTGCGACCGTATCTGTCGCGCGGTTCCAGACTGAGGCGCCTAGAACCGCTCGGCCACAGCGACCGGCAACAACGCTTCAATTCGTATGAAAATGTACGAAAATGGGTCGCTGATTGGTTCGCTTCAAAAGAAGAACAGTTCTTTTGGAGTGGCATTCATAGCCTGCCGCAGAGGTGGGAGAAATGTATAAATATCAATGGAGAATATTTTGAATAAAATATTGTTTATCAGTTTCAAAATACAGACGTGAAATTATTGCAACTAAATTCCGCTTTCATACTTCTGCACATGGTAATGGAACAAAATCGACAGATGTAAACGTAATTTCAGGAGTATCCTAAGGAAGTGTGGCAAGGCCGTTACTGTTATCGGTATACGAAAATAATCTACTGCGTAACTTTTGAACCTCCACAAGACTGTTCGCGGACGCTGCAGTTGTCTTTCGAAAGGTAGCAATGTCAGAGGACTTAGCGAATTGTAGGAAGGCCTGGAGAGGTTCTATATAGGTTGGACAAAAATACGAAAACGCCAAAAATACTACACAATTACCGTGCCTAAGAGTGTGCAGGAAACCCGTTGGCTTTCAAAACGGCTGCCAGTTGTCTCAGAACGGGTAAATACAGGCTGGTTGGTTGGCTTTCAAAGGAATCCTATAACACTCTTCTGCAGAATAAAGACACATCCATGTAACGATGTGGAGGCGGATAGCGATCAGGCTCCCTTCTCTCCAAAGCAGACAACGAAAGCTCAATATTATGGAGATCTTGTGTCTCTGGTGGAAAGCGGAGACGCGACACTTCATCCTCGTGCTCCTCGGACGATGTGTGCTGTGTGAACTGAGTCCCTGTTGTCTTGGAACGCAGTATCAGCTTTGGAGAACAAAAATTGTGCCACGGGATGTAGGTGCCCAAATCGTCGCGACCTCCTCCATTTTTCACTCTTGGGACGTAAATTCGGACAGAAGTTGGACGCAGTGGGAAACCGGATTCATCCGACCAAAAGCCTTTCTTCCATTGCCCCGTAGTCCAGGGTTCATGGCTTCGGCACGGCATTTGCACCACTGATATTTCTACATTTGTGTTCAAGCATGTATTTCCCGTGGTATTTCGATGTTTTTGTCCAAGTTATGTATCATTGGTGCAGAGACTAGCCGTAGCGTAGACCCTGTGCCTAAGTACACTACTGGCCATTAAAATTGCTACACCAAGAAGAAATGCAGATGATAAACGGGTATCCATTGGACGAATATACTAGAACTGTCATGTGATTATATTTTCACGCAATTTGGGTGCATAGATCACGAGAAATCAGTACCCAGAACAACCACCTCTGGCAGTAATAACGGCCTTGATACGCCTGGGCATTGAGTCAAACAGAGCGTGGATGGAGTGTACAGGTACAGCTGCCCACGCAGCTTCAACACGATACCACAGTTCATCAAGAGTAGTGACTGGCGTATTGTGACGAGCCAGTTGCTCGGCCACCATTGACCAGACGTTTTCAATTGGTGAGAGATCTGGAGGATGTGCTGGCTAGGCAGCAGTCGAACATTATCTGTATCCAGAAAGGCCCATACAGGACCTGCAACATGCGGTCAAGCATTATCCTGATGAAATGTAGGGTTTCGCAGGGATCGAATGAAGGGTAGAGCCACGGGTCGTAACACATCTCAAATGTAACGTCCACTGATCAAAGTGCCGTCAATGCGAACAAGAGGTGACCTAGAAGTGTAACCAATGGCACCCCATACCACCACGCCGGTGATACACCAGTATGGCGATGACGATTACACGCTTCCAATGTGCGTTCACCGCGATGTCGCCAAACACGGATGCGACCATCATGATGCTATAAACAGAACCTGGATACATCCGAAAAAATGACGTTTTGCCATTCGTGTACCCAGGTTCGTCGTTGAGTACACCATGACAGGCGCTCCTGTCTGTGATGCAGCGTCAAGGGTAACAGCAGCCATGGTCTCCGAGGTGATAGTCCATGCTGTTGCAAACGTCGTCGAACTGTTCGTGCAGATGGTTGTTGTCTTGTAAACGTCCCCATCGGTTGACTCAGGGATAGAGACGTGGCTGCACGATCCGTTACAGCCATGCGGATAAGATGCCTGTCATCTCGACTGCTACTGATACGAGGCCGTTGGGATCCAGCACGCCATTCCGTATTACCCTCCTGAACCCACCGATTCCATATTCTGCTAACAGTCATTGGATCTCGCCCAACGCGAGCAGCAATATCGCGATACAATAAACCCCAATCGCGATAGGCTACAATCTGATCTTTATCAAAGTCGGAAACGTGATGGTACGTATTTCTCCTCCTTACACGAGGCATCACAACAACGTTTCACCAGGCAACGCCGGTCAACTGCTGTTTGTGTATGAGAAATCGGTTGGAAACTTTCGTCATGTCAGCACGTTGTAGGTGTCGCTGAAAAGCTAATCATTTGCATATCACAGCATCTGCTTCCTGTCGGTTAAATTTCGCGTCTGTAGCACGTCATCTTCGTGGTGTGGCAATTTTAATTGCCAGTAGTGTAAGTGTGATACACCGCGCATAAATAGCCGAAGAAATCCCCGGCCGTTCCATTGCACTACTGGAGCGAAAAAAGTGGAAATATTATCTACCGTAAAATACGAAGAAGTGGCTAATCACGTAAAACAGCTTGTAAAAAAAAGAAAAAAAAATATACCAGCTGAGATTCATCTACGAAATAAGTGGCTTACGAAACTCTTGTTAGGCAGATTCTTGAATATCACTCATTAGTCTAGGACTCTTACCAGAGTGGATTACGAGAAGGATAGAGAAGATCCAATGAAGAGCGACACATTTCGTCACGGGATCGCTTAGCTAGCGCGAGTGTTAAGGAGATGCTCAACAAACTCTACTGGCAAACGCTACAAGAGAGACGTTGTGCATCACGGAGATGATTTCTGATGAAATTCTCAGAGCACATGCTCCAGGAAGGGTCGGCAGCATGCTACTTTCTCCCACATAGGTCTCGCGAAGTGACCATAACGAGGAAATGAGAGACACAAGAGACCGTACAGGAATTTTCTGACAATTGTTCTTCGAGTGCATCATTCGCGAACAGGGTATGGAAGGGGGAAAAGATATTGTTACCAGAAGCAACGTCCATCATACAGCTTAAGGTGACTTGCAGGCTATGGATGTAGATGTAGATATAGATTTCCCTTCCTAACTGTAAGAAATACGATTAATAGTGATGTAACCAAACTAACCTGACTCACCCAAATAAGGTCATTGGTAGTCGGTTAGTTTTCGTCCGTGATAACGACACTCCTGTAGATACGTAAAATTTGACAACCGTAGGCGCGGTAAGGAAACTGAGGAGGCGTGGTTGAAGTAAAAGATGACTACCCGCACCTGTCGTCGGGTATCGGCAGCTTTCCCCGGGAACAGACGTGCCGCGCGCAAGGGGACACGCGGCGCAGAAGGGCCGCTGAGCTCGGTATTTACACGAGAGAAATCCAGTTGCGGAAGAAGACGGGGTGACGGTCAGCGTGGCCCCAGCAAACAGCCTGACGAGACTTTCCTGCGCAGGTGCCGGCGCTTCCGCAAAGGCCGTCGCTCGCTTAACGGCTCATTACGGGCTCTTGCGACGCGGGAGAGCTGACACGTGTAATCATATTTACGTTGACCCTACCTCCACTCTTCCCGAAAGGTGTGATCGTGACGATAGTAATCAGCTCCTCCCTCACTTACTGGAACTGCCGTTTCACCTTTCGCTCCTGTCATAAGTGACATCTATGTTCATTAAGGGATCGGCCAGTATACACTGGTATGAATGTTGCAACTGACAGCTTCGAGCACAACGGCTCCGTATTACAACAGGAATAGCAAATTGTCTGTGCCGTTCATTTACAGGTTGTTCGGAAATTCCCATTAAACACGTCTAGGACTTTTAGAGGGGAATGAGTATAAACTATTTTGGATTGGAGCCCACGAACGGGAAACGTACCTTTTCCGTGCTACAAGCATTTGAAAACATGTTGGTAACGCGACCAGCCGTGAGGCTGTACATCACTTCCCTTAGAGTTCCATTCACTATTAACCAAAGAAACAAAAAGGAAACTTAATCAGTTTTCACAAACACTGTTGTTTAAAGTTTAAGTGCCAATTCTGGTGTGGGACGTCTCCTTGGAACACCTCAGTCACGCTTACTGACGTGAGGTGCCCATTTCTCGAAGCCGTTGCGTAATTGTGGCGAAAAGGGTATGCGAGGAAATCGGACGTTGCGGAAACGATCTTGATACACGCGATGAGCAGTTCTTTTATTACCATGGACTTCGCCATACAGAAGGATCAAGTCGCTGTGTTCTGCGAACGTGTACTAAATCAAGTTTCTCTAACACTCATAGACATGTCAATGAGGCTCGAAACAGGTCAGAGAGGTAGGCTTCATATTTACCTAGCAAACATGTTTTCAAATGGTTGTAGCACGGAAACCCTACGTTCCTGGACAAGGGTTACAATTCAAAGTAGTATGTACTCAGTCCCCTTTACAAGTCCCAGAAATCTGTAAGGGGAATTTCAAAACAGTCGGTAGATGCTTCTTCTTGGCTGATAAACGACACTTCGAAATTCCTATAAAATTAAAATTGTATGCCGAACCCGGCTTGAAACTGAGACGTTTGCCTTTCGTGAACAAGTGGTCTACCGATTGAGCTACCTAAACACGACTCACGATCCCTCTTCACAACCATACTTTCGGCAGTACCTCAGCTCCCACCTTTCAAACTTCACAAATTTTCTGTTGCATGTCTTGCGGGTCTGATATTCCTGGAATAAAGGATATTGCGAAGAAATGGCGTGGTCTCAGCTCAGGGGATTTTCCTCGATCTTTTCTTCTAGGAACGCTAGTCCCTGAGGTATGCAGAAGAACTTCTGTGAAGTTTGGAAGGTAGAAGATGACGTTCTGACGGCGGTAAGGCTGTGAAAGCGTGAGTGAACAACTCAGTCGGTAGAGTACTTGATTCTCAAAAGCAAAGGTCAAGGTTCGAGTGCCAGGTTCGAGTCCTAGGAAGTTGATGATCAGTGCACACTACACTGCAGCGTGAAAGCTTTTCTGGAAGTGGAAAATTCTTCAAATGATGGAATTTCAGGATTCTTCGTCGTTAGTTCTTACTTGAATACACGTGAAATTTGTTGTATTATTCCAGTAACGTGATGTAATGGAATAGGTAACATGGCAAGGCACTAGTAGGAAAGAAAACGTTCAGCTGCGGCATAAAACAGCAAGCACTATTTAGTAGTTAACGAAAGCGGGGGCTGCAGGCTGCTCTGTTGCAGTTTACTTTATAAAATAAAAAAGACATGTATCATTTTAAACTATAAGAACTTCCTGTCATCGTACACCCAAGATGTGTGTCCCATTTACAATGCGACGCTGTGATATCGCAGGCACTGAACGGAAGATCGACGTGAATAGAAGTTCGCAGTGAAGCCATGCTGTGTTCTTTGACGTGTGGGGATTTAATGTCAAATCTGACAATTCCGAGCTTTGTATACGTAAATATCGCAAACAAAAACCCCACATTCACGCGAGAAAGCTTCCAATGTCGTGGTGGTGGACTGATTTGGGTCGATATAAGCACTGGATGCTCCAAGCTGTCTAATATACACTCGAGCCAAAGAAACTGGTACACCTGCCTAATATCCTCATATCTAGACGTATCAGGAGTCCCACATCATTACAGAGCCTCCATCAGCTTGAACAGTCTCCTGCTGACATGCTGGGTCAAAAGATTCATGAGGTTGTCTCCATACGCTCAATACAATTTGAAATGAGACTCATCCGACCACGCAACATGTTGCCAGTCATCAGCAGTCCAATGTCGGTGTTGAGGGACTAGACGAGGCGTAAAATTTTATGTCGTGCTGTCATCAATGGTACACGAGTGGACATTTGGCTACGAAAGCCCACATCGATGATGTTTCGTTAAATAGTTTGCACGCTGACACTTTTTGATGGCCGAGCATTGAAATCTACAGCAATTTGCGGAAGGGTTGCACTTCTGTCACGTTGAACGATTCTCTTCTGTCGTCGTTGGTCCCGTTCTTGCAGGATCTTCTTCTGGCCGCAGCAATGTCGGAGATTTGATGTTTTACCGGATTCCCAATATTCACGGTACACTCGTGAAATGGTCGTACGGGAAAATCCCCACTTCATCGCTACCTCGCAGACGCTGTGTCCCATCGCTCGTGCACCGACTATAACACAACGTTCAAAGTCATTTAAATCTTGATAACCTGTTATTGTAGCAGCAATAACCGATCTAACAATTGCGCCAGACACTTGTTGTCTTATACAGGCGTTCCGACCGCATCGCCATATTCTGCCTGTTTACATATCTCTGTATATGAATTCACGTGCCTATACCAGTTTCTTTGGCGCTTTAGTGTATTTATTATTAATATTACTTTTATTTTTATTATTATTGAAACATATTGCAACAGTTCTTTCATCTACTTCATTAGTGGTTCTTCGTTTTTTAAGGCATTGATTAGATTGGGGGTCTCTTTAACTTACACGCAGTTGGCCATGATGTCGACGGATGGAGGCGTGGGTTTCGGGAAGTGTGGGGGGTGGGGGGGGGGGTGGAGAGGGGTACACGTGCGTAGAGTGGCTACTAGTATGACCATGGAGATACGTATGTGCTGATACTAGTGTCGGCAAAGCTTGACATGCATGCAAACTACAGTCGACTCTCGAGCCCAACAACGACGCACACATCTCTGTATTTGAATACGCATGCCTATACCAGATATGCGATCCATAATTCACCGACGTTACATCTTGGCGTGTGACGTCGACGTCAGTTATTCCCTGTTTCAGGACATTACTACTTGCCCACAAAGAGCTGAACTAATCTTCATACAAGGAATGAGTGTGTCCCAAATGTTACGGTCAGAATGTGCCTCAGACTGTAACCCTATTTGAATGACTAGATTTTACATCGGATGGATTACAGCTGGATCACCACCAACCATGACTGTTCCGAAGTTGGAGGACGCCCTTGTTGATGAAAGGTAAATAATCTATTTCAGTCCAAGACATGCAGTGTGAAGGAGTATTGGCCAATTACGATGACCATCTGCTAAAGAAGGGGAAGCATATTATGTCACTTCGTCTTAGTATAGACTAATCCGTTGGGTCGCAAGGACTGTTATGAGCCAGGATCATAAACAAAACAAAAAAAGAAAAAACAAGAAAGCAAACAGGTGGATGTAGAATTTTTTGACTTCCGAAAGCATTTGACTCTGTACCGCACCAACTTTTTTTTTTTTAAATTAAAATGTGATCATAAACTGTATCAATCGAAATTTCTGATTGGACTGGGGATTTCTGGGTAGAGAGGATGCAGCACATTATCGTGGGTGGAGATTCATCGACAGAAGTAGAAGTAGCTTCAGGTGTGCCACAGGGAAGCGTATGGTACTATTGCTGTTCATGGTATGTTTTAATGACATTTCAGGCATTATTAATAGTAACCTCAGACTTTTTGCAGATGATGTAGTTGTCTTTAACGAATTTCTATCTCCAAAAACCGTACAAATATCCAATCAGACATTCATAAGATTTTAAAATGGTGCAAAGATTGACAACTTTAAAGGTGCAGAAATGTAAAAATTTGTACTTCATAAGACGCAGAAAATTGGTATCCTGACACTACAGCATCAGTGAATCACAATTTGAATTAGTCAGCTCACACAAATACAAGGGGTTGGGTTGTTTGGCGGAGGAGACCAGACAGCGAGGTCATCGGTCTCATCGGATTAGCGAAGGAAGTCGGCCGTGCCCTTTCGAAGGAACTATCCCGGCATTTGCCTGGAGCGATTTAGGGAAATCACGGAAAACCTAAATTAGGATGGCCGGACGCGGAATTGAACCGTCGTCCTCCCGAATGCGAGACCAGTGTGCTAGCCACTGCGCCACCTCGCTCGGTTCAAATACAAGATCTAACACTTTGTGTAGACATGGAACGACCACGCGGGCTCAGTTATGGGTAAAGAAAGTGGCAGATTTCATTTCATTGGCAGAATTGTGGGAAATTCAGTCTGCAAAGGAGACTGCTCACAAGACAATTACACGTCCCGTCTTAGAATATTTCTCAAGAGAGTGGGACCCATACCAAATGGGACTAACAGGAGATATTGAGCATATTTAAAGAAGGGTAGCACGACCGGTCACAGGTTTGTTTGCTTTAATGGAAAGCATAGCATAAATATTAAAATGCCTGAATTAGCATAAGCTTGAATATAGACGCAAACCATCTCGAGAAAGACACTTACAGAGTTTCAACAACTAGTATTAAACAAAGAATTGTCCGCCCCGATAGCTGAGTGGTCAGCGCGATGGAATGTCGTGCAAAGGGGCCCGGTTCGATTCCCGGCTGGATCGGAGATTTCCTCCGCACAGGGTCTGGGTGTTGTGTTGTTATCATCATCATCATCATCATCTCATCCCCATCGAGGCGCAAGTCACCGAAGTGGCGTCAACTAAAAGGATTTGCAACAGGCGACCGGTCTACCCGACGGGAGGCCCTAGCCACACGACATTTCATTTCATTTCAACGAATAATCTATAAACATCCTTTGCCCATAGGATCAGCAAAGACAAGATTAGAGTAAGGACACAGCGTACAGAAGCTTAAGCAGGAATTCATCCCGTGCTACATGCACTGCTGGAAAGAGAAGAAACCCAACACTTTGTACTATGGTAAATATCCTCCGTCATGTACTGCACAGAGGTATGCACAATATGTGTGTAGATGTAGACACTCCTGGGGAGGGGACGTGGGAGGGGAGGCAGCGTCTTGACCCACGAGGGCTCAACTGCCGACAATAGTTCACGAAGTTAGGGGCTCAAAAATGGTTCAAATGGCTCTAAGCACTATGGGACTCAACATCTGAGGTCATCAGTCCCCTGGAACTTAGAACTACTTAAACCTAACTAACCTAAGGACATCACACACATCCATGCCCGAGGCAGGCTTCGAACCTGCGACCGTAGCGGTCGCGCATTTCCAGACTGAAGGGCCTAGAACCGCTCGGCCATAACGGCCGGCGAATTTAGGAGAAATTGGGTTATTTGTCAACACGTCAGTTCTCCATACCACTGAATTACCAAGGGCCATTCAGTTTCCGCCTTAATCATTGCTACAATTATATGCAAAGATATCTTCAGCGTTCTCGCACCTCCTCCTTGTACATTTTAATGTAAACCTCTGGAAAAACTACGGTGGTTTCTCAATATATTGTCGTATAGCTCATTTCACTTCACTTTCCTCCGGTTACAACAGTCATCCATGTTAGTGCTGGGTACACAGCCTGCGAGGAGTAGACTTAAGCTGGTTATCAATTCTAGTAATTGCAGGGATTTCATTTAAGATTTTTCAGGTGCTTTTATTTTTATATGAAAGCTATAAAATGTCTCTTGAATGGTATTTACTGTCTTCCGCTACAGTCCTACTCACCTGCGATAAAGCAATGTTGGTGTCTTCATAGGATGGCAGGAATCTCTTCACATTTACAGAGAATTTCTGAAACATATAATAATAAAATTTCCACAGAAAGAAAATACTTAAACCACGAAATTCTGAGGGAAAGACAGCATTCGATCTCAAATATGTACTGACAGTGCGATGTTATAGCAGATACTGTAACATCTTGTCTGTGCCAACACCTGCAAATATGACTGAGATAAGTAGAAAGTGTGGTGCAATACACAAGACACAGGAAAGGTGATGGTGAAAAGAAACGCAACTCAAGCTTTGCAAAATGACAGTTTGAGAACTGTTGTATGGGAGCGAACCACGATGTAACTCAGAGACTTTCGTCAGACACGCATTGCAACGGTCCCGAGTTCGAGTCCCGGCCCGGCACACAGTTTTAATCTGCCAGGAGGTTTCGTAAAAGGCACACACTCTGCTGCAGAGGGCAAATATCATTCTGGAAACATCCCCCAGGCTGTGACTAAGCCATGTCTCCGCAATATCCTTTCTTCCAGGAGTGCTAGTTCTGCAAGGTTCGCAGGTTAGCTTCTGCGAAGTTTGGAAAGTGGGAGACGAGTTACTGACGGAAGTAAAGCTGTGAGAAGGGGGCGTGAGTCATACTTGGGTAGTTCAGATGGTAGAGCACTTGCCGCCGAAAGGCAAAGGTCCCGAGTTCGAGCCTCGGTCCGGTACACAGTTTTAATCTGCCAGGAAGTTTCAGTTGCAATATTGTTGCTACATCTGAGCCATAAATCTGCTAATTAAATTAAATTTATATTTCCCATCACGGGGTCGGGCAACTTGTGAAATTACGAATAAAATGACATCAATCGCATGTTGATAGAGCTATTAATTCGAAATCAATGAAGTTAATTAATGAATACATGGTATTACATTAATTTTCCACGGAAATGTGAGACCATCGATGGGTAGCAGGGTTGTGGGCTATTGCGAGAGGAGAAATTTTCAGGGCCATAGATTAATTATTGTTCATTGTGGGCAAGATGGCCGTTACTTTAAATTTCAAGCTATGGCCATCTCGGCGCTCAACGATACAAAGTTGCGACCGCATTTGCTGAATTGGTGGTACCATATTCTTCCCAACTCCTGAACTGGGAGGTTCGACTCTTACTGGTCGGAATAGGTCACAATCACTAATCACCAATCGATTGGTGAAAGCGTCTTCACTCTCCTCTGACGATAGGAAGCTACTCTGCAAAACAGAAGCGTACGCGCCTAGGCTCTCTGTATTACCCAGGGTGCACAAACCACAGATTCCCTTGAGGCCTATTGTGAGTGCTATGGGGTCTCCCACTCACGAATTAACTAGACGCCTTGCATCATTGCTGCAAGCTTATGCCGGCCGCGGTGGTCTAGCGGTTCTGGCGCTGCAGTCCGGAACCGCGGGACTGCTACGGTCGCAGGTTCGAATCCTGCCTCGGGCATGGGTGTGTGTGATGTCCTTAGGTTAGTTAGGTTTAAGTAGTTCTAAGTTCTAGGGGACTTATGACCTAAGATGTTGAGTCTCATAGTGCTCAGAGTCATTTGAACCATTTTGCAAGCTTATGTTGGTGGAACTGACAGTCATATTAAAAGTTCATATCATTTCATTGATAAATTAAAACAAATGACGTGGGCTAAGTGCTATCCTTGTCAGCATTGAAGATGTGTAGTTTTTTACCTTGATTCCACTGAACGATGCTATCTGATGTACAGCGGATATTTTCCAGCAGATATTGTGTTGTCCAGAACTGCCTCACCACGACCTATTTTCAATGCAACAATGCTTTTTATGAACAGACTGACGGAATGGCTGTGGGCAGTCCTCTTAGTCCGACTGAGGCCAATTTGATTATGGAGAGCTTTGAACAACCGCCGTTGCAGACAGCTAGTAAAAGGCCAGCCAGGTGGTACCGATATGTCGACGATACTTTCGTAATATGGACTCACGGTACAGAGGAATTGGATGCCTTCCTGATACATCTCTACGGTATCAATTTGAAATTACAATTTACTATGGAGACGGAGAATAATGGCCAACTGAATTTCTTGGATCTGTGTGTTACCAAGCGAGGGGACGGGACTTTGGGCCATAGGGTATATAGAAAATCCGTGCATACCGACCGGTACCCGCATAAAGATTCTAACCATTAACCCAGACAACAAGAGGTGAGATTAAAACCTTGGTAGATAGGGCGCATAAAACTTGTGAGCTGACCTATTTAAAAGATGAGTTTGAACATCTACGGTCGATATTCAAGAAGAATGGTTATTGTAACAAGGAGATAGATCAAGCACTTCGCCAAGGTCGAGAATCAGGATCGACGTGGACCGACGAGCGCTCAAGGAAAGTTTTCCTTCCGTTCGTCAGTACAATTACAGAGTTCATTGGGAAAGTGTTGAGCGAGTATGGTGGGGAAACTACCTTCAGACCCACCAGGAAGATAAAAGAATGTTTCGGATTGGCAAAAGATATACGACATCCTTGGCTACACGGGATGTATATAAAATTCTTTGTTGTTGTCGATTGGTTGCCACTGGTACCACGAAAAGAAGTGTTAACACCCGTGTGGAACATACAGATAAATCGGGCGTAGCGGAACGTTACCAAGAGGGCGATCGTGAAATAAAATTCACTGAGACGAATGTTATGTCGAAAACACGCATTACCATGGGCGTATGTATAAAAAGGCTGTCATTTATAAACACCGTAATAATCTTAACAGAAAAGAGGAAGATGTTAAATTAGATAAAACTTGGATGTGAACTGTACAACGGAAGAATGACGATCGAATATTTTCAATCGATAATGTTGGCATTACCAGGGATAATCTCGCAGCCAACGTCAAGTGATGGACTGTGATGCCCCCTACGTTCCCCATATATTCTGCGCTGCCTCGAGTTCAGGTTGCAGTTCACTATTTTACATCTGAAGATGTCTCTCACAGTCGGAGAGAAAACGTTGGGAGAAAGTTTTATACATCGATCACGACCTATCAGCCCACAAGCCTAAAGTGTTGTGCACCGTACCATTCTTAAGCTTCGATAATCACCTACCCTTCCCCTCTCGTTCATTGTCGCCTCTATCACGCCTGTCTCCTTTACAGTAACTCCGCAGGTAGTCACTCTTATCTCTTGTACCAGCAAACATATATTCATGTATTTCTGTCTAGGAACGTGCCTAAGCACCTGTTCGGTTGCATGTGCGTGAGAGCGTATATGTACATGTATATGTGTGTGTGTGTGTGTGTGTGTGTGTGTGTGTGTGTGCGCATGTGTTTCCGTACGGTCACTACTTACATGCGACCTAGACAGTGTTCCAGAAACCCGACAGGCTTTGCATCCTACCTTTCTAGCGGTCTTCGGTACATTCGTTATGGACGAATCACTTCTTATTAGAGTGTTTTCATCCTCTTTATTTAAAGGTTCCTCATTCACTCTGTATGACAAAAAAGTCTGTAGCCTCTGTATCTAGAATTTTATGTTTTCTTTTCATTTTCTACATTCTACAGCCCCGTTTAACTGAGATCAGGCGTTTCCTTCCATCTCTGTAGAAGCTCGTGTGTACAAAAAGACAAATCGCCAGTCATTAATCTTTTTGTCCACACCCACATTTATATCCTGCAAACAATCACACAGCGATGAAAGTGTGATATCCGGTGACTGTCTCAATTCATTCTCCTTCTACTGAACCAACAAAAGAGACAAAAGAAAAACTCGGTTTGTGCTGCAGTTTCTCCACTTTTACTGCAGTGAGTGTCGGGCAGTGCACGTCGTTGTAAGGGCGCTTTATTCTTACTGATTCCTGAACCCACATCCATTAAGCTTCTGGTATAATTTTTCCACTGCTGTCCCGAAACAATATCGATGTTTTTTTGTTATCTGTCCACAATATTGACAATCAGCAGCTACTTACTGCATCCGGCGTGATTCACTCTTCGTGGAAAATTTTGACGGTGCTACTGACGTTGTCTGGTAAATTATTAATAGCACAGTTTTCGATTCACTGTCTTGAAACGTATTTTTTTCGCTTCCGCTCAGAAATGAAGTACCAATTCTGTCACAAGGTAGTAAGATATTTCATTTTTAAAAAAATCTACAATGTCCGAACTTAACAGTGCAGTTTAGATTAGATTAGATTTACTTTCATTCCAATCGATCTGTAGTGAAGAGGTCCTCCAGGATGTAGAACATGTCAGAAAAACAATAATACATGACAAATATTTACAACTGAAACAAATAAGCTAATGTACCTTCCACAGGTTCCAAGTGCAATGGCCGTCATTTTTTTTTAAATAAATTCTATATGAAAGAATCATTTTACAAATACTCATTCACTAATATCGCATTAATGCACTGAATTTAAAATTTAAAAAAAGTTTTATTTATTTATAAGGTAATAAATGTATAATAGAACTACTGCAATACTTATTTACAATGAAAACATTACTGCACTGAAATGGTGCAGAAGTTAGATTGTACTTATACACACACGCACACACACACACTCAGCCCGCGCGCGCGCACATACACACACACACACACTTATTTACAATGAACACATTACTGCACTGAAATGGTGCAGAAGTTAGATTGTACTTATATATACGTACACACAAATCAGTTGGTTCTACTAAGTAATTCATCAATGGCGTAGAAGGAGTTGTCCACCAATAAATTCTTAGGCGTCTCTTAAACTGAATTTCATTGGCTGTTAAGCATTTTATGGCAGCTGGCAAGTTACTGAAAATGTGTGTTCCTGAATGATGCACACCTTTCTGTACAAGAGTAAGTGACTTTAAATCCTTGTGAAGTTCTTATGTCTAGTATTGATTCCATGAATTGAGCTGTTGGTTTGTAAAAGTGATATATTTTTAATGACATATTTCATGAAGGAATAAATATATTGGGAAGCAGTAGTTAGTATCCCTAGTTCCCTAAAAAGGCTTCTGCACGATGTTCTTGAGTTCACACCACATATAACTCTTACTGCACATTTTTGTGCCTGGAAAACTTTAGCATGGCTTGATGAATTACCCCAAAAAATAATCCCATATGACATTGTGGAATGAAAGTAAGCATGGTATGCCAGCTTTTTCATATTCATATCCCCTATATCTGACACAATTCGCATTGCAAATAGAGATTTGTTAAGAAGCTTCAGCAGTTCTGTGGTGTGCTCCTCCCAGTTGAATTTATTATCAAGCTGTAATCCCAAGAATTTAACACTGTCCACTTCTTCTGTCTGCTTGTCATCGTATATTAGGCATATACTCGTGAGATACCCCTTACAAGTTCTGAACTGCATATAGTGTGTTTTTTCAAAGTTTAGTGACAAAGAATTGGCTAGGAGCCAGTTATTAATGTTCACAAATATTTATTAGCCGATCTTTGTAAGACTACACTTAGTTTTTGCTATTTATTGCAACGTTTTGTATCATCGGCAAACAAAATAAACTTAGCATCTGGTAATGTTACTGATGAAAGGTCATTGATGTACGCAAGAAAAAGTAAGGGCCCTAAGATGGAACCTTGTGGGACCCCACATATAATTAGTTCTCAGTTGGATGATGCCTGATAGCTTAATACATGTGTCTTTCCTTATAACATCCTTTGTTTCCTGCCAGAGATATAAGATTTGAACCATTTGGCAGCGTTTCCTGTTACACCATAATATTCTAATTTACTTAAAAGGATATTGTGATTTACACAGTCAAATGCCTTTGACAGATCACGAAATATACCAGTTGCCTGCAATATTTTGTCTAATCAATTAGGTACATTTTCATTGTAAGTGTAGAATGCCTTCTCAGTATCGGAACCCTTTAGAAATCCGAACTGTGACTTTGACAGTATGTTACTTGTGATAAGATAGTTATAAAGCCAATTGTACATTACCTTCTCTAAAATTTTTGAGAATGCTGGCAGAAGTGAAATTGGGCGGAAATTTGATGCCATTTCTTTATCTCCCTTCTTAAACAGTGGCTTAACTTCAGCATATTTCAACCATTCAGGAAATGTTCCACTGATAAACGACTGGTTACACAGATAGCTTAGTATATTACTTAACTCAGATAACATTCTTTAATTAACTTTGTTGATATTTCATCATACCGACTAGATGTTTTTGATTTTAAGGATTTTGGCTCAAATGGCTCAAATGGCTCTGAGCACTATGGGACTCAACTGCTGTGGTTATCAGTCCCCTAGAACTTAGAACTACTTAAACCTAACTAACCTAAGGACATCACACACATCCATGCCCGAGGCAGGATTCGAACCTGCGACCGTAGCAGTCGCACGGCTCCGGACTGCGCGCCTAGAACCGCGAGACCACCGCGGTTTAAGGATTTTATGTCGGACATTTCTTCTGCTAGGGTAGTGAGGGTCAAATTCATATTATGGAAGTTAGTTGAAATGTCTTGTCTGAGGTATTCCATTGCAGCATCTACGGAACCGAACAATCCCATCTTTTCAGTAAGAGTACTACGTCAGTTGGATGTCTCTAATACCAGAAATCTGAATTCGGGCGAGCATCGTTGTCTGTGGCCTACTGAATGATGAGTAATTCTTGCATGACTGTAGTTAACAATCTGCTTGAAGTCTCTTATTATTATAAGGAGCGATCAAAAAGTTTCCGTTCGAAGGCCGTACAGTCTAGAATCTGTATGCTAATCAGGCAAAATCACCATGAGCACTGAGGCAATCATGTCACCGACGCACCAGGTTAAGGATACCCGTTTCGTAAAATACCGTTTCCTACTGCTTGAAGAAGTCCGTAACATTCTGCAGCACATCTTAGTCGGTCAGGAATCGTCCACCACTCACGATCACGTTTCAGCATTTTCCGCACACATGTCGTAAGGACACGAATGCCATACTAATCCCTTGGTTACATGTCGGTGCTTACATACTGAGATGACAAAAGTCATGGGATAGCGATATGCACATATACAAATAGCGGTAGTAAGGCGTACACAAGGTATAAAAGGGCAGTGCATTGGCAGAACTGTCGTTTGTATTCAGGTGATTCACGTCAAAAGGTTTCCGACGTGATTACGGCCGCGTGACAGGAATCAACAGACTTTGAACACGGAATAGAAGTTGGAGCCAAACGCATGGGACATTCCATTTCTGAAATCGTTAGGGAATTCAATATTCCGAGATCGAGTCCCAGGAATCTGCCGAAAATACCAAATTTCGGGCACTACTTCGCATCACGGACAGTGCTGTGGCCGACGGCGTTCGCTTAACGACCGAGAGCAGAGGCGTTTGCGTAGAGTTATCAATACTAACAGACAAGCAACACTTCGTGAAATAACCGCTGAAATCAATGTGGGACAAAAGCCGAAAGTAGCCGTAAGGACAGTGCGGCGAAATTTGGCGTTAATGGACTATGGCAGCAGACGACCGACGCGAGTGCCTTAGCTAACAGCGCGACGTGCCTCTCCTGGGCTCGTGACCATATCGGCTGGATATTAGACGACTGGAAATCCGTAGTCTGGTCAGGCGAGTCCCGGTTTCAGTTGGTAAGAGCTGACAGTAGGGCTAGAGAGTGCGGCAGACACCACGAAGTCATGGACTCAAGTTGTCGACAAAGCAAGTTGGTCGTGGCTCCATGATGGTGGAGGCCGTGTTTACTTGGAATGGACTGGGTCCTCGGCCAAACTGAACCGATCACTGACAAGAAATGGTTACTTGGAGACCATCTGTAGCCATTCACGGACTTAATATTGCTAAACAACGACGTCACATCACTGGGCCATAATTGTTCGCAATGTTTGAAGAACAATATGGAAAATTTGAGGAATGATTTGACCACCCAGATTGGCCGACATGAATCCCACAAAACATTTATGGGACATAATCGAAAGGTATTATGGACGGCTATAGAGACAGTATGGCTCAATATTTCTGTAGGGGACTTCCAACGACTTGCTGATTGCATGCCAAGTCGAATTGCTGCACTTCGCCAGGCGAAAAGGAGGTCCGGCACGATATTAGGAATTATCTCTTAGCTTTTGTCACTTCAGTGTATATCAGCATCGCAGTCGCGCTTCGTTGCGTATTAAGCTGCAGCAATGCTGTCAGATGGAAACTTTTTGATTGGCCCTTATACTTGGCTTAACATTTTATTGTCCACGAGCATGCAATTTCTTTTGCCTCTTAAGGGGCTCCGGAACGCCCTATACTTGCAATGTTAAAATAACGCTTATAAATTACATCTTTCCTCACAAAGTATTTGAGGTAGGAAGTTGAACTTTTTACAGATTATTTATTGGAATATGGGCTACAACTTAATACAGGGATTTTACAAAATTTTAGTTCAGTTATTAAAGATGATTTTTTTTCAATTGTAATGAAAATTCACAACATTTTTCTGCAATTTTTTATTTATATATTCAAAAATATACAGTTTTTTGGAAAAAGGCTGTGTTAAATTATGCAGAAGGTACTGTGTAACATTTACTGGAAGTTTGAAACAAATATGTTTGGAAGATCCTTAGAAAACATGTAATTAGTATGAGAAAATAAAAGTTTTGGGAATCGAGTGACAAAGATTGGATTAACTTTTTAGTGCATTCCAGGTCCATAGGATGGATTATCTTCATCCTCTGCAAACTCCTCCTCCAGCTTCCTCTTGTTCCTCCTCCTGTTTACTCTTGCTTGTATTTCTAGACTCTTTACAGCCCTGTCTGCAGCCCGAAGGCGTTCCTTGTCTAAAGCAAGCGTCGCTCGTACCATGTTAGAACCTATCTTCATTCCCATATTTCTAAATACCTTTGGCTTTCCAACATTTCTCCTTTTCTTAAAAGCCTTCAGAGGATTTCTAATAACTTTACTTTTACTCATTATTATACTTCAACAAAACAGAGACTCAAGAAACAGAATTAATTACGAATATTTTCGAGATAATGACAGAGTAAATAAACATGAAACAATCGACAATCACACCAGCGATATATATTGAACCACCACAGGTTAGCCACAACACATACTTTATCTCACATCACTAAAATTTACCTGATGAACACGGACGTTAATAATAACACCATTTGACAGCAGTTTAACAGCGCCACAGTGGGTCACGCCCATGTAGAACACATTTCAAAAAAAATTTAAAAATAGCTGTAGTCTTCGGAATTGAATAAATTATATATCTATTAGAAGGTAATAGCCTGCAGATTCAGAAAACGCAAAAAAGTAAAAATTGAACTTTTCATGATTTTGAGCCTTTCCGGAGCCCCTTAATTTTCTCAGTGGTGTGTAGCACCATTCTTCGCAGTGATGACGACAGCTACCCATCAGTACTTCATCGCCACGTGACACAAGTCTTGGGGGCCAGTTTTGACCCGTAACTCTAGCAGTTGTCCATACATCACGGTGGTAAGTCGGAGCAATGTCTAGCGCGATGTTCAAATGTGTGTGAAATCTTATGGGACTTAACTGCTAAGGTCATCAGTCCCTAAGCATACACACTACTTAACCTAAATTATACTAAGGACAAACACACACACCCATGCCCGAGGGAGGACTCGAACCTCCACCGGGACCAGCCGCACAGTCCATGACGGCAGCGCCTTAAACCGCTCGGCTAATCCCGCGCGGCTCTAGCGCGATCAAAGATGTTTTGACAGTATGTGTTGAGTTCGGTAGAGTTGATGCTACGTGGTCGTAAGTACCTTTATGCCTGTGGAGTGTTAATGAATCCACAGTCATACACTTTGGGAGTGATGATGCACAGCCACGATAAAGAAATAGGTGTTCACTGAAAAGCTTTCATTGTATAAACGAGTCCACATGATCTGACAGAATTTCATGTAGTAGGGTGCATTCGTACTAAGGTCCCGGTTTTCATGACTTAACTATTCCTTGTGCTCGCCTGGATTTCACCCTTTTCTGGTAAGAGACATCCAAGTCCTTTCATATTTTTCGACGTGTTCTCTCATCAACGGATATGAGCGTGTACGCCAGACCGGCAACCCAAGGCACAGGGTAGGAAAAATAAAATTATAACTGTAGTGGTACGGGATATCGTTAGCCACGTGCGATAAGGTGTATTGTGGAGTATCAATGTAGATGTAGAAATCGACCCGGAAAATATTTACATTAATACTGACGCGGAATTAACCATTGTTATTAGACATCTTAATAGATGCTGGAAATGGCCACAGTTTCGTGCCATTTTGTCAGTAAGTTTTGTATTGAAGTCTTTGCTGGAGGTTTAGTCAAAACACCGAGTCTCAAACTCTTGCACAAAAGTTCCATAAACGTTTTGCACGAATTGTGCTCCACATAACACTCGACAAAGGCCACGTGCTGTTTTATCGTCAGCATCATTTTGTGTTGCATTCAGCTGACCACTAAATACTTCTACTCCTATCGATTAGTCAAACGTAACGACACAGTAAAGTATTCGGTTCCGAGCATGTGGAAGATGCGCATGCGGAGATATGCGACAGCAACCGATTGGTGCATCGAAATCACAGGGTTCCAGCATCTCCAATGATGGCTTGTTCTACTGTTTGTTAACAATTTTCAGTTACGAGTCAGTATTATAATTATCATACGCGTCAGTCTTATTTTGTCCACTGTATGGGAAATGTGTCTGAAAAGTTCGGTGAATGGTCACCGAAAATATAGCAAACAACAATTACAAACAAAGTACCTTCACCGGTCTTCAAAGTAACCACCATTAGTTGCAACACCGAATGTTTCAGAAGCATCTTGTATAATTTCCATGCGTTGTGTTTGCAAAGCGATCTTCCTGTGCTGTTGTTACTCGGCGGTTCACACGTTGTGGACTGCGTAAGTTGTCCCTAGTGCCGAAGATTTCATTGTAAAGCCGTTGGATTGCAAAGCCATTCCAAACTATCAGCAAACGCTTCTTGTGGAATCTCTCGAGACACCGTGGCCGTTGGATGTTCTTACGTCTGCGTGTTCAACTTTCTCGTTCAACACTTATTAAAAAGATGGCAGTTACAGTGATGTGTAACGTAAACAGTGAACTGAAAGTGAACTGTAAGATGTTCACCTGGTTGCCAGATGAGAAAAAGCAGTTCTCTTAGATGCAAGGAATTACAAGTTGCCTGACACCCACTGAAGATGCCTTGTAAAAAATGGCGAAACGCGTCTGGGTGCATAAATAAAAATAAAAATTTCGATGTGCAGCATGCAAAAAAGGTATTTTCTTTGAAACAACTGCAATTTTTCGTTCAAGGTAAGGTAACTGCTATTCAGCGGCCCCCCTATTCTCCAGATTTTGTGCCGGCAGACTTCTTTTTGTTTCCTCGCCTTAAATTAGCCCTGAATGCCTTACACTTCGCGCACGTCACCACGGTGCTCCCAGTGATTCCACAAGAAGCGTTTGCTGACAATTTCCAATAGCTTTACAACCGATGTCAGAAGTGTTTTGTAGCTAATGGTGGTTGCTTTGACGGCAAGTAAAGCTACTTTGTTTATAACTCTTGTTTCCTTCATTTTCTGAGACCGTTTACCGTTAGTTTCAGAAGCAACTTGTATAATTCCCATGCGTTGTGCTTCCAAAGCAATTTTCCTGTGCTATTGTTACTCGGCGGTTCACACGTTGTGGACTGCGTAAGCTGTCCCTAGTGCCGAAGATTTCAGCCCAATTCTGCGACCCGTGACAGGGTGGAGATTGGAAAGATCACAAACTGTACGACTTTGAACATGGAATTCCTCACGCGCCTGGCCCCAATTATCCGCGCTCGATCATATGCCATTTGAGTCTTGTGATTTGCCCGGGCTTTGATCTGTTGGTTCTCTCACTAGACCATGGAACGAGCCTGCACTGAGTAGTACTTTCGAATTTAAACCCTAAATCCTGTACATTTTTCTTGTTATAATTTACTATAATGTTCTTTTTAAGTGTTTTGTAATTTTCTTTCGACAGTTCGTCTTAATGAGATAACCTTTCCGTTATTTTAATACTTTGTATGTTGGCATTAGGAAATTTAAAGGCAGCAGAGAGACATTTCTGACGATCCGACTGATAATGGAAGCAAGACTGACGAAACCTTCATAGAATCTGTCGCCCTAGAAAAAGCGTTCGGCAATGTAAAATGATACAATTTTTACAGTTTTAAACATGACTGTTACTCGGCGACTGCATATTAGGTTCAGCATAGCATTATACAGCCAACCGCTTGCACATAACAGATAGGTACACTGACATAGGTTTCTGGCGGATGTCTTCATCAGAATGAAATCTTGATAAATCACAAAATTGCATTGTTAAAAAGCAGTGGTCAGAATTTAGAGCAGCTATGCTCAAGTCAAAAGTGAAATACAACGTTCTAGCCTTTGCCACACGTGCCCAGCTGAGAACAACATCAGACAGATTGGCCCAGTGGCTTACATTGCAATGATACAAGTTGTTTGAAATTCTCAACAAAATAGGTGTAAGCTAGACGGAAGTACGGGCCTAATATACAATACGTATAAGAACCAAGAGAGAAGAACAAAAATGGAAGACAAAGAACAAAGTGCTCAGGTTAGGAAAGGAGTAAGACAGGGATGTAATCTGTCGCCCCTACTGTTAAATCTGTACACCAAAGAAGCAATGACATATATGAAAGGAAGGTTCAGGAGAGAAATTCTAACGTAGTTTGAAAGAATATCAATGATAAGACGCGCTGATGACATTGCTAACCTCAGTGAAATTGAGTAAGTATTGCAAGACCTGTTGAATGCAATGAACTGAGAGTTAACCGAAGAAAGTCGAAAGTAAAGAAGAGTAGCAGAAATGGTATTCTATTTTCTATACTGAATGCATGCAGAGTACATAGTAAAAACTAAGGCACTGCAGTATAGTGTTTCATGGCAAGACAAGGCCTTGACAATAATTTGTGCAGGAATCTCAGCAATTGTGCGATTACAGGATGTAGACACAAGGTGACATATGGAAGTTTGGGTCTGGCCGTGAGTCGCGCACAGAAGACCATAGCGGTTAAGGCGAACACAGACGAAAAGCGGAAAATCAGAGTTCGAGACCGGGTCAGGCACAGATTTTCACTGTCACCAATACATTGTACTGGTGGAGACTGATAATATTCGCGACTGCGAATATATTTTTTGCAGAAATGACATTACCGTTAAACTTAACATCAAAATTGGGGAACACGAAGAAGGCGAAGTTAAAGAATGCTGCTACTTGGAAGCAAAATAACATAGGACGGTCAAAGTGAGGACATAAAAAGCGAACTAGAACAAACAAAGGGAGCACTCCTGTCCAAAAGGACGCTGGTATCAAACGTCGGTATTTTGGGAACGGAATTTCTGAGAACGTACGTTTGGAGCACGGCATTGTATGCTAATGACTCATGGACTGTGGGGAAAGCGGAAAAAAGGGAATCGAAACGTTTGAGATGTGGCGCTGTAGAAGGATGCTGAAAATTAGTTGGACGATAAGATATGAGAAGGCTCTCCGCAGAATCGGCGAAGAGAGGAAGATATGGACGACGTTGACAAGAAGAAGGGACAATATGACAGGACAAGTATTAAGATGTCAAGAAATAACTTCCATGCTACTTCAGGGTAAAAACAGTCAGAGATTAAATATATCCAAGAAATAATTAAGGGCATTGGGTGCATGTGCTACTTCGTAATGAAGAGGCTTGTATAAGAGAGGAATTCATCATGTTATCGATTACCACGCAATTAATAACTAGCTCAAAGAAAACAGCTCGTCTAAAAAATTTAAACTTTCTGTGTATGCGTCAGTTTGTGTTTGTGTGCGTGTGAGCCGATGCGTATGTGGTGTGTGTGTGTGTGTGTGTGTGTGTGTGTGTTTTAAAGAATGAAGTTGGTTATTCTTTCGACTTTTTCTGAAATACATCACGAATAGATGTTGGCGTTTATCTGTAGTATTAAGTGTTGTTGAGCTCTAATTGCCAGTATCTGTGCTCTCAACATGAAGATGTAAAACCTAGATTTTGCTCCATGTACAAACTTTGTAATACTGGTCATTAATCAAGTCTGGTTCAATAGGCACAAGTAAAATTGAGGTTTCTACCTAAGGTCAAGCGCGTCAGAAGTCAGGCAATAGCACAGAAGGAAGCGAAAATTCATTGGTTGGCATTTGACTTCGTAAATATGAAATTCAGATTTAGTTCAATGTACATTGATGAAAAAAAAATTGCCACCAAGAAGGAGTTGTGCGACGTAAAAGAAAGTTGGTAGGCGTGTTTCTATATGTGGAAGATGATGTCGATTGAAATTTCGAAGCAAACGTATAAGAGTGGCGCTAGTAGCGCCACTATGACGATGCAGATCAGGTTTGCTTCAAATACACGCTGTACCGGTAGTGAGCATTAGTTACCTTCGAGACTGAATGTCTTTAAGGCGACAAAGACGTCATTATCAGCACCTCAGCACATTTGAACGAGGTCGTGTAATAGGGCTACGAGAAGCTGGATGTTCCTTCTGTGGTACTGCAGAAACACTTCGCAGAGGAATGTAGCCACTGTACATAACTGCTGCTGGCTAGGTTAGTCACGAGAATGTCCCCCCCCCCCCCCTTCCCCACAAGATGACCGGGTTCCGGTTCCGGACGGCAACGTGGTACTACCGAGAGGGAAAACCATCGTGTTCGGCGTATGGCTCTGTCGCATCGTACTATATCTGCAGCAGCAGTTGGTGGGCCCCCAGTGCCACAAGGAACAAATAGGTTACTTCAACGACGGCTCCGAGCCAGAGGCCTTCTAGTGTGCATTCCACTGACCTCAAACTGCCGCCGTTTGCGACTTCAGTGGTGTCAAACGAGAGCTCATGGGAGGGCAGGATACAGGCCAGTTGTGTTTTCTGATGAAAGCTAGTTTTGCCTCCGTGCCAGTGATGGCCATCTTTTGTTTAGTAGGAGGCCAGTTGAGGGCCTGCAACCTACCTGTGTGCGCGCTAGACAAACTGGACCTGCACCTTCAATTATGATCTAAGAAGCGATTTCGTATAACAGAACGAGCTCACTTGTGGTTGTCCTCGCAACCTATCTGCAAATTTTTGAGTTAGTCTGATGGTTCGACCTTTTGAGCTGCCATTCGTGAACAGCATTCCAGAGGATGTTTTCCAACAGGAAAACCCTCGCCCACATACCGCTGTTGGAACCGAATATGCTCTACGTATCTTGACTTGTTGCCTTGGCCTGCTCGAACACCATATCTGTCGCCACTCGAGCACGTATGACACATCATCGGAAGACAACTCCAGCGTCATCGACAAACAGCATTAACCGGCCCTGTATTGACCGACCGAGTGCAACAGACATGGAACTTCACCCCACAAACTGACATCCGGCACCTGCAGAACACAGTGCATGCACCATGGCAAGCTTGCATTAAACATTCTGACGGTTACACTGGTTATTAACGTAAAAATGGTTCTAATGACTCTGAGCACTATGGGACTTAACTTCTGAGGTCATCAGTCCCCTAGAACTTAGAACTACTTAAACCTAACTAACCTAAGGACATCACACAAATCCATGCCCGAGGCAGGATTCGAACCTGCGACCGTAGCGGTCGCGCGGTTCCAGACTGCAGCGCCTAGAACCGCTCGGCCACTCCGGCCGGCGGTTATTAACGTACCTGCATTTCACATTTGCAATAGCTTATCTCGCTCTTACATTAACCTCTTATCTTGTGATGCTAATCATTTAAATATGTTTTCTAGACGCATGTATCCCTGAAATTTCATTGCTCTACATTAATCATTTGTTGGCGTTGAAATTTTTTTTCTGTCGGTGTATGAACACAGAACAACGGCATACGATCCAATCGCGTTCTGCGCTAAATTAGTATCAGATTGTGGGAACTCTGCTAATTACGGAAAGCATTAATAAAATGGATCTCTGGAAGAATAACAAATAAGAAAAATTAGTACAGTACACATTTTTCTACGCAATACTTCGACAAATACATGCGATGGATGAATACTCATATGAGTAGACAAACGGTCATACGTGCTGATCCACGTTTTTAACCGAATGTTTTAATTTTGATTACAATCGATTAAAATGTGTGTGTGAAATTATAAAAGGATTTTATAGCTTATTATGTCATTTTCTAATGCTAGTACAGGCAGCAGAATCTTGAAAATGTGACATGATATTTCATGCAGTTAGAAGTCGTCCATTTCGTTACCCAGTGAATGAGGTAGGTGCGGCAGTGGCTAGCGCAGTGAACTTGCATTCGGAAGGACAACGATTAATATCTCTCACGACCATTCAGATTTAGGTTTTTCATTATTTCTCTAAATCACTCCACGTAAAAGCCGGGATGATTCCTTTGAATAAGGCGCGGCTGGTTTTCTTCCCCATCCTTTCGTAATCCGAGTTTGGGCTCCGTCTCTGATGACTGCGCTGTCGACGGAACGTTAAACTCTAATCTTTCTTCCTTCTCTCGTTTTACAGGTGACGAATGGAGGTAGTTAACTTGTGTCTTGTACCTAAGTTCCTTACGTGAAATATACGGTAATGGTGTAGAACTGTTTCAATCTCTTTGGAATGTGGTGTTTCTGGTTTTAATAAGTATGAAAAGTGTCAATAGATTGGTGATCTTTAAAACCACGAAGTTATCCAGTTCCGAAGAACTCTGTTCGAAGAAAGAATTAATGACAGTATAAAGTACGAAGCAAGCGACCTCCGTACTATCAAGTAGCCACGTGAATTCTAAAAGTAAACCCGTTATTACAATTGGATATGTATAAACTTGATATTATGTTCCACACAAAAACTGAATGGCAGTCTTTTTGCAAAGCTGCTCTCATCTACATTAATATCAACATCCACATCTGTGTTTCGGAAGCCATCTTATGGTGTATGGCGGAGAGTATTTGCAGTTCTACTGTCAATTCCCACTTTCCCTGTTCCATAAGCGAATTGTGAGCGACTTGTACGTGGAGGAAGTAGCATATTGTCTGTTCTCGGGACGTTTGATCCCTGATATTCAACAGTGAATCACTCCATGATGCATAACGCTCCTCTTATAGCATCTGCGACTGGAATCTCATGAGTATCCCTCTCACATTGTCGCTTTTACTTAACGAACCCGTGCCGTTCTTCTTAAATCTTCTCATTCTCTATTAATTCCTCTTGGCAGGATCCAGGGGTTGCGAGAAATAATCAAGAATCTGTAGAACGACTGTTTTGTACGCTAATTTTTCGCTACGTTTCCTTAGGATCTTTGCAATGCATCTCAGCAAGGCACCTGCTTTTCAAGTGCTCGTTACCTTTAGATTATTCCATACGGATATCCTAAGATTCTTTACTGGTGTTATTATGTACACAGAATGATCGCCGATGGTTTATCGAACAATAGTGGGTCTCTTCAGATATTTATGCGTAATATTTACTTTAAGCGCCTTGGAGCAGGAGAGGCACCACAGGACATTTTAATTTCCACTGTCTATACTTTTATAAATAAAATCATAGAACTTTGTCAGCATGACCAAGAAGGATTCAGAATTCACAATCATAGCAGCGAAAGTTCAGAAATATAACAAAAGAAATTTGATTTACATGTGAAATTGTATCATTTTTTTCAGTTACTATTGGCTGCATTTGTTGCTATATGCACACTTTTCTTCATAAGTAAGAGAGAATCTTCGATGAATTTCGCACAGTATACGAACTGTACTTACAGATGTATCAGACTCTATAAAATTTTCCCAATCTATTAAAAACTGTGGTGAAAATTGAGATAGTTAACTATAAAATTTGAGTCTTTTCTAAACATGAAGTTTAATATAAAACATTTAATATAAAACATTTAATATAAAACATTTCACATGTAAAAAAAAATTATTTTGTTATGTTTTTGAACTTCCACGGCTATGAATGTGAAACCTGAATCCTTCCTGGTCATGCTGACAAAGTTCTATGAATTTATTTGTAAAAGTATAGACAGTGGAAATTAAAATGTCCTGTGGTGCCTCTCCTGCTCCAAGTTGGCCAGTTTGACGTTCTACCCCCCCCCCCCCCCCCCGCCTCCCCCCTTAAGGGTCATCTGCCAGGGCCTGTATCAAGCGTCAAACACCTGTATGTCTCCCTGCGTTGTTAAAAGAGAGTAAATGTTCCGTGTTACTTGCAGAGACAGTTCTGCTGCGGTACAAATAAGAGGTGCTTCACAGTGTGGGAATGAAGTGGCGCGGCAACTGGAAACATACTCCAAAGTAAAGCCGATAGACCAGCGACGAGCTCTTTTTGGAAACGATATCATCATTTTTTTCAATAAAATAACAAAGAAATTATAAAACTGAATTAAGATCTTCATTGCACACTCTTAAGACTTTATGATGTACTTTTTAAGCAACGAACTTGCACACAGAGGACACAACACAACGCCGACGACAGGCCTTCTTGTAGTGCGGAGGGTGTTTGGTGGCAGCTCTGAAAGCCACAATATTCAACCCAGTACAGAACTTCAAAAAGTGTTTTGAAACTGTTTACATTATCTAACATGGTACGTAGGGATAGTTTCTTTTTTAAATGGTTTTCGTAGAATGGCGGCACTATGAAATAAAAGACAATTTTTTTTTACAAAAAAAGTCGTTATAAAAACGTGCACCAAAAATCTAAATTAAAATATCTCGTAAATATCGTACATTTTGCAATAGGAAAACCGTCGACTCACAATTTACACAAAGGTATAACGTAACTACATGTATATTTCATGCGTTATACCTCCCGCTAACTTGAAAAATATTGTTTTGAAAAACAAGCGGTTAAGGTTTCAACTTGTGTTTTTTAATATTGAAGCCGAACAAACCGTTAATGGGCAATGTGAGCACCGTATGTTGGCCTTTTTTTCACCGATGTCGAAACACTCTCTTTTTGACGGAATTAGGTCGATTCACTGGCTCCCGATTACCTATCGAAATGTTTTTTGCACGACTGGAATTACTTTTCGAACCTTTTCTATCCTTAAAAATAAGTTTGTCATTTTCAGCGCTCGCTTTTTGCTTCGTATAAAAAAAAAAAACAAGCGAAATGACGACAAAAGCAATCGCAAGACGAACACGTGCTTTCAGACTGTTTACCGTGAACTAATAATGTTACGAAGAGAAATCTTATTGAGAACATTATTTTAGTTGATACTAACGTCCTCTGCGATACTAGGATCCGTATTCCGTCCGTAACTGTTACAGTACTACATCGGATGCATCCGAGCCCTCGGATGCGGCAGACCCCCACTCAGGGAATATCGGTTTAACATTTTTTTTTTTTTTAAGTAGGCTCTATAAGTAACATTTTAAGCCAATAAAAAATTAGGCACAAAAAATTATCTAACCTCGTCTATCCCATGAAGGTACGCGGTGCAGTACGATTCTTGCGAGCAAATCGTTTACGTTGTACAGAAATTCACCGTGAAATTCTGACAATGTCGAGTCCAGCCGTAGTGAAACGGCGCCAAAAATTTGACCAGACAGCACAGCTGTGAGCGGTGGTGATCGAGTGGTCCGAATCTTGCATCAAGCGATTTCCATGTTCTCGGCAAGCCGAAAGAACATCTGGGAAGAAAGAGATTTTCCAAAGGCGAGGACGTTCACGCAGTGGTCCCCGAATAGCTCCGTGACCAAGGGGCGAACTTCTATCTCCTAGGAACTGAACGATGTTAGAATGTTCCGACCGTTATTTACAGAGACTTGCTGACTAAGTTCAGATATAGTGTCACGTTCGTGTGGCACTTTGAAGTGTAGCATTCAATAAAAGTTGCTTGGCCTGCCATAATAATGAATAGGGGAATGGCAGTTCCTATGAGGAGGACGGAAGTATAGACCACTTGGTGCTTCTCGGATTTCTCTTTAGACAGCGAACGGATGCTGTGTTTTGAATAAAGTGCGGACATCACTCCGCCATTTGCCAAAACTTGAGTGATGCAGCTGTTGAGTTAGTGTCGCAAATAAATGTTATTTGTTTTCGACTGTCAAAGGCTATGAACGGTGTAATATTCAGCATATGGTTTTACTGTTGAAGGTAAAGTAAGTAGTGTAATGTACATTGCATCCTAATAATGAAATTCCCCTCACCGAAACCGGTTTCTGTTCCCCCCATGTTTTAAGATACCATGTCAATCGCTTAGTATGGACCATGCCAAAGTCGGGTGGAGTTGAACATTTAAGTAATTATATCTTTGCTTTTAGAGCACGATGCCAAGGTCCAAGAAGAAGCGTGCCCGTCTAGAGGAGAGCAAGCGGTTTCAACTGGTTTTGAAGGCGAAATGGCCACAAGGGCAGCTGCCGATTGTTTTAATCTCCCTAGAACTACACGGAAAACGTTTTTAGCAGGCGACAGCGCGGGACTGCATCGAATGCTTCTTTCTGGTAAGTCAACGTATCGAGGGAAAGCTGCATGATGAGGAATTAAGAGACCAAGATTTAAACACAGTCTACTTTGGAGATAAAGCGCAAGTCTTTGTACTCGAGATCATCTACCGAGAGCTGAGAGAATCAAGGATGCGGTGGTAACTCTTCCCAAGCAAGTGCCGCCGAGTCGCTGTAACTTCGACACTCTAGCTGGCATGTTTATTTACTGAAAGAGTCACTACATTAGTCACTCTCGAGTGTTACATCTCAAAAATAAATGCAACAAAATCGTTCAGCGCATACTGTTTATGGTCGACTAGCTGAGGAAGTCGTGCCGAGAAATGTCAACTTTCTACAGACCACCGTTAAACTACGGTTAACACGAGTACACACATCAGCGAAATAGTGAATAGAACACATTCGCAAGCGAAGAAAAGGAATTGAGAACTTGATAAACGGTAATTCTCGTTGTTTCTCTTTTCGTTTTAATGTACTGTCAACAGGGAGAACAAGTCATTTGAGAATCTACGAGACAGAAGTCGGCTGTCGTTTCCTTCCAAAAATTATTCCACGACGCACTTTTAGTGGTTAAGGTAACCATAGAATACTTATAAACACGACGGCTGGATGCAGATACGAATGGTGCTGCATGTAGATACGAGAATAACAAGTTGCCACTGCAATATATCTTTCCGGGTAGGACCCATCCTGACTACCCCTTGCTTCCGATGGCAGAGTCAAAGACTGTATTAATCTGTATTTACTGACCACGTGTACTTTCAACCAAGAAATTGTTGTCTTACAAGACGCAGTATGACGAAGCACTGAGGCAGCACCGACCAGTCTTCGTTTGAGTACAAATGCAACAGGTACATGTCAGAAACATGCATTGAGAACTCCATCAGCCGTCCAATGCATTATTTACTTATTGTGAGTCTGTCATTGCTCTAATGAAGGAGAAAGAGAACGAATAACGGTTCAATATTCTTTTCTATAATGTTCCACATTTCTATGGAATTTCTTTCTGCGCGATTTAGACATGATCAGTTATGGAGCACCTTAAGCTTCAGTCAGTTCTTCTTATTGTTTTCAGCCCAGTATTTGTTCGTTATTTATGAGCGGACATTTTGAGACCATTACTTTTTCAACATCTCTGAGTGGCTTCTATGTCTTCCTGTGACCAAGTATCCCCTGTTTCTTTTCTTTCGGTCTCAGATTTAATTCGTGTTCCTTGTACAGTACTTACGTTGACTTGTTTGTTATACATGGTGTTTCGAGATGAATACTTAATACTGTAGGAGTTGTATCAGCTAGTTCGAATAAAACATTCATATAACATGTGCCCAGTTTTAATAGATTAGGTAGAAGTGGTTGCAAAAGTAAGTTTTCATTTACTCCAATTACTATGGGTTTACTTATCGATTGTCATCTTTTTTTAAGTTCAGGTGGTGAAGTTGTGCTTGAGTATATGAAATTGAATTATTCAGCTGTGACTGTCATTTGTTAGCCAACTTTACTGTATCGTTTAAGCATATCGCACGTGTTTACAAATGCTGTTGTGAGTATGCAGATGCTACATTTGTATATCAGTTTTGTAACGTAAATGCTGCTGCTGGTAGTAGAGAATATGTTTGACGTTTTCCTAATCGCAGAGTTCTAGATTCAGAAATGTCTATTCGTGACCTCTCTAAACTGCGTGAGACTGGTGCAGTACTTAGCAGCCAAACCTAATCCGTACCTCCAAATGAAGAGACTGTGGATCAACTACAGCTGGTAGAACATAGCCGTTCAACAACCACACGCAGAATTTCTTCACATATTGGTGTTCCACATACAGGAATATGCCGAATATTACGTACGCGCGGCCACTATGCTTAACCTTTACAGCGGGTTTAACACCTTAAAGAAGGAGATGAATATAGGCAACTGGAAATTTGCCTCTCGTTAATTGCGTATCTCCGAGTCATCCCATTAATATTGTTTACTAATGAAATCACTTTTGCCCCTGTCGCTATCACTAACACTCGTAATTCGCAAAAAGCGATCCGGCGAAAGCCCACATGCCATTGTGGCGACACAGTTTCAAGAACGCTTTTCTGTAAAGATACGATTTGGTACGATATTGATTGGAGCTGTTGTGGTACCGCATCATCTTACAGAACACCGATATCTCCACTTTTTTTGAAAACGAGCTTCCAGCCTTTCTTCCAGAACGACGGGTGCCCGCACACTCTAGCCGTCAGGCGACACGTCTAAACGCAACATTCCCCGGAATATGAAGCGGCCGAAATACTCACATTTCTTGGCCACCAAGATCCCAGGTCCTTGCTCCTCTAGGTTTCTGCCTATGAGTGTGGGTGAAAGACAATCTACAAAGAAAATATAAAAACAAGAGACGAACTGATCGTTCGAATTCTGAATAGCTTTGTCCTCACAAAAGAACTCAAAGACGACATCAGAGCTACACGTCGCGGTATCAAGAGAATTCAAAAGTGCAGTGAAGTCAGAGGTGGAGTTTATGAAAATCAGCTTTTCAACTTAATCATTTGCCTTTCCTTAGGAGCTACTGTGAGTATTTGTCTGGTTCAAATTGTAACACCTGTGTCACAAATAAATTGGACACATTTTATATGGAATTTTTTATTTGAATTAGTCTGTACTATCACTACCTAAAGTATTTTCTATTCGTTCTGAAACAACATACATTTATTTCTGCCGAATATTTTTTTTAAAATTTTCTTCATGTTGTGGCATTGTGTCTTCCTGCCTTGTGCAATTATTTAGATGTATCAAAAGAAGCATACTACTTATTTTAATTACATTCTTATCCTACCTTTTGGGCCTAGAAATTTTTCTCTTTAATTTTTCCGGGTTATCAAACCTTTGAATTGAGCAAGAAACCTTCTTGTTTAATGGAAAGCATTGAACGTAATACAATCTTTCTGGCTGTGTCATTCCGACACAATTCGTAAGATTTCGACTGCTTGAGCTCAAATTGTTGTTTTATACTTTTTCCAACCAAGAGATGAATACACTAAGCAGATTCAGAAGGATGTAGGCTGCAGTAGGTACTGGGAGATGATGAAGCTTGCACGGGATAGAGTATCATGGAGAGCTGCTTCAAACCAGTCTCAGGACTGAAGACCACAACAACAACAATAACTTTTTCCAAAGTTAGAACACTGCCTCTGTCTTTCTTCTCCTTTCCGCTACCGCTGTTCCTGTTACTGTTAATACGGTCGATTAATTTCTGTACTTAGTAAGCGGTTTCACATAACATGGTAGTTGCCTAAGATATATTTTTCGAGTAATAGGTGTACCCTTAATTAGTTATTCACTCAGTGTTATTTCCAGTACGCTTTCACTAAGTTCTTGATAATAAATGCGGCTGTTATGATGGGGAAAGTAGCCACGAAGGCATTACGTACAGCTGCAAGTGTTCTTACTTACCTGAGACCACTTGCACTGTGTGAATGCACAATTTAAGCACCGTTTCCACTTACTCACTTATGAATTAAACTTTCCCAAGTTTAGTTTGTAACTGCGTAAATGGAAACTGTACTTACCCATATACCACGGAGTAACCTGAAGACTTTTTTTACTCAAGTCACTTATTGTCCAGTAGTAAATAGCAACTATTTTTCTATTAAACTCATGTTTTCTCACAATTAACAGTTTTATGTGACTACATTATGTTTGGTTTGTATGAACAGTCCAAAGAACTTCTGCGTTGGTTAATGGAAGTTGCCGGTAAAAATGTATTGGTATGAGCTGAAGTTGCATCCAAACTCTTGTCTTCTTCAGTGCCGCACTAAATCTGTACATTATTTTAAGGAACAGAAGCACAGTGAAAGTGTTAATCTTTATAGGTTGTAAAGGCGATTTTTCAGCAGTTTTCCCCCTGAAATGAAACTGCATGCTCTGAATAGTTTATGGGAAAATTTCTTAGAGTCCCTCATAAATCAGGGACAAATGTCACAGTGGTACAAATCAAATATTTTTCATTACCGTTACTCTTTGTTTAGGTGTAGCACATTAATTTGTTGCAAATAACTGTTGGTGTTTAAACTACCTTGTATTACTGCCATCAGAAAAAAGATTTCCATTCCCTTTGGAAATTTTACTTAGGAAAGGAATGCATAGTTACGTTTTATTTTGTTTTAATGTTGGACTTGCAAGCATCAGGTGGCGGCATCCCTTTCATGCTTGACAACTGTCAAACATGTGTCTACGTAGCCACCTTGGCTGATGCATAGCCTTTGTACCTGCAGGTCCCGTGAGATGTTTGCATAGTGGCTCAACCTCGCAAGTGCAGCTAAAAAGCTGTCAGTGTTATGCTGACATCAGATGTCTATGTAAAATACAGACAAGTCTCCCTCTGGATGCACTATAGAAATCTGTTGCAATGCTTTCAGAAACTGTTTACGAAAATATCCCAGAATAATACAGGATGCCTTCTTCCTAGTGAACCTAATGGGACAGCCTGTCCTACACATATCAACCCTTCCTCGAAATTGTAAAGTGTTGCAGATATAGTTAATGGTCGCTTTTGTTGTTGTAGGAGCTTTCGTGATGTCTCACCTTGTCTGCATGGAAACTTTTGTCCTGACAGGACCTGTTTACGAAAATAGCTCAGAATAACACCAACAGCATTCTTCCTGATGGGACTAATGAGGCACCCCATCCCTCACATGTTACCCATACCGGAAATCATAACATCCTGATTTCAGCATCATACGTCTCAGAAATGGTAAATGTTCTCATGGCTAAAAGCCTTCATCATGCCTGTGCATGCTTGCGAAAACACAGTTAATCATAAAAGCATTCTTGTTGTTTGGAAAGAGAGCACTGTCTAAGCACAGATTGGAAAATCAGAACAACTACACAAACAGAAGACAAAAATGGCTGGAATTTTCGGCGTCGTACAGCTGCTGGTCTGAAGATGTGTTAATGCCACAATGGCAGATGAGGGACAGCATCACACCAGAGATGGATGGTCTGCTTCAACTAGTCTTTGAACACCGGGACACAGAAGACATCATGTTACTCTCAGTACTTTCCATAGATACATTGCCCCATCTTGTTCGAACCAGTCCGTAGATGCTCCTATGCCCCAGCACAAAGGATGACTTGTGAATGAATGGAGCATTCTGATTAGTTCTTACTGAATTTACTCTACAAATTACTGATGCTACCAGTGTGAGAGAACTATCCACCATTTTTCTTTGCAGACGAGACTTTTAGTGGCAAAACTGTTTTGTACATATCGCCATATCACACTGACAGTTAAACCCTGCAAAAGTGATCTTCAGATCATGAAATACAGGAAGACACTTCCTCAATTACACTGCGTCTATTTCAGTGTGAAATCAATCTCCAATCTCGCTATATCTCCACATACCGTATCGATGTAGTAAGCACACAATTAGTATCCTTCTCCACGCAAAATCGCCACTTCTGCATCCTGCATATAACTATCAACCACCAGACACTCATAGATATACCATGAAGACAGGTAGCATAAGCACATGGACCGTATAAACCCTCACAGAATAGATATTTCATGCGAGCTCGGTAGCTCATCCACCGCAGCCAATGGTCACAAGTTATCTGCCCCCCCCCCCCACACATACACACACACACACACACACACACACACACACACACACACACACACACACACACACACACTGGCCCGACGGGTTACTGGAGCGCCCTCAACAGATCAAGGTAACTCTCCGAACTGTTATAAAAAGGCTGGGTCGGTTCCCCTCAGCCCCAATCTGCTAGCTTGCTTGCTTCCTACACCCATCTTCAAACTCTGGGATTACAAGAACACATATATTTTCACATTGTTTGCCAGAATATCAAACGATTTTAGCGATACTTCTCAATATGAAGCACATAGCAGTATCACTCGCACAGTATAATTCCAAAGATATAGACTGGAAATTATTTCTCTAGAAATTCGAAACTTTAGCAAGGTGGACCGAAACTACAAACTTATATCGTTAGCATAGATCTTTACGTGAAAACTCGAAATCAAACACTCAAATCGCAGCCCTGTCGCACTAATTCAGCTTAGCCTGTTTCTACATGGGTTGTAGAATGTGGTAGATATAGCTCTCTCCGATTCTACTCAGGTCCAACTTAAATTGGAACGATCGCAACTGCAAAGCTGCAGGGATGGCAGGGCAGAGTCTGAGGAGCAGTTACTGGACGCATAGGGGCTATCTAAAGCGACATTGGAATTTTACTGTAGCAGATAGGTTCGAAAAAGACGACTCGTTTCGAGATATGAGAGTATCAGAAATTTGATCCAGTAGTGGCTGTAATCATTAAAAGACTACTCCATATGATCCAATGCAGGTATGTGGTCGAATGGAAAAACTTGATTCCAAATCGCAGATAGAAAATCTACTGTAAAGTGTAATGCTAGAGATCTGAAAAGCCTGTGTACATTTCTTAAAACCTCTATCAGCCTACCATCTACTGTATGTGATCATTCTCAATCAGTCATCACCTATAACCTAGTATATATCGCATCGAGACAGAATGTGTTACAAGTACTGTTGAAATATCTAGTGGCGGTAAGAGGGGGTTGCAAATACTAGCTTCATACAATGTTCCTTAGAATAATCACTTTGTGAATTCGATGTTTTTATTACGAGCTCACACCATCAGCAAAGTCTTAACAGCACTGTTGATCTGTTACTATACACTCTGGCGATCACTGTCTATATTCAGTGTAAATGTATTTGTGTGAAAAAACCACTTCATTTGGAGGTGATGCCATACCTTGATTTATAAAGTCAGTACATTTTTTAACATGGATACTTGTGTACACCGGTAGAAGCAAGACTGATTGCGACAGTAACATAGTCTTTGCGATAGTGTTTTCAACATCTGGCGGCTCGTCAGACAGTTATGTTTCTCTTTCTAAAACGTTATGGTACAACTCGCAAGAGAAACTTATGAGACATGTCCACCCATCGCTGATTTTCGCTCAGTATTGTTTCGTATTGCCAGCATTCAATTACTGAAGAATGTGTGTGTGTGTGTGTGTGTGTGTGTGTGTGTGTGTGTTTGTTTGTTCAGGCATATGCAAATAAAATTACAATGTTCTGTCATAACAAAAGGTATGGATTTCACGTGGAATACTACGATAGCCGCAAAGGGAATAAATGATTTTTTTACTTGGAAAATAATGTCAAGACATAAGAATGGTATGGATATTTCTATTTCCAGAGCCACAGTCGTCAGGAGGGGCCATTTCCGATATTTTGCTCATTGTCGAATGCCGTTCAATTGAGGCTGCAATCATAATATTTAATTGTAAGCACAGCGATCAAATATATATGTACCTGGTTTCCTACAACGATTCTGTATGGGGGTGCGTGGCACGAAGTGGTGGTGGTCTGTGGCGGGAGTGAGTCATGTTTCCTGCTAACGGCTGGAGGCATCCGAATGAAAGGTTGGTTGGTGTACAGGAATGTAGCTGTCCTAACTGTGTCGCCCTCTGAATGACTGGATAGCGAGCTAATACAGCCTTTGTGATTGCATGTGTTCTCCATGTCAATTTGAGCAGATTCAATATCGACGTGTGTTTGTGCTAGACCATTGTTCCCACCCAAGTAAATTTTCCAATTGACTGCTTCTGCACGTTTCCCGTCTTTATTTCATTGAGAAAACATCGTTTGTGGTGTGTGTTGTGTGCATCTGGCAGGTGAAAGACGGGTGGAAGACACTTTTGCTGGTTCTGTAAACATGAGAAACATGACTTTGTAAATTATAAGGATGATTTTGAATCTGTTATATTACAGACATCGGTATTTGCGAGTGGAAATACCAGTTTCCTCAATTTTTTCGAGTTTTCACGTAAAGATCTTTGCTGACGAAATAAGTTTGTAGTTTCGGTCCACCTTGCTAAAGTTTCGGATTTCTGGAGAAATATTTTGCAGTCTATATCTTCGGAATTATACTGTGTGAGTGATACTGCTGTGTGCTTGATATTGAGAACTATCGCTAAAATGGTTTGATATTCTGCCAAACAATGTGAAAATGCAAGTGTTCTTGTAATCCCAGAGTTTGAAGATGGGTGTAGAAAGCAAACAAACAAGCTGATTGGGGCCAGAAAAATAACGCCTTTGGGCTGAGAGGAACTGACCCAGCCTTTGTACAACAGTTTGGAGAGTAATCTCGATCCGCTGATGGCGATACGGTATCTGGTTCAAAAAATGGTTCAAATGGCTCTGAGCACTATGGGACTTGACTTCTGAGGTCATCAGTCACCTAGAACTTAGAACCACTTAAAGCTAACTAACCTAAGGACATCACATACATCCATGCCCGAGGCAGGATTCGAGCCTGCGACCGTAACGGTCGCGCGGTTCCAGACTGTAGCGCCTAGAACCGCTCGGCCACTCCGGCCGTCCGGTATCTGGTGATATAGCGAGATTGGAGATCGATCTCACACTGAAATAGCAGTAGTGTAATTGAGGAAGTGTCTTCCTGTATTTCATGATCTGAAGATCACTTTTGCAGGGTTTAACAGTCATTGTGATATGACGATATGTACAAAACAGTTTTGCCACTAAAAGTCTCGTCTGCAAAGAAAAATGGTGGATAGTTCTCTCACCCTTCAGCATTAGTAATTTGTTCAGTAAATTCAGTAAGAACTAATCAGAATGCTCCATTCATTCACAAGTCATCCTTTGTGCTGGGGCATAGGAGCATCTACAGACTGGTTCGAACAAGATGGGGCAAGGTATCTATGGAAAGTACTGAGAGTAACATGATGTCTTCTGTGTCCCGGTGTTCAAAGACTAGTTGAAGTAGACCATCCATCTCTGGTGTGATGCTGTCCCTCATCTGCAATTGTGGCATTAACACATCTCCAGACCAGCAGCTGTACGACGCCGAAAATTCCAGCCATTTTTGTCTTCTGTTTGTGTAGTTGTTCTGATTTTCCAATCTGTGCTTAGACAGTGCTCTCTTTCCAAACAACAAGAATGCTTTTATGATTAACTGTGTTTTCGCAAGCATGCACAGGCATGATGAAGGCTTTTAGCCATGAGAACATTTACCATTTCTGAGACGTATGCTGAAATCAGGATGTTATGATTTCCGGTATGGGTAACATGTGAGGGATGGGGTGCCTCATTAGTCCCATCAGGAAGAATGCAGTTGGTGTTATTCTGAGCTATTTTCGTTAACAAGTCCTGTCAGGACAAAAGTTTCCTTGCAGACAAGGTGAGACATCACGAAAGCTCCTACAACAACAAAAGCGACCATTAACTATATCTGTAACACTTTACAATTACGAGGAAGGATTGATATGTATAGGACAGGCTGTCCCAGTAGGTTCACTACAAAGAAGGCATCCTGTATTGTTCTGGGATATTTTCGTAAACAGTTTCTGAAAGCATTGCAACAGATTTCTATAGTGCATCCAGAGGGAGACTTGTCTGTTTTTTACATAGACGTGTGATGTCAGCATAACACTGACAGCCTTTTAGCTGCGCTTGCGAGGTTGAGCCATTATGCAAACATCTCACAGGACCTGCAGGTACAAAGGCTATGCATCAGCCAAGGTGGCTACGTAGACACATGTTTGATAGTTGTCAAGCATGAAAGGGATGCCGCCACCTGATGCTTGCCGGACCTGAACAGACACCTGTGTGTGGCTTGGCAGCTGACAGCCATGTAATTGCTTTGCAGGTGCCACCGGCGCACCCCAATGTTGGCAGCATATGCAGTGGCATCCTACGTGGCGTAGTGGACAGGGTACTCCAGATGGTGCGTGCTTCACGATCGAAAGATTTTTAACTGTGTAATTGCGTGTGATGTGTGTTTCTTGATGCTATTCCTTGTATCCCCTCATGAACCATGGACCTTCCCGTTGGTGGGGAGGCTTGCGTGCCTCAGCGATACAGATAGCCGTACCGTAGGTGCAACCACAACGGAGGGGTATCTGTTGAGAGGCCAGACAAACGTGTGGTTCCTGAAGAGGGGCAGCAGCCTTTTCAGTAGTTGCAGGGGCAACAGTCTGGATGATTGACTGATCTGGCCTTGTAACATTAACCAAAACGGCATTGCTGTGCTGGTACTGCGAACTGCTGAAAGCAAGGGGAAACTACAGCCGTAATTTTTCCCGAGGGCATGCAGCTTTACTGTATGATTAAATGATGATGGCGTCCTCTTGGGTAAAATATTCCGGAGGTAAAATAGTCCCCCATTTGGATCTCCGGGCGGGGACTACTCAGGAGGACGTCGTTATCAGGAGAAAGAAAACTGGCGTTCTACGGATCGGAGCGTGGAATGTCAGATCCCTTAATCGGGCAGGTAGGTTAGAAAATTTAAAAAGGGAAATGGATAGGTTAAAGTTAGATATAGTGGGAATTAGTGAAGTTCGGTGGCAGGAGGAACAAGACTTTTGGTCAGGCGAATACAGGGTTATAAATACAAAATCAAATAGGGGGAATGCAGGAGTAGGTTTAATAATGAATAAAAAAATAGGAGTACGGGTAAGCTACTACAAACAGCATAGTGAACGCATTATTGTGGCCAAGATAGACACAAAGCCCATGCCTACTACAGTAGTACAATTTTATATGCCAACTACCTCTGCAGACGACGAAGAAATTGAAGAAATGTATGATGAGATAAAAGAAATTATTCAGGTAGTGAAGGGAGACGAAAATTTAACAGTCATAGGTGACTGGAATTCGTCAGTAGGAAAAGGGAGAGAAGGAAACATAGTAGGTGAATACGGATTGGGGGAAGAAATGAAAGAGGATGCCGTCGGGTAGAATTTTGCACAGAGCATAACTTAATCATAGCTATCATTTGGTTCAAGAATCATAAAAGATGGTTGTATACATGGAAGAATCCTGGAGATACTAAAAGGTATCAGATAGATTATATAATGGTAAGACAGAGATTTAGGAACCAGGCTTTAAACTCTAAGACTTTCCAGGGGCAGATGTGGACTCTGGCCACAATCTATTGGTTATGAACTGTAGATTAAAACTGAAGAAACTACAAAAAGGTGCTAATTTAAGGAGATGGGACCTGGATAAACTGACTAAACCAGAGGTTGTACAGAGTTTCAGGGAGAGCATATGGGAAAAATTGACAGGAATGGGGGAAAGAAATACAGTAGAAGAAGAATGGGTAGCTCTGAGGGATGAAGTAGTGAAGGCAGCAGACGATCAAGTAGGTAAAAAGACGAGGGCTAATAGAAATCCTTGGGTAACAGAAGAACTATTGAATTTAATTGACGAAAGGAGAAAATATAAAAATGCAGTAAATGAAGCAGGCAAAAAGGAATACAAACGTCTCAAAAATGAGATCGACAGGAAGTGCAAAATGGCTAAGCAGGGATGGCTAGAGGACAAATGTAAGGATGTAGAGGCTTATCTCACTAGGGGTAAGATAGATACTGCCTACAGGAAAATTAAAGAGACCTTTGGAGAGAAGAGAACCACTTATATGAATATCAAGAGCTCAGATGGAAACCCAGTTCTAAGCAAAGAAGGGAAGGCAGAAAGGTGGAAGGAGTATATAAAGGATTTATACAAGGGCGATGTACTTGAGGACAATATTATAGAAATGGAAGAGGATGTAGATGAAGACGAAATGGGAGATACGATACTGCGTGTAGAGTTTGACAGAGCACTGAAAGACCTGAGTCGAAACAAGGCCCCGGGAGTAGACAACATTCCATTAGAACTACTGATGGCCTTGGGAGAGCCAGTCCTGACAAAACTCTACCATCTGGTGAGCAAGATGTATGAAACAGGCGAAATACCATCAGACTTCAAGAAGAATATAATAATTCCAATCCCAAAGAAAGCAGGTGCTGACAGATGTGAAAATTACCGAACTATCAAAATACTAACGCGAATTCTTTTCAGACGAATGGAAAAACTGGTAGAAGCGAACCTCGGGGAAGATCAGTTTGGATTCTGTAGAAATGTTGGAACACGTGAGGCAATACTAACCTTACGACTTATCTTAGACGAAAGATTAAGAAAAGGCAAACCTACGTATGTAGCATTTGTAGACTTAGAGAAAGCTTTTGACGATGTTAACTGGAATACTCTCTTTCAAATTCTGAAGGTGGCAGGGGTAAAATACAGGGAACGAAAGGCTATTTACAATTTGTACAGAAACCAGATGGCAGTTATAAGAGTCGAGGGATATGAAAGGGAAGCAATGGAGAAGAAATAAGAACTTTGAGATTCGCCGATGACATTGTAATTCTGCCAGAGACAGCAAAGGACTTGGAAGAGCAGTTGAACGGAATGGACAGTGTCTTGAAAGGAGGATATCAGATGAACATCAACAAAAGCAAAACGAGGATAATGGAATGTTGTCAAATTAAATCGGGTGATGCTGAGGGAATCTGATTAGGCAATGAGACACTTAAAGTAGTAAAGGAGTTTTGCTATTTAGGGAGTAAAATAACTGATGATGGTCGAAGTAGAGAGGACATAAAATGTAGACGCAATGGCAAGGAAAGCGTTTCTGAAGAAGGGAAATTTGTTAGTATAGATTTAAGTGTCAGGAAGTCGTTTCTAAAAGTATTTGTATGGAGTGTAGCCATGTTTGGAAGTGAAACATGGACGATAAATAGTTTGGACAAGAAGGGAATAGAAGCTTTCCAAATGTGGTGCTACAGAAGAATGCTGAAAATTAGATGGGTAGATCACATAACTAATGAGGAGGTATTGAATAGAATTGGGGAGAAGAGGAGTTTGTGGCACAACTTGACAAAAAGAAGGGACCGACCGGTTGGTAGGACATGTTTTGAGGCATCAAGGGATCACAAATTTAGCATTGGAGGGCAGCGTGGAGGGTAAAAATCGTAGAGGGAGACCAAGAGATGAATACGCTAAGCAGATTCAGAAGGATGTAGGTTGCAGTAAGTACTGGGAGATGAAGAAGCTTGCACAGGATAGAGTAGCATGGAGAGCTGCATTAAACCAGTCTCAGGTCTGAAGACCACAACAACAACAACATTCCTTGTATAAGCAGAATAAGAAAAGCGATCAGTTTAATTACTTTTTACAAGTCCTGCATCTTTCCAAACAGCAGAGAATGATGAACAAGAGAAATACAATCCCTTCATACTTTTTTTATAAATAAACAATATACCCCTGAATTTTCCTTCGTGAGATCCTTACCCTCCATTATAAAAAAATGGCTCTGAGCACTATGGGACTTAACATCTGAGGTCATCAGTCCCCTAGAACTTAGAACTACTTAAACCTAACTAACCTAAGGACATCACACACACCCATGCCCGAGGCTGGATTCGAACCTGCGACCGTAACAGTCACGTGGTTCTGGACTGAAGCGCCTAGAACCGCATGGCCACACCGGCCGGCCCCTCCATTACAGGGCTACCAGTTTCCAATTAGGGAAGGGGTGGGGAGAGGGGGTGGGGGTTTACCAGAGGGGGAGGGGTTAATGAATTGATCGATTTCACTAAGTAGTCAATCAAATTGATGAATAATGATGACTAACTGACAACCTCAGCTGCTGACAGGTGATGTTGATATACCTCGATGTGGACAGCTGAAAATGTGTGCCCCGACCGGAACTCGAACCCGGGATCTCCTGCTTACATGGCAGACGCTCTATCCATCTGAGCCACCGAGGACACAGCTGAATAGCGCGACTGCAGGGACTTATCCCTAGCACGCTTCCTGTGAGACTCACATTCCCAGATGGATAGAGCGTCTGCCATGTAAGCAGGAGATCCCGGGTTCGAGTCCCGGTCGGGGCACACATTTTCAGCTGTCCACATCGAGGTATATCAACAACACCTGTCGGCAGCTGAGGTTGTCAGTTAGTCATCATTTATTCCAGGTAAAAAGCTGCATGGTCATCAACAGTAACTTCTTTCGAGAACAAGTTACTGTCTTCGTATATACAAATTGATGAAAGTGAGAGGGGGCTATTTGAATAACTCAGACCTGAAAATGTACTTGTATCAGTGTGGGGAGAGGTGTATTGGAGGTTCCCTGTGGGGTTTGGGGGGAGGGGGAGGGGTGGGGGAACCACAGGTTAAGGACCTTTCAATCAAATGGAAGGATCCTAGTGGAACAATTGGTTAATGATCCCTCAATCCAAGGAGAACAGTAGGTTTGCCCCTGAGTGCATACCTGCTTCTGATGTAGGCAACCCACACAAACAACATGCACTAATGCTGGAATTGGCCTACTACTTCTGTCTGTCTGTTCAAAACGCTTTTTTTCCCAGAAGGAGTAGATGTATCAAGATGAAATTTATGGCACCTGTTAAGATTTATAGTCCCTTGGTGATGTCAAAATCTGAAGATTCTCAGTCAACGCAATGAAAATATATGGTCATTTATGCCCCAGGTTTTGACGCTCATAAACTTAGATGTCAAAACTTACTCATACTTCCCGTTGACCTAGAAACATGATATTTGCCAAGAAGCATGGTTTCAAAATAAACCCAAAGGAAAACGTCTGAGAGCTGTCAATTTGTAATTACATCACATAAAAAAAATATTTTTGTCATTTATTATCAGACTGACTGACAGTCTATCCTTCCATCTTTTAAGACCCTTTTTTCTGAGAAATGGGCAGATGTATGAAGTTGAAATTTGACACATATTTAGGTCTATGGTCAGCCAGTGTGGCTGAGTGGTCCTAGGCGCTTCAGTCCGGAACCGCTCTGCTGCTACAGTCGCAGGTTCGAATCCTGCCTCGGACATGGCTGTGTGTGATATCCTTAGGTTAGTTAGGTTTAAGTAGTTCTAAGTCTAGGGGACTGATGACCTCACTTGTTAAGTCCCATAGTGCTTAGAGTCATTTGAAAAATTTTTAGGTCTATGTTTATTTGATGCAGTAAAAAAGTGGATCTGCTAATTCAATACAGTCAAAAGATATGGCCATTCATGTTTTGAAACTCTCAAACTCACTCATTAAAAAGTGCACCTCCCCTTGATGAAGAATCATTAAATTTGGCAAGAGGAAAGGTTTCACAGTATGAGTAAACGAAAAAAATCAGAAAATTATTAATCAGTGAAAATGAAATGCTCGTATGCATTTATTGTTCGGGATATCCGATCTGTAATTATATGACAAGAGAAAATTTTTTCCTTTGCCGTTTGATTTCCGAATTCAGATTTGAAAATAAAACCTTCTCGAAAGTCTTGGAATCCTGGGACTGGTACCTGGTCAGTATCAATGTCGATAACGGTTAAAATCATCGAGATCCTCGATTCCTGGACTGGATTAACTGTTTGTATACATAATTAAGTTTGTACAGAACCTTCAGTGCAGGTTCTACTCGCACCTGGCGAATTTTTTTAAAATTCATGTCTTGTTGCTGCTCGATGGTGAAGTGTCAGATATCTAATCCAAAGGTCGCAGGTTCGATCTGTGGTCAGTCCTAGAACTCTTAACTGTCACTTATCATTTTTGTTATTGTGTCCACGTTAAACTATAGGTCCCTTATAAATGGTATGGTAAGTCAGCTCAAGAGTCGAAGAAGGGCTACCGCATACCAAATCCAGTAGGACCGTGCATAGAAAAGGACTTTGAAGGTCAAACCAGCCTACTAGTTGATGACAGCTAGTTCCTTTATGAGAATGCCAAAAGCAATGTGCATGCCGTTCGTTGCCATTAGTCGGTATTAATAAAATGTGTCGAGGCGCTTAGCAACTCTACCAAGCGCTGGTTGGCGGCGTCAGTCGCGACCGACTTGTGACTGCCTCATGGATAGAATGACAGCCCAGGCCGCCGCGCCGTGAGCTGACAGGTAAGCCGTTACGTCAGCGCCGCGTCGCGGCCCAGGTGGGCGCAGGCATGCGCGGCGCGGCGTGGTCGCGGCCTTCACGCATGCGCAAGGCGGCGCGGAAACTGCGCGGCCTTGCGCCTTACGTCACGCTTTCCGCTACTGTTGCTCCGGCGGCCGCAGGCTGAACCAGAACACGCAATCGCAGAACATGACCTGACCTACGTAAACGACCGACGTCTGCGATCCTGCAACACACGCCGCAACTTCTTACCTAAAGGGAAACAAAGCAGACAGTCAACAAAGGAATTTATGTGTCCTTTAGAACAGCGCTTCCCAACCTTCCTTAGACAATTACCCCAAAGTGCAATTAGACACTAGCTAGTACCCTCGCACTTCCTCCACCTCTTCCACCATATGTGCCCCCCTCCCCCACATTATCACCAACTTTGGCATCTAACTAATCTGTAGAATGAAAGAATGATGAAAGATGAATGATATTCAGTGTGTGTGTGTCTGTGTGTGTGTTAGAATGAATGACGTAGGAATTCGTGGTGCATCGCGAGTGCTACTCGCAACTCCTTCTCAGATAAGACAGCTAATTATCCACAGTGAGGGTAGGCATTTGTTACAGTACATGTTCCCGTGCATTACTCCTCTCTATCGTGGCACTTGATTGAACTGCACACTGCAACCCCATTTAAAATCAACCGAGTTAAAATGTGTGCACTATACTTACTGTTCGTAAATCACCTGATTGCTGCACTCCTTATTTCCGAACTAATAGAAATTATAAGACTACAGCTGTTAAAGTTTTGTGTCTGACCACAGCCACTAATCGCAATAATAACAATAATAATAATAATACTGTGTACTTCACTATAGTAGCCCTTTTGCAGTTACTGCTGTATCATGTCGTGCTGTCAATTAATTCATTTATCTGCTTCGGAAGCGAGTAATGAGGCAATTTCTGAACTACTGCAGGTACGGTCTGCAACATGGAGAAGACATTTTCTTGAGATATTTAGTATTCGTTGCGTCCATGTATCACTTTTATCATCAGCGATGTACGGGACAAAGCACAACTTATGAGCCAATGGATGGACTATGTGAGGAACCTGTAACCTCCATCGCATTAATGCTACTAATTGAGAAAACGTAATATGATAACTTATATAATCAGCATTAAATGTTAAAAATTATGGTGGTAGTATGCTCTTTTGAAAGTAATTTAGTTTCGTGACTGAAACAGAATCGAATCGTATAGTTTTTACCCCTCTGCTCTAGAAGATACGGAACACGTAGACCAGCGTCGATCTATCTAGTACTCAGGTGTCGTTAAGCTACCGTCCAGAGATGGCACCACCCGCGAAGGACTATTTTGTGCATCTGACTGATGTCGCACAAATAGTTCCCAAGAGGACACCCGTCCGCCAAACAAGGATACAAGCCGACACACGGCCCCACATAAGTCAGTACCGCACAGTATCAACAGTACTGCATCGGGACCGTGCCAATAACAGCCATACTAGACATTCTGCTAGTTACCGTTCGCCGGCCGCGGTGGTCTCGCGGTTTTAGGCGCGCAGTCTGGAACCGTGCGACTGCTACGGCCGCAGGTTCGAATCCTGCCTCGGGCATGGATGTGTGTGATGTCCTTAGGTTAGTTAGGTTTAAGTAGTTCTAAGTTCTAGGGGACTAATGACCACAGCAGTTGAGTCCCATAGTGCTCAGAGCCATTTGAACCATTTTTAAAAGTTACCGTTCTTTCACTGGATTCAGGACTAGACCAGAGTTAAAGACAGCTCAGTGCTAGTGAACATTAAACTATTGCTCTGCACAACCTTCATACTTAAGTATTATATCATTTATTTTAATAAATTGTTGTAAATCGTTGCTAATTTGCGTGGTCTGTTTTTCTGTTTAGCTTTTACGTCACCCTATTTCGCTCTGTGACGATGCTGTATAGTCGCTGTTTGCAAGCAAGTCGCCCCATAACAACTATTTTCTGAGGTAAGGAGTTCCCTTCCTGCCAACTATTTATGTGTCACTCCAAGTGTATTTGGTGAGCATAAGATAAAACGAATCTAGTTAGAACCAGGGGGTAATCGTCTCCCTCCGTAACGTTTCCCCATGTGTGGCATCGACTTGGTTCCTGTAACAGCAATTATTCTTCTGATTAGGTTAATTTTCCTGTTATTTCCTCATAAGTGTGCTCAGTTCGGCAATGAAGATGATTCAAATGACTCTGAGCATTATGGGACTCAACTGCTGTGGTAATCAGTCCCCTAGAACTTAGAACTACTTAAACCTAACTAAACTAAGGACATCACACACATCCATGCCCGAGGCAGGATTCGAACCTGCGACCGTAGCAGTCGCACGGTTCCGGACTGCGCGCCTAGAACCGCGAGACCACCGCTGCCGGCTGGCAATGAAGAGAGTCTGCAAAGTTCCAGATCTAGTTGCAACTACTTATTCATCATGTGATCCCGCAGAGTTACCAAATATCGAGGATCATGGTTGGTGTATTTCACCCTCTGCTCCGAAAAGTCCCAGACATTATCTACGAGATTAAAATCGGGATAACAGCTGCCCAGATGAGGTGTCTGAAGACAACTGTCACCATCTTTGAAGACGAGAGTGTCCGCAGTACAGTCACCACGAAGATCTAGAAGAAAAGCAAACATTTAGTCACTGAGACTGATGAAATAATCGTAGTTCATGTTCATGGAAACCTGAATGAGTGAGCTTCATTCATGGTACGAAAAACCCAACCGAACATTAGCGAACTACCACCTCTCCTTCACACGCTGCAGGTTAAACGCCTGATCGGGCCGCCGGTACACTCGACACCTTGCATCGTTTGAATGGGCAGAAGATTCCCACTCGTCGGACTACACTACACGTCCCAGTCAGCTACTGTCCATTTTCTGCGTTGTATGATCTGCTGAAGACATGTAGGTCTATGCGCCACTCTCAGCAGTGGCCTTTTGCAAGGCACCCGACTCTGAACTTCCATTTCATGCTGCTCCCTTCGCAAAATTCGCTCGGAATCTGGCTGAGAGGGACCTGCATTCACGGACAGTAGCAGTTGCTGTCGGCCTTAAAACCGATTGTCGCTGGCAAGGGTTGACACTCCCCTCAGTTCCGTATCACTCAGAATCTTTCTACGACTATTCATCTTACGTCGTATTACGTGGTGCTGAGTGATTGGACAGACCGGCCTGATGCACCATCAAATAGGCAACTTTCATTCACGGTGCAGTCATGGGCACGTCCAAACATTACAGCTCCTTCCTGCCGTCTATCAAGTCTCCGCATCGACCCACCTTTCTGTGCTTACTCCACACAACCGACTGTCACACAGATACCATCGCACTGCCATGACTTACGTCGGCGATGGAAGCCACTTGACTGCCTGGCACAATAGCCCAGACCAATGAAGGTTTTCCCGTAACAAAGCCGGCCGCTGGTGGCCGAGTGGTTCTGGGGCTACAGTCTGGAACCGCGCGACCGCTACGGTCGCAGGTTCGAATCCTGCCTCGGGCATGGATGTGTGTGTTGTCCTTAGGTTAGTTAGGTTTAAGTAGTTCTAAGTTCTAGGGGACTTATGACCTCAGCAGTTGAGTCCCATAGTGCTCAGAGCCATTTGAACCCGTAACAAAATTGCGGAAGTTCCTTTCTCAACAGTACTGTACGTTTTTCGGGTAATTTCACGTATACTGCCTTGTAGAAGCTCGGCTTCACAACAACAAAAGAGAAAGTCAACATTTTTGTACTTTTTTCCGTTTTCCGCTTATATCTCCAAAACTATACGTTTTCCGAAGAGGGCTACTTTATACACAATTAAAATGGAGAAAATTTCCTAGAAAATGCACTTGTCAGGTTAATTTTATGATGGTCTGTAGCTCAACAACACACCTTCAGAGTTTTTCATCAGATGCAGCAGTGGATCGGAAACTACTTGAATCCAGAGCAGTGGGTGTCGAAGCGGACAAAAACCTGGGTTGGCTCCCGTTACCCCACTGAAACCCCCGGCTCCCGAGAGGCTTCAGCTTATACCTTGCAAATGCAAGATAGATTGCCAAGGTCAGTGTGGGTGTAGGCTCGCAAGACTGCTTTGCACGAAACTGTGCCAGCAACGTGGAGGGTCGTGCTCCGAAATGAGGACAAGTTTGATGTACAAGACGAAGTCGACTTGCACGAGCCCCTTGCGTACCACTTTCTGAAGCAGGTGACGCAACAGAAGGTATTAATTAATATAATATTCTGGAGCATTATGCAGCTTCACTTAAATTTTTTTCTGTCGTAACATTAATTATTCAATTACAGTTTTATCACCTGAACAATAGCAATAACTCACTTTTCAGCCTGGACATTCCATAATCCCTGACGCTTTGGCTGGAGCTTCAGTTGCCCAAGACCCTTCACCTGGGCCTTCAAGTGCCCAAGAAACATCACCTGAGCCACCAACAGCCGAACGGTGAGGAGTAAAAAAAAAAAAACTGCGCACATGACACTAGTACGCATATTTCTTCGTGCATAGATAATTTACTGTACAACTTATTTAATGACACATAAATGTTGGTATATGCAGATTGCATATTTATCTTTCTATTCAGTGTCATGTACCTAATATGTTCCAAATATAATTTGTTAATACTTCCATTACGCATGCTTTCCTATCGATTTATTCAAAACAATCTCTTTTAACAGTAATACTCCGAAAGTGAAGCGCCGATCAGAGATAAGACGACTGGGAGGGTACGTTTGGCTGTAGGACGCAGAAGGCATTTTTCGTAACTTTCGCTTTGCTCCTGCCCATTGTGAGAAAACTGAATATTACAGATGTCTCTTGTAGGAAATTTAATGTACTTTCACCTGGTGTAGGGGTTTTTCTTGATAACTTGTATACTTTTCGAGATGCGGGGGATGGAAGTAGGCCCTTACGCAGCAGGGTAAAAAAATCGCTGTTTTTTGAGATTTTTATAATCATTTTATAGAATTCATTGGAAAATGTTCTCCGTTACTACAAACACGTCTGCTTCGCTCAACGATGGAGAAAGAAGCCCCCTCCAAATTTTTATCATTTGTTTCATCAGATACTACTTTAAGCCAGCTACAACAATTTCACTATATAAAAAAATTGATAGATAACTGATCGAACTTAGCTCTCAACGACAGCTAAATAAATATTATTATTATTAAATAATAATAATGTTAATAACAATGATAGCCAATCATTTAATGCCACTGAGCAATGGAGGAAGTGTAGAGACAACTGGTTCCTTAGAGCAGCAGCATCAATTGGTACGTTTCACTGCTGGCACTGTCTTACCTTTTACTCCTCTTTGATATTACTTTATGTCTGACTTTGTTATAATGATTCAACGTTATTTCAAAAAGAAGATTAGGTCACACATTTTCATTAATATTTTTTTTAATGTGAAAATCTACTTAATTACCTTCCTTTTCTTTCTCCTTTGCAAGTTAAACCTTAACATAGTTATCCTTGTATGATTTGAGCAATGTCTTTTTATCAAAATTCACTATTTTTCACACCAAGACTATGTATTCACTTAATCATACAATTATGAACACAGACTACAATTAAACAAGTTTTCTTGAAAATAAACAATACGGAAGCGAGATGTTTTAAGATCAAATGTGTTGCTCTTTTCTTTACCATAAAAACTTCTATACGGTGATACGGGGTCGGTAACTGAATCGGACGGAGAAAAATGTTTCGACAATAACGGTTTTGTAATGGGTGCCTTAACATGTTCGCCTGCTTGCTCTAGGGATGGGCGACCTGGATCCTCGTCCACGTGCTCGCTTGTATTTGATGAACACTCCCAGACAGCCATACAGTGTCATGTGTCATGTACATGATATTACTGTACAGAAGTAAATTACTTGCTCTGCCTGGAAGAAATACGCTTCTAGCGTCTTTGGACATAGACATCGTTGTATTCACCAAAAAAATGCATGGCGAGCAACACACACTGTAGCAGGGAGTAAACCCTCTACCATAGAAAAGTAATTACTGTACAAAAGTAGCTTGCTTGCACGCTAGCAACTGGTGACAAAATTGTATCATACAAAAGTACAGATCGAAGAAAAGCGCAAAAGAAAGACACACAGGACGTATGAGGAAATATTAAATAAGAACCGAGAGTGAAAAACTTAGCTGGTGATAAAATAATCTCACCATCTGCTACTACATAAGTTTCGTGGAACTATTTTGAATCGATAACTTGCCACATTTTCGCTCCTACCTGTCAGAAAGTATCCCTCCATTGTTGAACGGATACCTGTAACTTATGTCTTTTGATGTAGACCTAATATAGAAAACTGGGAAACTGCATTCATAAGACAGGCTTGATTATTCAGTAGGAATTGTAAAGTAAACATCCTTTTATTTTGGTCTTCAGTTACTTTTGTTGTCTCTCATATCCTTCAAATCACTAGAACAATATTCATATTTGTCCCTGCAAATGACAGCTTCATTTCGAGAATAATTGCTTCAGTTCTCCAGTGCGGAGTTGTTTGGCTTGGAAGACGTTGTGTTGGAAGTACACTCCTGGAAATGGAAAAAAGAACACATTGACACCGGTGTGTCAGACCCACCATACTTGCTCCGGACACTGCGAGAGGGCTGTACAAGCAATGATCACACGCACGGCACAGCGGACACACCAGGAACCGCGGTGTTGGCCGTCGAATGGCGCTAGCTGCGCAGCATTTGTGCACCGCCGCCGTCAGTGTCAGCCAGTTTGCCGTGGCATACGGAGCTCCATCGCAGTCTTTAACACTGGTAGCATGCCGCGACAGCGTGGACGTGAACCGTATGTGCAGTTGACGGACTTTGAGCGAGGGCGTATAGTGGGCATGCGGGAGGCCGGGTGGACGTACCGCCGAATTGCTCAACACGTGGGGCGTGAGGTCTCCACAGTACATCGATGTTGTCGCCAGTGGTCGGCGGAAGGTGCACGTGCCCGTCGACCTGGGACCGGACCGCAGCGACGCACGGATGCACGCCAAGACCGTAGGATCCTACGCAGTGCCGTAGGGGACCGCACCGCCACTTCCCAGCAAATTAGGGACACTGTTGCTCCTGGGGTATCGGCGAGGACCATTCGCAACCGTCTCCATGAAGCTGGGCTACGGTCCCGCACACCGTTAGGCCGTCTTCCGCTCACGCCCCAACATCGTGCAGCCCGCCTCCAGTGGTGTCGCGACAGGCGTGAATGGAGGGACGAATGGAGACGTGTCGTCTTCAGCGATGAGAGTCGCTTCTGCCTTGGTGCCAATGATGGTCGTATGCGTGTTTGGCGCAGGTGAGCGCCACAATCAGGACTGCATACGACCGAGGCACACAGGGCCAACACCCGGCTTCATGGTGTGGGGAGCGATCTCCTACACTGGCCGTACACCACTGGTGATCGTCGAGGGGACACTGAATAGTGCACGGTACATCCAAACCGTCATCGAACCCATCGTTCTACCATTCCTAGACCGGCAAGGGAACTTGCTGTTCCAACAGGACAATGCACGTCCGCATGTATCCCGTGCCACCCAACGTGCTCTAGAAGGTGTACGTCAACTACCCTGGCCAGCAAGATCTCCGGATCTGTCCCCCATTGAGCATGTTTGGGACTGGATGAAGCGTCGTCTCACGCGGTCTGCACGTCCAGCACGAACGCTGGTCCAACTGAGGCGCCAGGTGGAAATGGCATGGCAAGCCGTTCCACTGGACTACATCCAGCATCTCTACGATCGTCTCCATGGGAGAATAGCAGCCTGCATTGCTGCGAAAGGTGGATATACACTGTACTAGTGCCGACATTGTGCATGCTCTGTTGCCTGTGTCTATGTGCCTGTGGTTCTGTCAGTGTGATCATGTGATGTATCTGACCCCAAGAATGTGTCAATCAAGTTTCCCCTTCCTGGGACAATGAATTCACGGTGTTCTTATTTCAATTTCCAGGAGTGTATAAATAGGTTTCCATTTATGAGCGCCACGTATGTATGTGGCGACTTATCGGAACGGAGGCGCCTGAAGTGCACACTGCCTGGCTGGTGCTGCCCTCTGTCGCTCTCACTGTGTACCAAGTTTAGCTGTGTACACAGCAGACATAAAAACAACGAAAGTATTAATAAGTATAAGAAGGAAACAGGTACTTATAAAAAACTTAAACATGTACATAAACTTCCCTACGCTCATTAACAAGTTGTGAAAGGTGTTACAAATAGCGTCTATGAGGATTCCAATCAGGACAGTAACGCCCTATTACACAATACACGCAGTCTGGTCCCTTCAATCCCACAACGACAACCAGAATACACATGCGTTTATGTACAATGTGTTACCTCCATTAGCACACGACTAGGTTTAATCATGGTTCATTGTCTCTACGAATTGTCAAATACTTCGTTCATTCACTTCATAAACAGGTGATGTCACAATTACAATAGCTGTTGCTGCCTGCCACATTGTTGACGCTGTGTGCCATTATTAAATCACACCAGGCTGTGATTTCACTGCTGACCAGTGTCTGTGGTCCTCTGTCTATATCTAACCTGTTCTTTGCTCCCTCAATGGACTGTGCCCATAGTACGTTCACAGTTCATCTTACATTCATACGTTTCCACAGTGAATAAACCGTAGTTCACTCCGCCAAACACTACAGTTTTCTGTGTTCTGGTCACTCGATTGCGTCCATAGCACATGCATTGTTTGTTTCGTACTCAACCTTACCACATGTGTTTTTGTGAGCAAAATTTATCTTACTACAGAGTTCTGTTCTTCAGCAGCCGCTTAGCTGATCGCTATTCAGTGCTGAAGTCGCTACATACTGCCCCTATCCAGGGGCTAACGACAATCTCGCAAGAAGTAAACGATTATACTTTGAAGTAACAAACACTACAAATATGATTACCACCATGTAAGAAAGTATTTCATTTATTACCTAACAACCGATGAGATAACAATTTTTATCTGTCTCCCCATAACAAAACATATAGGAGGACCCCATATCCTCTGTTAACACACTCATCACTATACGCCACATAAACAATGGTTAATGGTCGTTGTGGTTCCTTATCCATCAAAGAACGAATAAGACTATCCCTACGCATTTGTCTAACGAAACCGATGAATCATATTAATCTTAGACAAGCAAGAGACGAACATATCTTTAAACCAAAATTTTACCATTCTTTTAAAAAAATAAATGCTCATAATTACGTTGAATGAAGTCTGTACACAACAAATAAATAACATTCTTTACATAAATTTTTGAATGAATGTCTGAACTGTGGAACGGATACAGAACTCGAATTTTTATTATTTTCCGTGCTGTAGCTTCAACTGGCGTGCTTACTCTGTATTATTGTTAACAAAACTTTACACGAATCAGTTGGGTAATGCAACTCCTAACACCAATAAGGAAATACAATCAATGCAAAATACATTCAGCCCCTTAGGCATGAATCATGTGCCCCTGTTCAAAACTGGTAACTCTGGTCTATGTGCACATAACAAATAAATAAATGTCTTACCTCTAGAGCAGCAACCGTGTAACGCGATATATTCTGGTCCGTCTAAAAAAATATGAATGCTAGCTAAAGCAGTGTGCAATGCTGGCCATAATACTTGAAATCCACGTGAAACTCTTTTGGCTGATAAACAAGAACATTTCATAAAATTCAACTTCTTTAAAAAAAATATATGACCTGGGCTGGGAGGCGGTACTAATTTTGGTGAAATACTAACACTCAGTTTTTTTTAGCAAAATTATATTGCAAGTTAAGCTTAGCTTTTCAAGAACATCCGACAATTGAAGCTACATTACTCGCAATTGATTCACAAACAATGAGATTTAAACAGCAAACTTCATTAACCCAACATAAATGCAAATCATCAAATTACCCATTGCTGTGTTAACAAATCTTAAAAGCCTTACAAAAATGAAATATCTAACTAGTCTTTTTCTTAAAACAGTTTCTCAACAATTACAAATTATCAGCCAACTTATCTATATTAACACACTGGCAGAAAACATTAATCATAATTATTTAAATCTTTACCTTATTTGCCTGAGGACTTCTGCTTCCAGGTTCAACAATATTGACATACCTACTTTAATCTAACTCTTGGTGACTTCACACAACACACCACAGAAACTGCCTACTCTATCTTCTTTCCCTCGCAGACAGCTGCCTACGACTCAAGGTTATTTAAAACGACTATTCGTCCAGCACTCTCTTACTTTAAAGCAGTACAATATCTTTGGCTGTGTGGTCGCGCACAGTCAGCGATCCACATTATCAAGCCTATCAGAGACATTCATTGTTTATAGTACACTAGTTTCATTGTGATTTATTAATATTCTTATCTTATTCTGGTGCCCCAGTATATTCCTTTCATAACTCTCCAGTGGGATTTAACAAATTTGGCACATTTTTGGAAGTACCTTTTAGATGTGTGGTAAATTTATGTAACTCTATAACATCATTAAAGTCAAAAGAATTGATAGTGCTCAGATGCATTATTATAAATCATAATCTGGTTATAATGTGAGTAAATTGTCTCATAAACAAGGTTGCTGGCAAATAAATCATGTAAAGCAGAATGAGTATACAATCCTAATCGTGAAGGTAATAGTATAGGATTGGGCAAGGTACAGGAAGAGTCATGGCTGAAGCCTAGGAGTATATTGAAGTGACTGCATCATAAAGTCCACATCTTTTTGTTTTGTGCAAGTTCAACAACTTTACATAGCATAAACATCAAACCTTAGGAAGTATCATAAAATATCCTTTACCTATAACTTTAAATGGCACTCAGAGGGCTATGCATAATTCATAATAAGAATAGTAAGTTGAGATGGCTTTTACAAGAACAAATTACATAATAGCAGTATCAAAGTACAGCTCTGCATGGCCTGTATGAATACCCATCAGAAAAATAGAATCAAAGTATCGTACCATGTGACTAAAGACACAATATTTATAGATTCTGTAGCACCCTCGGGGATTCATAAAACTATCTATAAAATGACCTATATTTCTAACAATGCGCATATCTACAGGGAAGGATATGGAAAAGCTTGATAAGAGCAGTGCACATTATCTGTAAAGAAAATGATTAAAAGTCAATCGTTATTCATCTTGAGTGAAGAACTGCTATGGCCAAAGCAAAAAAAAAGGTGATTATAGTATGTACAAGCGAGTACTAAGTGCATTATAGCTTGTGAGATAAAAGAGAGTAAAAAAAATTGTAAGGGATGGATGGGGACTGCGCCTGTTGTTTACGGATTAAGGGGGACTTGGCCACCGTCCGTAAACAGCTGGAAGCTGTGTTGGCCATTGTCGACAGGCTTCGGGCTGTTGCCCTGGGCCGCGGTGACATTGGGACACCCGAGGGGAGCGCTTTGGCGCCTCTGGAATCTGTAGCATCGCATGGGATCTCTGATGCCACTGCGCCCTCGGATTCGGACGTCCCTGCCGGTCGACACTTGCCTGACGGTGATTGGCGAACCGTGGCGGGGTCGCGAATCACTTGGTGGAAGGCGGAAGTTGGTGCTGGCCGCAAGGCTGTACCCTTACGCCTCTGTAATAGGTTTGAGGTGCTGCTCACTGCTGAAAGTACTTCCTGAGCCAGCAAGGGCGGCCTCGCCTGTTGCGGCAGTGGCCGGTCTTCCTGAGAGGTCCGGACAAGCGCAGAGGGTCGGGTGGGATTATTTGTCATTGGGAGCTCCAATGTTGGGCGGGTGATGGAGCGCCTTAGGGATATGGCAGCTAAGGACGGAAAGAAAGCCAATGTGCACTCCGTGTGCATACTGGGGGGAGTCATCCAAGATGTGGAAAGGGTCCTTCCGGGTGCCATGAAGGGTACAGGGTGCAGCCAACTGCAGTTGGTGGCTCATGTCGGCACTAATGATGTGTGTCGCTATGGATCGGAAGAGATTCTCTCTGGTTTCCGGCGGCTATCTTAGTTGGTGAAGACTGCCAGTCTTGCTAGCGAGATGAAGGCAGAGCTCATCATCTGCAGCATCGTCAACAGGACCGATTGCGGACCTTTGGTACAGAGCCGAGTGGAGGGTCTGAATCAGAGGCTCAGACGGTTCTGCGACCCTGTAGGCTGCAAATTCCTCGACTTGCGCCATAGGGTGGAAGGGTACAGGGCAAAGAAACGACGAGAATCGACCAAGAAACAATCGGTATTGTAGTTGTAGATAGTCGTAGCTGTGTTGGAAAAGTACCAGAGCTTCAATCAGCTTAAGCATATATGAAAGCTGGCAATATAAATACGCACATCTGTAAAAAAAATTGGCAATTAGCATAGTTCCTGAAAAATAGCAAGAAAAACTTATACAAAGCTGAACGGCGAAAAAATATATTAATAGCAGTAGTGTAATGTCTTCAGAATGCAAGACGTCAAACTAAAGAAATAATTTAGGTGCATGTCTGTAGCGTAAATAACGTGGCTGCTTACAAAGAAATTTCGTAGAATAAATGCAGTAAAATTTTCTTTTCAAATCCTTGCTGCTGAAATAAACGTGCATATAATTTCGTTCACAGTCGTAGCCGTATTCTTGGCGCTAAAACTCACCTTATTGGAATTTCAGTAATTTTCATTATTGCTAGAAACTGAAATTCAGTACATATTTAGGTGTTGCATAGCTACAAAAGACGTAAAAAATACACAAATTCAGTGTATCAGTGTGAAAATCGCGTTTAACGTCGCAGTCCGGGAAAGCAAAATCGTACAAAAAGTTATTTATGTGTTGGCAGAACCTGCATTGTTGTTTTACATAGCGCAATATAAGTGATCCAGCTCTGTGTGTGGCTTGGCATAATATTTTTGACATGAATGTAGATGTGGTTAGTTTTGGAAATCGATGTTTTCAAATAAACCTGCTTGACAGTTTGGTGCTGGTGATATTGAACTCTGATTGGTTTATTGTCTGCTGATAACTTCGCGATTAATTTCGTAGGATCTGTGCACTGCTGTTAAATCAGCTTGGCTTTGCAAGTAAAAGGATGTTGCTTTGACGTCAGTGGGCCTGATATATGCGGAGCAGAGTTTTGTTTTTGTCGGCGTAGCCCTACATTGCATTGAAGTAAGCTGTGGCGTGCATCTGTGCGGCCCGAAGGTATTGTTGACCGCGGCGCTGCTGGTTTCTAGGAAGGCATGGCACTTCACGTTTGCAGATATCACACTTTGTCTGTCCGTGGGCTTTATTTTTTCACGCTGCTTAATATGGGTCATGGTTAATTCCCCAGTAAAATTTTGCTCTATTCAACCGATGGGTTTCTTAATAGGATGTGAGATTTGCGATGTGGTAGCGTCTCTAACGAGCTCTACTGAATTATTGTCAGCGGCCTTAATATTTGTATCTACCAGTTGGAAACAGTTATCAGTCGTTTATGTGTACGAGTCACGCTCTTCACGTATGCTGGAAACTTGTTCATTCAGCTGAGTAAACCGTTCACTTTTCTAAGTCTTAGTGCCATCTAGCTGGCAAACTGTTCTACCATTTCCTTACTCAGTTTAACCGGTGTGGACACATCATTTACAATCATGGACGTTTCGTTTGTTGCATTATCTGCATAATTACCGCTTACAGGGTGCAAATCAAAATTTCAACACAAAACTCAATGGAAAAAGAAAGAAAGCAAGGCGGAGCATAAGAATGCCGATGAACTGTAGAAAATTTTTGTACAAGTTAGTAAACTGCGTTACGCCAAAAAATCTAACTACGATTATAGCTACAGAGTGGTTGAGAGAACAAAATATATATATCTGACTATTTTAATATTAAAATTTTCCCAAAGCGAACGACTGACAGAGCTGTCGCCAAGCGTAACGTTCTTTTAAAAAATAAATGCTCATAATTATGTTGAATGAAGTCTGCACACAACAAATAAATAACTTCCTTTAAATAAATTTTTGAATGAATGTCTGAACTGTGGAATGGATAACAGAACTCGAATTGTCGTGTTCGTGTTGTAGCTGCAAGTGGTGCGCTTACTCAGTGTTATTGTTAACAAAACTTTACACGAATCGATTGGGCAATGCAACTCCCAAAACCAATGAAGAAATACGATCAATGCAAAATACATTCAACCCCTTAGGCATGAATCATGTGCCCCTGTTCAAAACTGGTAACTCTGGTATATGTGCACATAACAAATAAATAAATGTCTTACCTCTAGAGTAGCAACCATGTAACGCGATAAATTCTGGTCCGTCTAAAAAAATATGAATGTTAGCTACAGCAGTGAGCAATGCTGGCCGTAATACTTGAAATGCACGTGAAACTATTTTGGCTGATAAACGAGAACATTTCAGAAAATTCAACTTCTTTAAAAAAATATTTGACCTGGGCTGGGAGGCAGTACTGATTTCAGTTTTTTTTAGCAAAGTTGTATTGCAAGTTAAGTTTGGCTTTTCAAAAACATCCGACAATTGAAGCTACATTACTCGCAATCGATTCACAAAAAAATGAGATTTAGACAGCAAGTATTATCTAACTTCATTAACCCAACACAAATGCAAATCATCAAATTACCCATTGCTCTGTAACAGAATCTTAAAAGCATTATAAAAATGAAATATGTAACTAGTCTTTTTCTCAAAATAGTTTACGTATATTCTGAGGTTACTCAACAATTACAAATTATCAGCCAACTTATCTATACTAACACGCTGGCAAAAAACTGAAATCATAATGATTTAAATCTTTACCTTATTTGCCTGTGCTTCCAGGTTCAACAATACTGACATACCTACTTTAATCTAACTCTTGGTGGCTCCACACAACACACGACAGACATTGCCTACTCCATCGTCTTTATCTCACAGACAGCTCCCTACGACTGTTCGTCCAGCACTCTCTTACTCGAACTAAGCAGTACAGTATCTTTGGCTCTGTGGTCGCGCACAGTCAACGATCCACATTATCGAGCCTAACGGTGACATTTATTGTTGATATTACAGTAGTTTCATTGTAATTTATTAATATTCTTATCTTATTCTGGTGCCACATACAAGTGCGCCCCAGTATACTCCTTTCAAAATTTATGGCAACATACAAACGTGTAGCACATTATTATGCCTAAATTTCACTGACGTAAGTGCCCAAATAAATCAACATTATTATCCAACAATAACCAAAGTTTGGTACAACATTCCTATGGCCCTGCAATATGCACTCACCAAAGTTCCACATCCTTTGAACAGCTCTTTCCATCCAATACACCACATCCTGCCTAAATTGTGTGTTGCTGTGTATTCACTCGATTGCCCACCTCTGCAAACAACTTAGTTCACTCGTTTGTTTCAGTCCCACAGAGCAGCAACTCACACAGTGAGAAGCCTGTTAAACTATGTTTTAGCTTATTCATAATTATCTGAAGTGTTGTACGTACTCACACCATGTATTTTGCTTCCTCCAACAACACACGTGCATGAAACGATTTTAACCCATAAACACTCTTTGAGCAAGGTTTGCTTCAGGACAACCTTTGAAAGCATAATATGGCTAATACCATTAACTTGTAAAAACCTTTAATACTTAGCTCTACTTAAGTGGGACCTGTTGTTGCTTAGTATCTAATAGGCATGCCAAGTTGTATGTACTAACTAAAAGTATAACAGCATGCAAGTAGATATTTGGCAGAGCCCTGCCCACTGGGCAGAGGACCACATATACCTATAGCGACAATTGTAGAGTTTTGTACCACAAGAAGGCAAAGGAGAGGATGTTGTTATGGGTGGCCGGTATCCTCTTTCTATAAAACAAATGCAGATGTGGATTAATACAGTTCTTTATTTATGTGAACAGGAAGCTGTTACTTTCTCGAATAGAGTCCATGTTTTGTGGTACAAGATCATCAGTAATAGTCTTCTCACTGCTATAGTCACTAATCTGGTCGCTATGTACTGTCATAGCCTGTGATGAACTAAGCCCACTCTGCATGTATACTGACAGACGTCAAACCATATGATTAAATGAGGAGTCGGGGCGATTGAGTGAGGCCCTCCAGTCAATGGCAGCGGCCTAAATACATGCTGTCGAGAGGAAGTTGGCGGCGTGTTACTTGTGGGAGTGTCTCTGGCCTCTCTTGTGATACACACACTTGATCCAGAGCCTACTAATCGATCTTTGTGCTTCGTCTTTGCCAAACAGTGTGCTGGCGACAGCTTATGCCAGCACAACAATGTCACGTTGAACCATAGTTAGTATTGAGCACAGCACATCTTTTTGACACAAGTTCATGGGCTTGCATTTCTGATGTAATACAGAACATTTAACTGTCGTTTTCACTTTTCAGTGCACATCAAAGAAGCAGCAGTCTTAGCCTAGCTTTGAGCGCTCTTAATTAACATCAGCTTGTCCCCAAACATAATGTTTGTGCCAAATTAGCAATGCTTTGCATTGTGCAGGATACCCAAGATTATGATAAATCAATACTCTATCCTTTAGGCAGTTGTGAGTATTAAAAGTGCTAGTTCAGCTATCCTTTAATTTATCTTTAATGTCTCACTGTCTGCCATCATTATTCAATTTTCCCATATTTCAGAGAAGGTCAGGGGCTTACTTGCAGTATATAGCATCCTTCAGTACTAAAATCTGTACATCTTGACCAATGGTAGACGCATTAACAACCTCCTCTAAGCCCTCTGGGAACCTCGACAGTGCCTCCATCACATTTTGAATGTCTGTTATATGTATAATTATTTATTTATTTATCCAAGGGCCATCTCACAATGATACAGGATTTGTCAAGTTAATTCAGCGCAAATCAATAGGCCAAAATATAGAACACACAGCATATATAACAGGTTTTATGAGAATAGGTCACATAGCCTATGTGGTTAGGACAGGTGATCAGACATGACCTTCGTTAAGGAACCATCCCAGCATCTACCTAGGAAAACCATAGATAACACAAATCAGGATGGACAGACATAGCAACTCCATTCTCCCGAATATGAGATAAGTGTCCTATAAGATGCACTGCCTCACTCGGTATTTCTCTATTGTATAATGTTGCTTGATTTATACACAATTTGTTTCATGTAACTTGCAAATAAAACAGTTTCGTTCTTCACTGCTGCAGATAATGAGGTCACCCACTGATGACTATTGGACTGGTTCTGGTTCCTTTCTATGTAAAACATAGTTCCACTCTCCACTACTGCACCCCCCCCCCCCCCCAAATGACGCCTGGACTGTGAAGATGCTCCTGTGCCCCTAGCATCAACTGCAGACTTCATATTCCTCAATGTGCCACTGTCCACCAGGAAACGCGTTTTACATCTTGACACGCTATTTTCTTGTGAAAGTGGTAAACCATAATCATTATTCAAAGGCAACAAGGTGCTGTACTTATCCCCTAATATTACTATCCAGTGTTTTGAGACCACTAAGTGATCTTTAACTGTGTAATACGTATCATTCTTGAAAAATGTTTTAGCTGCCTTTTTAAATATATATTTTTAGTAATCTTTTTCATTCCTTTTGGCAATTTATTATACAATTTTATCCCTTGATATAAAATGTTGTTTAGAGTTTTTTGTTTGTTTTGCTTAGTTAAATGTAACTTCAAATTGGTTCTCGCCCCATAATTATGTATATAACTATTGTCTCTGATGTACACCACAGATTGGTATAGATATTTACTTGGTGCAGTAAGGATCCACAATGTTTTAAATAGCTTTTTACCATGAGCCCGACTACTGCTTCCGGTTATTATTGTTATGGTCCTTTTCTGCAATTTAAAAACCGTGTACATGTTTTCTGCCTTTGATCCCCATAAAAGAATCCCACAGCTAAGAATTGAGTGTATGAGATATAATAGGTCACCACAAGACGTTGGCTATTATAAACTGATGCTAACACCCTAAGTGCATAACATGCTGATGACATTCTTTCTTCTATTATCTTTGTCTATTATTTCATGTTAGCTGACACTCAGTGTTCCTCCTCGTTTGCTACACAATCTACAGGTTTATCATCTATGCGTAAAGTGACAGAGTTGCTTCCTGTCTTTATTCTCAAGAACATACTGTTCGTTTTCTTTACGTCCAACATTAATTTATTACATATTGTCCAATTGTAAACAACGCCGAGGATTTCATTTACTTTCTCTAATAGGAGTTCTGATATTTTACCAGTGACTATGGTGTTGTCGTCACAGTCGAGGAGAACTATTTCTCTATATCTTACACTGTATGGTAATACACTTATGTATATTGACAGAATTTAACCCAAAACACTACCGCGAGGAACACCTCTGTCTATATGTTCTTTATTAGATAGTTGTTTTACTAAAACTTTACCATGATCAGACGTGTGAACAACCTCTACCTTTCGACCCTGTTTTACAACTAAGACTGAAACCACTCATTCGCTGTTCCTCTTATACCTAGTTCCTCTTGCTTGCTCAATAGTATTTTATGTCACTCCTTGGATAAGTCTAAGAAAAAGCCTGTAACATATATATCCCCATCCAGAGCTTCAAGTACCACTGTCTTGAACTCTGCAATGCTGATGTTGTACTTCTCCCAGTCCTTATACCAAATTGTGCTTCTATTAAGGAGCTGTATTTACTCGTGCAACTTATCAGTCTGTCTTTCGTGATTTTTTTCAGTTATTTTGAGAATTAAGACAGCTGTGGAAGCGGCCTGTAGATTTCAGTGCTTTCCATATTATATTTATTGAGTAAGGAAACCTCTCAGGCATGCCTTAGATACTCTGGGAAAATAAATGAGCTAAAGTACTCATTTATTATTTTTGTTAATGGGGCTGTTATTGTATCTAGACATGCATTCAGATCAAAGGCAGGAACGTGATCTCTCCATTTTTTAAATTGTTGTACTATTTTCCTAAATTCAAGTTCTGTTGTGTAAACATCATTGTGCTTGCTATGTAAGTCATTGGTATGGTATTTGTGTTTTGGAAACATTTTGTTACAAATTCTCCGCAATATCAGAGACATAATCATTTACCAGATTTGCTAATTCCTGGGGACTTCCTATTATTGTATCCCAGCCTTTGATTTGTATGTTATATAACACCTTCGATAATTTTTTGGCATTACTTAATTAAAAGCAGCTGTATGTGAGGGAAGGAGGCAGCCACAGCGGCGCTGATACGTAACTTCACAAGCGATCCTGTTTGTACACCACAAGGCAGCTCTACCAAGCGGCGTAATCATGCTGACACTGCAGAAAGGCAACGCAATTATGAGCCAGCCTGCAAAGTATTTCCGCACCATGGAGGCACAGGGGTATTGATTTGAACGTGCCTGGAAGCAATATATCAGCACAACAAATATGATATTGACCACGACAAATACCTTCTTTTTCTAACTCAGTGATGCACAGTCCAGCAGCACTCTCCACAACATCGGGTCCATTTAGGTCTCCAGCATACTATAGGCCAGCCAGTAGCCGACGAGTCTGGGCAGCCACATCCACCAGACCAGTTCACAGTTCTATTCTGCACCCATGGACTCGGAATGGCACAGAAGATAAGCTACCTCCAGGCTCCACAGCAGCACTGAACTTCAGCCTTCGAGGGCAGCTGTTTGTAGCCGAGGCAGTGTTGCCGCCATACTCTCGCATCAGAGTGAGCAGCAGACATCCACACGGTTGGCACTGCACACTCAGGGCCACATAATACTAACGCGGGCATGCACTGCTGAGCGGTGTAAATAGAGTCAGCAAAGCAAGGTGTGGATGTCAAACAGCTATCCCACAGTGACAGATGTCATCGACACTGTCAGGGGACCACACACCCCGCGATAGGTCAGAAAGGAATGGTAAAGTTTTAAAGATCGTCGTAGGAGTCAAGTCATCTTAACTTGCTGTATTAGCTATGTAAATCAGATACTGATAGATACTAGGAGTTATCGAATGTTACTTTTTTCCGAAAAAATATCATAGATATTCTTTGCTTGAGAAACTATTGCTCTCTACGTACTGGCAACTTAATACTTTATCTGAGAATCTTTTGAGGGTCAGGTGCGTTGGTGCATATGGTTGTTAGTATGTTATTTGATTAGAAAAGTGTACTGGAACGACACAATATCATGTTGTATATACAAGGCACACCACCAGCTAATACAAACTCACTGCAGAAGCAAGATAACTTTGTAAAAGTGTGTGTAGTGACTGTCTCACGTTTCAGAGCACACTAATAATAACAATCACATGTTGTTCCAGCACTGTGTCGTCTGCAGAGTGCGTGTCCAGTGGCGTAGCAGCGCTTTGATGTTGTTCTTAAGTTAAATTAAAATATATTGTATCTTACAGCGAAGTTTTCTAGCCACACCTGGCCAGCACCACCACCTCCACAACCACCGTCCCACAACCTCTACACCATAGTGTCTGCATTCGTCCTTGGTCGTGATTAAACTTGGTTATTAAGACTGTATCGGCCTTTTCCAGTTTCTTGTTTCACAAAATCCAACACCACTTTGCTTTTATGTTCCGCATTGCATATGATTTTGTCAATGAATGACTTTTTCATACCTTTAATAGCACTCAAGCGACTAGCGATCAGTGCAATTCTTTTGAAAAGGAATGAGAAATTTAAGTGCCTGTGAGGACTTTCTAATACTTTCAACTATCCATCTACTTTCCTTAACTGCTGCAGTAGAAATGGCTAATTTTGGAAATGCCTCCTCAAAAATTAATTTAAACAGAGTGAAAAATTTAGAGAACTTAGCATCTACGTTGCTTTCCACATGCAGTTCGTTCCATGTATGATTTGCCAATGTTCTAGGAAAATTATGTGTTTTATAAACTGATAAAAGTCTTTTGGAAGGCTAGAGTTCGTAGATTTCACCTAACCTGTCTTTTGCTTTATTATCTAACAGTTAAGATCCAAAATGCCAAGATCTCTACAACTACTTCACAGTTTTTCCTGCAATATTCTAAATAAATGGTCTAAAATTGAAACTGAACTATTTGAAAGTTTTTTAGCAGTATTTACCCTTTGGGTCACATCAGAAGTGCTCAAAATCTAATTTCACCTTCAACCCATGTGTTAATACTCGTGTCTTCATATGTAATTATGTTAGTTTTGGCGGCTGTAACTCCTTCTGGGACTGCAGTTAATTTCTTGAAGGAAGTGTCCAAATTACTACTGAATGATTAACTTCTTACAGACATCTAGCTTTGTTACTTCATTTTTTTTTAATGTGTGTGAAATCTTATGGGACTTAACTGCTAAGGTCATCAGTCCCTAAGCTTACACACTACTTAAACTAAATTATCCTAAGGACAAACACATACACCCATGCCCGAGGGAGGACTCGAACCTCCGCCGGGACCAGCCGCACAGTCCATGACTGCAACGCCCTAGACCGCTCGGATAATCCCGCGCGGCAAGTGTTACTTCAATGGCTACCATTTCAAAATGTTTATCTATACTAATTGTGGTCAGATCTTACCTAGCTTTAAAATGTGTGCCACCTCTGGTATAAATAAATAAGTGTTGTGAGACTAGGGCCTCCCGTAGGGTAGACCGTTCGTCGGGTGCAAGTCTTTCGATTTGACGCCACTTCGGCGACTTGCGCGTCGGTGGGGATGAAATGATGATGATTAGGACAACACAACACCCAGTCCCCTACACCAGTATTCTATGATGCTCATTAGCGAACTGCTCAAGGTTTGTAATTCAACTTCAAGTTGGTGTACTTTATGTTTAATGGACTGTACATTTTGATGAATAATAGACTGAACAAATTCCATGGTACTTGTGCACTCCAACATGGTAAATTCTATCTTCAACATTCTAGGCTGATCGAGATACTTGTAAGAGAGGGGAGCCTGTTCACTCAAAAAAAAAAAAAAAAAAAAAAAAAAAAGCTCCAGTTCTCTTAACCATGACAATGGGTGCTTGGCCATGTGGAGCCCCACACCTACCACACCTACATCTAAGTGATTCTCTGTTATTCTCTACCGTTCCACTCTCGAACGGCGCGCGGGAAAAACAAGCACTTAAAATTTTCTGTGCGAGCCCTGATTTCTCTTATTTTATCGTGATGATCATTTCTCCCTATGTAGGTGGGTGCCAGCAGAATGTTTTCGCAATCGGAGGAGAAAACTAGTGATTGAAATTTCATGAGGAGATCCCGTCGCAACGAATAACCCCTTGGTATTAATGATTCCCACTCCAATTCACGTATCATGTCTGTAGCACTATCTTCCCTATTTCGCGTTAGTACAAAACGAGCTGCCTTTCTTTGTAGTTTTTCGATGTCATCCGTCAGTCCCACATGACGCGGATCCCACATCGTACAGCAATACTCCAGAACAGGACGGACAAGCGTGGTGTAAGCAGTCTCTTTGGTAGACCTGTTGCACCTTCTAAGTGTTCTGCCAACGAATCGTAGTCTTTGGTTTGCTTTACCCACAACATTATCTATGTGATCGTTCCAATTTAGGTTAGTTGTAATTGTAATCCCTATTTATTTAGTTGAATTTACAGCCCTGAGATTTGTGTGACTTATCGCGTAATCGAAATTTAGCTTATTTCTTTTAGTACTCATGTGAATAACTTCACACTTTTCTTTATTGAGAGTCAATTGCCACTTTTCACACCATACGGATATCTTATCTAAATCATTTTGCAACTCGTTTTGGTCATCTGATGACTTTACAAGACGGTAAATGACAGCGTCATCTGCAAACAATCTAAGACGGCTAATCAGATTGTCTCCTATGTCGTTAATATAGATCAGGAGCAATAGAGGGCCTATAACACTACCTTGGGGAACGCAGGATATTACTTCTGTTTTACTCGATGACTTTCCGTCTGTTGCTACGAACTGTGACTTTTCTGACAGGAAATCACGAATCCAGTCTAACAACTGATGGGGTTACTCGCTAGGCACGCAGTTTGGTAAGAAGACGCTTGTGAGAAACGGTGTCGAAAGCCTTCTGGATATCTAAAAATATGGAATCAATTTGACATCACCTGTCGATAGCACTCATTACTTCATGAGTATAAAGAGCTAGTTACGTTTCGCAGGAACAATATTTTCTGAATCCGTGCTGACTAGGTGTCAATAAATCGTTTTCGTTGAGGTACTTCATAATGTTCGAGTACAGTATATGTTCCAAAAAACCCTACAGCATATGTTCCAAAAAACCCTACTGCAAATCGACGTTAGTGATATGGACCTTTAATTCAGCGGATTACTCCTATTTCCCTTGTTGGGTATTGGTGTGACTTGATCAATTTTCCAGTCTTTAGGTACGGATCTTTCTGTGAGCAAGTGGTTGTATATACACTCCTGGAAATTGAAATAAGAACACCGTGAATTCATTGTCCCAGGAAGGGGAAACTTTATTGACACATTCCTGGGGTCAGATACATCACATGATCACACTGACAGAACCACAGGCACATAGACACAGGCAACAGAGCATGCACAATATCGGCACTAGTACAGTGTATATCCACCTTTCGCAGCAATGCAGGCTGCTATTCTCCCATGGAGACGATCGTAGAGATGCTGGATGTAGTCCTGTGGAACGGCTTGCCATGCCATTTCCACCTGGCGCCTCAGTTGGACCAGCGTTCGTGCTGGACGTGCAGACCGCGTGAGACGACGCTTCATCCAGTCCCAAACATGCTCAATGGGGGACAGATCCGGAGATCTTGCTGGCCAGGGTAGTTGACTTACACCTTCTAGAGCACGTTGGGTGGCACGGGATACATGCGGACGTGCATTGTCCTGTTGGAACAGCAAGTTCCCTTGCCGGTCTAGGAATGGTAGAACGATGGGTTCGATGACGGTTTGGATGTACCGTGCACTATTCAGTGTCCCCTCGACGATCACCAGTGGTGTACGGCCAGTGTAGGAGATCGCTCCCCACACCATGATGCCGGGTGTTGGCCCTGTGAGCCTCCGTCGTATGCAGTCCTGATTGTGGCGCTCACCTGCACGGCGCCAAACACGCATACGACCATCATTGGCCCCAAGGCAGAAGCGACTCTCATCGCTGAAGACGACACGTCTCCATTCGTCCCTCCATTCACGCCTGTCGCGACACCACTGGAGGCGGGCTGCACGATGTTGGGGCGTGAGCGGAAGACGGCCTAACGGTGTGCGGGACCGTAGCCCAGCTTCATGGAGACGGTTGCGAATGGTCCTCGCCGATACCCCAGGAGCAACAGTGTCCCTAATTTGCTGGGAAGTGGCGGAGCGGTCCCCTACGGCACTGCGTAGGATCCTACGGTCTTGGCGTACATACGTGCGTCGCTGCGGTCCGGTCCCAGGTCGACGGGCACGTGCACCTTCCGCCGACCACTGGCGACGACATCGATGTACTGTGGAGACCTCACGCCCCACGTGTTGAGCAATTCGGCGGTACGTCCATCCGGCCTCCCGCATGCCCACTATACGCCCTCGCTCAAAGTCCGTCAACTGCACATACGGTTCACGTCCACGCTGTCGCGGCATGCTACCAGTGTTAAAGACTGCGATGGAGCTCCGTATGCCACGGCAAACTGGCTGACACTGACGGCGGCGGTGCACAAATGCTGCGCAGCTAGCGCCATTCGACGGCCAACACCGCGGTTCCTGGTGTGTCCGCTGTGCCGTGCGTGTGATCATTGCTTGTACAGCCCTCTCGCAGTGTCCGGAGCAAGTATGGTGGGTCTGACACACCGGTGTCAATGTGTTCTTTTTTCCATTTCCAGGAGTGTAATTGCTAAATATGGAGCTATTGTATCAGGATACTCTGAGAGGAGCCTGACTAGTATACAATCTGGACCGGAGGCCTTGCCTTTATTAAATGATTTAAGCTGCTTTGTTACACCGAGGATAACTATTTCTACGTTTCTCATCTTGGCAGTTGTTCTTGATTGGAATTCAGGAGTATTTACTTCGTCTTCTTTGGTGAAGGAGTTTCGGAAAATCGTGTTTAATAACTCCGTTTTAGTGCCACTGTCATTAGTGACTTCACGGTTGTTATCGATCAGTGAAGATATTGATTGTGTCTTGCCACTGGTGCGCTTGATGTATGACCAGAATCTCTTTGGGTTTTCTGCCAGATTCCGAGACAGAATTACGTTGTGGAAATTATTAAAAGTATCTCGCATTGAAGTACGCACTATATTTCGAACTTATTCAAAACTGAGCCAGTCTTAGGGATTTTGCGTTCTTTTAAATTTGGCATGATTTTTTCGCTGCTTCTGCAACAGCGATCTGACCCGTTTTGTGTACCATGGGGGATCAGTACCACCAATTATTAATTTATGTGGTATATATCTCTCAATTGATGTCGATACTGTCTCTTTGAAATCATTCCACAACTTTCCTACGCTTACGTGATCAGATCGTGTGAGTTAACGAGCACTGCCCTCTCATTTAAATATATGGTCGAAAGAGTCAGCCTTCAGGAATTGTGAAACCAACCCTGTGGTCCAGGATCATGTGCCAGCAAATTCATCACGAGATGGGGAAACTCACAGGCGTCTATTTTCTATTGAGGCCTAAACGCTGTAGTGTGCGAGTGAGGCAGACAAGAACCTACGTCATAGGGAAACCCATGGAAGGCTTTTGTGGCGAAGGAGATGTAGCAGTGTCAAATATGGTGGACCTAAGATCGGCCATAAAAGGAAACATTTATGAAAACTATTTAATTCTGTAGCAATTCAGGGAATGAAGCCACAGTCATTTTAATCTACCATCCTTCATAAATTTTCATGGTGATCCCAATAAAACTTCAATATTGATCATGTCTGTAATAGTTTAGGATTTACTGTTAAAGTGAAATTAACAAGTTTTGTAACAAAGACCTGAATCCTAAAGTCTGAATGCTTTGGTCGATCTTAAAGATCAACATTTCATAAAAAAGCGCATAATTAAAATGACTAACACTACAAATATCAACTCTGTAATTTTATTTGTTTAATAGATATAATAAATTTAAATTATCAATATTTTCAGTTAAGCATCAGATCATCAGTTCCTCCACACAAAATAGAATATTTGTTGTAAAGTTTAGTGCATAATAATTACTTTTGTTCTGTATTTATTTATCAGAAAGCACATGGATGCAAGGCTACCGGCCGTGACATTCAAAGTTCAGAAGGAAATTGTATTGGTTTTATATAAAAGAATTTAACGTTTATTAGTTAATGGATATTATTGTTACTTTATTTAGAATGTGAAAGCGGTCAAGCTTCGATTATTTAAATATGCTAAAATGTAAAATAATGTAGAATAAGCTGTAGGCAATGAGATGGGCGGCTTCGGGAAAGGGAACTGCCCTAGTCAGTTGAGCGAGGATATTCGGCGCGCGGGAAACGCGACCGGGGACGGGCAGAGGGACAGTACTGGTGCAGATGCCAAAGCAGACAGTCCAGCTGGAGACGCGAAAGCAAACAGTAGGTCTTTAGACAACTAGGAAGTGAAACGACTTAGAAAATTTCGAGTTACGTGGTATCGCGGGACTTCAGTCTCTGAGCGGTGAGCAGCCGCACGCGTAGGTAACGAGGTGGAGTGTTGGACTTTTAATTCACGGTGAGATTGTGAATGATCGAACTGTGTCAAATGGATATGTTCTCGAGCGTAATAGTAATTCTAAATACGACCACTTTCACAATTAGTTTTCTTTTGGAATAAATATTATTCTAACCAAATCGCAACTGTGTGGCCTACATCGTTTATGGGTCGTCAATTTAGTTCCCGGTATTATCATTACTGTTATTATATGTTTCATTAACTTTGTATTTCGCGAACTTGCCATCAGCCAGACAATTTAACCAAAGGGTTACAAGTGTCTAATTTAATGCGACACGTGCGGTTCAACCCCTCGGCAAGTTTGAGTCAAGAGAAGGAGGAGGAGATTAGTGTTTAACGTCCCGTCGACAACGAGGTCATTAGAGACGGAGCACAAGGTAGGATTATGGAAGGATGGGGAAGGAAACCGGCCGTGCCCTTTCAAAGGAACCATCGCGGCATTTGCCTGAAATGATTTAGGGAAATCACGGAAAACCTAAATTAGGATGGCCGGAGACGGGTTTGAACCGTCGTCCTCCCGAATGCGAGTCCAGTGTGCTAACCACTGCGCCACCTCGCTCGGTGAGCCAAGACATTTCGACGAAGAGGAACCGCATGTGATCCCGAACATCTCTGGGATGTTACCTCGCAATCTTTGGGATCTTAGCTCTCAATCGGAAGGAGCGAAGACTGTCTCTCAAAAAGGCTTTAAGATCATTTTATTAGATTTTTTAATAGATATACTTTGTTCTTCTTTTTTATGGTTGTAGGTGTTACGGTATTCAGCCTAGCAGCAACTGCCTTGTGGTCGCTAATACCTGTATTCGTCACGATATTCACTATTTGCCCAGGATTATTTCTTGCTAAGAGGTCAAGTATGCTTTCGCAACCGTTTACGCTTTAAAGTGGGCTCGTGAACTAATTGTTCAAAATAATTTTCTGAGAAAGCATTCAGTTCAATTTCGGATGACGTTTTATGCCTGCCGCCGGCTTTAAAACTATTAATTTTTCCAGCATATTGAGGGTAGACTGAAGTCACCACTGACTATAATAGTATGAGTGGGGTACCTATTTGAAATGAGACTCAAGTTTTCTTTGAACTGTTCAGCAACTACATCTGAGTGGGGGGTCGGTAAAATGATCCAATTAATAGTTTAGTCCGATTGTCAGGTATAACCTCTACCATACTATTTTGCAGGGACTATCTACTTCAATTTCACTTTAAGGCTAACTACTTCTGACAGCAATAAATACCACAAAATGTATTTAGTCTGTCCTTTCTAAACAGTGTTAGATCGTTTGAAAAACTTATTTCCAGCTTTAGCCAGGTTTCCGTACCTATAACTAATTGAGCTTCAGTGCTCTCTATAAGGGCTTGGAGCTATGGTTCTTTCCCAACGACAATTTACATCTAGAATACCGATCGTTTCTACAAATACCTTACTGTGTTTTACCTGCCCCTTTTTAGACGGACACCCTTTCAGTGGTTCCCTGAGACCCTAAAAACCCGCCCAGTCCCTTCCACACAGCCCCCACTAGCCGTGTAGCCGCCTCCTGTGTGTAGTTGACTCCTGACCTATTAAGCGGAACCTGGAAACCCACCAGCCAATGGCCCAAGTCAAGGAATCTGCAGGCTACACGATCACAGAACTGCATGAGCCTCTGATTCAGACCCTCCTCTCGGCTCTGCACCAAAGGACCACAGTCGGTTCTAGCGATGGTGCTGCAGATGGTGAACTCTGCCTTAATCTCGGAAGCAAGACTGGCAGTCTTTACCATTTCTGCTAGCCGCCCAAAACCAGAGAGAATCTCCTCCAATCCAAAGCGACACACGTCACTGGTACCGACATATCCCCCTGGTACGCACACGGAGCGCACACTGGCTTCCTTCCCTTCCTTGACAACTATGTTCCTAAGGGGCTCCATTACGTGCCTAACGTTGGAGCTCCCAGCTACCAGCGAGCCCACCGTCTGTGAATGCCCAGACCTTGTGGGCCAAGAAGCTTCCTCTGGAACAGGGTGGATGACTGCATCTGGGTTAGAGACATCGTCAGGCACAGATAAAGCCCGAAACCTGTTTGTCAAACGAACTGGGGAGGCACTAAGATCGGCCCCTCGGAAAGATTTTTGCTACCTGCCAGACTTTGGAATGATCTCCCACTCGACCACAGATGAGGCAGTACCTGGAGCGTCCACAGCAGTGGACCAATCGGGGGACACATGGGACGTCCTTGACGTCCCTCGCATCCCCGTGTCCGACCCCCCACAGTGATGCCCCTTGGCAGCAGCCTCAAGCTGTGTGACGGAAGCCAACACAGCCTAGAGCCATGAGCGAAGGGTCGCCAACTCAGATCGCATCTGTACATAGCAATCACAGTTCCTATCCACTACTGCAGTCGCTCCTGTTGGAAGCTCATAAAAATATGTAACAAACCAACGGTGTACTCGCCTTATTAGCAGCAGGAACATGAGGTGCTCTGTCTCTGACGGTCCATCCGACACCTGATATACTCTCACTTATCGAATCCACCAACCCTCTATCACAAACATGTTGAGGTGCAGACCATGCCTAGTGCTGCCCTACCGACATCAGTACAGTGTGCACCTCACCAGCAGTCATTGGCGCCATCTCCTGCTCAGCATTTCATCTATAGCTCTGCATTCATCTGCAGGTCAGCTCTGACATGCCTTACAACATTGACGGGATGAGGCCGACCATGCCACCAGAACAGCTCTACCGTGCTCACACTGGTGCCACCAGTTAGGGAAGCTATCTTACTCAGATCACCACCTATGCTGTATGCCCTCTCTCTCTTAAAGCTTTTCCCTGCTGCAACCACTATCACTGCCTGATCATCTGTTATGAAATCCTCGCACAAAGGCCTTCAACCCTCAGTCACTTGATCCAGCCCAGCATTCAGCTTGCAAATGCTGGTGACTTGATATTGCTCCCCTAACTTCTCCTGTAATCAAGGGCCTAAACCTCTGTTATGACTGCTAACTAGCAGCAGTACTCTCTCCTTCCTAACACATATAGAAATGATATATTATTGTAAACTGAGGGAACACTGTCAATTGAGCTTTCTTAGTACGGTTCCCCAAAAAATAGTTGTGAAATCCTTTACAGGCCTACGTTATAGCTGATGCCTTGACTTCGATTGCGAATAAAATAACTCGCAAATCGTTACCAAATGACATGTAAAATCTATTATTTATCTATTCCGTACCATGCTAAGGAAACTGAAACATACATGAACACATCTGAAACTTCCTGGCAGATTAAAACTGTGTGCCCGACCGAGACTCGAACTCGGGACCTTTGCCTTTTGCGGGCAAGTGCTCTACGAACTGAGCTACCGAAGCACGACTCACGCCCGGTACTCACAGCTTTACTTCTGCCAGTACCTCGTCTCCTACCTGCCAAACTTTACAGAAGCTCTCCAGGCTGTGGCTAAGCCATGTCTCCGCAATATCCTTTCTTTCAGGAGTGCTAGTTCTGCTAGGTTCGCAGGAGAGCTTCTGTAAAGTTTGGAAGGTAGGAGACGAGGTACTGGCAGAAGTAAAGCTGTGAGTACCGGGCGTGAGTCGTGCTTCGGTAGCTCAGTTCGTAGAGCACTTGCCCGCGAAAGGCAAAGGTCCCGAGTTCGAGTCTCGGTCGGGCACACAGATTTAATCTGCCAGGAAGTTTCATATCAGTGCACACTCCGCTGCAGAGTGAAAATCTCATTCTGGAAACATCCCCCAGGCTGTGGCTAAGCCATGTCTCCGCAATATCCTTTCTTTCAGGAGTGCTAGTTCTGCAAGGTTCGCAGGAGAGCTTCTGTAAAGTTTGGAAGGTAGGAGACGGGGTACTGGCAGAAGTAAAGCTGTGAGTACCGGGCGTGAGTCGTGCTTCGGTAGCTCAGTTCGTAGAGCACTTGCCCGCAAAAGGCAAAGGTCCCGAGTTCGAGTCTCTGTCGGGCACACAGTTTTGATCTGCCAGGAAGTTTCATATCAGCGCACACTCCGCTGCAGAGTGAAAATCTCATTCTATGAACACATCTGATGTTCAAAGCACCATTTATCAAGCAAAGATCTTTTGTAAAATCAGGATTGTAAAGTATCCTCCGCTTGATGGCACTGAATGTTCAGTGATGCCCTTTGCTTGCCAATATGATGTGTTCAAGTCTATTCTTGAAAGACATCATATACTATAGGATGTTTGCAAATGTTCTTCAAGAACGAATTTTCATTCTACAGTGACATGTGTGCCGTTCTGGAATTTCCTGGCACATAAAAACTGAGTACAGAAGCGGATCTCGAACCTGGGACCATTGCCTTTTGCAGGCAAGCGCACTACCAGCTGAGCCATAGAACTATGACACCCAACCCACCAAGACAACTTTACTTTTGCCAGTACATCATCTCATACTTTTCAAACTTTACAGTTCCCCTGTGTACTTTGAGACTTTGAGGGACTAGCACTCCTGGAAGAAAGGTGAATTCGAGTCTTGCTATGACACAGAGTTTTAATCTTTGAACAAGCCCAAATCACTGCACACTCCACTGCAGCCTGAAAATCCTTTCTAGAAATATCCCCCAGGCTGTGTCTAAGCCACATCTCCACAGTATCCTTTCTTCCAGGAGTGCTATTCGTGCAGTGTATGTAGATTTACTTTAGTGAAGACTGGAAGGTAAGTTATGAGGTACTGGAGAAAGTAAAGCCGTGAGGGCGAGTCATGAGTCACGCTTAGATAACTCATTTGATAGAATCCTTGCTGTGAAAGGCGAAGGTCGCAGGTTTGAATCCCAGTCCTGCACACAGTTTTAACCTGACAGGAAGTTTCAAATTTCTCATTTATTATTCTATAGCTTTATGCGGCACCCGATTTACTGATAAAGAATATAGGGCTGTTATATGGATTCTCAGACAGCTCAGTCATGCTCCAGTCACGCACAATTTAATGTATTTATAGTTTGCTCGTCTTCTGTACACTGGTATGGCATACAGGCGCAAACAAAATGGTTCCTAAAGCTTTACATGCGATTTGCAGATAAAATGTTTTATGATCTTGGTTTTCATCCACACAATGGTATAGTGCAGCAACAGCGATCTTAACTATGTTCAATTTTGAGGTTTAAGCTGCTCTCTTCCTCTGTTATGTTGTTAACTGTCTGCATTAAATTCACGAAACTTTTGCCATCGATCTTTTGTGGTGGCCCATACTCAGTATTTATCATGCGTGCTTATAATAGTTGACAAAATTTATCATGTCTGGTAGTGATTTAAATAAGTTTGCCTCAACCTAACAGTCTCTATTTGCATCACAAATCTGGCTCTGAGGAAGTCCATTATTATCTCCATCTCTCACAAAAATAACAATCCCTGAGATACAGTCTGCCATCAGTCCCAGCACCCCAATAAAGGAACACTCCAGTACAGGATAATCCATCTCCATTTACAGATGGTGTCACCCCTTCAGAAGCTTGCTAAATATTTCATCTGTCCCTAATACCTTCATACTGCTCACTGGAAGCCTCAAAATCTCTGGGCGCTGCTTTACGTTCACACGTTGAGGGTCACAAAGCCACGGTAGTAGGGCCTCATGCCTAACGCAGTGGCCTGGCATGGTATGGGGTTGGAACATCCTTCACTAGGCGAGTAGCAGTCAACATCTTGAAGCACAGGTCCAGCATCACAACGGCAAGGTCCACGACTGTGTGAATTACTGCTTCTGCTGGAATAACTCCGAAAGTATGATAGTAGCTAGAAAGTTTGTGGGACAAATGTTGCATGGGAAAATGGGGATCATAATATGACGTTGGTTTTTTTGTTGCTAGGTGGGGTCGCGTCAGAGATAAGGTGGTCAACTTTTTTTTTTTAATGGGATGCTATAGTTTGGTACTTATTTTCTGATAGCGGCTATCGAGACGAATCCAATGGTGTGTAACAGTAATGTCTTTCAAGGTCAACGAAGGTCACAAGGTGGCATGAACGTCCATTTACAGAAGTTGTTCGAAGTGATGACCATTGGTATCAATGCAGTGCTGCAATCTTCTTATCATGGATTGAGTGGTGTTACTTATCACTTCGGCACTTATCGAAGCACATGCTCTGACAATTCTCTCTCGTATATCGTGAAAATAGTAAATATTCGCCGAATACGGCGTATCCATCTAACGTGCCGTTGACATATAAACACCATTCGACGGGTGAGCTATACATCACTAATAGGAACGGTAAGACTAGTGCCGTCGAATCAAGCGAATTTGAATGATGTATTCCATCGAAGAAAAAGTCGATATGCTTCTCATTTATGGAGAATGCCAACGAAATTCAGTGAGGGCTACAGACTTATACACTGAAAGATATCCTCAACATACTCACCCTACAAGTCGTACATTTAAATATGTGTGTGATAAAATTGAGAACAATTGGATCTTTAACGAATCGGAAACATATCCGGCAAAGGAAAGTTACTAACGAGGAAACGGAAAGTGGTACTCTTGCCACTGTGGTTAGAGATCCTTGTTTTAGTTCGCGTCAAATCACAAGGGAATCTGGCATGAGCCAGAATAGTGTTGTTCGTGTTCTGCATCACCGTAAATATCATCCTTATCATATCAATCTCCACCAAGAATTAACTGGTATGGATTGTATGTGTCGGAATGAATTCTGCCGATGGGCTCAACTTCAGATTCAGAGGAATGATACATTTATTAATTTTATTTTATTTAGTGACGAGGCTACAGTCACGAACCATGGAAATGTTAATGAAAATCCATGGTGGCTGCGGCAAGTTGCATACCAAAAACTGTGGTCGGTGAATGTATGGTGTGGGATTCTAGAGGACAGAATTGTAGGTCCCTATTTCATCGACGGAAATCTTAGAGGTAGGAAGTACACCACATTCCTGCAGAAACATTAGGTCTGTTATAGGAAGAAATACCTGTAGGAACAAGGAACAGAATGAGGTATCAACACGATGGGTGTCCCGCACATTTTTCGCTGATGGCTAGAAATGAGTTGCGGAGACAGTTCCCAAATCATTGGATTGGACGTGGAGGAGATGTGTCGTGGCCGGCTTGTTCGCCAGTCTTGACGCCTCTGGATTTTTTTCTTTTGGGGATTCGTAAAAGACATTGTTTATAAAGACGTTCCAACTACACCTGAAGTTATGAGGGACAGAATTGTCAGAGCATGTGCTTCGATAAGTGCTGATGTAATAAAGAATACCACTCAATCCATGATAAGAAGATTGCAGCACTGTATTGGTACCAATGGTCATCATTTCGAACACCTTCTGTAAATGGACGTTCATGCCACCTTGTGACCTTCGTTGACCTTCAAAGACCTTACTGTTACACATCACTGGATTCGTCTCGATAGCCGTTATCAGAAAATAAGTACCAAACTACAGCATCCCATTAAAAAAAGAAGTTGACCTTCATATCTCTCAAGCGACCCCACCTAGCAACAAAAATCCAGCGTCATGTTATGCCCCCCGTTGTCCCATGCAACTTTTGTCCCACAAAATTTTTAGCTCCTACCATACTTTCGGAGTTATTCTTGGTGGAAATAGTTAGTGACTCACCCTGTATATGGATATGGCTGATTAATTCATCATTATTTTTGTATATCCCCAGACATGCTGACTAGCTGTTCGTCTGACTCATCCACATCGTGGTATCACAAGAAACAGCAACCATTTGTAAGGGTCTCCACTGATTGCATTCATTGTAACGGGATCACAATTCTTTGATCGAATGGCGCTCTGTCCACGTCAGCAGCATTTTAATTTCTTGCACTAGCCCAATCAGAGTTGTTATTGTGTCTTTTGCGCCTATCGGCTCGATCGCCCGGATTGAACTGGTTAATACGTTGCTGCTCCCTCGTCTTTTATTGTGCCTAAAGCTTCATTTGGGTCTCTAGTATTGCTGTTGCATTCCCGATCCGTTGTCCCATATCATGGGCTACATCGCGTGTCAAATCTTCTATCTGCCGCGCGTATTTAACGCAGAACGTCTATCCTCCATCTATCAAGGTTGTCTACTACACCCAAAAATTTCTCAACGTCATTATCGTGTATCGTGAGCAGCTTCTCACAGCATTCGATGGGAAGTTTGTTTCGTATCATCCATAATAAGTCTGCCGGCCACGGTGGTCTCGCGGTTCTAGGCGCGCAGTCCGGAACCGTGCGACTGCTACGGTCGCAGGTTCGAATCCTGCCTCGGGCATGGATGTGTGTGATGTCCTTAGGTTAGTTAGGTTTAAGTAGTTATAAGTTCTAGGGGACTGATAACCACAGCAGTTGAGTCCCATAGTGCTCAGAGCCATTTGAACCATTTGCCATAATAAGTCTGTTTGTTCCACCTCGCGGTTTTAGTACTTCGCTTTATTCAGATATTACACAAAGTACCGTTGCAAAGTTCCATTTAGACTAGTGTACATTTATGGATTTGTTACTTCATTACAAAGCCGTATTTGCATTCCAGCCTGTCAATCTTTTATGAAGAACCCTTCTTTAAAATTTACGAAATATTGGTATGTTTCCACAGAATATTAGCAGATACGGTATCTGATCAGAAGTATCCGGACACCAACACTTCATGTGGAATTGACTATTAGATGTTACAAGAGGCGGGCACACCAACGTAAAATGAGGTGGGAAGTATTGTGTTGCCAGCAGAGAAGTAGTAACAGCAGAACAGGTCGTTTGGGAAAGCTCGGTAACTTCGAACGTGGACTGGTCTTTGGATGTTGGTAATATGATCGTGAAGTGGAAAGGTGAAGGCACTATCATAGCTAACCCAAAATCAGATCTCATGTACTGATGGACATGGACCATCGAACATTGCGGATAGCAGCTGTAAAAAAAATCACATTTAATCAGCAGAAGGAATCACCTGTGAGTCCCAAAGGTCTATCAGCCCAGTGACTGTGGAGATGAACGGTCGAGCAGCTCTTCATATGCCATACATTTCAGTAATCATTTCTAAGCGACTCTTCAGATGGTGTAAAGAGCGAAGCCACTAGACAGTGCACGACTGAAAACGAGTGATTTGGAGTAATGAATCACTCTACGCCTTGTGGCAGTCCGATGGAACAGATTAGGTTTGGCGAATGCCTGGAGAACGTTACCTGCCATCATATACAGTCGAACAGTGAACTAAGGAGGAGATGGTGCTACGGTATGGAGAAGCTTTTCGTTGTTAGGGCATCATCCCCTTATTGCGCATAAGCAAGAGCATAGTGCGGAAGGATATGAACAGATTTTGCAACATAGTGTACTGTTTACAGTGCAGGGACAGTCCGGAGACGATAAATGACAATGCACCCTGTCATAAAGCAGCATCTGTTGGACAACAGTTTGCGGATAAAAACGCTCCTGCAATAGAGTGACCCGACCTGATCCCAATGGAACCCCTTTGGGATGAGTCAGAACTTAGCTCCAGATCCCAGCGTCCAACATCACTACCCTCGCAGGTTTCGTATCTTGAAGAAGAATGGACCTCCGGTCCTTCATAAACATTCAGAAACGTCACTGAAATTGTCCCCAGCAGAATTAAAGGCGTCATAAGCGCGAATTGTCTTCACACCTCGTATCAGTGTTCAGTAACAGCTGTCCGGATACTTTTGATCAGACACCCTACGTTGCGCATATCAGAAAATAGTGTGGAGATCATTGAAACTAAACGTTCTTCTTGATAAATACAAGTTAATATAGTACGGCTCTAGAAAGAGTACAAAAAACGGAGTGACTATATACAAAATAAAATATGAATATTGTATCATTGAATCATAAACAATGGCTCGGTCACGGTGTTTACATCGAAAACTGGCAATAAATTGCTAGGAAAGGGAGGGCGTAAATGAAAAATATAACAATAGCAGATTTCTTGTCCAGGGTATGGAGCATACTGATGCAGGTTCTGCAACTGTGGGTTTTTTATTTTAAAAACTGTGTCAAGTTTCTGCCTCCACTGCCATTACCCAATACTGTGCGTGAGACGCATATCACTGAATAATGGTACATTTCAGGCACATACCACTGAATAATGGTATTAGGGGCCCGAAACAGCCATGGTTTAAAAAATAAAAAGTGCAACTGGTTCTGACGTACATTCAAAATACCGTATTTGTGGATATGCCTTTGTTTTTCCCAAAAATAAGAACTAAGTGTATAATGATAGGAAAATTTAAATCTCAGCTCGTTTGAATATATCCGTACAGCACTTTGAGTGTTTATTGCTCCAAAAATTAAAAAAAAAACATAAAACTGAACAGAAATATCGAGAAGGCAAGGATAACTTTTGAGATTATAGTTTCTTGTATTAGAAGGCGATAGCTCTCTTTATTTCATAGTCGAGAGTTAAAACTTCATTACGACCAGCATTATGAAGTCCTTTAATCCGTTATTAAAAAAGCGAAACACGTGTACTATGCTAAAAAACAGCTCCAAGAAAAAAAAGCAAAAAGAATCTGGAACATTATTAAGTAAAAAACATACATAAACAGGTATCCATATGAAACTGAATCCACAAAAAATAGCTCTAGCTACAGGGCAATACATTCAAATCATTGTCCACTATATTCAATGATTACTTTCTAAAAGTGGAACCAAACACTGCACTCACTAATATACTACCAACTACAGACGCATTAGCAGGCCGGAGTGGCCGAGCGGTTCTAGGCGCTACAGTCTGGAACCGCGCGACTGCTGCGGTCGCAGGTTCGAATCCTGCCTCGGGCATGGACGTGTGTGATGTCCTTAGGTTAGTAAGGTTTAAGTAGTTCTAAGTTCTAGGGGACTGATGACCTCAGAAGGATCTCAGAAGTTAAGTCCCATAGTGCTCAGAGCCATTTGAACTATTTACAGACGCATTAGGTTTACTTGCCCAGGTATTGCTTTTGCCACCAACAGACATTGGGCTCGTTTTAATCAATTCAGGATGTATTTCGTGACAGAATCCTCCCAGCCTTCTTAAAAGTGTTTGCATAAATGATCTGTGATGGAGTACCGACTGATTAAACAAAGCTGAACTTGTTAACTGTCTCTCCGTTTGGCTTTCGTAAAGCAATCTCCACAGAGAAAATAATACAAGACTTCAGAGATGAAGTGCTAGCGGAGGTAAACAAGAAAAATTGTCCTCTTGACATATTTGTGACTTTGCCAAAGCCTTTGACTGAGTCTTATCACAAAATTCTACATAGCGAACTAAAGTGTTAGGGAGTAACAGCATTTGTCACGAAATATTGGATATCAGGGAGCATAGAGGTCTCATTGACAGACCTTGTCACAGGCATTGTGGGGCGGCAGGTGTAAATTATTTCTTTCTATTGTATTGTTGCCGTTCTCAACACAGGTTCTCTAACTACAATGTTGGCAACCAGAAAGTGATTACAAAAATGTGATGCCTGTAATTAAAGTTCATTGTGCCCACTCTGATGGAGAAATAAAGTTATTGATCACTGAAGTTCATTACGCTGAGGATTTAGGATGATGTCTGGAAATCATAGAAAATGCAGTTTACTATAACAATTTTCACTATATTCTGAAAACGATAAAGCATAAAGTTTCAAATAAATATTTGTTTAACCCAGCAATGCTACTATCAGCTATTGTACTATCAGAGCTGTTCAGAGTCTATTGCACAGATCCTATTATCCCTAGATAACGAAACTATTCAATAACCATTATCGATGTAAATGTTCAAAGTGAATGCTCGGTAAAATGTGATGTTAATTCTAATCAAACACCACGCTAGTAATGATAGAAGGTCTGTCCTGCGGCGACACGTGAAAATACGACATACGCAAACTGAGAATAAATCACTGGAGTCATTCCGCAATTAACACTTTACCCCAATGCGAACTCATTGTTACGTGCATACCGAGTTACATAATATGGCATCCAAGGCTGTTCCTTGCAACTGCACAAATGCGACGCGGCTTCCGACTCGGAGTGCGCGCTGATACGAATCTAGACGAGAACTGGGGCCTGACTCTAGATCACAGCGCTCTTATTTATATAGCCGCGGTGCGGACCGCCAAAGGCGCAGCCGACAAAATTAGCCTTCCTAACCAGCCGCTCAGACTAGTAAAGTTACTAAATAATTAATTGCTTCATTTGCTTTTGGCGAGAGAATTATTTTAGTTGCGCTTCATGCAATAGATGAGCTCTGAACTTGCCCTCTGGAGAGATGCTACAGCTATAGTTTTATAGCTACCTTTTGGAAACTTCTCACATCTTTGTTATTATAGCGTATCTCCATTCTACTTAAATCTAAACATCCTAGCTTTGTCTAATCACTTACTTAATCTATCTTGCTTCCTTACTCTTAGGACACAAAAACAGAAAATCATTAATTTCAACCAAAATATTACTTTGTCAAATCCAGCATGCTGTTTCCATTAAATTACAACGAAAAAGGAATGCGAATATAAATTTTGAAGTTTCCAGCTCCTTCCTGTTGCGCCGATAATTTTTATGTGAAACGCCCAAATTTCGAAAACTGTTAAAGTTATTAAACTGAAACTTAACTCATTATCATTTTAACATCACTCCTGACATGCTGCTAACTTTTCAGATTATTTACTTTACTTTCTAGGTATTGTGCTACATTCATGACGTCATAGCTAGTTACAGCGGCTGGCACAGAATGGAAAGCATATGAATTCTATATGGCGTGAGTAGGATGCTTCCCTACAGCATGAAACTAGTCTCAGAATGGAGTGCCATACGGATCGGTGCTGGCCTGATAGATACTTCACTCAACCTTGTTCTGAATCTGCTGTGTTGTTCGCTGCTTATGGAATCAAAATAATCAACTAAAACCAGCTCAGATGACAGCCGAACAGGCCTACAACTGTACCATAGCAAACTGTTTAATTCTTAATCTGGCAAAGACTAATATTATGCCTTTCTAGAAAAGCAGGACAGGCATGCTAACACAAGCTGCCTAGTTAGAATATGGACTTGACAGCGGAATGCAGAATGAGTGAGGAGTAAGATTAACGAGTTCTGCAAATAAATAATAGTTAGTAATGACGAAAACTCTGTTCAAGGATCATAAGAGGAGGAGGTATACTTCGAAAAGGCCAGGATATACAGGAAGATTCCATTTAAATTACATCATGGCAGACAGAGTTTGAAATCAGATATTGAATTGCATGGTTGTACCCAGGCGCAAATACAGACTCAGATCACAATTTAGCAACGATGAAGAGTACGCTGAAGTCTAAGAGATTTGTCAGGAAGAATCAATGCGCAGAGAAGTGGGATACGGAAGTACTACAGAATGAAGAGAAACGCTTCAAGTTATCTGAGGCTATAGATACTACGGTGAATAGTTCAGTAGGCGGTTCAGCTGAAGGGGAATGGACATCTCTAAAAAGGAGAGTCACGGTAAGTTGGAAAGAAAAACGTAGGTACAAGGAAGGTAACTGCGGAGAAACCATAGATAACAGAAGAAATACTCCAGTTGATCGACGAAAGAAAGAAGTAGAAAAATGTTCTGGGAAACTCAGGAATACAGAAATACAATAAACAGAAAGTGCTTGGAAGCTAAGGCGCAATTAATGCATGAAATTGAAAAAGAAATTATTGTTGCAAAGACTGATTCAGCATACAGAAAAGTTAAAACAACTTTCGATGAAATTAAAAGCCAGGGCTGTAACATTAAAAGTGCAATGGGAATTCCACTGTTAAGAGAGCGGATTGGCGAACAGAGTACATTCAAAGCCTCTTGGCGGGGGGGGGGGGGGGGGGGGGGGGGGGAGGTCATGCATGATGATTTGATGATTTGACAGAAAAAGAAATAGGAGTCGATAGGGGAGAGATAGCGGATCCAGTACTAGAATCAGAATTCGAAAGAGCTTTGGCAGAAGGAACAGATAACATTCCATCGAAATTTCTAAAATCACTGGGGAAGCAACAACAAAACGACTATTCACGTTGGTGTGCAAAATGTATGGGACTGGTGATATACCATGAGACTTTCGGAAAAAGATCATCCACAAAATTCTGGAAATAGCAAGACCTGAGAAGTGAAAGAATTATCGCACGGTCAGCTTAACAGCTCATGCATTTAAGCCGCTGACAAGAATGATATACAGAAGATTGGAAAAGAAAATTGAGTATGAATGAGATGACGATCAGTTTGGCTATAGGAAAGGCCCCATAGAGCCAATTCTGACGGTGTCATTGATAATGGAACCAAGACTGAAGAAAAAACAAGACACGTTTACAGGATCTGTCGACCTGGAAAAAGCGTTCGACCAAGTCAAATGGTGCAAGATGTTTGAAATTCTGAGAAAAATAGGGTGAGCTATAGGGAAAGATGGATATAAATAAGTACCAAGAGGGAACAATAACACTGGAAGACCAAGAACGAATTGGTCGCATTGAGAAGGGTGTAAGACAGGGATGTAGTCTTTTGGCGCTACTGTTCAATCTATATATTGATGAAGCAATGAAGGGAATGAAAGAAGGGTGCCACTGTGGGACTAAAATTCAAGGTGAAAAGATATCTATGAAAGATTCGTTGATGACATTGCTATCATCAGAGAAAATGAAGAAGAATTACAGGATCTCTTGAATGGAATGAGCAGTCTAATGAGTACAGAACATGATTTGAGGGTAAATCGAAGAAAAACGAAATAAGAACAGCAAGAAACTTAACATCAGAACTGGGGATCATGAAGTTGAGGAAGTTAACGAATTCTGCTACCTAGGCAGCAAAATAACACATAATGGATGGAGCAATGTGGACATAAAAAGAAGACTAGCACTGGAAGAAAGGGCATTTCTGACCAAGAGAAGTCTACTATTACGAAACATACCCCTTAATTTGAGGAAGAAATTTCTGATAATGTCCTCTTGGAGCATAGCATTGTATGGTAGTGAATCATAGGCTGTGAGAAAACCGGAGATGTGGTGTTACAGACGAATGTTGAAAATTAGGTGGAGTGATAAGGTAAGGAAACAAATGAGGAAGTTCTCTGCAGAGACAGCGAGAAAAGGAATATATGAAAAGCACTGACAAGAAGAAGGGACTGGAGGATAGAACATCTGCTAGGACATCAGGGAAAACTTCCATGGTACTGGAGGGAGCCGTAGACGCCAAAAACTATAAAGGAAGACAGAGACTGGAATACACCCAGCAAATAATTGAGTAAGTAGGCTACAATTGCGGCTCTGAGATGAAAAGTTAGGCGCAGGAGAGCAATTCAGTCAAACCACATCAAACCAGTCAAAAGACTGATGATACAAAAAAAAAAGAAAGAAACAAGCACGAGAAGGAGAGATTGTCATACACTCTGCGTAAAATTCCTTGGGGTCTAGCTGAATAACAAGATAAAATGAAGTCAATACATAGACAAACCAATCAAGACGCTCAGTCAGCATGTTTTGATTCTAGAGGTGTCTCTCATTGTGTTGATCTAAAGACAAGAGTGTTGGATCATTTTACATGTCTCTGTGTTAGTTATGGCCGTCTCATACAACTTTCTGCAATTTTTAGGTTGGTAACATGTCAGTCATACTGACTCATGTGATCTGTTAGCAAGAGCGAATTGAATTTGTTAATAAAGTGGACAAGCATATTCTGAAGGAACGAGATGCTACGCTTCAAATTGACTTCTGTGGTAGGGAAGCTGGAGAGCTACAGACACGTACTACGCTAACGAGCACTAAGATGAATGTTCACAGCTATTCTGCAATCGGAATTTTTGTACTTATGACGATCACCAGATTTACGGCCGATAGGAGAATTTCTCAAGAATCTCACCTGAGATGATGTAAAACCTAGCACTGAGGACTTAATTTCGACATACGAGGTAATACAGTTAATGAGGTAAGTACTCGAATATCGACACATAAGCTAGAGCACGGGAAAGTTAACTGCAATAATTTTAGCCGTAACATCTGCGGAACCACAGCGATGCTATATCTTGATAGTAAGGGAAGACTTTTGCTCAGCATGTTAGTGATACCGCTAGGTATTAAACCGAAACCCACGTCGCCGCTGCCTTCAATGTTCTCTGATGGCCTGCTGATCGAAAACTCCAACAATATTAACCCTGAATAAACACGACTGAGACAGCTTTTCACAAAGTTAACTGCATGAAAGAGAAAACTTCAGTTTTACAGTTGCGGACGAAGTGACTCCATTTGTTGCAGATACTTACTTAAAATGTGAGCTATGTCCTACATTGTTAGAGCGCTAGCAGTCGTTATTAACTACTAGTACGCTTTTTACGTTATGAATCTGAACTGCTGTTCAGCGGAGTGTGTCGAATGAGGTGAGGCGGGAAAGTTCTCTTTGGCCTTGCTGCTTGATCTACTTTCACTTAAGTGTTCCGTTCACTCTTGAAATTAACATATATCATACGTGCTTTTTTGTGGGCAAGAGCTTCGTATCCCACATTAAAAGAAAAATCGTCAAACTTTTGAGAAGACTGAGCATTCTAATATTTATTAATTTTTACCACTCGGATGTTGACAAACATTCAGTATAAGGGCTTAAGCAGTCATTGAAATGCGCTCATATGCGCCCATTCTACTTCGAACACCAACGGTTGCGCACTGCCAGCTAAACTGGTGTCGTTGTGGTTGTGGTTGTTGTTGCGCTCTTGAGACTGAAGACGAGTTTGATGTAGCTCTCCATGCCAGGCTATCCTGTGCAAGACTCTTCACACCTGCATAACTGCTGCAACCTACGTCCCCCTGAATTGCTTACCGTACCCAAGTCTTAGTCTTCCTCTCCTGTAACCCGATCGCCGCCCCCTCCCCCCTATCCACCCTCCCGCCCTGATCCGTTCGTAACCAAACCGACTACTCCTCGTTGCCTCCGTATGCGTCCTGTCAACCGATCCCTTCTTTTAGTCAAGTTGTGCCTTTTTAATGATTTTTACTACTTCCGAATGCTGTTCTTAACTGTGGAACTGTTAGCTAGAGGAGGGTCAGTATCCGATTACGTGTACTTACAAATCAGCATTGTCTGATATCGACAGACCTCCATTGAAGCAGAGCAACACGTTACTGTATTTGTTCGGTTCAGTAACTTGTCGTTTTGTCGGGAGCGCGGCTTCAGAGACAGAAGGTTAGCTCAGCTCCAACAAGAAGGACATAGGAGTCTGCTGTCGTTTTGTTGAGAGAATTCCAGGTACTCACACCGATAGTCCTTTAAAAGCAGTATAAAATCAAAGTTACACTTTATAGGTGCCACATTGGTGTGTTGAGAGTGATGGACGAAAGATGTACCAAATTTTATTTATTTAGTTTCTTTTGCAGTTCATTATTTAGAACAAATTGAAATTTCACTTATAGTGAACTGTTACCTTTGTATTCAGGAAATAGACTGAATTTTTACGTCTTAATTATTTTTCATGTCACAACAATTTTAAATTTCGAAAATTTGAAGTATTGAATACGAATCTGTTATCCCGTGCACAAGAGCAATGTGCCATCAGCACGGCATATTGGAGCACGTCAGTTATTCTCCACCGGTGGTGTTCCATTTTAGAGCTATTATTTTATATTTTTAAGGATAGGGCTTGACCATGGCTGATAGTCACTTTGTATGTTTTATCACACCTCATTATGACGTAATTTTAATGCATTCTGATCTTCAACAGTTCCAACTAGCACATTAACTGTTTCGTAGATTGCTTTAGATGCCGCGAAATCAGTATTTGGACTAGTACTATTTGATTCAGCGGATGATTACCAGTATAGAAGGACGAAACATGTAAGGCTTCGCAGCGCATAAGAATATCATATGTTGCCGCTAGCGACCTCTATCGAATTCACTTCGACACGATCACAACATGGACCTTCAGTATACACTGAGCCGACAATGGTTTTGGAATACTTCCCAGTATGGTGCTGCAACTCATTTTGCTCAGTGTAGAGCAACAACTCGACGTGGCATGGGCTCAGCAAGTCGTTAGAAGTCCCCTGCGGAGATATAAAGCCACGCGGCCTCTATAGCCGTCAACAACTGCGGAAGTGTTGAAGGTGCAGGATGTTGTGCACGAACTGATTTCTCGGTTATGCTCCATAAACGATCGATGGGATTCACGTCTGGCGATCTGGAGGGTCAAATCACTCGCTCGAACTGTTCAGAATGTTCTTCAAACCAATTGCGAACAATTGTGGCCTAGTGACATAGCGCATTCTATCGTTGTTTGGGAACGTAAAGTCGATGAGCGGCTAAAAATGGTCTCCAAGAAACTGAACATAATCATTTCCAGTCAATGATTGGTTCAGTTGGACCAAAGGATCCAGTCCATTCCATGTAAACACAGTCCACACCATTATGGAGCCACCACCATCTTGCACAGTGGCTTGACAGCTTCGATCCTTGCCTTCGTGGGGTCAGCGCTACACTCAAACCCTACTATCAGTTCTTACCAACAGAAATCGCGAATTATCTGACCAGGTCACGGTTTTCCAGTCGGGTAGTCTCCAGCCGATATGGTCACGGGCTCAGGAGAGGCGCTGCAGGCGATGTTGCGTTGTTAGCAAAGGCACTCGCGTCGGTCGTCTTCTGCCACAGCCTATCAACGCCACATTTCGCGGCACTATCCTAACAGGTACGTTCGCAGTCCATCCCACATTGATTTCTGTGGTTGTCAGGCAGTGTTACTTGTCTATTAGCACTGACATTTGTATGCAAACGTGGCTGCTGTAGGTCGTTAACTGAAGGTCGTCGGCCACTGCGTTGTCCACGGTGACAGATAGTGCCTGAAATTTGTTTTCCTCCCCATTCTCATGACGCTGTTGATCACGGAATACTGAATTCACTATCGATTTCCGAAACAGAATATCCCATGCTTCTAGCTCCAACTGCGATTCCACATTCAAAGTCTGTTACTTGCCGTCGTGCGGCCATAATCAGATTGGAAACCTTTTCACATGAATCGCCTGAGTACAAATGACAGAGCCTCCAATGCACTGCCTTTTTATACCTTGTGTACGCGATACTGCCGCCATCGGTTTATGTGCATGTCGCTGTTCAATCACTTTCATCACCTCAGTGGACATTCCGTACAGGATACGGTGGCCGCTGCGCAATGGCTTATTTTCATCCAAAGTGCTCAGCGAATTCATTCGTTTGTTCGTGGAAGGTGAGGCTGACGTTGTTTGCCCGCTTTTGGTTAGTCAGCGACACACTGCGTTGGCAGAATAGTGGTACACACCTTGCAATCTTCCTCAAACGATTGTACAGAAACGATTAGGTAAAAAAATCATTTTTGCGTTACTTACAGCTTTATACACTGAAGCGGCAAAGAAACTGATATACGAGGTGTGGCTAGAAAAAACCCGGACTAGTACTGGTGAAACAATAAAACGGATGCAATAAGGCTGAAAGTCGCGTGGCCTGTCACGTGACTCTCGCTCCGCCTACTGCTCGAGTTTCATCTGCCTCCTGCACTCAGTCTGCCCGTGGCGTCTGTTTTAAGTAGTTGACGTTTTGTCTGTGCGTCGGAAAATGTTGAGTGTACAGAAAGAACAGCGTGTTAACATCAAATTTTGTTTCAAACTAGGAAAATCTGCAAGTGAAACGTTTGTAATGTTACAAGTGCACGGCGATGATTGTTTATCGCGAACACAAGTGTTTGAGTGGTTTAAACGATTTAAAGATGGCCGCGAAGACGCCAGTGATGACACTCGCACTGGCAGACCATTGTCAGCAAAAACTGATGCAAACATTGAAAAAATCGGTAAACTTGTTCGACAAGATCGCCGTTTAACAATCAGAGCAGTGTCTGAGTTAACAGGAGTTGACAAGGAAAGTGTCGAACAAGTTTACCGATTTTTTCAATGTTTGCATCAGTTTTTGCTGACAATGGTCTGCCAGTGCGAGTGTCATCACTAGTGTCTTCGCGGCCATCTTTAAATCGTTTAAACCACTCAAACACTTGTGTTCGTGATAAACAATCATCGCCGTACACTTGTTGTAACATTACAAACGTTTCACTTGCAGATTTTCCTAGTTTGAAACAAAATTTGATGTTAACACGCTGTTCTTTCTGTACACTCAACATTTTCCGACGCACAGACAAAACGTCAACTACTTAAAACAGACGCCACGGGCAGACTGAGTGCAGGAGGCAGATGAAACTCGAGCAGTAGGCGGAGCGAGAGTCGCGTGACAGGCCACGCGACTTTCAGCCTTATTGCATTCGTTTTATTGTTTCACCAGTACTAGTCCGGTTTTTTTCTAGCCACACCTCGTATGCATGCGTATTCAAATACAGAGATATGTAAACAGGCTGAATACGGCGCTGCGGTCGGTAAGGCCTATAAATACAAGTGTCTGGCGCAGTTGTTAGATCGGTTATTGCTCTTACAATGGAAGGTCATCAAGACACGTGAGTTTGAACGTGGTATTATTGTTGGCGCACGAGCAATCGGACACAGCACCTCCGATGTAGCTATCAACTGGGGTTTACCCCGTATGACCATTTCAGGAGCGTATCGTGAATATCAGCAGTCCGGCAAAACATCAAATTTCCGACATCGCTGCGGCCGGGAAAAGATCTTGCAAGAACGGGACCAACGACGACTGAAGAGAATCGTTCATCGTGACAGAAGTGCAGCGCTTCCGCAAGTTGCTGCAGATTTCAGTGCTGGGCCATTAACAAGTGTCAGCGAGCGAATCATTCAACGAGACATCATCGATATGGGCTTTCGGAGCGGAAGCCCACTCGTGTACCCTTGATGACTGCACGACACAAAGCTTTACACTTCGCCTGGGACCGTCATCACCGACACTGGACTGTTGATGACGAAACATGTTGTCTGGCCGGATGAGTCTCGTTTCAAATTGTATCGATCGGATGGACGTGTACGAATGCGGAGACAACCTCATGAATCCATGGACCCTGCATGTTAAAAAGGGGCTGTTCAAGCTGGTGGAGGCTCTGTAACGGTGTGGGCCGTGTGCAGTTGGAGTGATATGGGACACCTGGTATGTCTAGATACGACTCTGACAGGTGGCACGTACGTAAGCATCCTGTCTGATCACCTGCATCCATTCATGTTTATTGAGCAGTCTGACGAAATGGGGCAATTCCAGCAGGACAATACGATACCCCACATGTCCAGAATTGCTACATTGTGAGTCCAGGAACACTCTTCTGAGTTTAAACACTTCCTCTGGCCACCAAAGTCCCCAGACATGAACATTATTGAGCATATCTGAGATGCCTATCAACGTGCTATTCAGAACAGATCTCCACTCCTCGTACTCTCACGGATTTATGGACAACTCTGCAGGATTCATGGTGTTAGTTCCCTCCAGCACTACTTCAGACACTAGTCGAGTCCATGTCCCGCCGTTTTGCGTGCTCGCGGGCCCCTAACCGATATTAGTAGGCAGGTGTACCAGTTTCTTTGGCTCTTTAGTGTATGTCAGCTTCACGATGACATGCCCATCACTTCTTTAATGGTCATAGTTACTGTGATATTTACATTTAAGTAAGACACTGCCAGAAATTCGATGAGGTTTGCAATGAAAAAAAAAATAGTGGTCGCTATGAGTTTTCGTTTGTGCAGATTAAGTAATATGTTGCTGCATATGAAATTGAGCTAGGATACTGAATTTTCCATTAGACTTGAGTGGAAGTCTCTGTCTGTTACGAATGTAGAGAAAATGGATGTGATGTAGCATACTCATTTACGATCACAAGCTCCAGCGATAAGGCCAGAATGAAATATCCACAACATTGCTCATATTTCATAAATGCTTTGAGATACCGTAATGAGATTTTGGCAAATGATAGCACACAAAGAGGACAGTATTTTCCATATGGTTTTTATGCAAAACTTCATTATCTACCATGTTATTCCACTAATTACAGACTTTTTTGATGAAAGAATGTAATTTTTAAGGGCCATCGATGGCCGGGAAACGAGAAATGTCGTGGATTTTGGAACAGCGTAAGTGAAGAGATTACAGTTTTGTTTTTGTACTGAGAATATGCTTTTTCATAAGCTATTGACCTTACTTTAACTCAGTTCCTCACTTAGCAAACTTAATAAGCCACGTTTTCAAAATATTTACAAAAAAAGTGTGGGTAGGCTTCAGTTTGGATCGGAGCTTCCCCTCCAGTGCTTGACATATCCCTTACACCACATGCCTTCAACCCTTATCACTTCCGCTCTCCCCACGCATGCCGTGCCGATTGCACATGTACTGGCCACGCATGCCCTGCCGATTGCACATGTACTGGCCACGTTATTCTACACACAGTTGGAGGGAGCTGTAATTTCTGGTCTTCGTGAAGCTTTCGTATCTTATACAAGCATTACTCTTATATACATAAACAGGGTGAAAACAATTTAAATCAAAAAAATGTGGGAGGTTGCTTGGAACACCAGAAAAAATAGTTTTCCCTGTTGTCATATTTTTCTGTAAACAGTTTTTAGACGAGAAGAGGGAATTTTCTATGGATGAAAATTAACTAAACCAACAAATTCTGGAAGATTGCATGAGACGCTGAAATGAGATTTTTTAATTTGTTTGCCTGTGAGCCACAATTTTATGAAGATATCAGATCTTACTTACAGCAGGCAAAATGTAAGACAAACAATTTTTATGTCTTTATTACCAAGAGACATCAACATTAATACAACACAATTACTTCAGTTACAGTAGATGTTCAAAACGCCTCCATTGCCTTGTGAACAGAGGTTATACAGGCGGTTCATGTTCCATCTAACACAGTCAAAGGCTGCAGAATTGTCCTTTATTTCTCCTGCTGCAGCTATATCCAGGTAAGCAGATCCTCTTCTTATTCAACATGTGTTTTGTAAACGAGGTTGCCCAGTTCTCCCCACACGAAAGGACCAGTCGTATACAATCAGAGGATGCAGTAGGCCGTGGTACGGGACTACCTCTGCCAATCCACTTCTCTGGAAACCGTCGGTTCAAGAATCGACGTACAGGACGACTGCAATGTGGTGGCGGCTGGAACCGCATGCTCCGTTTTATTGCGAGTGGCACGTCATGCAGCAATTCTGGCAATGCTGTGGCGAGGAAATTGTAATACTGTCTGCCATTTAATGGGCTAGACAAAAGATATGACCCATTTGCTCACCCATTCGCCTAGAACAGCAATTTATGAGCGCGAGTTAATGTGGCATGTGGGTTGAATTCACTCCAGATGCGCAAAATGTGAATGTTGGAGACCCCTTCACGCCCGAACGTTGGAATTATTGGATGCATTTGACACCGTTCCAGGTACCACTGAGAAAACTGTTGCAAGTGGGTAATTATCTGTTTCGAAGTTGTCAACACTCTATAAGTGAAATGGACGTAACAATCGCTCGTGAAGGACGCTTCTTACGTTCGTCTGATTTGTCCCAATTGCACGAATGCTGATGGAAGCCTCTTGCTCCACATGCTGCAGGACAGCTTCCTCAAATTGCAGAATTCGTATTTTACTACTTCGTCCCTCTTCAGATAATCTGCTAAATGACCTGGTCTCACGTCCTCACGCATATATTGATGCACTGAAACAAACTCGAACGACGCGGAGTACCGGGTTGGGGTACTGTTGCTGACAAACCCGCTGTGCTGTTCGTTCGTTGTGGTTCGGCATGTAGTAAGCGCCAAGTCACTCCAGGTGTATCGTTCCATTAATAAACAAGTACTGCGCCGGGTCAAGACGTATAACTAAAGAGAAAAATATTTTTTGTTGTTGTCCCATGCAACCTCCCATAGCTTGTCGGCATAAATAATTTATGATTCCTGCGTATCTGTGAACTAGTGGAAATGTATGTTAACGTTTACAACAAAGGTGTGTAATGTTAATTACACTAACGAGAGATGTTTACTTTTATGGAATGTAAAAGTTTTTAATAATTTTCATGCATTATTTGTACGCTGTGGTTTGGGAATGGACAATGTAGTCCGAAACTAGTTACAGCAGGTAAAAATTTTGTATTCAACTGAAAAAATAAAATTTAGCAATCCAAGCTGCTGGTCGTCATTCCTACATTATGTAAGAGCTTCGTAGAAAGACGTGCTGTTTGAGTGATCCACAGATCAGGAATGAATGGGTTCCCAGTATAATCATGAAATGTGGAAATAGCCTCTCAGAGACTTCAATTTAGAAAGCTTTGCAAACTTCGCCATGCTCAAATTATGTAATACGCTCTAACAAGGAACCCCTTGAGTCAAAGCCCGTAAATTCAGCCTTTAGCAAGGCACACTTGAAAGTGTTATGTTAACAGTTACGACAAGAAAAATATTAACTGATAATGACTCGCCATGTGCATCAGGAGGGCGACAGAAAATGAGCGTCCGGGAGGTGCGGAGTTCAACCTCCTATGGGATGTATGTATTACACTGCACAAAATGGACATCATCGACATTCAAGAAATGTTCAAAAGAAGCTACTAACGTGCACCTAATGAAAATAGTGTGCCAAGTTTCAGACCATCAAGATCCAAGGCGAACTCGTTCGGAGTTTCAAACTGTGCAGGACGTTCAGCTAGGTTTCCACTCTGAAAGAATGTATATCTAATCATTTTGGTGTAAAGGGGTGACGAGAACAGATGGAATGTAATGACATGCAACCGAATGCGAAACAGTCGTCGTGGAGATTATCGTGAAATTGATTATCCTATAAGGCGTAGCTGCGGTTAGTGCGAAAACATGTTTTATAGGCACGGAAAAAAGCATCTAGAGACCGAATTTGTCCAATGGTTCCATGTAGTATGAATAGCAGTGTCACCAAATTTTAAAAAGGGATAGTTTGTCTAAAGGAATATGATCTTTATATGCAGATGAGGAATCAAGCAAAAGCAATTTATTTCGGCCAGATATTGGCCAAAGGCAGTGCTCATATCATAGCTGTATTTCTCTTACGCCCGTTTTCCCACTCTTACTTGTTGTGGGTAAATATTCCCTATTGCCCCTGCAGGAACACGCACACGAGAAAGAATCGTAGAGGGTAGAGCAGTTCTAACTTCTCAAAGCACAATAAACAGCTTTCCAGTCAATTCTCATTCCAGATTAACAGTCGGCGTAATTGTATATGCATGTTTTAAGACATTGACATTGATCTTGGAACAACTCGCAAGGTACCTCTAATTTTCAGGGTTCCTTTCATACACAATTCCCCTTTAAATCCCGACTGGTCGGAGTTGAAAACATATTCCTTACTGAACGAAAGGGTACATCTGTATATCTCACCTACAAATTCTCAGGTCGATCCCACAGTTTGCTGTGCATCGTCAAGTCGACATCTTATTTGAAATTTCGTTATCTTACGTCTTCCATATCTGTAGCACTGTTTGAAGCTATGCAACCATCCTCTGGTCTCTTTGAAATCAGTGTAATCTATGTCGCGCAAAATTTAATGTGCATAACACAGTTGGTAACAATCCTGTAAATTGTATCGAGCGTCCTTTAAATGCACAAGCACAAACTTTTGTAACAAGTAGACCTTGTCCTTCCTTGAATATCCGTAGTTTTTAGATTATGCTTATCCATTACGGATATTTTAGAACCCGTGATTGTTAGCTGAATGTAAATACATAAAACTGCAACCAGTCACTTTTTTGAATAGTTATTTATTATTCCATGAACCGGTTTTCGAAACTTTTCAGGTTCATGGAATAATAAATAACTATTCAAACAAGTGATTGGTTGCAGTTCTACATATCTACATTCCGTAGTTTTTCTTATGCACTACACGGTCATATTGCTGAAGACTTATTCGAAATCTGTTCATAAGTGTTTTTTTACTATGCTGAGGATGATCTTCCGTGTACGTAATTATTTTTAGTACTCGCTCCTAAGACAACGATTGACCTTTACTACGTTTCACTGGTGACGGGATTTGAGGTTACCTGTTCAACAAGAACGATGAATTACATGGCTAGACACCTGTTTCAATATCACTTGCACTTGTTAAGCACGTATCGTCATCCTTATACTCGTCATGTACACTGACCAAACAGTCGACCGTATGCGACACTACACTTTCCACTGACTCATCTTGCATATTTCATCGGCCACTTCTTTGTCACTCTGCGAAATTACTTGGGTTCCTTTGTGAGGAAATGTCAACTTCGACAAGCGTTGTTGCAGATATAATTCAATGTTTGCTTTGTTTATGGTTGTCATTGCTGTGCTTTGTATCAGCACCACTAGCACTATAGCTTTGTTGTGAGTTACTCGCCGACTATGCAGTTCAACAGCTGTCTGTAGCCTCATGCTGTGCTCAACATTGGATACCTCCAGTCCCGCTCCCTGTTGTCATTAGCATCCAATATTGTGGTTGCACATAGTATGTGGGACGTCGAACGCCGTAATCATCATTAACCTTTTGCGACCTCGCACTCGAGGGGTTCCTTGTGAGACATAAAAAATGACTCACCACGAAAGAATTATCGAAATAGAATGGAAATTGGTGGATGTAATGTACATGTACAGGCGATCAAATGACTACAGTATCAGAAAAAGATATCGATCTATTCAAGAGAAAGAGTTTCACTAATTGAGAAAATCATTAACGCGTTGGTCCATCTCTAGCCTCATGCAAGCAGTTATTCGGCCTCACATTGATTAGTAGGGTTTCTGGATTTCTTCCTGAGGGATATCGTGCCAAATGCTGTCCAAATGGCGTGTCAGATCGTCAATATCCCGAGGTGGTTGGCAAGCCCTATCCATAATGCTACAGACGTTCTCAGTTGGCTAAATCCAGCGACCTTTCTGCCCAAGAGAGAGTTTGGCAAGCACAAAGAAAAGCAGTAGAAACTCTCCCCGTGTGCGGGCAGGCACTGTCATTCTGAAATGTGAACTCCCTGATTGTTAGTCATGAAGGGCAATAAAACAGAGCGTAGAATATCGTCCATGTGCTGCAGTGCTGTAAGAGTGCCGCGAATGTCAGCCGTAGGGGTCCTTTCATGAAATGAAATAACACGGTAGATCGTCACATCTGGTTGTCAGGCCGTATTGTGAGCGACAGTCGTGTTAGTGCACCATCTGGACAGAATATGGCACGGTATCCCTTATGAGGACATCCAACAACTCTAGCAAATGGTTCAAATGATTCTGAGCACTATGCGACTTAACTTCTGAGGTCATCAGTCGCCTAGAACTTAGAACTAATTAAACCTGACTAACCTAAGGACATCACACACATCCATGCCCGAGGCAGGATTCGAACTTGCGACCGTAGCGGTCGCTCGGCTCCAGCCTGTAGCGCCTAGAATCGCACGGCCACTCCGGCCGGCACAACTCTAGCAATTTGCAAATTTGTGGTAAGGTCTTATGGGACCAAACTGCTGAGGTCCTCCGTCCCTAAGCTTACACACTATTTAATTTAACTTAAACTAACTTACACTAAGGACAACACACACACGCCCATTCCCAAGGGAGGACTCGAACCTCAGACGGAGGGAGCCTCACGAATCTTGACAAGGCGCCCTAGAGCGCGCGTCTACCCCGCGCGGCCTCTATCAATCAGTCCCAAGCCGAATACTACGTGCATAAGGGCGCGACGCAGTCATGTTTCGATTCATGAGGGTCAGCAACTGATAAAAAAAAAGGGGCCCCCCAGGTCCCAAGGTCGCGATGGCGGCGTCACTGTCCCGCCGAGATAATTTGCCCTTTTAGGACAATTATCTGAGCAAGCACCCACGCCAGCAAAAGGTTGCCCGGGGCCCCCCGGGTCCCAAGGTCGCGATGGCGGCGTCACTGTCCCGCCGAGATAATTTGTCCTTTTAGGACAATTATCTGAGCAAGCACCCACGCCAGCAAAAGGTTGCCCGACACGTGCTGTTTGATAACAGCATTTATTTCAACCAGCTGTATTCGAATTTTAGTATATAAGGGGGGTGATTTGGAGCCCAGCACATCATGTCCTCTGAACCGATAACGTCGACATCTACGAGCAGCAGCAGCAAGTGTGTGTGTGTAACCTTCTTTCAAGATGTATACTGTAATCTTCGACTGTCAAGGCTTCAAGACATGTGCGAATGAATTTGTTCCTAAGGACTTAGCATTCCAAATGGTGTGCGATGATGGAACAGTGTTTGCCTCTGGAAGTTACATTCTTCAATGTACAACACCGTATTACGAACTTGATATCGAATCAGCAAAATGGTTGGCCGAGAACCATCACCACTACAACATTAATTCAGTTGGAGTCTCGCTGGATAGTGCATTAAACTCCATCAAGTCAGTGGTACCAACAAACTGCACTGTACTTGTTAAAGGTACTGAAAAAGTGAAATGGGTAAGAGAGTTCTTACCTGACTGCCTAATAACTAATGTGGAGGAGAAAGGCTGCCCTTCACTACATGCTCTACGTAAGCTGAATGGTATTGGCAGGTACCAACCAGTAACTGCGAAATTGAATACAAATCTGCTGGTGAAGTGGTACAAAGAGTACTACTTAAAACATTAAGCTGAACAGTGTGGAGTAAAGAGTGTAATGGCCCCTCATAAAAGCAGGCAAGTGTGAACTGTTAGACAATTGTGAATCATGTGAAAACTGTGAAGGTTATTTTCATTTCCTAGTATTCAGGCCTTTTTTGTACATGCTTTAAAATTCCTGATGTGTTGTGTGATGGTGTGCATCTGTGGTATAACTATTAGGAACTTGAAGAAGCAGTTGTTCGTTTGGTATATCTTTAAAACATAACTGTAATTTTTATATAATTCTTTAAACATAACTGTAATTTTATATAATAAAATTACATTTTATGTTACTGTAATCCAACTGTTATGTTTTCTATCAAAACCTAACCATTTCACAAATGCCTTATTTCCTTTTCTTTCCTGTACAATACTTTCTCTACTAGATAAGTATTGGGGTATTTTGTTTTCTGTAATTCATGACCATAAAACGCACCAGCAATATTATTTAGTTCAAAATCTTGCAGAGTGTATGTCCTAGGATTTGTTTCTTGGACTCCAATTATCTTAAATATTTCTGTAGACCAATTTGGTTTGTATCCTTTATCAAAAATGGCTTTGTTTTTACTGATTCTTACGAACTCTCCTACTTTAAATTTCTGCTTTGATTTGTCTATGGTACGTATTTTATTATATATTGTGGATAAAAGGTGATCATCATTAACATCGCAGGGTCGCATCTTGGACTTAATGTAGGCCACATTGGCCGATGCAATAATAAGACGAATCAATTTGCTCCTCAAGACGCCGTAAATAGGCGTATAATCATTGGAAATGAAATTTCATTAGAAGAAGGTGCTGTAGAGGATTTCAAAAAAGTTTGTGAAGGAATTGCATGCAACATTCGTGTAAAATATAAAGGAGATGCTATTTTAAGACGTACTCCATTACTGTTAATTTCTAATTCTCAGCCCATTGTATGTAGTCATCCAGATTTCAACAATGTCTGTATGAGAACTATTAGGTGGAAAAAATTTGAAGAATTGAAAAATGCAATAAAACAGCCTTATCCCTTAGCTTTCTTTTCAGTGTTGCAAATGTATAATATTCCTTATTAAATAAAAGACAAGAATTTGTACAATGTATAATTTTTATTGTCAATTATTACAACAAATAAAAATAAATTACAATTATCCTTTGTTCTGTACACGTTCAACTTTTTTTTTAACGCCGTAAGCAGCACCTGCGGCAGCAGCAGTTGTCGCCGCGCCAGCCGCTATCGCTATCTGCCTTGAACTTGTAACTCCAGCTGTGCTAATTGCGGCCCCGTCTGTGACACTCTCTGGCCTTGTTTCTGGCACCCGTTCAAATTCAACTGTTTCGCCACTCGTATCCAAATCGTCGAATGATGGATTATCTCCATACCGTTTACGAGCAGCAGCATCCTCTCTTTGCACTGTTCGAATATCATTACTGCTACACTGTTCAGCTTAATGTTTTAAGTAGTACTCTTTGTACCACTTCACCAGCAGATTTGTATTCAATTTTTTTTATCAGTTGCTGACCCTCGAATCATGAAACGACGCGACACAGTCATGTTTCGATTCATGAGGGTCAGCAACTGATAAAAAAAAGGGGCCCCCCGGGTCCCAAGGTCGCGATGGCGGCGTCACTGTCCCGCCGAGATAATTTGTCCTTTTAGGACAATTATCTGAGCAAGCACCCACGCCAGCAAAAGGTTGCCCGACACGTGTTGATAACAGGAGTTGTTTTAACTGGCTGTACCCGAATTTTAGTACATAAGGGGGGTGATTTGGAGCCCAGCACATCATGTCCTCTGAACCGATAACGTCGACATCTACGAGCAGCAGCAGCAAGTGTGTGTGTGTAACCTTCTTTCAAGATGTATACTGTAATCTTCGACTGTCAAGGCTTCAAGACATGTGCGAATGAATTTGTTCCTAAGGACTTAGCATTCCAAATGGTGTGCGATGATGGAACAGTGTTTGCCTCTGGAAGTTACATTCTTCAATGTACAACACCGTATTACGAACTTGATATCGAATCAGCAAAATGGTTGGCCGAGAACCATCACCACTACAACATTAATTCAGTTGGAGTCTCGCTGGATAGTGCATTAAACTCCATCAAGTCAGTGGTACCAACAAACTGCACTGTACTTGAATCGAAACATGACTGAGTCGCGTCGTTTCATGATTCGAGGGTCAGCAACTGATAAAAAAAAGGGGCCCCCCGGGTCCCAAGGTCGCGATGGCGGCGTCACTGTCCCGCCGAGATAATTTGTCCTTTTAGGACAATTATCTGAGCAAGCACCCACGCCAGCAAAAGGTTGGCGCGTGTAAAAGTTGTCTTTTAGGAGTCACATGTTAATGATAATCACCTTTTATCCACAGTATATAATAAAATACGTACCATAGACAAATCAAAGCAGAAATTTAAAGTAGGAGCGTTCGTAAGAATCAGTAAAAACAAAGCCATTTTTGAAAAAGGATACAAACCAAATTGGTCTACAGAAATATTTAAGATAATTGGAGTCCAAGAAACAAATCCTAGGACATACACTCTGCAAGATTTTGAACTAAATAATATTGCTGGTGCGTTCTATGGTCATGAATTACAGAAAACAAAATACCCCAATACTTATCTAGTAGAGAAAGTATTGTGCAGGAAAGGAAATAAGGCATTTGTGAAATGGTTAGGTTTTGATAGAAAACATAACAGTTGGATTACAGTAACATAAAATGTAATTTTATTATATAAAATTACAGTTATGTTTAAAGAATTATATAAAAATTACAGTTATGTTTAAAGAATTATATAAAAATTACAGTTATGTTTTAAAGATATGCCAAACGAACAACTGCTTCTTCAAGTTCCTAATAGTTATACCACAGATGCACACCATCACACGACACATCAAGAATTTTAAAGCATTTACAAAAAAGGCCTGAATACTAGGAAATGAAAATAACCTTCACAGTTTTCACATGATTCACAATTGTCTAACAGTTCACACTTGCCTGCTTTTGTGAGGGGCCATTACACTCTTTACTCCACACTGTTCAGCTTAATGTTTTAAGTAGTACTCTTTGTACCACTTCACCAGCAGATTTGTATTCAATTTCGCAGTTACTGGTTGGTACCTGCCAATACCATTCAGCTTACGTAGAGCATGTAGTGAAGGGCAGCCTTTCTCCTCCACATTAGTTATTAGGCAGTCAGGTAAGAACTCTCTTACCCATTTCACTTTTTCAGTACCTTTAACAAGTACAGTGCAGTTTGTTGGTACCACTGACTTGATGGAGTTTAATGCACTATCCAGCGAGACTCCAACTGAATTAATGTTGTAGTGGTGATGGTTCTCGGCCAACCATTTTGCTGATTCGATATCAAGTTCGTAATACGGTGTTGTACATTGAAGAATGTAACTTCCAGAGGCAAACACTGTTCCATCATCGCACACCATTTGGAATGCTAAGTCCTTAGGAACAAATTCATTCGCACATGTCTTGAAGCCTTGACAGTCGAAGATTACAGTATACATCTTGAAAGAAGGTTACACACACACACTTGCTGCTGCTGCTCGTAGATGTCGACGTTATCGGTTCAGAGGACATGATGTGCTGGGCTCCAAATCACCCCCCTTATGTACTAAAATTCGGGTACAGCCGGTTAAAACAACTCCTGTTATCAACACGTGTCGGGCAACCTTTTGCTGGCGTGGGTGCTTGCTCAGATAATTGTCCTAAAAGGACAAATTATCTCGGCGGGACAGTGACGCCGCCATCGCGACCTTGGGACCCGGGGGGCCCCTTTTTTTTTATCAGTTGCTGACCCTCGAATCATGAAACGACGCGACGCAGTCATGTTTCGATTCATGAGGGTCAGCGCGGTATTGACTTGCTCAACATGTGAAGCTCCTTCACTTGAATAACTCATACATGTTTTCTGAAGCTGTAATCATTTGTTTGCCTGTACATGAACATCACATCCACCGATTTCCGCCCGATTCGAATAATTCCTTCATGATGCGTCGTTTTGTCTTAGAGTGTATTTTTAGGGCAAAAACGTATCTGTAATAGACTTTACCGAAGACATGTGGTAGCATAATAGAGTTGTTTTCGTAAGGACAACGGTTCTATACCTGTTCAGCCAACCAAATTCGCTTTTCCTCGATACCGTTAAATCGTTTAAGCCACTTCTGGGATGATTCCTTTAAAAAGAGATAAACGACTCCCTTCCCCATTCTTCCACAGTCCGAACTTGTGCTCCGTCTCCAGTGAGCTCTTCGTTGACGCTTTAATTAACGCTCTGTCAACGTGTGACGTAAACAGTACGCATTTATTTAGCCAGTTCATTTCACACAGAATATTTAAGTAAGGCGAAATGTTCCTTTTCTGAGCGCTGTAGAGGGATGCTCCAAGGTTGACGTCTTATTCCTTGCCTCATGGAAGACATGTGATACAGTTCCACAGTATTTTTTAGCGGCATAGATACGAGCCTAACTACCATCAGATCAGGTTTGTGATTATATTGAGGACTTCTTAGCAGATAGAACGCAACACTTTTTTTTTACTGCATGAAGTCGAGAAATGTAAAGATAATTTCAGGAGTACCTCAAGCGACTGTTGTAGGGCAGGCGCAGTTTACGAAGTTTATAAATGATGTAGTGGATGACGTCGAAAGCTCCATGAGGCTATTTTCAGACGATGCTGTTGTCTGTAGGAAGGTTGCAACGTCAGAAGACTGTAGCAAATTACAGGTAGACCTGCAGAAGATGTATGATTAGTGCAGGAAATACCAGTTCATCCTGGACATACATAAATAGCACACCTTGCTCATATAGCTGCCAAGATTCATTATTGCTCGATTTCGCTATTAGTACTGTAAATAGTAACAACCATAAAATGCCTAGGAGTGGCCTCCCGCCATCGACCTAAAAGGGAATGAGTGCACGAAAGCTAACTGTAGCAAAAGCAGATGCCACGCTGAGATCCAATACACGAATTTTAAGGAAATGTGGTTCATTCAGGACGTAGGGTGCAAGTGCTACTCTGAAATGAAGAGGTTGGCGCAGGAGAGGAATTCGTGGCCGGCCGATTCAAACCAGCCAGAATACTGATGACGCAAAAGAAAAAAAGATTCATCCACAAAAGAACTGGCTTAAAAAATATTGTAAGACCGATTTTTATTACTCTTCATTCTATGATCCGTACCGGTTAATATGCGTATGTAGCATATTGTGTAGTCAAAGATACACGCTCCAAGGCCTTCATATTACTTTCATATTTCGCACGAGTTACGAAAACATTATGAATTTTGCAGACTGAGTTGTTCTTTGGCGCCTTCCAACCAATTACATCATATCACTTTACACTATCACACTTTTTTTTTAATTTTCTCCTAGCCATTTTCGTAGATCCCTCACGCAAGCTACTACAAAGTAGCTAAATACGGTAGTTCATGGATCGAATCTCACTGAAGGAAGACATTTTGATTAACAGGATTCCGTTGGAAGATGAGGAAATGTGGTAGTGAACTACATCCCAAAAACATTACACCGCGTCCTTGGTTAAATCTCCAAACCCTACGCACTGTCTTACTGAGTGAAAACCTGTGACACTGTTGATTATGATCTGTCCACCGGATAAGAGCGTTAGACTAGACGGCTCTTTGGTGCTATCCTAAAGGGGTTGGCTACATGCCGGCACAGGTTATCACATTATTACACAACCAACAACTACAGAAATGCAATACTACAATGCACGCTCACTAAACAACTCAATGTTGTATCTACTACACGGCTCCCATTCGTCCCGATTTTTCCGGGAAACTCTCGATTTTTAACAAAATGTCCTGGAGTTCTCAAACTCTCTTTGGGGACAGTAAAATGTCCTGATTTTCATTTCACGTAGCGTGACTTTCTACTCTGATCACCTGTCGTAGTGCAACGCTTTGTTCGGCTGAAGCTTTGGAACTCTCGCGTAACGTTTCTAAATCACTGTTCAACAATAAGTTCTCGTCCTCCAGACTAAAACCAAATCGGTTATCAGGAACGTGACTGCGCCGTTTGAGATGGAACAAATAATGTAAGAACTGGGAGAAGCACAACTATTTTAGTCATGACAGATTCTTCCTCCCATGCGGACTTGAAACTAGTTCCTTTAGTGGTCATGTTTTACCATCCACATTAAGCATCATAGGGGGAGTGTTGGATTGTTGGTGAACTTTGGCGTTGAAAGTGCACATCATTTGACTTCGAATGTCTTAAGAAGTGTTGGGAAAGCTCGGTCTTAACAAGAAGGTTGTAACAGTTTTGTCCAACAGCATAAATATCAGTTGTATAGGAGGGAAAAGGAAAGGTAAAAATAATATCTGCTTTAAGATTCAAGAAAAGAGTGAAAATAATTTACCAGATTCAGGATGTCTGGCTGATATTGTGCACAATGCTTTCAGAACTTGCGCAGACGGCTTACCGAATGATGCACACTTCATAATTGGTAACCTCTATCAACATTTCAATATTAAAGTCGCACTAGTTGAAAAACTGTCACCATTCTGTGAGCTCGGCAAAGCAAAATACAAGAAACTTTTAGATCGTAAAACTAAATGATTATCTTATCTACCAGCTGTTGAAAGAATCGTTGCTGTTTTTCAACCATTAAAATCCTACTTCACGTCCCTTGGCAAGTGTTCTACCACCCTAAAGAATTTTTTAGAAGATCCGTTCTCCTTTATCGCCCTTCAGTTCTTTTCAAGCCAACTCTGTATTTTTCCCAACAATATTCTGCACAATGAAACAGAAAAAGTAGCTTTGCGTAAGTTAAGTTACCTACGAAATAATTATGATGTTTAACAAATTATAGTCCTAAGCCAGAAAATCCGGAAGAGGCTTTACATCTAAACTAAAAAACTAGCTGCGTGAGTTGGAAAGTGATGGGTTACTGGCACTTGATCAGTTTAGTGATATCACCACAGCTTTCTATGATACTTGCGCTCGATATATGCATCAATTGTGTGAATCATTTCTACTGCCTCTTTAGCCAATGAAGTGGACCGCTCATAACAAAACCATTAGTTAGGCCCTAAAATGTGTGAGACTGGTTCTGATCTGTCTTCCTACTACAGTTGCGCAAGGACAATCTGTGAGTGTTTTAGGAATTTGTGTTGAACCTACGGCCTGCAAGGTAGGACGACATCAGCTCACCATGCAGAATTCAGGAGAGTGCAGTAGTACAGACAGTGATGTAATCAGACAACGATTTCAATGTCGGTTCCACTACAATTCCTGGAAAGGAAACGTTATTGCTAATAGAAATTAGTATACGGGTTCAGGCGTAACTATATGTTAGTAAAACATGGAAATCTTAGGTTTATTTTTACTTTAAGTATGACTTCATGACATAGCGATCCTAATTATAATACGTACAGAATGGTAAAATATTGATATTGATTTTCACAATTGTGAAGTGAAATTCCTAACTATTCTAAGGTTCTTTATTAATGAGATGGCTGATGGACATGTCTGGCAGTCGACAAAATACAAAGAAATTAAATACAATTTGGCGCCAGAGATATCAATTAAGCCGGCAATTGAGTATCACTTGCTGGCGTAGTGCGAGCGCGGGTGTTTACCTTCCGGCGGCGGCAGCAGTGGCTGCTGTCAGCGCGAGCTGTGAAGCTGAGAATCTTTTCTACATCTCTCTCCACTGCAGTCTGCTACAATTCCTACGTCTTTGGTAAAGCCGAGACTCCTAGTTATTCCCTACCTATGTTCATTGGCATGGTACACGCTATTTGGCTGGAATAACGCGTATGTCGTTGCCCTCAAATCGCTCACAAGCGTTAACTGTCAGCACAACGCGAGTCGCCTTACTCGAAAACTCGACGATTTGCTGCAAGAGAAGAGCGAATTTTTCTGTCTTCCTTTTGCGTATATCTTCTGGCCAATCAGAGCATTTGTACTTGTTATAACTCCTCACACTAAAGTATCTGCAGCCTATCAAAGGCGTCGTATCTTTCATAGGGCAGAGTTTAACTTCTGGCATGTAATAGGGAGACAAACTGCTTTTTTCCGTGTGGGTTTTTACGCAGGTTGCCATATGAGTCACCACTGTTTTGAGTTGGATTTCTCCGGACGCTTATCTGCCATCTCCAGCCGTGTTCCTGCAGAAAGGCTTTCCGAAGGGTCGTCATTAAAAGCAGGAACAAGGGCGGCTTCTGCAAGCGGCCTGCGCATTGGCTGCAGTGTCCATTGTGCTCGCTGCATGTCCTGTTGTAAAGGTTTCTGCCGAACATGGGACAGGAGTTGCTATCATAAAATTCTCCTTTCCTCAGAACTGCGTCTCGTAGCTCAGGTCTGGGAAATTACTTGCATGCAATTACTAGTGTGAGGTATCAGGGTTTGTGGTTTATATTTATGAAATGTTGGCTTGTTTATTAAATTTGCCTATCAATAAAATTCATCAATTTTCATGTAACTAAGTCGTGTGACATATCGATTTAACCAAAATTGTTTCAGGAATCCAATGGGAGGTGTGTTATTTGTCTGACACCTTACAGTTTTAGGCTTTAAGAATTATTTAGTTTTGTGAGGTGACATGAATTTCGCTGAGCATGATAAGTACTGTGGTGTAAGTAAATACTGTGAAGGTTAACTGCTGGATTGGAATTATCAATCAAATGTTGTTGTCAGTGAAAATTCGTAGGAAATTTTTTTGCTCAATACATATTAAAAGTTTGGTTGTATTTTCACTACCTATTCCTTGTTCTAATGTATGTATAAAAAAAAGTATTTTCAGTAATTAAAGCTTTATGAGCAGATGAAAAAAAAAACAGACTCAAGTTAGAAATAGTAAAAGCCCAGACAATGATAAAAGGCACATTCGTTAGTCAACGTTGTATGGGGTTCTACAATCTGATACTTAATGAAAATACTGTTGTACAGTGAATACACAACACTAAAAAGTACTAAAGCACCATGTCATCTTCTATGTAAAAGTGTGAAATTTGTACTCTCATTTACGAGGGGACTTAAAAAGTAAGTTCGATATTGTTATGGCAGGCCAGTTAACTTTTATTGAGTGCTGCACTACATTTCATTTGCAACAAGTCCCTGCAATCAACAGTCGGAACGTTCTGCCAATTATTCAATACATCAACGACAAAAATCCACTCCATGGTCATGGAGCCATTCGAGAACCGCTACATGAATGTCTACATCGTCGGAAAATCTGTGACTGCTGCAAATGAGTTCCACAATTGCCTGGGCATCGTCGAATATGGTCGATGGTGATGGCATTCTTTCTTAACCAGCACCTTTTGCCCTATGTAACAGTGGTAATGCATATTTTATCGGTGTGAATACATAGATTTATTCGATTTTTTGTGGTGGTGGTGGTAGTAGTAGCTTTATTCATCTGTAGATCTCTTTTTAGAAGGATATAGGACATCTCAAGGTATTTACCAGCTTAGACCAAATTAAAATAAGCTACTACTTTGTATACACATACATTTACATACTTCTAGAGACAATCATTAGATTTACTCGTAGTATACAATACTTTTTTTTACAAATAACTTATTATATAATGTAATGCCACACCATTCGTTCATATCTCACTACCAGTCACTGCACACACTATACACACATTGTTTCATAACATTTCACTCAGCACACACACAAACACACACACACTGGTGCTTTTCCCACAGCCCACAACTCAGTTTCATACAATACTACACCTCAAACACGCATACTCATGAACTACTTCATCAAATCAAGACTGATATTTGATATTATTAGGCTCATTTTGGAGTAGGAGAGCCTTCTCTGCCTGTTATACTCTACTTTTTATGTCCTCCTTGCTTCATTCATCATTGTTACTTTGCTTCCAAGATAGCAGACTTCCTTAACGTCGTCTAGTTCGTGGTCACAACTTTTGATGTTAAGTTTATCGCTAATCTCATTTCAGCGGCCCACCATTATTTTGGTCGTTCTTCTATTTCCTGTCAATCCACAGTGTGTGCTCATTAGACAGTTCCTCTCTAGAGGTTTTGCAATTCTTCCTCACTTCTGTTGAGGATAGCAATCTCATAAGCGATTCTTTTTGATATGGTTTCATCGTGAATTTTAATCCCACTATTCGACCTTTTATTACCATCGTTGCATCTTAGGTGTACAGACTGAACAGTAAGGGAGAAAGACTACATCCCTGTCTCACACCACCTCCGTAATCTGTCATTCTTATTGTTGCCTTTGTTCTTGTGCATATTGTATATTGGTCATCTTTACCTATAGCTTACTCGCGTTACTTCAGGATTACTAACATTTTCCATCGTTTTACACTGTCGAACCATTTTTCTAGGTCCACACGTCCTATGAACAGTTTTCATTTATAATTAGTCTTGCCTCCACAATAAAGCGGAATGGCAGAAGTGCCTCTCAGATACCTTCACCTTTCTTAAAGCCAAACTATTGTCCTCTAATAGAACCTCAATTTTATTTTCCATTCTTCTCTACTCGTTTATTATCCTTGTCAGTAACTTGGATGCATGCGCTGTTAACCAGATGGTGTGTTCGGTGTCACACTTATTGCTCCCTGGTATCTTCGAGATTGTGTGGATGATATTGTTCCGAAACCCTGAAGGTATGTCTCCAAGTCTCATACATTTTACACACCAACTTGGATAGTCGTTTGGTTGCTGCTTTCCCCAATGATTGTAGAAATTCCAAAGGAATATCTATACCTCCTGCATAATTTTGTCGAAAGTCTTCCAGAGCTCTGTTAAATTTTGATTCTAATATTGCGTCCCCCATGTCTTCTGTATCGATTGCCATTTCTTCTAGCACGTTATCAGCCAAGTGCTCACGACGTAGAAGCCTGCAAAGTACTCTTTCCACCTATCCGCTCTCTTGTTTGAGTTTAGTAGTGAAATTCTCATTGGACTCTTGCTCTTAACTGCATCGAACGTTGTCTCGGGTTTTCTGTATGTTGAATTAGTCCTTCCGACGATCATTTCTTTTCCGAATTGTTACTTTTGTAGATTTTTATTTACGCTATCAGTTTTGACTCCTCAATAGCCGTCTTCAGTGCCTGTGGTAAGAACGATAAAAAGCATCCAGTCGAACAAATATATAACAGGGAACCAATAGCTGTTCCCGGTTTCCGTAGAAGATTTCACGAGCAATGTGTGCTCGTTACACGTGTAACATGCAGCATTTTTTCTCGAGATAGGCAGTGGTAATAAATGTTTGTCTCAGCAATGTATAATGAAACATATACGGTAAGCGTGCGAACTTCATACTGCAGTGACAGTGTAGTCAACTGTGCCTGAGAAAAAGCAAAGGTGAAAAGTTTCTTAGTGTCTTGTTTGCAGTTGATGAAACAAATATTTTTCGAAACGTGGTTTCGTCGTAACGATATTGCGACTCGGAGAAGGAATTACTGTCATTGGACCGATGGAACTTAGGGGTTAAGTGAAAAGATTGTGTAGCGCAATGGAAAGCATTTACCTTTCGCACAAGACAAAGTGTTGATGTCGGCAAGGAATGCAGTTCGCCAAACTGGATTAGCCGGAAATGTAATGTAGAGAAAAGCGCGACTACTGGCCATTTGGCGGGCACGAAAGCGTGACCGTGCGAGGAGCGCAATGACACCAGCAGCCCGCCAGGGGCCAATAAGTGCTTCGCACTGGGGTCGATGGAGAGAGTCACTAACATGTTACTGTTCTGGTCTCCAGTCCGAAGACTGGCTTGGTACAGCTCTGCACAATACTCTATCCTCAGCAAGTCACTTCATCTCTGAATAGCTATTGCAACCTACATCCTTTTGAACATGATTACTGTATTCGTCTCTCAGTCTCCCTCTACGATTTTTATGCCCCACACTTCCCTCAAGTACTAAATTGGTGATTCCTTAATGTCTCAGAAAGTGTCCTATCAACCGAGCCCTCCTTTTCGTCAAGTAATGCAAAAATTTATTTTCTTCTGGATTCTATTCAGTACCTCCTTATTGGTTACATGATATATCCATGCAATCTTCATCATTTGTAAAGATTCTTATTAGTCCTCGATGAGCCCTCTTCTGCTCAGCTGTGTATCGGCTTCCGTGCGGCGTCGCTCCGTAACTGGGGGAGAAGATGTGGGTTTGCCAGTTCCTCCAATTCCTCGTTGCAGTATGCAGCGAAACGTGGCTATCTTCTGTGGTATCGATGCAAGGTGCTGACTTTGTTGCCGGCCGGTGTGGCCGAGCGGTTCTAGGCGCTTCTGTCTGGGACTGCGCGTCCGCTACGGTCGCAGGTTCGAATCCTGCTTCGGGTATGGATATGTGTGATGTCCTTAGGTTAGTTAGGTTTAAGTAGTTCTAAGTTCTAGGGGACTGATGGCCTCAGATGTTAAGTCCCATAGTGCTCAGAGCCATTTGAACCATTTTTTGAAGCTGACTTTGTTATGGCACCCCGATCTTTGGTTGATACCACACTTCCATTATCTTCTCGTCTGAGCCGTTTATCATCCACATTTTCTTCCGTACAAGCCTGCACTCCAGACAAGTACCTTCAGAAAAGACTTCCTAACACTTAAATCTAAATTCGATGTTAACAAATTTCTCTTCTCGAGAAAAACTTATTTGCCATTGCTAACCTACATTTTACATCCTCTCTACTTCGACCATCATCAGTTATTTTACTGCCAAATAGCAAAACTCATCTATCCTTTTCAGTGTCTCGTTTCCTCAAAAATGTGTGTGAAATCTTATGGGACTTAACTGCTAAGGTCATCAGTCCCTAAGCTTACACACTACTTAACCTAAGTTATCCTAAGGACAAACACACACACCCATGCCCGAGGGAGGACTCGAACCTCCGCCGGGACCAGCCGCACAGTCAATGACTGCAGCGCCTAAGACTGCTCGGTTAATTCCGCGCGGCTGACTCGTTTCCTAATCTAGTTCCTTAAGCACCATCTGATTTAATTGGACTACATTATATTATCATGGCTTTGCTTTTGTTAATATTCATCTTATATCCCCCTTTCAAGACACTGTACATTTCGTTCAGTTACTCTTCCAAGTCTTTCGCTGTCTCAGTGCTACAATGTCGCTAACTAATCTCTAATTACTTGTAAACATATTTCTTACATTCCCTGAAATGTTTGTGACAAGCGTTATTCACATTATTGACAAACTGAACCTCTGTTGAGGTACTAGTCTGGTTTTCATTTACTTGCTTTCCTTCAGATAGATGAGGAACCTTAAATGTATGGATCCATTAAGCATGTAAAGCTCTTTTATGGTGTCCATTAGGTCTGAATCTGATTGAGGTAGTGTGTAGTGGAGGGTATGGGCGTGTCTCAAGGTCTTGTTGTGGGTCCGTCGCTTTTCTTGATATGTATCAATGATCTGCCACTGAACATGACAAATGACTAAAAAAAATTTTCCTCTTTCTGATTACACAAGTGTTATTGTTAAAGTCATGGAACATAATATAGATGTTGTAGCTAACAGGGCAGTCAGTAGCATCTGCACGTGACTTTCAGAGAACAGCTTCTCTTTCAACTGTAGCAAAAGCCCAGTAAAGGCGAAATTTTGGTCTAACAGTCATTGGAGTCGACGTTGTTGGGGTTATTGGCTGATATCTCAGGTCCGGTTGAGCAGTTGCTGGTATGTGCCACAAAACTGGCGTTACTGCGCGTGAGCAGCTAAGATGAGATAGGAAGCCCGTGCTTGGTGTTTGCTGTGCTGATGCGCTTTTCGTCTCATTTCTGATTAGAATTTCGTGCTTGTTGGGGTATCATGTGACCCTGTGAAGCACTGTGGGATGTTGTTCAGAGGGGGCATACGCACTTAAGGCAATTGTTTTATGATATCCTGTCCAGACAAGGAATGCAAAATAAGGAAGCAGTTCTTGACATAATATTAATTTCAAAAGTACACTCTACAGCTCAAAGTAGCCTAATATTTATCTATGTGGCGAGTTTAACACAGATTTTGTTTATTCGTACTCTCCAATACTGTTACGTAACATTTCCAATCAGGTTTACATATACACGACATAGCAAAAAGCTAGTAAGAAAACATTCAAATTTCTTGGAAAATTAAAAGAAAACAGTCGCTTGTATACATCAGAACTAAGGACAACAAGTTATTTCATGAATATTTCAAACTGTGTAAGAATTAACGGGGTTATCTATGGAGCCAAGAAACTGTACAACCGGCGGTTTATATTCTAGTCTGCGAATAATTGAAAGTCATGTGGGGAATTAAAATAATAAAACACAGTGTCCTGCCAATCTATAATTTACCGAAGAATGGCATTCTGTTAATTTAAGACGTAAACTATACAATTAAGAAATAACGTCAATCCTAGAAGAGGGCTGCTAGTCATCTTTAAGTGAGCATTTACGTATATTCAAAGGTACATGGCATTAAGAGATATTACATTATGTCATAAAAGAAACGGGACAGCAGAAAATACTCCGAGAGCACTGGAATTTCGTAAACTATAATAAAATCCATAATTTGGCTTAGAGTGCACATTCAATGCCCAGACTTAAGGATGCCAATTTTCTTGGCGTATCTGTACAGTATAATACCATGTTTAGTTGTTTTATTACGGCATAATGTTATATGTCTGAGAAAATGAAAATGTGCGGTCCCGATTGAGCGAACAGGTGAAAGTAGCCAATAGTGTGGAACGAAAGACTTCTTTTTCTAATAATTTCACTGCCTCTGCGGTAAAAGTTTAATACCTCACTGTTCTTTAGCAAACCTACAAAAATAGCTGCATTGTTCTGCAAGACGATTAATGCTTGATGGCTAATAACGTGGAAATAAAATAAAATCAGAAAACTGAAATTAATAACATTTTTAGTCTTCCGTGATTATGTGAATGTGTTTTAATTCGCTTGTTAGCTCCCAGCCACAGAAATCCGTTTTGATTTCATTGGGCGTGAGAGCTGTAAAAGAAGAGAATAACATAATCATAAAACGTAAACACGGGTCACGTGGAGACTAACACCCCTACCCAACTCTATCTATCTATCGCTTGAGCCTTGTCCCGCAGTTACAGCCATCGTTAATCGGCTTTGGAATGTTAATGTTGAAGGGGTGGCCGGATGCCCTTCCTGTCGCCACCCTGTATCCCCCGGGACGGAATTAGTGAACCCCAATTGTCTGCGACTAGTGTAATCCATGGAATAGTGTGAAAGTATTATGATGTTCGCGAGCCGTGTAACTGAGGCGGAACATGGGGACCAGCCCGGTATTCACCTAGCGGGATGTGGAAAACTGCCTAAAAACCACATCCAGGCTGGTCTGCACATCGGCCTTCGTCGTTACTTCGGCGGGCGGATTCGATCCAGGGCCGGCGCGCCTACCCGAGTCCAGGAAGCAGCGCGTTAGTGCTCTCGGCTACCCTGGCGAACACCCCTACCCAATTCCAGCGTCAATAAAACTCTGAATGCTCTGCGCATGGGCGAATCTGGCAGCTTAGCCGCGCCAGAAAAATTTTTCCCGGTAGCATTTGGCTACTTGCTGCTACTACTCGTACAGCTAACAGCCACACTTGGAGTAGCCAGAAACGGGAGAAGGCGCTACTCATACGCGACTCAAGCTCTGCGCATGCACGTTAGCCCGCTGGCAACTGCTTAAACGAACCTGGCATCCGGTTGAGAGGTAATGGTATCAGGAAGTCTGGGAATCACTGGGGTGGGAAGTGAGTGGGCTGAGCAGAGGGCGGACCCGTGGAGTCTCGCAGAACGGATATGAGAGCGCGGCTCAGAGCGGCTCGTGCGACCGGACGAGCGCTGGGGGCCTGGCCGCTGTCCCGGCTTTCCTCCGCCGCCTGCCATCCTGCCCGTCTGGAAAAACCGAGCGCTTCTTCCGTCCGCAAACAAAGATTCGTGTACAACCGGAACACCCGCAGCCACTTTCCTTCCCGCGTTTCCGACTAGTGCTGACATCTTCTGTGTAGTCGGCCGGCGACTACTCTTTATGCCATGGCAAATGAGATGCCGATTTGCCGCGGGACTTTGGCTTCCAGAAACGTCACTATTAGGTCGGTACATAAGTTCTTAGAATTTTGCCACAAGTTTAATTAACACAACAGATACACGTAACAGAGACTTTAGTGATCAATACATACACTACTGGCCATTAAAATTGCTACACCAAGAAGAAATGCAGATGATAAACGGGAATTCATTGTACAAATATGTTATACTAGAACTGACATGTGATTACATTTTCACCCAATTTGGGTGCATATATCCTGAGAAATCAGTACGCAGAACAACCACCTCTGGCCGTAATAACGGCCTTGATACGCCTGGGCATTGAGTCGAACAGAGCTTGGATGGCTCGCACAGGTACAGCTGCCCGTGCAGCTTCAACACCATACCACAGTTCATCAAGAGTAGTGACTGGCGTATTGTGACGAGCCAGTTGCTCGGCCACCATTGACCAGACGTTTTCAATTGGTGAGAGATCTGGAGAATGTGCTGGCCAGGGTAGCAGTTGAACATTTTCTGTATCCAGAAAGGCCCGTACAGGACCTGCAACATGCGGTCGTGCATTATCCTGCTGAAATGTAGGGTTTCGCAGGGATCGAGTGAAGGGTAGAGCCACGGGTCGTAACACATCTGAAATGTAGCGTCCGTTGTTCAAAGTGCCGCCAATGCGAACAATAGGTGACCGAGACGTGTAACCATTGGCACCCCATACCATCACGCCGGCTGATACGCCAGTATGGCGATGACGAATACACGCTTCCAATGAGCGTTCACCGCAATGTCGCCAAACACGGATGCGACCATCATGATGCTCTAAACGGAACCCAGATTCATCCAAAAAACGACGTTTTGCCATTCGTGCACCCAGGTTCGTCGTTGAGTACTCCATCACAGGCGCTCCTGTCTGTGATGCAGCGTCAAGGGTAACCGCAGCCATGGTCTCCGAGCCGATAGTCAATGCTGCTGCAAACGTCGTCGAACTGTTCGTGCAGATGGTTGTTGTCTTGCAAACGTCCCTATCTGTTGACTCAGGGATCGAGACGTGGCTTCACGATCCGTTACAGCCATGCGGATAAGATGCCTGTCATCTTGACTGCTAGTGATACGACGCCGTTGGGATCCAGCACGGCGTTCCGTATTACTTCCTGAACCCACCGATTCCATATTCTGCTAACAGTCATTGGATCTCGCCCAACGCGAGCAGCAATGTCGCGAAACGATAAGCCGCAACCGCGATAGGCTACAATCCGACCTTTATCAAAGTAGGAAACGTGATGGTACGCATTTCTCCTCCTTACACGAGGCATCACAACAACGTTTCACCAGGCAACGCCGGTCAACTGCTGTTTGTGTATGAGAAATCGTTTGGAAATTTTCCTCATGTCAGCACGTTGTAGGTGTCGCCACCGGCGCCAACCTTGTGTGAATGCTCTAAAAAGCTAATCATTTGCATATCACAGCATCTTCTTCCTGTCGGGTAAATTTCGCGTCTGTAGCACGTCATCTTCGTGGTGTAGCAGCTTTAATGGCCAGTGGTGTATATTCTCCTTTACTATTTACAAGTCTGCCAACCCTTGGGTACCTTTCCAATTCCGCGACTATAGAAGTCACGTGGTGTTGCGGCGAAGGACCCGTCGAGCCATGTTCGGACCACATTTTCATCCGGAAAGGAAGTTCCTTCAAGGCTGTTCGGTAGAAAGCGGAAAAAATGAAAATCTGGGGGCACTAGATCAGGTGAATAAAGTGGGTGCTGAATGACTACCCAACCTAACCCTTGTACAGTGTTTTTGTGTCTTGCAGAATGCTGTCGGGCTTTGTCGTGGAATAGCATCATTTAATGCAGTCTTCCTGGTCGTTGTTCTTCAACTGCGTCTGGAAGATTTCTCCGTTGTTGGCAATATATGTCAGCAGTGGAGCTTACACCTCGGGAATGCAATTCGTAGTACACCGTTACTGTTCACAAAAGTGTATAAGATTAGCTTTTATGGACGCTCGCACAGCTGCCGCTTTGTTTGGGCTCAACCATTCTAAAAAAAAAAAAAAAAAAAAAAAAATGGCTCTGAGCACTATGGGACTTAACATCTGAGGTCATCAGTCCCCTAGAACTTAGAACAACTTAAACCTAACTAACCTAAGGACATCACACACATCCATGCCCGAGGCAGGATTCGAACCTGCGACCGTAGCGGTCGCGCGGTTCCAGACTGAAGCGCCTAGAACCGCTCGGCCACACGGGCCGGCGCTCAACCATTCTTTTCCTTCCCTAATGTTAGCATAAAGACACCATTTCTCGCCAACAGCAACGGTACAGTATAGGAATGGTCGATTTGGTTTTGGTTTTGTTTTTCTTTAGGGCACAAAAAATAACTGGGGTCATACGCGCCCAAGTCAAAACTATAGATGTTATTCACGAGCCAATCGATGACGAACAAGCAGAGATGCACATAAGGCCACCTGCTGATTTTTGTTATTTTGGATGAGAGCATGCAGTACCCATGCTCCCGATTGTTGAACCTTCGCCATTGCAGGCAAATGTCGCACGATCGCAGTTCATCACATCTGCCAGTTCTCAAGTACACTGACGTGTATCATGGTGCATTAATACATTTAAATGATCTTCATCAAACCCTGAAGGTCTTCTTGTACGTGGAGGGTCGCTAATGTCAAAACTATCCTCCTCAAAATGAGAAAACCATTTCCTTGCCTTGCTCTGCCAAGTGGCATTATCCCCATACACGGCGCAAATGTTTCTGGCTCCCTCCGATGCTGTTACACCTTTATTGAACACAAACAGAAAATATGTCTACATCTACATCTACATTTATACTCCGCAAGCCACCCAACCGTGTGTGGCGGAGGGGACTTTACGTGCCACTGTCATTACCTCCCTTTTCTGTTCCAGTTGCGTATGGTTCGCGGGAAGAACGACTGCCTGAAAGCCTCCGTGCACGCTCGAATCTCTCTAATTTTAAATTCGTGATCTCCTCGGGAGGTATAAGTAGGGGGAAACAATATATTCGATACCTCATCCAGAAACACACCCTCTCGAAACCTGGCGAGCAAGCTACACCGCGATGCAGAGCGCCTCTCTTGCAGAGTCTGCCACTTGAGTTTGCTAAACATCTCCGTAACGCTATCACGGTTACCAAATAATCCTGTGACGAAACGCGCCGCTCTTCTTTGGATCTTCTCTATCTCCTCCGTCAACCCGATCTGGTACGGATCCCACACTGATGAGCAATACTCAAGTATAGGTAGAACGAGTGTTCTGTAAGCCACCTCCTTTGTTGATGGACTGCATTTTCTAAGGACTCTCCCAATGAATCTCAACCTGGTACCCGCCTTACCAACAATTAATTTTATATGATCATTCCACTTCAAATCGTTCCGCACGCATACTCCCAGATATTCTACAGAAGTAACTGCTACCAGTGTTTGTTCCGCTATCATATAATCATACAATAAAGGATCCTTCTTTCTATGTATTCGCAATACATTACATTTCTCTATGTTAAGGGACAGTTGCCACTCCCTGCACCAAGTGCCTATCCGCTGCAGATCTTCCTGCATTTCGCGACAATTTTCTAATGCTGCAAGTTCTCTGTATACTACAGCATCATCCGCAAAAAGCCACATGGAACTTCCGACACTATCTACTAGGTCATTTATATATATTGTGAAAAGCAATGGTCCCATAACACTCCCCTGTGGCACGCCAGAGGTTACTTTAACGTCTGTAGACGTCTCTCCATTGAGAACAACATGCTGTGTTCTATTTGCTAAAAACTCTTCAATCCAGCCACACAGCTGGTCTGATATTCCGTAGGTTCTTACTTTGTTTATCAGGCGACAGTGCGGAACTGTATCGAACGCCTTCCGGAAGTCAAGGAAAATAGCATCTACCTGGGAGCCTGTACCTAATATTCTCTGGGTCTCATGAACAAATAAAGCGAGTTGGGTCTCACACGATCGCTGTTTCCGGAATCCATATTGATTCCTACAGAGTAGATTCTGGGTTTCCAAAAACGACATGATACGCGAGCAAACAACATGTTCTAAAATTCTACAACAGATCGACGTCAGAGATATAGGTCTATAGTTTTGCGCATCTGCTCGACGACCCTTCTTGAAGACTGGGACTACCTGTGCTCTTTTCCAATCATTTGTAACCTTCCGTTCCTCTAGAGACTTACGGTACACGGCTGTTAGAAGCGAGGCAAGTTTTTTCGCGTACTCTGTGTAGAATCGAATTGGTATCCGGTCAGGTCCAGTGGACTTTCCTCTGTTGAGTGATTCCAGTTGCTTTTCTATTCCTTGGACACTCATTTCGATGTCAGCCATTTTTTCGTCTGTGCGAGGATTTAGAGAAGGAACTGCATTGCGGTCTTCCTCTGTGAAACAGCTTTGGAAAAAGGTGTTTAGTATTTCAGCTTTACGCGTGTCATCCTCTGCTTCAATGCCATCATCATCCCGGAGTGTCTGGATATGCTGTTTCGAGCCACTTACTGATTTAACGTAAGACCAGAACTTCCTAGGATTTTCTGTCAAGTCGGTACATAGAATTTTACTTTTGAATTCACTGAACGCTTCACGCATAGCCCTCCTTACGCTCACTTTGACATCGTTTAGCTTCTGTTTGTCTGAGAGGTTTTGGCTGCGTTTACACTTGGAGTGAAGCTCTCTTTGCTTTCGCAGTAGTTTCCTAACATTGTTGTTGAACCACGGTGGGTTTTTCCCGTCCCTCACAGTTCTACTCGGCACGTACCTGTCTAAAACGCATTTTACGATTGCCTTGAACTTTTTCCATAAACACTCAACATTGTCAGTGTCGGAACAGAAATTTTCGTTTTGATCTGTTAGGTAGTCTGAAGTCTGCCTTCTATTACTCTTGCTAAACAGATACACCTTCCTCCCTTTTTTTTATATTCCTATTAACTTCCATATTCAGGGATGCTGCAACGGCCTTATGATTACTGATTCCCTGTTCTGCACTTACAGAGTCGAAAAGTTCGGGTCTTTGTTATCAGTAAGTTCCAAGATGTTATCTCCACGAGTCAGTTCTCTGTTTAATTGCTCGAGGTAATTTACGGATAGTGCACGCCGTATAATGTCACTCGATGCTCTGTCCCTACCACCCGTCCTAAACATCTCAGTGTCCCAGTCTATATCTGGTAAATTGAAATCTCCACCTATGACTATAACATGCTGAGAAAATTTATGTGAAATGTATTCCAAATTTTCTCTCAGTAGTTCTGCCACTAATGCTGCTGAGTTGGGAGGTCGGTAAAAGGAGCTAATTATTAACCTGGCTCGGTTGTTGAGTGTAACCTCCACCCATAATAATTCACAGAAACTATCCACTTCTACTTCACTACAGGATAAACTACTACTAACAGCGACAAACACGCCACCACCGGTTGCATGCAATCTATCCTTTCTAAACACCGTCTGTGCCTTTGTAAAAATTTCGGCAGAATTTATCTCTGGCTTCAGCCAGCTTTCTGTACCTATAACGATTTCAGCTTCGGTGCTTTCTATCAGCGCTTGAAGTTCCGGTACTTTACCAATGCAGCTTCGACAGTTTACAATTACAATACCGATTGCTGTTTGGCCCCCGCATGTCCTGACTTTGCCCCGCACCCTTTGAGGCTGCTGCCCTTTCTGTACTTGCCCAAGGCCATCTAACCTAAAAAACCGCCCAGTCCACGCCACACAACCCCTGCTACCCATGTAGCCGCTTGCTGCGTGTAGTGGACTCCTGAGCTATCCCGCGGAACCCGAAACCCCACCACCGTATGGCGCAAGTCGAGGAATCTGCAGCCCACACGGTCGCAGAACCGTCTCAGCCTCTGATTCAGACCCTCCACTCGGCTCTGTACCAAAGGTCCGCAGTCAGTCCTGTCGACGATGCTGCAGATGGTGAGCTCTGCTTTCATCCCGCTAGCGAGACTGGCAGTCTTCACCAAATCAGGTAGCCGCCGGAAGCCAGAGAGGATTTCCTCCGATCCATAGCGACACACATCATTGGTGCCGACATGAGCGACCACCTGCAGATGGGTGCACCCTGTACCCTTCATGGCATCCGGAAAGACCCTTTCCACATCTGGAATGACTCCCCCCGGTATGCACGCGGAGTTCACACTGGTTTTCTTCCCCTCTCTTGCTGCCATATCCCTAAGGGGCCCCATTACGCGCCTGACGTTGGAGATCCCAACTACCAGTAAGCCCACCCTCTGCGACTGCCCGGATCTTGCAGACTGAGGGGCAACCTCTGAAACAGGACAAGCAGCCATGTCCGGCCGAAGATCAGTATCAGCTGGAGACAGAGCCTGAAACCGGTTCGTCAGACAAACTGGAGAGGCCTTCCGTTCAGCCCTCCAGAATGTCTTTCGCCCACTGCCACACCTCGAGACGACCTCCCACTCCACCACAGGTGAGGGATCAGCCTCAATGTGAAGAGTATCCCGGGCAACCACAGTCGTAGTTCGATCTGGGGATGCGTGGGACGAGCTGGCCGTCCCCGACAAACCCCCATCCGAACACCCACAGTGATGCCCATTGGCAACAGCCTCAAGCTGTGTGACCAAAGCCAACACTGCCTGAAGCTGGGAGCGAAGGGATGCCAACTCAGCCTGCATCCGAACACAGCAGTTGCAGTCCCAATTTGGGAAATGTTCTAATTTCTCCACTTGACACTCCATTTTCTAGCGTCCACAGTTCCACTCACTGTCTCCAAATGACAAAATGACAATATGTAAACTCAAGTAGCAACAGTGAACTAGAAATAAAAAGTGACAATCGACAAATAAATACATAGCAGCCGGCATACTAATATACAAAACAAAAACGCCACGAATTCATACACCAACTTAATACACGGCAAGTTCAAAGCGCATAGTTTCACATTTACGTGTAATCTTCGTGGTGCAAACTGAAAGTTTAACCTGTAACAAGATCCTCAAGTTAATCACAAGCACCAGAAAAGTCTGCGTAACTTTTCATGTCATTCAGTCACGCAGAGCGTATGTGGCTAGTTAAACCTAAGCATGAACGACTTTCTTGTCTCAGCCCAAGCGCGTAACTAGACAGGGGAAACCACGGCGTTATCCCAGGGTCCCCGAGATTGAGGGGTCCTTTGCATCCGATCGAAAGAAACGAAAAAAAGTTAAAATCGAAAGAGTAAATGGCGAAACTAATGAAATCCATCAGTTAGGGGAAGTCTTTCCCTACATTAAAATAATCATAGTTTTGGAAATCATTCTTACGTAAAGAAATGTAAATCATTCAGTCAGCCTTAGCTAGCAGACAACGCTGAGCTCACGTCTGTCTACTCGTAAGCGGAAGCAGATGTAACACGCAGATTTAAAAGAACTCAGAAATATTGTAAGTTATTGAATTTGAAATGTTTAAATACTTTGAAATGTTTAAATTTACTGATCCGTTCAGAGGACACTCTTTCCATACAGTATTGAAAGTTAAGATTGAGAGCAACTGGAAACAAGTGAATCTCATGAAATGTGTCCGCACTTGCCAGTATGGACAACCATCTGCTGTTTAATGCAATGGCAATGAAAATTTGTGACGGACCGGGACTCGAACCCAGATTTCCCGCTTCTCGTGAGCGGTCGCCTTATTATTAGGCTGCCCGAGCACGACTCACGGCCAGACTCAAACTTCCACATGTCGTCAACCATGTATATACAATCTGCACTCGTACATTCATTACATACAGGGTGGTCCACTGATCGTGACCGGGCCAAATATCTCACGAAATAAGCGTCAAACGAAAAAACTACAAAGAACGAAACTCGTCTACCTTGAAGGGGGAAACCAGATGGCGCTATGGTTGGCCCGCTAGATGGCGCTGCCATAGGTCAAACGGATGTCAACTGCGTTTTTTTAAAATAGGAACCCCCATTTTTTATTACACATTCGTGTAGTACGTAAAGAAATATGAACGTTTCAGTTGGACCACTTTTTCGCTTTGTGATAGAGGGCGCTGTAATAGTCACAAACATATGGCTCACCATTTTAGACGAACAGTTGGTAACAGGTAGGTTTCTTAAATTAAAATACAGAACGTTGGTACGCTTGAACATTTTATTTCGGTTGTTCCAATGTGATATATGTACCTTTTTGAACGTATCATTTCTGAGAACGCATGTTGTTACAACGTGATTACCTGTAAATACCACATTAATGCAATAAATGCTCAAAATGATGTCCGTCAACCTCAAAACATTTGGCAATACGTGTAACGACAGTTCTCTCAACAGCGAGTAGTACGCCTTCCGCAATGTGCGCACATGCCTTGACAATTCGCTGACGCATGTTCTCAGGCGTTGTCGGTGGATCACGATAGCAAATATCCTTCAACTTTCCCCACAGAAAGAAATCCGGGGACGTCAGATCCGGTGAACGTGCGGGCCATGGTATGGTGCTTCGATGACCAATCCACCTGTCATGAAATATGCTATTCAATACCGCTTCAACCGCACGCGAGCTATGTGCCGGACATCTATCATGTTGGAAGTACATCGACATTCTGTCATGCAGTGAAACATCTTGTAGTAACATCAGTAGAACATTACGTAGGGAATCAGCATACACTAGATGACATTGATTCTAATAATGTAATAGATGTACTATGCCTGTCTGAGCACCACATTGTGTCTGATATGGAAAAGGTAAATATCAGCGGTTATAAACTAGAATGAGAATTTCACTCTGCAGCGGAGTGTGCGCTGATATGAAACTTCCTGGCAGATTAAAACTGTGTGCCCGAGCGAGACTCGAACTCGGTTCGGGCACACAGTTTTAATCTGCCAGGAAGTTTCGGTTATAAACTAGCTGCACATATGAGTAGAGAGAATAAGGTGGGAGGAGGAGTTGCCACATATGTCAAAAGTTATCACTGTGTAGAAAGCTTAGATACAAAAAGTTTTGTCTAGAGCAACATATAGAAGCATGTGCCTGTCAACTTAAACTGAAGGAGGCCTCTTTTATAATTGTAACAGTATATAGGTCCCCTTCAGGAAACTTTCATTTATTCCTGGAAAACTTGGATGCCTTGTTGTGCTATCTGTCAGATAGGGGAAAGAAAATTATTATTTGTGGGGACTTCAATGTTGATTCATTGAAGGAGTGTAATAGGAAGAATGACCTGGAAGTGTTGCTCGGTTCTTTCAATTTGACATCTGTCATTAATTTTCCTACTCGGCTAGTAAAGGAAAGCAGCACATTGATAGATAACACTTTTATAGACCAAGATACACTCCTGGAAATGGAAAAAAGAACACATTGACACCGGTGTGTCAGACCCACCATACTTGCTCCGGACACTGCGATAGGGCTGTACAAGCAATGATCACACGCACGGCACAGCGGACACACCAGGAACCGCGGTGTTGGCCGTCGAATGGCGCTAGCTGCGCAGCATTTGTGCACCGCCGCCGTCAGTGTCAGCCAGTTTGCCGTGGCATACGGAGCTCCATCGCAGTCTTTAACACTGGTAGCATGCCGCGACAGCGTGGACGTGAACCGTATGTGCAGTTGACGGACTTTGAGCGAGGGCGTACAGTGGGCATGCGGGAGGCCGGGTGGACGTACCGCCGAATTGCTCAACACGTGGGGCGTGAGGTCTCCACAGTACATCGATGTTGTCGCCAGTGGTCGGCGGAAGGTGCACGTGCCCGTCGACCTGGGTCCGGACCGCAGCGACGCACGGATGCACGCCAAGACCGTAGGATCCTACGCAGTGCCGTAGGGGACCGCACCGCCACTTCCCAGCAAATTAGGGACACTGTTGCTCCTGGGGTATCGGCGAGGACCATTCGCAACCGTCTCCATGAAGCTGGGCTACGGTCCCGCACACCGTTAGGCCGTCTTCCGCTCACGCCCCAACATCGTGCAGCCCGCCTCCAGTGGTGTCGCGACAGGCGTGAATGGAGGGACGAATGGAGACGTGTCGTCTTCAGCGATGAGAGTCGCTTCTGCCTTGGTGCCAATGATGGTCGTATGCGTGTTTGGCGCCGTGCAGGTGAGCGCCACAATCAGGACTGCATACGACCGAGGCACACAGGGCCAACACCCGGCATCATGGTGTGGGGAGCGATCTCCTACACTGGCCGTACACCACTGGTGATCGTCGAGGGGACACTGAATAGTGCACGGTACATCCAAACCGTCATCGAACCCATCGTTCTACCATTCCTAGACCGGCAAGGGAACTTGCTGTTCCAACAGGACAATGCACGTCCGCATGTATCCCGTGCCACCCAACGTGCTCTAGAAGGTGTAAGTCAACTACCCTGGCCAGCAAGATCTCCGGATCTGTCCCCCATTGAGCATGTTTGGGACTGGATGAAGCGTCGTCTCACGCGGTCTGCACGTCCAGCACGAACGCTGGTCCAACTGAGGCGCCAGGTGGAAATGGCATGGCAAGCCGTTCCACAGGACTACATCCAGCATCTCTACGATCGTCTCCATGGGAGAATAGCAGCCTGCATTGCTGCGAAAGGTGGATATACACTGTACTAGTGCCGACATTGTGCATGCTCTGTTGCCTGTGTCTATGTGCCTGTGGTTCTATCAGTGTGATCATGTGATGTATCTGACCCCAGGAATGTGTCAATAAAGTTTCCCCTTCCTGGGACAATGAATTCACGGTGTTCTTATTTCAATTTCCAGGAGTGTAGATTTAAAAACATAAATTCTTGTCCTGTTGAGAATGGGCTTTCTGATCATGATGCTCAGCTAGTTACAGTATATGACATAGCTCCACTCAGTAATTCAAAACTACCCTCCAAAGTTCTGCGTTCAGTTAATGGCTCAACAATTCGAAATTTCAGAGAAAATCTTCAGCAGTTAGACTGGGATGAGGTGTACAAGGAACCCGATGCTAATTTAAAATATAACTTATTTCATGATACACTTGTAACAAAATTTGAAAACTGTTTCCCCAAGAAAGTAGTTAAATCTAATTATAAGAAACTATGCAAAAACTTTGGCTTACTAAAGGAATAAAAATATCTTGTAATCACAAAAGGGAACTGTATCTAACAACAAGAAAGAGTAATGATCCAGAACAGCCAAATATTACAAAAACTACTGTGCTACATTAAGAAAGGTTATTAAAAAGTCCAGAAGCATGTGCATCATGTCTGAGATTAATACCTCTGATAACAAAATCAAAGCAATTTGGAATATTATTACAAGGGAGACAGGGCAACCAAGAGTACAGGATGACGGCATCACCATCAAAGCGAATGGAAACTTGATAAACAACAAGCCGAAAGTCGAAAACATTTTGAATAATCATTTTTTAAATGTCGTAGAGAAAACAGGATGTAAATGTTCATCAGAAGAAGCAAGGCAGTTAATGGAAGAGGCCTTACCCACACAATTTGATACAATTGAAATTCCATCAACCTCTCCTTCTGAAATTAGGAAGATAAACTCTCTCAACAATAAAAGTTCACATGGGATTGATGGCATTTCCAGCAGGATAATAAAAGCTTGTTCCCAAGAAAGAAGTGGGATTCTTAGCCACATATGTAATAGCTCTCTGAAGCAGGGTATTTTCCCAGATAGACTGAAGTATGCCATTGTTATACCACTGCATAAAAAAGGGGATACGTCTGAAATCAACAACTACCGCCCAATCTCTCTTCTGACTGCCTTATCCAAAATTCTTGAAAAAGTAATGTATTGTAGAGTAACTTCACACCTTTGTAAAAATAAAGTTTTAACAAAATGTCAGTTTGGTTTCCAGAAGGGTTTTTCAACGGAAAATTCTATATATACTTTCACTAATGAAATATTAAATGCTCTGAGTAACCGTAAGTCACCCGTTGGGATTTTTGTGATCTATCAAAGGCTTTTGATTGTGAAAATCATGGAATACTTCTAGATACGCTCAAGTACTGTGGTATGAATGGGACAGTGCTCCAATGGTTTAAATCATACCTAACTGGAAGAGTGCACAAAGTTGAAATAAACAGTTCACATAATATGCAAAAAACTGGTGATTTCTCAAACTGGGGAACAATCAAGAATGGCGTGCCGCAAGGTTCGGTCATGGGTCCTCTGCTATTCTTAATATACATTAATGACTTGCCATTCTATATTCACGAAGATGCAAAGCTGGTACTTTTTGCCGACGATACAAGTATAGCTATCACACCCGACGGACAAGAACTAACTGGTGAAATTGTAAACGATGTTTTTCAGAAAAGCATTAAGTGGTTCTCTGCAAATGGGCTCTTATTAAACTTTGACAAAACACAGTATATACAGTTCCACACAGTAAATGGAATGACCCCATTAATAAATATAGACTTCGATCAGAAATCGGTAGCTAAGGTAGAATATTCAAAATTTCTAGGTGTATGCATTGATGAGGGGCTGAAATGGAAAAAAAAAACACACTGAGGATCTTCTGAAACGTTTGAGTTCAGCTACTTATGCTATTAGGGTCATTGCAAATTTTGGCGATATTCATCTGAGTAAATTAGCTTACCACCCCTATTTTCATTCTCTGCTTTCGTATGGCATCATATTCTGGGGTAACTCATCATTGAGTAAAAGAGTGTTCATTGCACAAAAGCGTGTAATCAGAATAATTGCTGGAGCTCATCCACGATCATCCTGCATACACTTATTTAAAGAGCTAGAAACCTGCACTGTAGCCTCACAACATATATATTCACTTATGAAATTTGTTATTAACAATTTGAACGAATTCAAAAGTAATAGCAGTGTACATGGCTACAACACTAGGAGAAAGGATGGTCTTCACTACTCAAGGTTAAATCTAACTTTGGCTCAGAAGGGGGTAAATTATGCTGCCACAAAAGTCTTTGGTCACTTACCTAATAGCATCAAAAGTCTGACAGATAGCCATATAGCATTTAAAAGGAAATTAAAAGAATTTCTTAATGGCAACTCCTTCTACTCATTAGATGAATTTTTGGATATAGTAAGTGGGTAATTTCACAACCTCCACAAAAAAAAAATTATTTAGTGTCATGTAATATTTTGTCTAATGTAATACCTTGTATAGACACCTTTTATTAACCTGACACGTTCCACATCATTACGAAGTGTCGTATTCATGATCTATGGAACAAGTACTAATCTAATCTAATCTAACTGCACCATTTAGATTGCCATCGATAAAATGGGGGCCGATTATCCTTCCTCCCATAATGCCGCACCATACATTAACCCGCCAAGGTCGATGATGTTCCACTTGTCGCAGCCATCGTGGATTTTCCGTTGCCCAGTAGTGCATATTATGCCGGTTTACGTTACCGCTGTTGGTGAATGACGCTTCGTCGCTAAATAGAACGCGTGCAAAAAATTTGTCATCGTCCCGTAATTTCTCTTGTGCCCAGTGGCAGAACTGCACACGACGTTCAAAGTCGTCGCCTTGCAATTCCTGGTGCATAGAAATATGGTACGGGTGCATTCTTAACACCGACGTTTTTGAGATTCCCGATTCTCGCGCAGTTTGTCTGCTACCGATGTGCGGATTAGCAGGGTCTACTGCACATGGTCGTTTGATCGGCAAAGTTTACAGCAAAAAGAATCAACATATTAACAAATCGTATTCCAGCGAGCTCTACGGTTTCACTGTTAGGAAGACGAGACGCTACGAAATGTCAGCTGAGAGTAGTGGGACTGACGGTACGAAAAGCACTGGCTCAAAGACTAAAGCTTGTTCACCTTATTTAGTTTCACAAAGCAGAAACTACAATTTTAAATTGCATTGCATTCCGTTTATAAGAAACCTGTGATTTAAAAGGCAAATTAGTTTTCTGACGCATGGTTTAATAGCCTAATATAATCCGGCTAAATTAACCTGATGATGCGATTCATTATCGAGAAACAGATTGTACCTTCACGTCACAACACATGAGGGTTAGAAGGTACAATTGAACTCTACAATTTTTTTAGAAGATTTTACCACAAAATTTTTAAAAAAGACCTTTTAGCTATCCTCTGCAATTGTTGAAATTCTCGTAAGAAATCTGTTATTTCTTGGGAAACGTGCATGAAAACGTGTGTTTCAAGACAATCAAATGACGACCTATCTGCCTATAATTTGTACTATTCCGGTTTTCCCGTAATTATAAGATTTATAAAATTCAACACAAGCCGCACCTGACAAATCTTGTAAAACGGTCTGGAGGACTGATTTGCAAAATCAAATTATCCTGAATATATTTACTCTGTTGAAGATCCCTGTATTCATTAAGTATACATGACTATGAGAATTATGAGTCTGAAGAAAGGTAAAATCGATTTGATGTCTGTGTTTCGGATGCTGACAGTACTCAGATGTTTGCTGATCGCTTACCTTGTCACTGTTATCGTCTTGCTGCATTTCACGGTTTTCTTGCGATTTTGCTGACTGGGGACGCATACATTTATGTCACTCGCCAGTCGCCTCCTCACAGACTGATGCTAAGCAACGGCACGCGTCGCTGCAGGGACCCTTGCATTATTGAGAACCGCTTCACGTCAGGGTTTGTTGCTTAAAAGGATGTGCTGAAGAAACTCGCCAAAACCACGCGTTTTAGGAAACTACTGTGTGAGCTCATATTTTTTCCACAAAACGCCACTCTGGAATTGTATTAAATACCCTCCTGAAGTCAAGGAAAAAGGCATCAATCTGTGTGCTTACGTCTACAGAGTTCTTGGTCTTACGGAGGAACAGAGCTAACTGGATTCGCAAGATCTCTGAGGAATCCATGATGACTTTTATTCCATTAGTTATTGAATTTTATTGACATAAGACAGTACAATCTCATCGGCAAAACGAAGGAGATTCAGTGAGCTATGTCCCAGGAACATCATATTCCTCATTTTTCACAGTCAAGGTATTTGAAAATTTCCTCTAAGGCTACTAAAAATTCACTGCCGAAAAAAAAAAAAAAAGAAATAGTTCAATTGGAAAGACGAAGTCGATTTGTATCAGGTGACGACATATGCTACCTAGTGGATCGTAGATCTACTGATAATGGTTTCATCATCGTCCGCCAACAGATAGCGTAGTAACATAGCTACCAGAGCGCAGTTTGAAGCTAGACCTACGGAAATTGGTATTTACTTTCTCGGCCAGAAAAAAAAATACATTTCACTATTTTTGTAAATTTAATCCTATGCGTGTGAGCAGTGGGAGAAACCTTTTTTTGAAAATATAACATTATTATAGAACTACAAAAGTAGTTTTAAAGCTACATCTATGAACACTGGTATTAGACTTCACAATTAGAAGTAAAAAAATACGTGTTGCAGCGTTTCTGGGCACGAGATTTTTTTTATGAAAAATATTTTATTATGAAAGCATTTTTAAAGCTGAATCTATGGAAATTTGTATTTGGCGTCTCTGTTAGAAAGAAAACATACGCACATCACTGTTTCTGGAAATTCAACCCCTAAGGGGGTGAAATACGGGGTGAAATATTTTATGAAAATATTGCATTACGAAAGCATTTTTAAAGCTATATCTTTGAAAATTGCTGTTTGGCTTCTCGGTTACAGACGAAAAAATATCAGTTTCACAGTTTTTGGAAATTCAAGCCCTAAGAGGGCGAAAAAGGGTCAGAATGATCCACTGACTCGTCACCGCCCAGCCCAAACCGCTAAGGATAGAAACTTGAAGTTTGGACAGGGTGTGCATCTTATACTGTAGGCATCGTTAAGAAGGGATTGTCTGAAATTCCACTCCTAAGGGGGTGAAAAGGGGGATGAAACGATTTTTTAAAGTATGTTACCATTAAGAGAATTTTGAAGTTATAACTGCGCAGACTACGTAGTATTTGCTTTCTCATTCGGAAAATAAAAAAATCCATGTTTCAGCATTTTTGGAAATTCAAAAAAATACATGTTTCAGTATTTTTAGAAATTCAACCACTAAGGGGGTAAAAAAGTGGGTGAAAGTTTTTTGAAAATAAATAATTACTAAAGAGCTACTAAAGGATATTTAAGGCGACATCTGTGACAATTGGTATTTGACTTCTCGGTTATAAACAAAAAAATACGTCTTTCAGTGTTTCTGGAAATTCAACCTCTAAGGGAATGCAATAGGGGAGGAAAATTTTTGAGCAAATATTTCATTAGATTAAAAAATTTAAAGCTAAATCCATGAAACCTGGATTTCACTTCTCCATTAGATATCAAGAAATATGTCATAAGGGATGAAAGTTTCTCTGGAAGTATTACCACAAGAACACGCAAGGTATAAATAACAAAAACTTTGGACTCCAGCTACTAGAATCGCTTTTTGGTCAGAAGTACATTGGGAAAAGACCATGCTTCTATGGCCTTAATTAGCACTTAAAGTTTAGAAGGTGTTGCGACTTGTGAGCAACATAAAAATTCGATTAAAGAAGAATAAAGAAAATCCATGCAGTCGATACAATCTACGCTAGCGAAGCAGCAGGCGCTAAGTTAGTATAAAATAAAAGCGTGCCTTCGCCAGTAACAGTAGTAGTTCACCCAGCATTACGACTGTGAACACAGGTCTGGAGACTACCACTATGTGATCGTGTAAATGTGGCGGAAAGCTGTTTATTTAAGTCGTTTCCACCTACGTTGAGAGAGTCAGTCTTTCTCTTGCGGTTTTTAGTGGAGGTCTAGTTGTAGCATTTTTGACTATTAATCAAAAGTCTTCGGGCCAGCATTCGATCCCAACCACTGCTTAAATTCTGAATAAAAATAATCTGCCGAATACTGTCATAGCGATTGTCAAAGAGTGAGGAGGAGCAGACACACGTTCGGGGCGCCCTCCTGCTCTTGGGGGTCGGAAACTGCCCCTAAAAGACGGAAGAATCAGAAATGATGCAGCAGGTAATGGATGTCACAGCACTAAAGACACACAATTTGTGTGCAAAGAACGTTTGGCCTGTAATTGAAAAAGTGTCATGATGATCTTTTCATCGGTAAAAGTTTCCGGATTAGTTTCCCATTCGGATCTCCGGCAGGGACTACCAAGGGAGAGATAAACATGAGAAAAGCGTGGAATAAGCAACGAAAATATAGCATACTAGCTTGGAATATGCAGGGGCTCAGTAGACACACAGTGGGGCCAGTGAAGTGAAATGGAAAGAAGGTAAGATTCTCTGGTCGGGAGAATATACGGTAATATCAACAGCAGCAGAATATGGTACAACGAGCGTAATATTCACCACGAATAGGAAGATAGGATAGGCAGTAAGTTACTGTGAAAATTTGAGCGATAAGATCATTCTCATCAGAATCGACAGCAAAGCAACGCTAACTACGATAGTGCAGGTATGCGTGTCGACGTCACAAGCAGATGATGATGAGACAGAGAAAGTACACTGACTCAGCAGATGTCATGAGGTAGGCACCTAACATCGCGTGCCGCCTCCCCTGGCCTTGCAGACTGCAGTGAGACGCCATGGAAGAGAGTCTACCAAGTCCCTGGTACTCCTCTGGAAGCAGCTGGCACCAAATCGTTTGTAGAGCGACAGCCAATTCTGGTTTGTTCATGGGCGCAGGATCCATGGCACGAAGCCTGCGTTCGGACTCAGGCTTGGCCATCTCAGTCTTTGGACCTCCGCTGCATTTCCGGGCAACGTGGGAGCGGTGTGGCGCTGTGTTATCATCTTGAAACACCACAGAACCGTCAGGGTGTAAGAAGATCAGAAATGGGTGGAGATGGTCTCCGAGCAGTTCAACATACCGCGATCTTATCAAAGTCCCTTCCAGAACAACTAGGGGGCTGATTCCATACCAGGAAAATGCACTCCAGACCATAAAAGGGACAGTACCGCCTTCTTTGTGGACAAGATTCATCGATTCATGTGGTCTGAGCCACGCATGATGCCTCCCATCGGCATGACGCAGTTGAAATAGTGATTCGTCCGACCACATCACTTTATGCCATTGTGCCAGTGTCCATCCTTGGTGATTGGCGACAAATTCAAGCCGTTGTGCCATATGACGTTGGGTTAATAATGTCATCCGTGTGCGGCACCAGCTCTAATACACCATGGAAACCATATTTCTAAGAACTATGGAGACGTGCCTAGGATGTCCTGTATTGAATTGAGCCCTGACTTGTAGCACACAGCGCTTCTGTCACTATTGACGATCCGTCTCAGATGTCGCCAGTCACGGTCATCAAGGGTGGCTGGACGGCCGGTAGTTCGTCTGTTGTGGACTGTGACACCCACGGTCAAGCATTCATGATACACCCTGGACACGGTTGAAAGTGTGAAGCCGAATTCCTGCATCACTGCCACCAGTCGTGCACCGACCACCATACGTTCGAACGACGTCAGCTCACTATAATGTTGCATGTTACACAAATCATTTGCACAACCACTTCTCAGATTGTCTCCACTACAACTGCACCTAGCACGGAAGGAGTGCTGTGCGCATACAACACACCTGCGCCATCTGTGCCCCACTGTTCCATGACATTTCCTAAGTTAGTTTATATAGGGATACTGAATGTGTGATTCAGTACTTAAAAGAGATGAAACTATAACAATCATGCGTAACTGAACCACTGTAGTTAGGGAAGAAATAAAAGGCAGAGTTACGGGAGATATGGGTTCGGCAATAGAAATGAGAGGGGAGAGTGACCAATTGAGTAATGCATTACATTTCAGCAAGTAATAGCGAATACATTTTTCAAAATTACAAGAGGAGGAGATATACTTGGAAAGCGCCTAGATACATAAGAAGATTCTCAATGGATTAAATCACTGTGAGACAGAGATTCCAAAATCAGATGTCTGACTGTAACGCGTACCCGGCGTCAAACACACACTACTGGCCATTAAAATTGCTACACCACGAAGATGACGTGCTACAGACGCGAAATTTAACCGACAGGAAGAAAATGCTGTGATATGCAAATGATTAGCTTTTCAGAGCTTTCACACAAGGTTGGCGCCGGTGGCGACACGACACCTACAACGTGCTGACATGAGGAAAGTTTCCAAACGATTTCTCATACACAAACAGCAGTTGACCGGCGTTGCCTGGTGAAACGTTGTTGTGATGCCTCGTGTAAGGAGGAGAAATGCGTACCATCACGTTTCCGACTTAGACAAAGGTCGGATTGGCCTATTGCGATTGCGGTTTATCGTATCACGACATTGCTGCTCGCGTTGGTCGAGAGCCAATGACTATTAGCAAAATATGGAATCGGTGGGTTCAGGAGGGTAATATGGAACGCTGTGCTGGGTCCCAACGGCCTCGTATCACTAGCAGTCGAGATGACAGGCATCTTATCCGCATGGGTGTAACGGATCGTGAAGCCACGTCTCGATCCCTGAGTCAACAGATGGGGACGTTTGCAAGACAACAACCATCTGCACGAACAGTTCGACGACGTTTGCAGCAGCATGGACTATCAGCTCGGATACCACGGCTGCGGTTACCCTTGACGCTGCATCACAGACACGAACGCCTGCGATTGTGTACTCAACGACGAACCTGAGTGCACGAATGGCAAAACGTGATTTTTTCGGATGAATCCAGGTTATGCTTACAGCGTCATGATGGTCGCAACCGTGTTTGGCGACATCGCGGTGAACGCTCATTGGAAGCGTGTATTCGTCATCACCATACTGGCGTATCACCCGGCGTGATGGTATGGGGTGCCAATGGTTACATGTCTCGGTCATCTCTTGTTCGCATTGACGGCACTTTGAACAGTGGACGTTACATTTCAGATGTGTTACGACCCGTGGCTCTACCTTTCATTCGATCCCTGCGATACCCTACATTTCAGCAGGATAATGCACGACCGCATGTTGCAGGTCCTGTACGGGCCTTTCTGGATACAGAAAATGCTCGACTGCTGCCCTGGCCAGCACATTCGAAAGATCTCTCACCAATTGAAAACGTCTGGTCAATGGTGGCCGAGCAACTGGCTCGTCACAATACGCCACTCACTACTCTTGATGAACTGTGGTATCGTGTTGAAGCTGCATAGGCAGCTGTACCTGTACATGCCAGCCAAGCTCTGTTTGAGGTGGTTGTTCTGGGTACTGATTTCTCAGGATCTATGCACCCAAATTGCGTGAAAATGAAATAACGTGTCAGTTCTAGTATGATATATTTGTCCTATGAATACCCGTTTATCATCTGCATTTCTTCTTGGTGTAGCAATTTGAATGGCCAGTAGTGTAGATGTAGATCATAATTTAGTAACGACGAAAAGTAAAGAGCAAACATAAGTTTAAGAGTAGAATACATGATTAAATTTGCAGGTGATTCGATAGTATACAGGACGTTAAATTTAATACATAGTGCTGTGTACCTCTGGCAGGAACACTGGTTCTAACCCAGCTGAGCACCGAGTCGAACTGAACTAAGGTGGCAGATACAGGTAATTTTCCCACGCTGTTTCAGCCCTGTGCCAGACTCCATGTATTTCACATCTACACCTATAGTTCGCAAGCCACATTACGATGTGTGCCAACGTCATTTCCCATTTTTCTATTCCAGTCGCTTATGATTCGCTGGAAGAACGATTGCTGATATGCCTCCGTGTGGGCTCGAATGTCTCTAATTTTATCTTCGCGGTCTTTTCGCGACGTATACGTAGGAGGAAGCAATATATCGGTTGACTCTTCTAGGATCGCACGCTCTCGGAAATTAAACAGCAGACCATATCATGATGCAGAACGCCTCTCGTGGAGCCTCTGCCACTGGAATTGGCTGAGCATCTCCGTGACGCTTTCAAGCTTACTAAATGAATCTGTAACGATACGTACTGCTCTTCTTTGGATTTTCTCAATTTCCTTTATCTGTCCTATCTGGTACGGATCCCATACTGATGAGCAATACCCAAGTATTGGTCGAACAAGTGTTTTGTAAGCTACTTCGTTTGTTGATGGACTACATTTCCTGAGGAATCTTCCAATGAATTTGTCTGGCATCTGCCTTATTCACGATTAATTTTACATCATAGTTTCACCTCAGATCGCTTCTTACGCACACTCCTAAACATTATACGTAAGTAACTGCTTGAAGTGATTGTTCTACAGTTTTTTAACCTTTATATATAAAAGGCAATATTCCGACTGACTGACTGACTGACTCACTTACTTGTTATCTCCCGCACCAAACCACTAAGGATAGAAACTTTAAATTTTCAGAGGGTGTTGATCTTATATTAAAGCCTTCGTTTAAGAAGGGATATTTCGAAATTCCACCGCTAAGGAGGTGAAATTAGGGGCAAAGGATTTTTTGAAAATATTTCGTCACTAAAGCAGTTTTGAAGCTAGACCTACGAAAACAGGTATTTGGTTTCTCGGCCAGAAAAAATAAATATGTGTTACAGCCTTTTCGGAATTTTCACCCCTTTGGCGTGAAATAGTGGTAATATTTGTTAAAAATATATCATTATTAAGGAACATGTAAAGTATTTTTAAGGCTGCATCTATGATAATTGGTATTTCCTTCTCAATTAGAAATTAAAACATACGTGTTCCAGTGTTTTTGTAAATTCGGCCCCTAAGGGGGTCAAATAGGGAATGAAATCTTTTAAGAAATATTTCCTTATGAAAGCATTTTTAAAGCTAAATCTATGAAAATTTGTATTTGGCTTCTCGGTTAGAAATGAAGAAACACATGTTTCACTCTTTTTGGGAATTAAACCCCCAATGGGATGAAATAGAGCCTAACTGATTCTCTGACTCATTATTGTGCAGCCCAAACCCCTAAGGATTGAGACTTGAAATTTGGAGAGGGTACGATTCTTATACTGTAGGCATCGTTTAAGAAGGAACTGTTCGAAACTACATTGCTAAGGGGATGATATATGGCATGAAAGACCTTTTGAAAATATGTCGCAATTAAGGCAATTTTGAAGCTAGACCTACGAAAATTGGTATTTGGTTTCTCAGCCAGATACAGAAAGATACGTGTTTCGGCATTTTTGAAATTCAACCACTAATGGTGTAAAATAATGGGTGAAAGGTTTTATGAGAAAAAATCTTTATTAAAGAACTACTAGCGCATTTTTAAAGATCTGAACAGAACAGTTTATGAAAACGTACTTGAATTATCGTTTAGCATTTAAAAAGTACATGTTTCACTGATTTTGGTTAATCAGTCCAAAAGGGGGGGGGGGGTAGAAGATGAAACTTTTTAATAAAGTATTTCGTTATATTAAAAATTTTTGAAAGCTAAATCTATGAAAATCTGGTTACTCAGATATAAATGAATATGTGTTAGGGAATAAAAGTTTCTTTGGAATGTAACCACAAGAATGCAAAAGGCATGATTAATAAAGACCTTGAACTCCAACTACCAAAACCGCTTTTTGGTCAGAAGTACGTTTTCAAAAGATCATGCTTCTGTGGCCCTAATTAGCGTGAAAAGTTTAGAAGGTGTTGCAGTTTGTAAACAACATAAAAATTTCTATTAAAGAAAAACAAAAAAATCCGTGCATAACATACAGTTTACGCGAGCGAAGCAACGGGCGCTAAACAAGTCATACGGTAGAGGCTCTTACTGTCTATGTATTCCCAGTATGTTCAAAATGTTCAAATGTGTGTGAAATCTTATGGGACTTAACTGCTAAGGTCATCAGTCCTTAAGCTTACACACTACTTAACCTAAATTATCCTAAGGACAAACACACACACCCATGCCCGAGGGAGGACTCGAACCTCCGACGGGACCAGCCGCACAGTCCATGACTGGAGCTCCTTAGACCGTTCCCAGTATGTTAAATTTGTTTATGCTGGGGGTCAGTTCAAATGGCTCTGAGCACTATGGGACTTAACATCTTTGGTCATCAGTCCACTAGAACTTAGAACTACTTAAATCTAACTAACCTAAGGACATCACACACATCCATGCCCGAGGCAGGATTCGAACCTGCGACCGTAGCTGTCCCACGGTTCCAGACTGCAGCGCCTAGAACCGCACGGCTACCGCGGCCGGCTGAGGGTCAGCTGCCCCTCCCTGAACCAAGCGGCGATCCTTTGCAGGTCTTCCCGCATTTCGCTACAGGTTTGAAGCGTAGCGACTTTTCAGTATAAAACAGTATCATCGGCGAAAAGCCTCACGGAACTTCTGACGTTATCCACTTGGTCATTTACATATACAGTAAAGCCGCGATAATCCGGTACTCGATAGTGCGGCAGACCCAATAGTCCGGCACACGTCAGAAATTTTCCTTATTTTTAGTTCCGTGCGGTTGGCTGTAGCTTCGAGAAACGTCTTGCATCCACGAATGAAATGAGTGCGGTTTCAGCAGAAGAAGTTGACGTAAGGACTGACAGTGACAAAAATGTAGCTGTCGAAGAAGAGCAGACTGACGATGAGATATTATAAACTGTTTTCAGTGCGCTGGGGGCATCAGGAATTGAGAATGACGAAGAAGAAACGCCTAAAACTCACCTCTCCTGCATTGAGGTTTCAAAAGCCTCTCACACTTTTGCGAAATTTACTGAGAGCTACGAAGTGCTAAAGTTATGAATGTGCGCATCATAAAAAATAATATTTCTCAAAAAAGATCCTCATCCAAGAAACAAGTTAGCATTTCTGCAATGTGTCAGTGATCTCTGAAATAAATCTCATCTACACTATCAGTAGTAGATACCAGTTCGACATACTCCATCACCTCGACCACGCCACATATCTGTCTATTCTAGAGACAGTGATTCCAATTCAGCTGCACCAAATTCTTGGTAACAGTTTATTATTAATTAGCTTGTTGCTGATCTTTTCAAATCAGTGCTGCTTATTTTATTTCCTAATGGGCGTAAAAAGGATTATTTATATACACTGAACTATTGACAAACTTTGAGCCTTATACTGGTTTCACACAGCAGTGCAGTATTCGACTCTTAATTCTTTTTTTGTCCTTACAGAAAAGTAACACATATTTTTTATTTTTATAGTGTAATTTCTGCAGTCAATAAATAACATACACTTGTTTTGTACCTTAATATTATAGGTTTTGCTTATTTTCTTGGTTTAAACCAGGTTTTTAAAGATGACATTGATAATCCATTGTATTTGATAATCCGGGATTTACAGGTCCCCATGCACGACGCCGGCCGGTGTGGCCGTGCGGTTCTAGGCGCTTCAGTCTGGAACCGCGTGACCGCTACGGTCGCAGGTTCGAATCCTGCCTGGGGCATGGATGTGTGAGATGTCCTTAGGTTAGTTAGGTTTAAGTAGTTCTAAGTTCTAGGGGGATGATGACCATAAATGTCAAGTCCCATAGTGCTCAGAGCCATTTTAGCCCATGCACGACGAATTATCAATGTCTTACTCTAATGTACAAAAGTAACAGTCCTATATCTGTGCAATGAGGCATGTATGAAGATTCTTTTATGTCTGAAGGCTTCTCTTCGTGCAGAAAGATACGCTGTGTTCTGTTTGCTAGAAACACTTCAGTCGAGTCACATATTTAGTCTGATATTCCGTACGCTCGTATTTTGTTGATCAGGTGGCCGTGAAGAACTGTATCGGGCGCTTACGGAAGTCAATGAACATGGCACCTACCTATGCGCCGGTATCCACCGCCTTCTGGATCACGGTACGAAGAGAGCGAACTGGATTTGAAATGTTCAAATGTGTGTGAAATCATATGGGACTTAACTGCTAAGGTCATCAGTCCCCAAGCTTACACAATACTTAACCTACATTATCCTAAAGACAAACACACACCCCCATGCCCGAGGGAGGACTCGAACCTCCGCCGAGACCAGCCGCACAAAAAAAAAAAAAAAAAAAAAAATGGTTCAAATGGCTCTGAGCACTATGGGACTTAACATCTATGGTCATCAGTCCCCTAGAACTTAGAACTACTTAAACCTAACTAACCTAAGGACAGCACACAACACCCAGCCATCACAAGGCAGAGAAAATCCCTGACCCCGCCGGGAATCGAACCCGGGAACCCGGGCGTGGGAAGCGAGAACGCTACCGCACGACCACGAGATGCGGGCCCAGCCGCACAGTCCGTGACTGCAGCGCACAGACCGCTCGGCTAATCCCGCGCGGTGAACTGGATTTCACATGATCGTTCTTTTCGGAACCGACGTTGATTCCTAGAGAGGTTTGTGGTCTCCAGAAATGTCTTAATACGCGAGCATAAAACATGTTCCAAAAATGTTCAAGAGACTTTGTGTGTCTGTTCTAAAAAACTGGAAAGACTTGTGCTCTTTTCCAATCATTAGGAACGCCTCACTCATCAAGAGACCTACGGTACACCATTGCTAGAAGAGGGACAAGTTCTTTCGTATAATCTGTCTAGAATCGTACTGTACCCTGTCAGATCCAGTGGCCTTTCCTCTGTTGGGCGATTTCAGTTAGTTTTCTCTCCCTTGGTCACTTATTTCGATATCTGTCATTTTGTCGTTCGTGCGACTATTTGAAGGAGGAACTACAGTGTAGTCTTCCCCTGTGATGTAGTTTTGGGGAAAAAAACGTTTAGTATTTCGGCGTTTTATATGTCATTCTCTGTTTCAGTGCCATTGTAGTGTCTGGCGAACAATGGTCTGTAGACAACCTAGGAGCAGATGAAACTTCCTGTCAGATTAAAACTGTGTGCGGGACCGAGACTCGAACTCGGGACCTTTGCCTTTCGCGGGTAGAAGTAAGGCTGTGAGGACGGGGCGTGAGTCGTGCTTGGGTAGCTCAGATGGTAGAGCACTTGCCGGCGTAAGGCAAAGGTCCCGAGTTCGAGTCTCGGTCCGGCACACAGTTTTAATCTGCCAGGAAGTTTCATATCAGCGCACACTCCGCTGCAGAGTGAAAATCTCATTCTAGGAGCAGATGTTTTCAAATGGTGAGAGACCTGGAGAATTACTGGTCAGGGCAACAAAGAACAGTCAAGACAGTATGGGCAACAAGCGGTCTTGCAATATCTCGTTGAAAAATAAAGTCACGAGCACATCATTATTGTAACGGCAGCTGTTAAAATTATCTGCCCTGCGATCCAAAGCTGCTCGTGTTAGGCACCGTTCACAACATCGTGCCAGATGCAAGGACCGATAGTACACTGATCAGCCAGAACGTTATGACCACCTACCTAATAGCTGGTATGTCCACATTTGGCACGGTTAACAGCAGCGACGCGTCGTGGCATGGAAGCAGTGAGGCGTTGGAAGGTCGCTAGAGGGAGCTGGCACCACATCTCCACACTCAAGCCACCTAATTCCCTTAAATTTACGGGAGAGGAGCGACGAGCTCTGACGCCACGTTCAGTCACATACCAGATGGGGTCGATCGGATTCAGATCTGGCAAGTTGTGGGACCAGCGCGTCAATTGGAACTTACCACTGTGTTACTCCGACCAGTCCATCACACTCCTGGCCTTGTGAGATGGCGCATTATCTTGTTGAAAAATGGCACTGCCTGCGGGAAACATGATGTTCATGAAAGGGTGTACGTGGCCTAAAACCAGTGTACGATACTCCTTGGCGTGCTGCCTACAAGAGTTCCACATCAGCCATGGATGCTCACGTGAATGTCCCCCAGAGTATAATGGAGCCCCCGCCAGCTTGTCTCCGTCCCGCACGAGCTGTTCCGCTTGAACACGACCGGTTCGCGTCCTCCCATCGGCATGATGATTAATGTATCGCGATCCAAGACAGTACAACGCTTTGCCGCTGCGCCAACGTCCAGTGCCGATGTCGTCGTATTAACATTGGCACATGCATGGGTCGTCGGCTGCGGAGGCCCATCATTAGGAGTGTTCGGTGCACTGTGCTTCAGACACTCTTGTACTCTCCCTAGCAATAAAGTTAGTTTCGCCAAAGTTCGCCTCCTACACTTTTTTACCAGTCTGTCCAGCCTACGACGTCCGACATCTGCAATGAGGGTTTGTCGCCCAAACCCATGTCGTCTGGAAGTGGTTTCACGTTGGTTTCGCCACGTGTTGAAGACACTCGCCACAGCAGTCCTCGAACATTCGACAAGCCGTGCAGTTCCAGAAATGCTCAAATACCGAGCCTCCGGGCCACCACAATCTGCCCTCGGTCAAACTCAAATAGAGCGCGCGTCTTCCTCATTCTACGCACAGATAGCATGCTCATTGTTACTACACGCACCGTGCGTGTCTCTGACTAGCAGTCGTTCACCGCCAGGTGATGCTGCTATCGCCTGGACGGCTTTATATCGATAGCAGGCCGGTAATCATGATGTACTAGCAGATCAGTGTATGAAATATGATAATGACGGTTCTCCTCGATACTCCCAAATACGGACACGTCTATCGTGATGCTGTTCGCAGATCCGGGACTCTCTGAAAATATGACTTGCTGTCATTCTGGTATCCAGTGTTGTATCTGCGCGCCGTTCTCTGCTGCCACATCAAGGGAAGCCGCAGCAGTGGTCGCAGAGATTACAATCGGTGCTCCAAACGCCGCCGCACTGTCCGTGTAGCAGCGCTCAACAAATATTGCAACTCATTTTTTTCTGAAAGTAGGTTGGTTATATTCAGGATTCCGATATACCATATTGGTCTCCAATATTTTGTCTACAAAAACTTATTTTTCAACAGAATCTTCGTTCGGTGCGACGGCCTTACCTCACCTCACTGAAAGAACCTGTATGCGCACATGTTCCAGCTCTACTGGTCGACGGCGGAGCTAACGTCTTGCTCCATCAATAACCTCCCCGTCATCTACGTAGTGCTTTCCGCGGAATGCTTCCTCCATTGGACCAAACAGCGGGAAGACGGAACGTGCGAGATCCGGGCTGTTGGGTGGATGAGGAAGATCAGTTCTGTGTTTTGTGAGCTCCTCTCGGGTGCTCAGACTTGCGCGAGGCCTTTCGTTGTCATGGAGAAAAAGAAGTTCGTTTGCACTTTCGTGGCGACGAACACACTGAAGTCGTTTCTTCAATTTCCTGAAGGTTGCACATACACTTCAGAGGTAATCGTTGACCGCGAGGGAGGACATGAAACAGAATAAACTCTTCAGAGTCCCAGAAGACCGTCGCCATGAGTCTACCTGCTGAGGGCGACGCTTTGAACTCTTTCTTCGGAGAAGGGGTGGTATGGCGTCACTGCATGAATTGTCTTTTTGTTTCCAGTTCGAAGTGATGAACCCGTGTTTGGTCTCCCGTGACAACGTTCGACAGAAAATTGTTACGATCAGCCTTGTAATGCTCACGCAATTCCGCGCAGATTGTCCTTCGTTACTCTTTATGGTCTCCTGTTAGGCGGCGAGAAACCAGCCGACACACATCTTTGAGCATCCAACTAATGGACGAGTGCGTCAGCACTACCAACAGAGACGTCCAGCTGAACAGCGAAGTGTTTGATTGTAATCCGCCGACTACCTCGAATGAGTGTGTCCACACGCTGCAGCATTACAGGAGTCACGTCTGTGTTCGACTTGCCGGTACGCGGGAAGTCGGACAGCTTTGCGCGACCGTGTTGCGACGGTGACAGACGCCTCGTGCAACGACTCACCGTGCTTCTGTTCATTGCCAGTCTCCGTAGACATTTTGCAAGCGCCTATGAATCTGCGATGCTCTGATTTTCAGCTAAAAGAAACTCAGTGACAGCTCTCTGTTTGGAACGGACCTCGATTGCAGACACCATTTTGAGGGCTACCTATAGGGCCACCAGCTATCGGAAGTTGATGGAGCTATAGGGGCTGCAGCAGGAATATTCCACGATGCCCCACAACAAATTCTCCATTTTTACATCTTAAATTTGCTGAAAAACTGTGTTGCATTACTTATTGAACAACCCTCGTACTTATCTTCATGGAAACAAGCCCATTTCGTTATTCAAGACACGTGGCGCAGCTACACGATCCTGCACGGCAGACCAAACAGTGTCCGTCCTCTAGGGTGCTAGACACGTGGGGCTGATGAGATCCTGCTTGATGTTGAATGTCGCCCTCTTTTAACCCATCGATTTCATATTGCGATGGCAGTCTTGGGATTCCGACCAATCTGAGAGCAAGATCGTAGAACGGCAAGCAGCTGTCTTGATAGGCCACGATTCTGCCGCTTTCGGATTCCGACAAGTGCCGGGGGTACTGTAGTTCTCCATAGTTCAACAAATTTCCACTAAATATTTATAAATTAAATACAAGAACCTTCCTTGTAAATCAATGTATCTATCAGTGAAAACTTCATCAAAATCTCTACAGTAATTCCTAGGATTAGCCTGCATACATAAGCAGAAAACGGCGGCGGAGAATTTTAATTCATGTATACAAGGCGAATGTGCCGGGTGGTTATAATTAAACTTGCCCTAAGTAACACGTTATAACACGGAAACTAATTAGCGTACGAGTACCAAACTTGGTGGCATTAATGTCCAGAGTATGGGGTGCATTTCCATGCGTCACAGCGCCACTGTCCAGTTCTAACTATGGCCACCAGGTGCCGTGATTCGTCATGGTGATTCATAGTCTCACGCACCTGACCAGTCGCAGTGCACTTGTGACGTGTCGACATGAGCTTGGACAAAAGGAGCAGGGCATTATTGGTCAGGCTCTATTATCAAAACAACAGTAATGCTGCAGCTGCACTTCGAGAATATCGCCGGCTGAAAGAATTACAGAAGGGTCCTCTTTCTCCACACCTGCTGCGCGGAGCATGATGAAGAAGATCGAATCAACTAGAGAACTGGGCGTCGCTCCGGGAAGAGGTTGACGAATGGTTGCACCACAGGTGGTTGATGAAATCACTGTTGCTAAGGCAGACACCGCTGCGCGCAATTCCCGATCGTCAGACAGTGAGCGTGCTGTGTCACGATAGTTGAACATCCTGTGGTCCACTGTATGGAAGGTGCTTCGATCAGCAGCTTGCACCGCGGCACGCACAACGACGTGTTGACTTCGCTCCCCACTTTCTCACAAAGACTGAAGTTGACGAGGGTTGGCCCTGGACCATCCTATGGACATACGGAGCTCATTTTTCTCTGATGGGTGAGATGAAGACACAGAATTGCCAGTGCGGGAATCTTCACCTCCATTCACTGTGCATGAAGTTCCCCTGTATGGTGAACCTGTCACGGTATAGTGTGGCTTCATGGCTACGTTCATCATTGACCCATTCTTTTTTGAACAGATTGGCGCTCAGGGACCAAAGATGTGCAGTGTGACTGGCCAGCGTTACTGCAACATGCTTCGCCTGCACGTCATACCCGCCCTACAGAGGAGATATGCCTTGAACTCAACAGTTTTCAAGCACCACACATCGCTCGTAAAGTTCACTTGCTTCTCCGAAACACATTTGGAAACTATCGAACTATCAGCCGATCGTTTCCAAATGCTTGGCCGGCACGATCACCTGATCTCACTCCCTGTGATTTCTGGTTGTGGGGCTATCTGAAGGACAGGGTTTACCAGTGGAACATTCACACACATGCTGATCTGAAGCGCAGAATATCAAGAGAGGTAGCCAGCATACCTATGGACATGCTACGTTCTGCTGTGTAGAATGAAATCCTGCGCTTTCACACTCTTCTGGACCTGATTGGCGCCATGTTGAGCCCCTTTTGTTGCAGTAATGATACCGGTATGTAATGATATGATGTACCGTAGCAGCAAATTAAACGTGTTTCAGTGGAATTGATTCTGCATTATTTCTCTTCCCCACGTCCTTGACATTAATTCTACCAAGTTTGGTCCTCGTGTGGTAATGAGAGTACGTGTTATAACGTGTGAAAAAGGGAAGTTTAATTGTAACCACCCAGTCTGTATACAGGGTATCAGGAAACTATTCGCTCAAATTAATACCGGTTGTAAACAAAATCTGAACCAATATATTTAATTATGGTTCACAAGGACAATTTCTGATGCTAGGCTCCATTTTCGCAGAAGGTGCTTTAGTATTCTAATTACAGTAATTACAGCAATGGCGTTCACAGGAACTACTCGAATGCGTGATCATTGGCCCGTTGCACGCAGGACATCGTCGGACCATTGATTGTCGTTTCCGTTCCAAGATTAATGGCATACCCTCAGTAGTACCAGCAGCGACGGCAATTCCAGAGACGAGATCTTCTTCCGTTTTCACACCGGCTTCATACACCAGCTGCTTCATATGCCCCAAAAGGAAGAAATCGAGTCACGTGAGACATGTTTGACCCGTGTGGCCAGGCCACAGGGACACTTCGGCCGATCCCTTGATTCCAGAGGGTAGATCTTAGGTGATTCCGTACACAAATGCTGTAATGGGCTCGCACCCCATCGTGCTGGAAGTACATCCTTTGTCTAACATTCAGGTTTACATCCTCCAGCAGTTCTGGCAACACATGTATCACGAAGATGCGATATCTCCCTCCGTTGAAGTGGAATGGAAGAACGTCTGGTCCTATCAACCTATCGCCGAGAATGCCGGCCCACATAATAACACCGAATCGATCCTGATGAACACAAAGTCGAGTACGTCGTGGATTCACATGTGTCTAAACATGCGGATTCTGGATATTGAAACAGCCTTCACTTGTAAACAAAGCCTCGTCGGCGTACAGGACCTCGGCTGGAAATAAGGGCAGCGGGGCGAACTCTACGCGTTGGGGAAAATCTTCAGGTACTAATGCTAAGGCTAATTGCAGAATGTGATGCCACACAACGTGGCACTACACAAAATTGGCGCTAATACCATAGGCACATAGGGAACACACACGACACAGATTTGTAAGTCCACGGTATTGGTGATAAGTTGAGAAAACCGTCCCAAAACACATGTGGTACAAAACGCCACTGTTTCCTGCGCATGTACCCCTACATCAATATGGGATATGATCTCCATGCATATGTACACAGGCTGCACAACGGGTTGGCATACTCTGGATCAGACGGTCGAACAGCTGCTGTGGCATAGCCTCCCATTCTTGCACCAGTGCCTGACGGAGCTACTGAAGTGTCATAGTGGTTTGAAGACACGCAGCGATACATCGACCGGCAGCATTACAGACGTGCTCGATTGCGTTTAGGTCTGGAGAATAGGCAGGCCATTCCATTCGCCTGATATCTTCTGTTTCAAGGTACTCCTCCATGATGGCAGCTTGGTGGGGCCGTGCATTATTATCTTCCATCAGGAGGAAGGTGGGACCCACCGCAGCCCTGAAAAGGTGGACATACTGGCGCAAAATGACTTCCCGATACACCTGACCTGTTACAGTTTCTCTGTCAAAGACATGCAGGGGTGTACGTGCACCATTCATAATTCCACCCCACCATCAATCCACGACCTCCATACACGTCCCCTTCAAGGACTTTGAGGGGTTGGTATCTGGTTCCTGGTTCACGCCAGATGAAAACCCGGCGAGAATCACTGTTCAGACTGTACCTGGACTCGTCTGTGATCATAACCTGGGACCATTGTTCCAAGTACCATGTACTGTGTTCTTGACACCAGGCTTTACGGGCTCTCCTGTGACCAGGGGTCAGTGGAATGCACCTTGCAGGTCTCCGGGCGAATAAACCATGTCTGTTCAGTCGTCTGTAGACTGTGTGTCTGAAGACAAGTGTTCCAGTTGCTGCTGTAAGGTCCCGTGCAAGGCTACCTGCAGTACTCCGTGGCCGTCTGCGGGCACTGATGGTGAGATATCGGTCTTCTTGTGGTGTTGTACACTGTGGACGTCCCGTACTGTAGCGCCTGAACACGTTTCCTGTCTGCTGGAATCGTTGCCAGAATCTTGAGATCACATTTTGTGGCACACAGAGGGTCCGTGCTACGACCTGCTGTGTCTGACCAGCCACCAGTCGCCCTAGTATTCTACCCCTCATAACGTCATCAGTACGTGTTCTTTGAACCATTTTCAACACACAGTCACCATTAGCACGACTGAAAACGTCTGCACACTTACTCGATGCACCGTATTCTGACATGCACCAACACACCTCTGTGTATGGGGACTGCTGCCAGCGCCACCGTGCGACGACCGCAGGTCAAATGCACCGCATGGTCATACCCCGAGGTGATTTAAACCCGCAAACCGCCCACCAGAGCGTTGTTCCACCATGTACTAGCATTATCCTTAATTTATGAGCATGAGTGTAGAAAAGATGAAGCTACTGGTCACGTAATACATTCCATAAACGCTCTTCCTGACGCCAAGAATGTGTGATATACGTCGTGTACCTGTAATTCGCAGTGTTCGACTCCATTACTGACACTAATAATATGTTCAATATGTCGTGTACTTGCAGATGCAATGTGTTCAACATGTTACAGGATCTCGTCTTTAATTTCACACTGTTCGATTCCGAGATTTGTCATGCATACTTGCACGGAAAGTGCCTGTTTCACGAAGCAGGGGATGCAGACGTCAGAATGTTTGGTTTTGTGGAACCCGTCGGCCGGGAAAGCGCTTACGATACCCTCTCACTGTTGCTCGTTCATTTCCATTCACAGACCTGTGCATTAGCCGCACGTCAGCCATTTCAGCATACCACAAACAGTTCCATGTTCACGGTTTAACATGGAATCCGAACCACGTTCTGCTTCTGGGAAATATCATTATCAATGGGAGGTGAATGTTAAGTTAAAAGACCGTGAAAAATCCGTGCTTCAGCCGGGATTCAATCCTGCGAATCTTCAGTTTTCAGGCACATACTTTATAGCTAGCTCACTAGGTCGGACTCAGTTCTGCTCAAGCTTCGTTGTTGTCCGAAGCTGCCGCGGCTGTAGCACTAGATGGCAATGCAATTGTTTTCACAGCGGCGGCGGACTTTAATTCATCATGCTTCAGAAGAGTGTATAGATGAACCTTCGTCGTGAATCAGTGTATCTATTAGTGAAAAGCTTATCAAAATCCCTTGAGTAGTTCCTCATATAAGCTCGGACATATTAATACGAGAAAGCAGGGAACTACTTTACTCCTACCTAACTGGTGCGGCTGCGCTGAAATGCTAACCATTAACGTATAGGTGATCTGAATGATTAAAGGAAAATCTCATATAAAGATGTGAAACAAATACTAACAAAGAGATAGAGGGGCTGGCCAGTACTTACCTCAGCTCAGTACAGCCGATAGATACACGAAACAGAACAGAAAATTTACATTCCTAGCTTTCGGAACTTTGTTCCTTCATCAGGGAGGAGAGAGGGGAAAAAAGGGAAGAAGGGAAAGTGGATTCAATTACTCACAACCCAGGTTATGAAGCAACAGGGAAAGGTAAACAGGGAGGGAAGCAAGGATGGAGGCATGGTTGTCAGAGGGAAGCCAAAGATATTCTACTGTAAGTACTGTGCCAGCTTCAGACCAAAGAGGATGCATACAGAAGTAAAGAGGTATATAGTATAAAGATAAACACAACTATGTAGGATGAAAAGACGCGTGAATGGTTAAAGAGGAGAGGGAAAAAGGAGAAGACAGAAGAGTAAATGGGAGTGAGGTTGGTTAACGTAGGTTGGTGTAATTGTTGAGGGATTCGTACACCAATAACCTGACCAGTGCTTTCCTCTCCCGCAACTATCGTGCAGACCTTGTCCACATACAGATCTCCCGAGCAATACATTCCTCCCCGTCCAACAACAATGTTCCTACCCCCAGACCATACAGAAGCATCCCCCTTCTCAAGTCAAGCCCTGAAATGAGATCATCCCTTGAAAATATTCTCCCCACACCACCCAGAGTTGCCTTTTGTCGCCCCCCTAACCTCCGTAACATCCTTGTCAAACCCTACAACATTCCCAGGCCACCTTCTCTACCCAGCGGTTCCTACCCCTGTAACCGACCCCGCTGCAAAACCTGCCCCATGCGTCCCCCACAACCACCTACTTCAGCCCCACTACTGCTAAAACATACACAATTCAAGACATGGCCACATGTGAAACAACACATGTCATTTATCAGCTGACATGCCTGCACTGCACAGACTTTTACATCGGTATGACAACTAAACTGGCTGAGCGCATGAACGGGCACAGACGAACTGTCCGCCTAGGAGATGTCCAATACTCAGTATCAGAGCATGCCGTCCAGCATAATTCTAGGGTCCTAGGAACCTGCTACAACGTACGTACCATTTGGCTTCTCCCACCCAACACCAGTCCCTCGGAACTGCGGAGATGGAACTTGCACTCCAACACATCCTTTGATCCCGCCATCCCCTTGGACTGAACCTACGTTAACCAACCTCACTCCCATTTACTCTTCTGTCTTCTCCTTTTTCTCTCTCCTCTTTAGCCATTCACGCATCTTTTCATCCTACATAGTTGTGTTTATCTTTATACTACATACCTCTTTACTTCTGTATGCATCCTCTTTGGTTTGAAGCTGGCACAGTACCTAACAGTAGAATATCTTTGACTTCCCTCTGACAACCATGCCTCCATCCTTGCTTCCCTCCCTGTTTACCTTTCCCTGTTGCTTCATAACCTGGGTTGTGAGTAACTGAATCCACTTTCCATTCTTCCCTTTTTTCCCCTCTCTCTCCTCCCTGATGAAGGAACAAAGTTCCGAAAGCTAGGAATGTAAATTTTCTGTTCTGTTTTGTGTATCTATCGGCTGTACTGGCCAGCCCCTCTATCTCTTTGTTAGTATTTGTTTAACCATTAACGTATCTAAGACCGTAGCACACCTCATGCCAGCTCGACGTTAGCTGTAAGCAACTGTCGCGGGTTGCAATACTAGTGGCTAGCAGTGTAATGTTTAACTGTTAAGAGCGCCGCTAGCGGTAAGAGGGTCAATTTTAAGATAAATATCTGCAACAGAGACTCTCTTTTTATTGAAAATTACACTACTGTTGCTGAACCAGGCGGGAAATGGAGTGGAGAAACATATGTTTTATGGAAGTTATGCGTTGTGCAGCTGCTCCAAACAAGTTGTCGTTGGCGGCGTAGAAACCCAGCACTGCAAACATTTCATTCAGCATCTCTGCGTCTGAATGGCTTCTCCACTGCCAGGTGTTCGCTTTCTACACGTGCATCGAAGTCGCCCGGGGCTCTCGCGGGCGCCGCCAACCAATGTATGGGCAGCGTCCTGCGGAAGTGGCGCCGCCCACTTGCCACCGCAGTTCCCGCGCCCGCCGTTAGGAGAGGGCCGGCAGACTTCCGGCGACCGGCACTGGCGCGGCTAACACGTCCGGAGAAGGCACGAAACGCTACCCTGGGCGAGAACTAGGTTACTCCACCGTGACGTCTCATTGTCTAGCCCTTCACCGACATAAATCGCAAATAACTACTCTAGATTAATGGACCAAGTATAAGTCAGAGTACACAGTGGAAATCTCACTAGGCTGTTGAATATTTACCTGTCGGATTCACCATTTCAATCGTGCATTACAAACACTATCAACACAATTCGGTTAGATTTAGCTGTACCATTGAAACATTAAAAATGTGCAACCTGAATGAATGAAATTTCATTCACATCTAGGTGTTTTATGCTGTGTGTAATCATAATTACTTCATCCTGCAGCTTTGGACACATGGTAGTGGATAGAGTTGTAAAACTTCTGTAGACTACTGTGGACTGTCATAAGCAAGTGTAGGCTTTGACAGTTTTCCTAGTAGTTTTGGTCAGTTAAGCTCATACCTGCATTACCTGTACGCTAGGTGTGTTGCATACCTATTTGGCGTTACGTCATAACGATCACTTTCTGTACATATGCGAGCAGTGCCTTCTATGTTCCCCTAAAATCTGAGTGAGGATATATAAAGGGCAGCATAACCTATGCAACATTTTCGTTCTACTTACTTATCCTCCAGTCTGTTACTTAAAAATAAACAGCAAAACTGAACTTGACAATGTTGAATGCAGCTTTTATTCGAAAATTGTTGAGTTGTAACATGAAGCAGAGGGATGTTATAGTAAAAATAAGGAAAACAATATAGGTTTGTCATATGTCACTATAAAACACAATTTCCTCAACGAAAAGGTAAAATGATAAAAATACATAATACAAATACATTACACATCACTTCAATACTGCGTCGAAGTTATATAAAACATGCTGCTATTACTCATATTATTTGTAGTCTGTAAGAATATAAAATACAAGCCGGCCAAAGTGGCCGAGCGGTTCTAGGCGTTACAGTCTGGAACCGCGCGACCACTACGGTCGCAGGTTCGAATCCTGCCTCGGGCTTGGATGTGTGTGATGTCCTTAGGTTAGTTAGGTTTAAGTAGTTCTAAGTTCTAGGGGACTGATGACCTCAGAAATTAAGTCCCATAGTGCTCAGAGCCATTTGAACCATTTTTTATAAAATACACAATGAGCTAACACTGAGTGATGTACAGTTATAATTATGTGCAAAACAAACAACCAAACAAAAACAAAGAGAAATCGTCGGCTCCCAGTTGTCTCTTACAGGTTCATTTATGTTTCTTTCCATACCAACGCTACCAATATTCGTATCATTCACTACGTCATTTATGTAGTGTACCAAAACGATCGAAACGTAGTTTTGGTAGAGTGCAACTCTAGCAGCGGACAATAATTTTACTAGAATCTTTTCTAGTCAAAAGGCAGTCTTTCTTAGGGACATTAATACAGTTGCCAGGTGTCATCTTCAAAGTTACGTTACTGAAAATCATTCGATAGTTTGTCACACTGTCCACTAATAACCAAATAGGATCACTCAGGGTTCTTGGCAGATATGTGACTGATTCTTTGACTATTTGACTTATTGTTTATTTATTCGTGTCAAAAGCGTAGCATAAAAAATAGTCAAAAAGAGAAAAGTAGACTAAATATATAAAATTAATACATCCAAATGAAACATAGATACAACATGAGGCTAGTAGAGCCACATAATAATAGTTATATATAAACAGATTAAAAACACTAAATATAATCAGACCAAAAAGTAGCCACCTCGTCGGCACTGTCCCTGGCCCACAGCAGGTCCACCAGCATGCGGGAAACGGGGATTGAGGACAGTTGTACAAGTGCTTGGTGGTTTGTTCCGCTCCAAAGTCGCATAAAGTTGATGGGTCCCCAAAATAGTTCCATTTGGCCATAATATCCTTTGTGTTGCCGACCCCGTTTCTTAGTCTGTTGAAGGACTTTCAAGTTTTCCATTGCAGGTTTTCGCCTGGAAATAGCGCCTCCGAAGACGGGATCCATGATTCGATGTTCGCATTTCTGGTTGTCCACAGATATTGTCATGCCAGTGACGGTGATGTACTGTCTATGACCGAAATTTTTAGAAAGCTCTTCTTATATTACAGCCTGTTGTTGTCCGTGCGGGTGAGCAGCGATTAGTTCCACTCTGCTTCCCGTCTTATATCTGGTGGGGCTCTCAAGCAACCTGGTGGTATTCACACATCCACGTGCCTGGCAAGAACAGAACTGTACCAAACAGGACAGGTGCATTCAGCGGCAGAGCATCATAATGTAAGTGCCGAAGTTCGAGTAGTGTCGGTCGGGCACCCCATCCGCTAATTGTGAGCTTTCTGTTGGTGTTATTGCGGGCGGATACTTTTTGTTTTGTGTTTAGGCAGTGCTTTCTAAATGTCAGCGCACGGTACAGCGTGGCCCCCAGATATTTTGAATTATGACAGTGCTCCAGCTCCACGCCATCCCATGCACCTTTTAATTTTCTGTTGGCATCTTTAATTTGTAGATGTAAAGCGCATACTTGAGTTTTACCGTATTCGGCTTCTGGTAGTTATTTTAGCAATATGCAACGAGAGTGTGCAGTCCATTTATTAGATGTCTCTCTACTGTTTCGAAGTCTGTGGCTTGAGATACACTATCTACATCTACATCTTCATCTATACTCCGCAAGTCACCTGACGGAGTGTGGCGGAGGGTACCATGAGTATCTCTATCGGTTCTCCTTTCCATTCCAGTCTCGTATTATTCGTGGAAAGAAAGATTGTCGGTATGCCTCTGTGTGGGCCCTAATCTCTCTAATTTTATCCTCATGGTCACTTCGTGAGATATACGTAGGAGGGAGCAATATACTGCTTGACTCCTCGGTGATGGTATGTTCTCGGAACTTCAACAAAAGCCCGTGCTTAGCTACTGAGCGTCTCTCTTGCAGAGTCTTCCACTGGAGTTTATCTATCATCTCCGTAACGTTTTCGCGATTACTAAATGATCCTGTAACGAAGCGCGCTGCTCTCCGTTGGATCTTCTCTATCTCTTCTATCAATCCTATCTGGCATGGATCCCACACCGGTGAGCAGTATTCAAGCAGTGGGCGGTGTACTGTAACCTACTTCATTTGTTTTCGGACTACATTTCCTTAGGATTCTTCCAATGAATCTCAGTCTGGCACCTGCTTTACCGGCGATCAACTTTATATGGTCATTCCATTTTAGATCACTCCTAATGCCTACTCCCAGACAATTTATGGAATTAACTGCTTCCAGTTGCTGACCTGCTATATTGTAGCTAAATGATAAAGCATCTTTCTTTTTATGTATTCGCACCACATTACACTTGTCTACATTGAGATTCAATTAGCATTCCCTGCACGATGCGTCAATTCGTTGTAGATCCTCCTGTATATCAGTACAATTTTCCATTGTTACAACCTGTCGATCACACTATGTGATCAAAAGCATCCGGACACCTGGCTGAAAATGAATTAAAAGTTCGTGGCGCCCTCCATCGGTAATACTGGAATTCAATGTGGTGTTGGCCCACTCTTAGCCCTGATGACAGCTTCCACTCTCGCAGGCATACGTTCAGTCAGGTGGTGGAAGGTTTCTTGCGGAAGGGCAGCTCATTCTTCACGGAGTGCTGCACTGAGGAGAGGTATCGATGTCGTTCGGTAAGGCCTGGCACGAAGTCGGCCTTCCAAAACATCCCAAAGGTGTTCTATACGATTCAGGATAGGACTCTGTGCAGGCCAGTCAATTACAGGGATGTTATGTCATGTAACCACTCCGCGAAAAGGCCGTGCTTTATGAACATGTGCTCTATCGTGTTGAAAGATGCAATCGCCATCTCAGAATTGCTCTTTATCAGTGGGAAGCAAGAAGGTGCTTAAACATCAGTGTAGGCGTGCGCTGTGATAGTGCCACGCAAAACAACAAGGGGTGCAAGCACCCTCCATGAAAAACACGACCACACCATAACACCACTGCCTCCGAATTTTACTATTGGCACTACACACTCTAGCAGATGACGTTCACCGGGCATTCACCATACTCACACCCTGCCATCGGATCGCCATATTGTGTACCGTGATTCGTTACTCCACACAACGTTTTTACACTGTTCTATCATCCAGTGTTTACGCTCCTTATACCTAGCGAGGCGTCATTTGGCATTTACCGGCGTGATGTATGGCTTATAAGCAGCCGATCGTCCATGAAATCCAAGTTTTCTCACCTCCCGCCTAACTGTCATAGTACTTGCAGTGGATCCTGATGCAGTTTGGAATTCATGTGTGATGGTCTAGATAGATGTCTGCCTATTACACATTACGAACCTGTTCAACTGTCGGCGGTCTCTGTCAGTCAACAGACGAGGTCGGCCTGTACGATTTTGTGCTGTATGTGTCCCTTCACTTTTCCACTTCACTATCACATCGGAAACAGTGGACCTACGGATGTATAGGAGTGTGGAAATCTCGCGTACAGACGTGCGTCACTAGTGACACTCAATCACCTGACCACGTTCGAAGTCCGTGAGTTCCGCAGAGAGCCCCAATTTGCTCTCTCACGATGTCTAATGACTACTGAGGTCGCTGATATCGAGAACCTGGCATTAGGTGGCAGCACAATGTCCCTAATATGAAAAAAGTATGTTTTTGGGGTGTCCGGATACTTTCGATCACATAGTGTATTAGTGCTAGATCGTCAGCATAGATGAAGCTTTTTGTGTTAAGAGGTTGTGACTGATCGTCCCTATATTCTAGTAAAGTAAAGTCGTATGGCATGAATAGCTGGGGAAGCACGAAGGACAGGTTCAGTTGCCTAATTGGAACGCTTTTTCTTATCCTCCGCGCCCACAGGCACCTTCCCTACGCAAAATATGAGAGCTGTGTGTGGAAGTACAGCTGTTAAATGTGATTGTAATGGGTATGCATGTATTGTGGTGTCATGTTCGTTTTGGAGATGATGAGGGAAGGGAGAGGATTAAAGCCGGTGTCGGCTCATAGGCTGTTCTTCTCGAAGGCACTAAAGGGGCCGCCGAGCATAACATCCCCATCCGACAGATGGATCACTATCAACCGTGTCATATGCCCTGATTTCACGAGACACGCCGGAGAAGTTTGGAATTTAATCCAGGACACTGGCGCAGAGACTGTTGATCAGGATCTTTACACCACCACCCTTCCTGTCCACTCTGTCATAAGGCAATGGGAAAATAATAACAGCACGCGACGTACTCGGGGGGTCACCCATCAAAGTGCTGATCACGCCATTCGGTGCTTAACTTCGGTGATCTGAATCCAATATTCTCGTTATATCAGACAGGATCACCAGCACTATCAGATTGTCAGCCGACGATGCTGTCCAGGGAAGTACCATCGTTGGACGAGTGCAAGGAGGTGCAAAAAGACTTGAACAAAATTTTCACTTGGTGTAATGAATAGCAGCTATTTTTAAATGCAGACAAATGCAAGATTATACCTATAAGAAAGAGAAAGTATCCATTAGTACATAATTATATGATTGGCGGCGCACATCTGGAGCATTTCACACCGTTTCAAATATTTAGGGGTAATACTGAGAAGCAGAATGAAGCGCAACGATCACGCGAAGTCAATGGAAGGTGAATGGTAGACGTAGAAAGAAGGTTTCTGGGAGAGTGTAATACATGTGTAAAGGAAATCGTACACAAGAAGCTATTGCTAGTTCGATTGCTTCTAAGAGTATTGTTCTAGCATTTTGAGTCCTTAGCAGAAATCTGTCTCTGAGATGGTTGCAGGCTGTGTGCCATAATGAACAGCTTACAGAAAGAGGCGGTGACAGTTTCTGCAGAGCCTGCCCATGATTTTGCAGGACAGTACTCAGGTGCATATGGCGCAAATTGTGAATGATTTGTTCGATCGAGGGTCTGGGAAGTGCTGTATAACTCAGACTTAAGCCCTTGTGACATCAACTTGATTCCTAAATTGCAGGAAGTACGCCATGGCGCTCGCTTCACTCTGTAACAGAGATTCGTCGGGTAATAGACCGATCCACTCGAACTATCAACGCAACTACCGCTGCTGAGGGTATACTACGACTTCCGAATGGTGTCAACGGGCTATACTCAGCGCTGGTGTCTAAAGGACAGTAAAATTTTGAAACGGGTATCTATTTTGCATAAGTTGGAAGTAAATAGTTGCCACTATTAAAGTTCCAAACTTCGTACGTATTCCTCGATAGTGAGTGCGTGTACGATGTTACATTAACATCAGACCGAGTCTCCTGGCTGACTCACATTTTCAACAACTTATGAGGTAGTAGAGAATTGATCACTGAACTTGAGAATGAACCAAAGCATCTCGTTGTGTTATACATAGAGGTGATAAAAGTCATGTGATGGCGATATGCACATACGCAGATGGCAATAGTATCGCGTACACAAGGTATAAAAGGGCAGTGCATTGGCGCAGCTGTCATTTGTACTCAGGTGATTCACGTGAAAAGTTTCCGACCTGATTATGGCCGCAGGACGAAAATTAACAGACTTTGGACTTCGAACACGAACTGGTCGCTGGACCTAGGCGCATGGGACATTTCGGAAATCGTTATGGAATTCAATAGTCCGGGATCCACAGTGTCAAGAGTGCGCCGGAAATACCAAATTTCAGGCTTACCTATCACCACGGACGACGCAGTGGCCGAAGGCCTCCACGTAAATACCGAGAGCAGCGGTGTTTGCGCAGAGTTATAGGTGCTAACGGACAAGCAACACTGCTTGAGTTAACAGCAGAAATCAATGTGGGACGTACGACAAACGTACCCAATAGGACAGCGCCGTGAAATTTGACGTTAATGCTATGGCAGAAGACGACCGACGCGAGTGCCTTTCCCAACAGCGCTATATCTCCTACAGCGCCTCTCCAGGGCTTCTGACCATAGCGGTTGGACACTAGACTACTGAATAGTCGTGGCCTGATCAGATTAGTCCCGATTTCAGCTGATGAGAGCTGATGGTAGGATTCGAGCATAGCGCAGACGACACGAAGCCATAGACCCAAGTTGTGAAGAAGGCACGTGCAAGGTGGGAGTGGGTCCACAATGGTGTGGGCTAAATCAGCACGGAATTGACTGGGTCCTCTGGTCCAACTCAACTGATCATTGACTCGAAATGGTTATGTTCAGCTACTTGGAGACCACTTGCCATTTGTAGCCGTTCATGGGCTTAATGTTCCCAAACAACGTTGGAATTTTTATGGATGACAATGCGCCATGAAATCGGACCACAATTGCGCGTGATTGGTTTAGAGAACATTCTGGACAATTCGAGCAAATGATTTCGCCACCCAGATCGCCCTACATGGGGCGTAATCGAGAGGTCACTTCGTGCACAAAATCCTGCACCGGCAACACTTTCGCAGCTATGGGCGGCTGTAGAGGCAGCATAGCTCAGTATTTCTGCAGGAGACATTTTTATGTTTAGCTATTTACAACAAGCTCCATTACAGCATTTGTAATACTACATTTATGTATTTTGTGTGTGTGTGTGTATTTGTGAAGTGTAGTGTTATGTGATGTTTGTGTTGTATGATGATTATGATGTCGAGAGAAGGGACAGGGTGAAATCTGGCGCCGGCACATAGGCTACTCCTCACAAATAGCGCCTAGGTGGCTGATAAGCTGAACTTCAGCTTCCGATGGACGGATCACCAATAACAGTGTCGGTGCCCTCACTACATGAGACACTGAGGAGAAGTTTGGTATTTAAACCAGGATATTGGTGCAAAGTCTGGTGATCAAGAACTTCACGCCACCACCTCTCCTCCCCTTCCCGACTAAGTAGAGGCAGAGAAAAATCTTTTCGACCACAAGGATTCGAACCACCAGGTAAGCGGGCATTAGCGATCTTTTTTTCTTTCGGTACTGTTCGTTACGTTTGGTCTGGGCGGACGTCACATGTCATCCATTCAAGTTGATTGTTGATTCCTTAGCTCTTTTTTACAATAGCAGCCACACAGGTGGGTTTTGTGGGACCTCCAATGACTTGAGTCTGTGCCACGTCGAGTTGCTGCCCTACCGGGAGAAAGGAGATCCGACACGATATTAAGAGAGAGCCTACGACTTTTGTCACCTCGGTTAATGTTGATCAAGGTTTCATGACTATCCTCCCTCAAGAATAGGGTGTAGAAAAATTTCCACCAGGCATTTGCTGGTTACAGTTCACACTACCAGAGTACCAAGAGCTAGGCTTCTCATAATCACATTTGGCCCAAATACCAGACTACGAGTACCACACATGGTTGTAGGTTAAGGAGTTAAGGCGACTTGTGTGGTAGTGACCACATTCTGCTCTTCCTGTCCCTCCCCCAGCGCCACTCACCTGAACGCTTGCCCAGATGGGCTCTTAACAAGGCTGACTGGGACACTTTCACCTCCACTACCACCGCTGAATCTCAGTTGCATGGCAACATCGATGAGGTGATCCAGACCATCACTACTACCATTGCTGACGCAGGTGAATCGGCAATCCCCCGCGGAAGTCAGTGCCTTGTTGGTCGCTGGAAATGGCTGCGGCCATTAGAGACCGTCGGCGGGCCCTCCGACGTCATAAGCGCCACCCGTCCTCGGAGCACCCCGTTGCCTTGAAACGGCTCTGTGCCTGGGACCGTCAACTGATCAAACAGCGGAAGAAGGAGTGTTGGGAACGATATGAATCCACCACTGGATCACTAACTTCTCCTTCTCAGGTTTGGACCAAGCTCAGACGCCTTTACGTCTATCAGGTCCCTGCAGATATACCTGGAATTTCCGCACATGGAGCAGCATCCACCAATCCAGACGTAATCACGGAGCGTCTTGCCGAGCATTATGCTCGTAATTAACTTTTCATAACTGGGATTTACAGTCATGTAAAATTTTTTTTAAGGACATCACGTTTACGCCAGTGACTGTTAAACATTTTATTTCTACTATTGCAATTTCGGCCTTAGGCCATTATGAAGTGCAGGTGTTTTGGCTTTAAGCCATGTCAACTTTATACGTGCTGACACATTTTTGGAAAACGTTCCGCATACAATACATACACTCTTGCACGCTGATGACCTCGCTGCTGGACGCCCTATGCATACCACCATCACTACAGTCTTGAGCAGCAGCAGCTCTCCCACTGCAATCCACTTTGCTGTATGGAAGCACCATGTCAGTCACATCCGCAGCTGTGTCCTGGTACAAGTCGCACTGTTGTTAACAACGTTACTGCTCTGGCAGACCACATTAGGCCCGCAGTAGGAAGCGCACAAAGACTTTGCGGAGGAATGTAGCGCATATGAAGGAATGATTTTAAGCTCAGGTCGTCCATCGGCTAAAGGGTTGCATACCTTCCGTATTCAGACACCAAAACGAATCGGAACAAGAGACAGATGGGAAAAAGTAAGTAAACTGTTCATTTTTTCAAAAGTAATCGCCATAACTATTAACTCATTTATCCCACTGTAAGACAATGTTTGCGGTTGTCTACGCAACCATCATTATACTCAAGGTTGCACCTAGCCGTCCGAAGCAAATCGAAGGCCACTATTGTATTTTTCAGGACCTAAAAAATACGGAAATCGCATAGGGAGGGATCGGGACCGTATGGATGATGGATAGGGGCTTCCCTGCAAAACTTCTGCGGTGTTGTAGAAACAACCTTGTCAACAGATGGGCGAGTATTATCCTGCAACCGAATTACGCTGTCCTTCTTGTACATTCCTGGCTGTTTGGACTTGATGATGTGCTTCAGTTTTTATAAACTGTCCATGTACCGCCATGCCTTAATTGCGGCGCTGTGTTTCAGAAAGTCAATGAGCAGCGGGCCCTTGCAGTCAAAGATAAAGGTCATCGTAACTTTCGCGGAACTGGCGTGACTGTTGTTTCGACTACGCTGCAGAAGTTTCGCTGAGAAGCCCTTACACATCCACTCTAAAGCCCCGACGTCTACCCGTGCAATTTCCATATTTTCGTTGCCATCGATTTGCTTCGGACGAAGAGGCATACGCCTGTGTATAATCACGGCTCCCCAGTGTAAAGGTCTTCCCTTTTTTATTTGTATTGAAATTGCACAATAGTGATAATAACTTTGGTAGCAATGTTTAATAATAAAGTTGAAAGGAGGAATCTCCATACGTATTGTTAATCATTTACTTAACTTGGAAATGGCTTCAGTGTCAAGGGGTTTCCATAACAGCATAGTATAAATGTATTTCAGTAAGTCCTGGGATTTATAAATTACAAGCTTGAAGCACAACTACTTGTTTGCAGAATCCGATATTTTATTACCATTTAACATTATTCATTCTACAGTCACAAAACCGTCCACAATCTCAAGCAAAGCATATACTGGGAATGTACATGAGAGACAAACAGTCGATTGCCTTCCTAACCACAACGATCAAAGACTTTCACGGGATGTTTACTTTTTCAGATGCAGAAAGAGCTTCAGAGTATCAGTGACGCATTTTGCGCCAACGCAGATAGTATGAATGAATTGCGCATTGTTGTGGATGCTTCCAGAAGATGAAACTACAATCTAGGTAACTTATGCTTTTTATCATTAACTTAGTTTCAAATTATCGGCTATCATTAACAAATGTTAAATATATTAGGTAACTTTAATATTTAAAAACAGTGGCAGGTATGTCAAAATAAGACAAATATTTCTAAAGTTACTGATTTTATGTTTCCTTATAAATTTGAGCTGATATCGATTGTTCAATCGATAAAAATGTAAATAGAAACAAGTTTATTGAAGAACATTAAAACGACTTTTGCAAAATAAGAACGAGTGATAATATTTTGTTTTACATGCTTTTACTACTATTTATTCATAAAATAATTTAACTATCGATATACAAAAGGAAAAATGTGTATGTGGCAAAGTTTCATACAAGTACTAGAAAACTTCACACCCGTCGAAAATAGTGAATTAAATATTTTATAAACAAGAAGTCGTTCAGACACGGCCAAAAACCAAGCGGTATCGTAAATTTCAGTCGAGGTACGGGGGGGGATTCCGAAAGGGTTTGATATATTACATTAGTCAGCCGCAAGCATTTTCCGTGAAACCCCTGACTGCCTTATTTCACAGTGGATTAAATTCATTGACAGTTACAGAGATTACTTTTTAAACGATAAACAGTTTACTTACTTATTTTCCATCTGTTTCGTTTTCATTTGAGAAGGAACGCTCGGTTCGGAAGTATTTTTCCACACAAATTACACACGCCATTTGGATCAGGGCGGCCAACTCAGTCGCTTTGTCCAGAACGTTTTTCAAACCAATCGCGATCAATTGTGGACCGGTGACATGATGCATTGTTATCCATTAAAATTATATCGTTATTTGAGAACATCAAGTTCACGAATGGCCTCCAAGTAGCCGAAGACAGCCATTTCCAGTCAACAGTCTGTTCGGTTGAACCAGAGGACACAGTCCATTCCTGGTAGACACGATCCACTCCATTATGGACCCACCACTAGCTTGTCGAGTGCCTTGCTGACAACATGGATCCATAGTTTCGAGGGGTCTGCGCTACACTCGAACCCTACCAACAACTCTTACCAGCTGAAATCGGGACTCATCTGATCAGACCACTGTTTTCCAGTCGAGTAGGGTCCAACCGATATGGTGACGAGCCTAAGATAGGCGCTGTAGGCGATATCGTCCGGTTTCCCAGAGGTATTCGTGTCGGTCATCTGCTGTCATAGTCCATTAAAGCCCAATTTTGCCTTATTGTCCTAACAGATATGTTCGTCGTACATCCGACATCGGTTTCTGCGGTTATTTCACGCACTGTTGCCTTTCTGTTAGCACTGACAACTCTACGCAAATGCTGCTGGTCTCGGTCGTAACGTGAAGGCCGTCGTCCATTGTGAAAGGTAATGCCTGAAATTTGGTATTTTCGGCACGCTTTCGACAGTGTGGATCACGGAACATTGCACTTCCTAACGATTTGCGAAATGGAACGTCCCATGCGTCTAGCTGCAACTAACATTCCGCGTTCGAAGTCTGTTAATTCCCGCGGTGATGCCACGACAGCGTCGGAAACGTGTCTTCACGTACAGCTCCGCCAATGCACTGTCCTTTTATACCTTGCGTACGCAGTACTATAGCCATCTGTAAATCTGTCTCCTCAGTCTAAATCTAAACGTTCTGATTATGGTGGAAATGGGTTGTTTTTTGTTTTAAAACAAATACTACATAGACATGCCTGTGTTACGGAAATAATTTTATGAATCTTATTCTAGTGTCAACTATTAGAAGAAGAAACAATTCATTTTCGTTTAAGGCAATTCCTAAAATCTTTTTAAAAGCGTTAAGTAAAAGCAGAAAGAACTCGATGCATGGTATTGTCCTAGCTTCAATGAAAATGTGATAGCTATTAAACTGAGTGGAAAGAATGAAAATATAAAATTTCTTTTATTTATTTACTGTAATAAAGGAACTTTTTAAATCTGTAATTTACAAATCGTTTCACTTTCCACTGGAAAAAGTGGCACAGAAATACGGAAGCTATCAGTTTTTATACTGTGTTGAACATAAGGCACTATTTAATTGCGTAAGTTTAGTGCAACAGGTGAAAAACACTCACCAGTAAACTTACGTGTTAAAGTATACTGTTTCTCTTATCAAGGTCAGTTTTGGACGAAATTTGAGTCCTATTAGATGGGGGCTTAATCGAAAGGTTTACACTTCGCCTACGTTGACAATAATTAGGATAATATTTGATACTGAAATTACTGGCAACCCGTAACCACAAACCGCCAATTTCTCGCAAACGACTCGTTTTCTGGCCAATGTTTACTGGAACCTTTTAGTTTGTATTATCATATGCTTTCACCCGTGACAGTTTTCGCTACTAATTATGATACACACATTGGCGCCCCTCTCATCTTGGTGCCACAAGTGGCCGGTCGTGTAGCTTTCGCCTCAGTCCGCCACTTTGGACGCTGCATCTTCCTGTCGCTTCAACCTACGTTAGGGAAAGTCAGTCTTTCGGTTACTTTTTTCTTGGCGGAACATCTTTTACCTCCTGTCTTCCCTCCTGTCTTCCTTCTCTCAACTTCCTGTGGATTCACAGACCACATTACATTTGATTCTGACAGCTAGTGAGACCAGCGAATATATGGACTCCTTTTCCTGGCTGGAACGTTTTGTACAGCCAGTCAGTCAGAAAAAAAGTTCACATGGCCTAATACTCTAGAGCAGAGGGTGCGATTTGTGCTTTTACCAGTGGGGGGGGGGGGGGGGGGGATGTCTTAGGGGGTTAGTAGAATTATATATGTTACTAGCTTCGACCGTGGCCTTACGCATGGTTAAACAGCTATTTATAAATAGATGTTAATGCCGAAACTCACTACTGACGCGTATGCACTATCAGAAAAGCCATCCCTTGTTATATCTTTAAAAGTACATTATAAGTAAAGCTTATTTACAAAATCATCTACATAGGGTACAGATATACGAGGGGAATTAATAAAGTAGAGGCACATATGTGAAAAGTTGTGCTTATTCTGATGATAGAAAGCTGAAACATGTTAATAGTATTAATAGCAAGACTTATTAAAAACTTTCAGTGTTCGGCTCCACAAATTTAAATTATATGTAAAGTTTTACTCCAGTGCGTGGGAAATAAACATCCCAGGTAGGGATGCATAAACTAAAACCAGGGGAGGGGATACTCTGATGCAGAGGGGGGGAAGTCCCTCCCCCCCCCACCCTGCAAATCGCACACTGCTCTAGAGATTTAAGTGAAAAGTATTCTATGTTAAACGAAGCTTGTAATTTTTAGAATTCCTTGCCATTTTCAGCATTCTTAAGCCTTACTATAGTGTATTCTCTGAAACGTTAGGGGAGCATTCCAAAATTAATATACGTAAAAATGATGCTAAATCGGCACCGGCACGCTTAATTGAGAGTACTGGTGACAGGAAGGGTACCCAGCCACTGTGGTATCAATACTACCGCACGGGCGTCGTGAAATTGGCAACAGAACTACAAGTTTCTGTCAGACGCCGATAGCCATCGTGCGGGATCTGGCAGACCCAATGGTGCGTGCGTGCTGAGCCACACCTCCAGTGGCGCTGGACTACAAGCGCCCGCACAATAGGACCGCCGACAGCAGCTAGAGGGCCCGTTCGCGCTTGGAGCCTCTTCGTTGTGTGGTGTTATGCAGACGCCACCTAGTCGTGGCTCCAACACAATTGTTCATACCGTAGTGCAGGGAGCCTATTCCTTGTCGAGATTGAGAGCTGGACTCTATTTCTTGCTGCGTTATTTGTAATGTGTCTTCATACACATCCAGAAATACAAGTTAAGTAAATATTCTGTTTAATGTGTTACCTTGTTTGCTAATCATTTCTGCTCCTGTCCAGGTTTCCTACGATGAGAGTTGCTGCACCATTCTGTACCCACCTCTCCTTACTGTTGTGTACGAAGTAATAGACAACAACCATGAAATTAAAATACGAGACGTGTTCAGTAAGTAATGCAGTACTCTCTTCAGGATTTCAGTACGCAATATTTTTCCCCACTTTTTTGATTACAAAACCCTCGTTTTTCAAATAATCTCCGTTCAATACAACGGCTTTACGCCACCTTACTGGGAGAGCCTGTACACCAGCATGGTATCACTCTAATGGTCGATGACGGAGCCAAAGTCTTGCTGCATCAATAACCTCCACAGCATCCACGTACCGCCTCCCGCGGAGTGCACCCTTTATTGGGGCAAACAGATGGAAGTCGGAACGTGAGAGATCCGGGGTATAGGCTGCATGAGGAAGAAAAGTCCAATGAAGTTTTGTGGGTTCCTCTCGTGAGCGCACACTTCTGTGAGGTCTTGTGTTGTTATGGAGAAGGAGAAGTTCGTTTGTATTTTTGTGGTGACGAACAGGCTGTAGTCGTTACTTTAATTTCCTGAGGATAGCACAGTAGGCTTGAGAGTTGATCGTTGCACCATGAGGGACGATATCAAACAAAATAACCCCTTCAGAGTCCAGAAGACCGTCGCCATGACTTTGCCGACTGAGGGTGCCGCTTTGAACTTTTTATTCAGTGGAGAGGTGGAATGGCGCCACTCCATGGATTGCCGTTTTATATCCGATTCGAAGTAATGTTCCATAAAAAATTGTCACGGTCAGCCTTGTAACGTGCAATCAATTCTGCAGAGATAGTCCTTCGTTGATGTTCATGGTCTTCTTTTGGGCGGCGAAAAACCCAACAGGCACACACCTTTGCATAGCCCAACTGGTGGACGAGTGAGTCAGCACTACCAACAGAGACGACCAGTTGTGCAGCGAGGTGTTTGACTGTGACCCGTCTTTCACCTCAAATAAGTGTATCCGCATGTTCCAACATTCCACGAGTCACAGCTGTGTGTGGCCGGCCGGCATACGGGAGATCGACAAGTTTGCGCGACCTTGTTGTGGTAATAACATAGACCATGCTTTTGTTCACTGCCAGGTTTCCTGCCAAAAGAAAATCAGTGATTCCTTTCTACTTGGAACGGACTTCCTTTACAGACGCCATTTTGAAGTCTACGTATAGTGCCACCATCTATCTGGACTTCATGAAATTATTGGGGCTGAAGCGGAAATATTCCACGATGTCGCACAACAAATTCTGCATTTTTTGAACCGAAACTGGCCAAGACAAAAATGTGTTGTATTACTTATCGAACGCCCACGGTAAAAGAATTTTCTAACTCATGAAAACAGTGGACCCTGCACGACAGGATGAACGCTATGAAAAGAGTGAGAGTTCAGTTACAAACGGATGGGCCACCACCGGACATTGTCTGAAAACGTTCCTTATATTCAGCGTAAATCGTGTGGCATATTCGAAACTTCTGGTACAGGGTCTGCTTGCCGAATTCATACTTCCGTGAATTTCTGCAATTCTCAATCCAAGCGTCGCTTTTAGCATCCATGGCACACAGTAATATATCGATTGATGACAGTTAATCACTGACTTGTGAAGTAGCTCAAGCCAAAATACACACATCAAAAAAAGTTTTGCATCAATCCGTTTCCCAGAACTCCTGAAGATAGACGTTGACTGTGGATATTATATCAAACACACAGTCCCGTTGACTGTTCAGAAATGTCACTGAACCCGCCCAAAGATGTAAAGAACCATGCACGAGCAGTGCCTATTAGACGCAGGGGGTCTGACAGCTGATCAGTTCCCGTCAGTACACCAGGAGGGAGGTATACGGCTCATGATGTTTGTTGTTCACCCATGCCTAGACGGTCAATACCGCGGTTCGATCGCGTCCGCATAGTTACTTTGTGCCAAGAAGAGCTCTCAACAATGGAAGTGTCAGGCGTCTCGGAGTGAAAATGGCTCTGAGCACTATGGGACTCCACTGCTGAGGTCATTAGTCCCCTAGAACTTAGAACTAGTTAAACCTAAGTAACCTAAGGACATCACAAACATCCATGCCCGAGGCAGGATTCGAACCTGCGACCGTAGCGGTCTTGCGGTTCCAGACTGCAGCGCCTTTAACCGCACGGCCACTTCGGCCGGCTCTCTCGGAGTGAACCAAAGCGATGTTGTTCGGACATGGAGGAGATACAAAGAGACAGGACCTGTTGATGAAATGCCTCGTTCAGGTCGCCCAAGGGCTACTACTGCAGTGGATGTCCGCCGTCCACGGATTGTGGCTCGGAGGAACCCTAACAGCAACGCCAACATGTTGAATAATGCTTTTCGTGCAGCCACAGGACGTCGTGTTACGTCTGTAACTGTGCGCAATAGGCTGCATGATGCGCAACTTCACTCCCGATGTCTATGGCGAGGTCCATCTTTGCAATCACGACACCATGCAGCGCGATACAGATGGGCCCATAAACATGCCGAATGGACCGCTCAGGATTGGCAACACGTTCTCTTCACTGATGAGTGTTGCATATGCCTTCAACCAGACAATCGTCGGAGACGTGTTTGGAGGCTACCTGGTCAGGCTGAACGCCTTAAACACACCGTCCAGCGAGTGCAGCAAGGTGGAGGTTCCCTGCTGTTTTGGGGTGGCATTATGTGGAGCCGACGTACGCCGCTGGTGGTCATGGAAGGCGCTGTAACGGCTGTACGATATGTGAATGCCAAGCTCCGACCCATAGTGCAACCATATTGGCAGCATATTGGCGAGTCATTCGTCTTCATGGACGACAATTCGCGCCCCCATCGTGCACATCTTCTGAATGACTTCCTTCAGGATAACGATATCGCTCGACTAGAATGGCCAGCATGTTCTCCAGACATGAACCCCACCAACATGCCTGGGATAGATTGAAAAGGGATGTTTATGGACAACGTCACCAAACAACCACTCTGAGGGATCTACGCCGAATCGCCGTTGAGGAGTGGGACAACCTGGACCAACAGTGCCTTGATGAACTTGTGGATAGTATGCCACGAGGACGTGCTACTGGGTATTAGAGGTACCTGTGTGTACAGCAATCTGGACCACCACCTCTGAAGGTCTCGCTCTATGGTGCTACAAAATGCAATGTGTGGTTTTCATGAGCAACAAAAAGGGCGGAAATGATGTTTATGTTGATCTCTACTCCAATTTTCTGTACAGGTTCCGGAACTCTCGGAATCGAGGTGATGCAAAACTTTTTTTGATGTGTGTACTGCTTTAAATGTCTCATTTCCTAAACTAATTCACTCAGCATCTCCTGATTTAATTCGCCTACATTCCATTACCCTCGTTTTACTTTTGTTGATGTTCATCTTATATCATCCTTTCAAGATACTGCCCATTCCGTTCAACTTCTCTTCCAAGTTCTTTGCTGTCTCTGACAGAATTACAATGTTATCGGCAAACCTCAAAGGTCCACACTCAAGGAATGAGCGTAGGGGAGCAGGTGCAGAAATCCTGCACCACCGTTCTCGTCAACATCGTAGTGGAGGTAGTCATCCGTTGCCTTCCTTCAACCTGTTATGAAGTGTCAGTTGCGTACATGTATTGTGTGGGTGAATGCGTCGTGTGGTTGTGCAGTGAAGTGTTGGGTTTCTGTTCTTGTGCATGAAGGGAAAGCAGATGATGAAACTTGGTGCCGACACATAGCCTTCTGCTCTTGAACAGCACCAAAAGGACCATAGAGCTTACAGCCTCCATCCATCGGACGCATCACCATCAAGAGTGTGACAGGCCTTGTGAACTAGTTACAGACGCTTATTTCACGGTCTGCACTTTTTACTAAGCTCAGATCCACAGGAAAATAACAATAAATACGACAGGACTGTCACAGAGTTATTCCTGTCGGACGGTTCTTTGTTTATCTACGTCTACGCTTCGCACACTGCGTTTGGTGGAGGATAACTTTGATACCAGTGATTTTTCCCTGTTCCCTGTTATATTCGAGAATGCCACATGGGAACAATTTCTCGAATTTTCTTATTGTGGTCATTTAACGAGACGCATGTGGGAGGAAGTAATAGCTGTGAAACAGGGAATCAGGCCGTCACGGCATCAACGAATACGGATGGATGTAAATAGGAACACAAAGAAAGGTAAGAAAAACTTTCTACTTAGCAAGAGCGACAGGAGACATACTTCAGATTACCCGAGCGCTCAGCATGTAACTTTCATCTCCGGCACCAAGAACACTGAGTATCAACGGACAAACATCCAGAGAGTTGTATAATAAGCTTTACACAGCTATGTACGAAGCAAAGTTGTGGACGATGGAAAAGACCCACCGTTGTTCGGTAGCTATGCTAGAAAGCTGCTATGAAAGCAATGAGAGCTCCACTGCAAATTTAAACGTAGCCAAAGCCTCACAGGCAAACAAAAACTAAACGAAGACAAATTAGCCTAAGAAGAGTCATGCGTGAAGCGGTCAACAAATTCGAATGTAAAATACTGTCTAGCGACTTGGCAGAAAATCCTAAAAAAAATTTGATCTTATGTTAAATTCGTAAACGGATCGAAGCCATCTGTCCAAAGACTCTTCGACCGTAACGGCACAGAAACAGTGGGCTGCGTAGAAAAGGTCGCAATACTAAACGTCTTTTTCGCAAGCTATTTCACAGACTACCGCACTCTAATACCTCCTTTAAATCGTCGTATGGATGACGAAATGATTGATATCGAAACAATTGACCAAGAGATAGAGAAGAAACTGAAATCGCTCAACAGAGGGAAGGCCACAGGAACTGACGGGGTACCAATACGATTCTACATAGAATATGGGAAATAACTTGCTCCCCTTATAGCAGCCAGTGTAGCGTTGGTCTCCGGAGGCTCGCAGTGTTCCTAATTATTAAAAAAAAAAGCACAGGTCATTCCAGCTTTCAAGAAGGTCGTCAAACAGACGCAAAAAACTATAGGCCTATACACTGATAAGCCAAACCGTTATGACCACTGCCCATCGCGAGGTTGGATGCCGCCTGGTGACGCGCTATGAAAAGTAAGTAAGCGCGGCAGACACGAAAGGGGGATCACCCTAGCGAAGATATGGGCTGTGAATGGGGAAATCCACTGAGATAAGCGACTTTGTCAAAGGACAGATTATTGTTACGGAAAGCCTATCACCGAGTACCACGAAGACGGCGAAGATGGAAAGAGAAAGAAGGGCAGTGAAACTACCATTAGGCGCTAAATGGTCAGACGTCCACGACTCTTCACAGCACATAGGGTTCGCAGGTTTCTCTGCTCTGTAAAGTAGGATAGATGGTGATCTGTAGCATCTCTGCCGAAAGAGCACAATGCTGCTGCACGCATAAGTGTTTCGGAGCACACCGTTCGTCGCACTGTTGGACATGGAGCTTCGCAGCAGACCACCCCTACGTGTTCACATGTTGACCCAACGACATCGTCAGTTACGATTGCAGTGGGCATGGGATCATCGGGATTCGACCGTCGAGCAATGGAAACGTGTCGGCTTTTCGGATGAATCACATTTTTCCCACACTAGGTCGATGGTCGTCTCCACGAACGCCGTCAGCAAGGTAAACGGTGACTCGAAACATGTAACGCGCCATAAATGCAGGGTGGTGGATGCAGTGTTATACTACGGGAGACATTCTCCTGCGCTTGCATGGGACCTGTGGTAGTGATCGAAGACACGCTGACAGCTACGAATCATCTGCATCCCTTGATGTCTTACCCGACCGCGATGTCATCTTTCAGCAGTATAATCGTTCGTGTCTCGGAGCCAGAACCGTGCTACAGTGGTCTGAGGAGTATTATAGTGAACTCACGTTGGGGTCTCAGCGACCTAATTCGCCCTGATGGAGCCCATCAGGGTCGCTATCGGGCACCATCATCGCGTACGAAAATCAGTCGCCCGTTATTTAAACGAATTTCACGACCTGTGATAGACATCTAATGCTACATACCTCCACAAACCTGTCGGATCCTTGATACGCGTCCGCAGCTCGTGGTCGTGCGGTAGCGTTCTCGCTTCCCGCGCCCGGCTTCCCGGGTTCGATTCCCGGCGGGGTCAGGGATTTTCTCTGCCTCGTGATGACTGGGTGTTGTGTGATGTCCGTAGGTTAGCTAAGTTTAAGTAGTTCTAAGTTCTAGGGGACTGATGACCATAGATGTTAAGTCCCATAGTGCTCAGGGCCATTTGAACCATTTTCTTCCTTGATACGCAGAATCAATCATGATGGCGTGGATTGTGTCTATAAGGAATGGATAGGGTCCTCTTCTTCAACCGATGATTCAAGACAGAGAAAAAAGCTATTAAGCAGGCGGTCATAATGTTTGACTCTTCAATGTATCTATGACGTCGGTCAGCTGTAGAATTTTGGAACATGTTTTATGTTCGCATATTACACCACCTCTGCAGACCGAAAACTACCGTAGATCTCTTGGGTAGCGAAGCATTCCTGATGCTTGGAGAAAAGCACAGGCACACTAGTTTTTAAGAGGGTCGTCGAACAGACGGACAAAATTATAGGCCTGTATCTCCGGCGTTGGTCTGTTGAAGATTTTTGGAACAAATTTCATGTTCGTGCATTACAACATTTCTGGAGACAGAAAATGTCTCGAGAAATCAGCATGGGTTCCGAAAACAACGATCGTGTGAAATTCATGAGCACCAGAAGGCGGTAGATACCGGCGCGCAGGTAGATTTCATGCTGCTTGACTTCAGTAAGGCATTCGATAAAGTTCCGCACTGCCTTCTACTGGACAAAATAGGACCGTGCGGAATTCAGGACAACTGGTTCAAAATGGCTCTGAGCACTATGGGACTCAACTGCTGTGGTCATAAGTCCCCTAGAACTTAGAACTACTTAAACCTAACTAACCTAAGGACAGCACACAACACCCAGCCATCACGAGGCAGAGAAAATCCCTGACCCCGCCGGGAATCGAACCCGGGAACCCGGGCGTGGGAAGCGAGAACGCCACCGCACGACCACGAGATGCGGGCTCAGGACAACTGGGTGAATGGAATGAACAGCTTCTAGCAAACAGAACACTGAATGTCATTCTTAACGGAGAGAAATCCTCGGTAGTAAAGTATCTTCGGGCATACCGCAAGGGAATTTGTAGGGCCATTACTTATCATAGTAATATAAACACCATATTAGACAATATCGGAAGTTCCATGAAGCTTTTCACGCTTGATGCTGTTATATACAGATAAGTCGTATCGCCAGAAAATTGGCGTGAGATGCAGGAAAAATTAGGTACGTTGTGCCGTTCCCGATACAATATGCGTTGGTGTCAGCCAGTCTGGTCGTTGTGCGCGCAAATTCAAGCACTCGCACGCGCTAAAATACGGCAATGCAAAGACATCGTGGGCTCGTGAGTTACCACTTGCTCAAATGCTTATAACCACTTACAATGTGCCATTTTCGGAAGTGATAAATTTAAGTTAGGTGACCAAAATCCACGTTTGTTCGGTTTGGGGAAACCAAACGGAGAACTTGTTTGGCGACACTGTTTCTGGTTGGCTGCTTGAATTTAAGCGCCCAACGACCTGATTGGCTAACTTCAATGTTAATTAAATTGCAATCTGCGCAACATATCGAAGTTTTTTTCTTAACAGTTATTTCTCAGCACAACTCAGCCTGCAACATCCTTACAAGCTTTTCAGACTGTCTCTGACCACTCTGTGTATTGCTTGCTCCTACATATTTCATGCGAAAAGACCATCAAGAAAAAAATGGAGAGATTCGTTCCTACTCGGAGGCTTACCAGCAATCGTGCTTCCCGCGAGCCATTTACGTTCGGAACAGGACGCAGGGTAGGAGGCAATGGCAGACAAACTACCACACACCGCAAGGTGGTTTGCAGAGTATACACGTAGATGTAGACGTATGCTGTCCAACACTTCTCGGAACGTTCTGGCTCGAAATTTCAATAAGAAACCACTACGTTATGCGCAACGCCTCTCTTGTGACGCCGTCTGCCAATGGAGTTCGCTGAGCATTTGTGTAAAGGCATGTGTCCGTTAGCAAGTAACACGCTGCAAGTACTTGCAGAGGTGTTTCCAGAGTCGTAAGATAGGCAAGAGGAAGTCTACAGTGCCGTTCTTAAAAATCAGAGCAGCTGCCAGGCTTTTGCATTACTGTTATTAAAGAAAAAGTTTTGAAAGAGCACATACTTTACTCATTTCCTGTCCGTGCCGAATCCGCAATTTGTGAATTCTTTTACGTATTTAATCATCTGTTGTATCACAATCTCCAGCAATGTTTTCTAGCGCTTCGTTCTTTATAACGCTATTCTTAAAATCTTTGTGTTTCGTGTCCTACGATACACGAAATTACTCCACTTTCTGAATTAACAGCTGTGTTCTTTCACTGGTCCACACGTATTTCCCACACTTCGACGCTGGCATTTTCGCGCCGGTATTGCAAGTTTGAGAAAAGTTCCAGCAACTGTCAAGTCCAGCAAGAAATTGCATCAAGATGTGAGAAATGGGTTACACTAACTTGTGGAAACCATTTCAAGAAGTTGACGAAACTTGTGAAACTCGACTTATTGGGAGCATCTCCAAGTCAAAGAACTTGAAGAAGCAGTTTCTACAAGTGACGTGCGGAAATTTACTTCCTGATGGACACACATTTTGATGCTCTCGTGCCATTAAACGATCCCATGATGAAGCTCGCCTCGCTTAGTTGGATCTTCTGTACCTCATTAGTGGGTCTCTGGCGGAAATAAACATCTGTCAATGCGTCACTTTTGCTGTCGTTCACATCAACACTTCAACACTTTCTTATGAGTCTCCGAACTGTACCATCCTCACGCAGTGGTGCATGTCATGCTTCGCTGATATCAGCATCATTTTTCCTTATCATCTAGGTCATTCCGGGAACTGCATCCGACCACGTGCCACGGCTCTGAAGAGGAAGGATGGTGGCGCTCTGCAGCCAGTAATGTCCATTTCTATTTTTATTTTTTAATGTGCGTGTGTGTTGTTGTATGCTGTCCAGTACCAAAGGCCCCCCTCCCCCATCTCCCACCACCCCTCCCCCGCACCACCAGCGCAGCACTGGCGTAGTTGGTGCGTTCGCGCTTTCGTGGGATCGGGAGTCGATTGTAGTTTGCATGCATGTCACGCTTTGTCGACACTGGTATCAGCACATACGTGTCTCCATGGTCATACTAGGAGTCTAGACACTCGGCACTCTGCGCACGTGCACCCCCCCCCCCCTCCCTACTTCACGAAACCCACGCGTCCATCCGTCGACATCATGGCGAACTGCGTGTAAGTTAAGAGACCCCCAATTCTTAGAGTAATGTATGCTCTCCATTGTAGCTCAGCGGTCGGGTAATCGTTATAAGAACAAATTAGTTTATTATTGCCCAAAAGTATTCGAATCGTCTGATGACATCACACATGCTTCACATCTGTATAAGCTTCTAGCGATTAATACAATCTAATCAATGCTTTAAAAACGAAGAACCACTAATGAAGTAGATGAAAGAACTGTTGCAATATGTTTCAATAATAATAAAAGTAAAAGTAATATTAATAATAAATACACTGAAGCGCCAAAGAACTGGTATAGGCACGCGTATTCAAATGCAGAGATATGTATTAACAGGCAGAATACGGCGCTACGGTCGGCAACGCCTATATAAGACAATAAGTTCAAATGGTTCAAATGGCTCTGAGCACTATGGGACTTAACATCTGAGGTCATCATCCCCTAGAACTTAGAACTACTTAAACCTAACTAACCTAAGGACATCACACACATCCATGCCCGAGGCAAGATTCGAACCTGCGACCATAGCGGTCGCGCGGTTCCAGACTGAAGCGCCTATAACCGCTCGGCCACACCGGCCGGCAGACAATAAGTGTCTGGCGCAGTTGTTATATCGGTTATTGCTGCTACTATGGCAGGTTATCAAGGTTTAAGTGAGTTTGAACGTGGTGTTATATTCGGCGCACGAGTGATGGGACACAGCATCTCTGAGATAGCGATGAAGTGGGGATTTTCCCATACGACAACTTCACGAGTGTACAAAGACTATCCGGAACCCGGTAACACATCATATCTCCGACATCGCTGCGGCCGGAAAAAAATCCTGCAAGAATGGGACCAATGACGGCTGAAGAGAATCGTTCAACGTAACAGAAGTGCAATCCTTCCGCAAATTGCTGCAGATTTCAATGCTGGGCCATCGACAAGTGTCAGCGTCCAAACCATTCAAAGAAACATCATCGATATGGGCTTTCGGAGCCGAAGGCCACTCGTAACTGCACGACACAAATCTTTACGCCTCGCCTGGGCCAGCCAACACCGACGTTGGACTGTTGATAACTGGAAACATGTTGCCTGGTCGGACGAGTCTCGTACTCTTACATATTTATGGACAGCCCTGCAAGATTCATAGGATCAGTTCCCTCCAGCACTACTTTAGACATTAGTCTAGTCCATGCCACGTCGTGTTGCGGCACTTGTGTGTGTCACTGGGGCACTACACGATATTAGGCAGGTGTACCAGTTTCTTTGGCTCTTCAGTGTATTACCCAGCCCTGTGACATTAAGATTTACGTAATACAGCCTCTGCTTTAGAAGTGGGGCGAGATGCGCTCTTTACAATGCTGATTGTTGCTACGCTTCGGAACTTCAAAAACACACACACGCACATACGTGTGGAGGTAACATTCAAGCATGCTGATGACCATCTCTGACATGTGGAATCTGTAACCCATAGGAGCTCTGTTCGTTCCGTTCTAGAAGCCGGAGAATGTAGTCACAGTTTTTAATGTCAGATATCAAATTACCTACCTTGGTCCACTGTGGACGATCGTCATAAGAAGGTCAAAATTTTGAAACTTTTTAGAATGCCTAGCATTGTATGTGAAAATTCCTTTTTTTCTTGTTTTTGATGGTACGTAAATATCATCTGGAGTGAACCCGAAGTCCAGCGACAGTATTTCGTGGATTATCCAAGGATATTTTTTCAGTATTTTGCTATTATGGACCTGTGGTCTTATCTGTCTCCTCATACAGTAATAACGTAATTATTATTCATTCGGTTTGTTATCCATCCCTCCTTCAATTCTGTGAAAATAGCCTCATAACAGTGAAACAACCCGTAACAGTCCATCGCCACAATGTAGAACACAAAGCACAGAGTAATGTGACAACAACCATCAGACATAACATTTACACTCCTGTCACAGTGAGTTCATTCCGTTCTGTCAGTGTACAGTACTTCTAAATCCGTATCCACATTTACCCTCTGCAAGCCAACCTACGATGTGTGGTGGAGGGTACTTTGTGAATGACTGTCACTGCCTACCTTTCCTGTTCCACTCGCGAATGGCACGCCAGAGGAACCATTTCTGGTAAGTCTCCGTGTGAACTCGAATCTCTCTAATCGTACCTCCTTGGTCTTTTTTTGAGATGTACGAGGTGTGTAGAAAAGTAGTTAGAGTGACAACATTGCGAGCGATCTGGCAACGCTGTCTGTGTTGTTCTGTTTGTGTAGACCGATGTGTTCATCTCTTCCAGATGCTCAGTCCGAGTTTCAGCACTGTACAGGCATCATGTGGTTTTTGAGAGTGCCATCAATGAAGTTGTGTTTTTGTTGTGTGTTACGAAAATGGTACAGCAGAATTTAGAACAACGTTATGCCACCGAGTTCTGTGTTGCAACATCGTCGTGTGTGACCTCTGAAAAACTGAAACAGGCCCACGCGGAACATTTCTTAACAATAACACAAGTTTTTCACTGACACAAATCATTTTTGAAAGTCCGAGAACGGGTTGAAGATGAACTCCGCTCTGGAAACCCTTCAGCTTCAAAAACTGACGAAAACGTCGAACGTGTTGTTTCTCTTGTGAGATCAGAAAGAATTTATTCCTCCAGGAACAAACTGCCGAGCAAGATGTCCTTGAAAGGCTCAGGAAAACGGTGAATTGAGTGAGATCGGATATTGCAGACAAACGGATGCTGCATCATGGCAGCGCTCCATGTCACACATCCAATTCCATCATGGAATTTTTGACCTGAAAAGGCATTCTTGTTTTTCCATCCAACCCTCCCCCATCCCCTACCCCCTATTCACCAGATTTGAGTTTCTCTGACTTTTTTTTTCTTTTCCTGCAATTGAAAAATGTCTTGAAAGAATGTCATTTAGGAACTTTGGAGAATCTCCAAAAGAATGTTACCGACATGTTAAAGGTTCTACCAGTTTAAACTTTACCAAGACTGGGAACAACAACTCCGTCAGTGTATAGCCGCCGAAGTGAGTTACTTTGAGGAGGACACTATCGTTATTTAAAAAAATAAAAAAATTGATGGATAAAAAATCAATCTCATTACCTGTCTCGCTACAACAAGATGGCGCCTAGTGTAGATAGGGAGTATGTTAGCTCCGTACAAAAGTCAAAAAATAACGAGGAAAAGTGTTCGATATGCAACAAATTCTGTGTGTATTATGAAAGTGCATGTATGCCATGTTATATTATCGCAAAAGTAGACGCCAAAAAAAACCTGGTAACAGGAAAATGTTATAATCAGGCATCTCATCCAGCAAGTACTTCGACTCATTCGTGGGAAATGGTGAACTCTGATACAACATGCCATTGCAAGAAACGTGTTGTAAAAGGTATAATGTGCTTAAATTGTAAAACGGTTTTTCATTATTCGTGTGTTAATGTCAGTCCTAAAAGGAAACTATGGTTCTGCAATAGCTGTTTCAAAGGCGACTTAGGCCAAAAACCTAATGTGAGAAACACCAAAGACGAAGTTATCAGTGCTCTACTGGAAGAGTTTTCAGTTATAAATCATCACGAACACGAACAGTATGAAAAAGAAGCAAAGAGGCTTAGCGTTTTACCTCAAGATACTGTAACTTTTGTTAATAACAGTTCTGTTATTTATGTTTGTAGAAAGTGCGGGAAAAACACAAACAGTGGTGTAACCTGTTGCGAGTGCGAAAGAAAACATCAGTCTAAAACTCCCGACCATGTTCCAAAACTTTACATTCTAGGCGATAGCCACAGCCGCGGTATTGTCTCACGCATAAATAAAGCTTCAAATGTGAAATCGATGAGCTTTGTAAAGCCTGGGGCGCCCCTCTCAGAAATAAGAAAACTAGTTTTTTCTGAAGAAATAAAAAAGCTGTCTTCGAAAGATTTTGTTGTCCTTTTTGGTGGATCTAATGACATTTATCAAAATGATACATCTAAAGCCTGTTGCGAATTAAACAAGTGTTTATCTGAACTAAGTCATACAAACGTTATCCTCGTAAATATACCACAAAGGTACGACTTGATGTCCTGGTCGTGTGTCAACAAGGAAATTAGTGCCGCCAATGAACTTTTTTCCGTTATATGCAAACAATATAGAAATGTTTCTGTTGTTAATATTAATACCATTGGACGCAGATTCCACACTACTCACGGGCTGCACCTAAATGGCCTTGGAAAGCAACTTGTTACATTAAAGCTAATGGAAACTATTCAGAGACTACAATACTTACCAACAACATCATCAGTGGTACCTGTATCATCATCACAGAAAGTATCTCTAGGAGTGACTAATGCAGAATCAGATACAGTAGCAGAAAATGCAGCAGAAGTACCTAAAGAAGCAATACTAACAGAAGTAGAATCAACAGCAGCATCAGAAGAACCACATTCAGTAGCAGCAGAAGTAACTCCTCCAGCATTAGAACCAGCTCCTACAGCAGTAACACCATCTCCCTCACCAGCAGTAGCAGCACAAACTACTTCACCAGCAATAGCAGAAGAAACACCATCAGCAACAGCACAAGCAACTCCTCCAGCAGTAGAACCAGTTCCTATAGCAGCAGCACCATCTCCCACACCAGCAGTAGCAGAACCAACTCCTTTACCAGTAATAGCAGAAACAACTCCTCCACCAGCAGCAACTAAACCAACTTCACCAACAGCAGAAACATCACCAGCTCCTCCTCCATCACCTTCAAGAGTAGCAGAAAAGAATAGACCAGTCACAGTAAGTAAAGTATCACCTTTGTCTCATGATGAAGTGATACCAAATGATTTGGGAAAACATGTTCCTATAAAACTTGTGGACAGTAAAGTGAAACAAACTTCCAACCGTGTTTCAAACAGACCCAAAAAATTACCAAAGAGAAATGAAGATTTTTTATGGTTTATCCCAAGGAAGTCCAACCGCCACCTAACGGAGATTCCAGGGCTGAAAAAACAATTAAATGTTCTCCATTGTCCCATAATACTGTACTCCTCCCCTCCTGTGACATTAACAAAAACCACTCACCAACTTTGTCTTTCAAGATAGGTTATCTCAATATTGAAAGTATAAGTGGAAAACACATAATTTTAAATGAATTTGCAAATGAGAACTTATTTGATGCATTATGCTTAAGTGAGCACTGGTGTAAAGGAAATGAAATATCTTTTCATGTACTAGATGATTTTCACTTAGCAAACAGTTTTAGCAGAGAGCAACATATTCATGGGGGTGTATCAATTTACATTAAGAAGGGATTAATAAATTGTAATAATGAACTAGATCTAGGATTTTTGTGCAGTGAGATACATTTTGAAGCCACAGGCGTATATCTGGATCATTTAAAAATTGCTATTGTATCTCTTTATAGATCACCAGATGGAAGTCCATTAATATTTTTAGAAAAACTTGAGACTTTACTAAACTTCTTTCTTAGTCCTCAGTGGAAGAAATATAGTATCGTGATTGGTGGTGACATCAATGCCGCATTTGATGTAAACAAAGATGTGCACACTGTAAATGAATTTAAAAACCTGTTACGACAATTCAACTTCATTTTTACGAACTGCAAACCCACAAGACAGTCCACTTGTCTCGACAACATACTTACAAATGTCAATAGAGAGTTACTGTCTTCAGATGTAGCTGTCTTCGATTTCTCGGACCATGACTCAGTTTGGGTAAAAATAGGTACAGATAGGCCTAACATGGAGTATAAGGAGTTTAAAGAGCCTAAAGTAGTCATCACAAGACCAATAACGCAAGAAAAATTGTCTAATTTTATGGTCTCACTCAGTAATTATGACTGGTCACATCTGTTTAACAATAATGCTCAGGATTCTGCCAATACATTGTTTGATAGATTTTTTCATTATTTCTTAAATATATTCGAGACTAACTGCCCTCAATACAAATGTAAAGTTAACCCTAAAAGTAACAGTAATAGACATAGGGATACGAGTCCATGGTATACCGCTCAACTAGCCAATATGAAAAGAAGGTTGTTGTTGTATAGAGATTCTTACAGACTTAAGAAAACTGATATGGCTAAACAAAGGTACTCAAGAGCACAAAAAGAATATAAGTATGCTTTAAATGAGGCCAAAAAACAACATAACCTAGTCAGCATTGAGTCATCAAAAAATAAATGCAGAAAAGCATGGACTATAATAAATTCAGTGGCCAAAAGCAAGCAGAAAGTTGAGGTAGTAATTTCAGCAGACGAATTTAATAACTACTGTATAAAATCTGTTAACCAAATTAGGGAAAGCATTGTGAAGCCACAAGAGACTGTTGTTGATCTCATTAAATACCATAATGTAGACTACACCCTGAACGATAAATTCCTTTTAACAGAGGTCACACCAGATGTTGTTTTAACTCTTGTAAATAACTTTAGACCCTCTGATAGTGAAGATATATATGGTATTTCTTGTAATATGTTAAAAAAGATAATTGGCTACATAGTATATCCTCTTACTAAATGTATAAATAGATGTCTAATTGAAGGAGTATTCCCAGAAGTATTAAAATTATCCAGGGTAGTGCCCATTTACAAGAAAGGAGACAAAAATTGCCCATCTAGCTATCGCCCAATATCCCTGACACCTATTTTATCTAAAGTTTTGGAATCCATCATCTACTCCCAGTTGTGTGATTATCTGACATGTAATAACATTATTACTCCGGTACAATTTGGCTTTAGGAAGGGCAAATCCACAGTCCATGCCATTGACTCCCTGATTAAAAAAGTGCTTAATGCTTATGAAAGAAAAAATTTTGCTCAGGCTACATTTTGTGATCTGAGCAAAGCCTTCGATTCTGTGGAGCATATTTCACTCCTCAACAAACTAGTTCATTACAGAATCACAAACAGTGAAGTCGACAACATTTTTGAATCTTTCCTCAGCAACCGTAGACAAATTGTTTGTATTGGTAAACAGAGATCACAGCTAGCTGAAGTTAAGTGCGGTGTGCCACAAGGCTCAGTATTAGGACCTCTGCTATTTATCCTAATGACAAATGATCTACCATCCTACATAAATACTCACTCCATTCTCTATGCAGATGATACCACTTTTTTCAATATCAGCTCAGACATTGATATGCTCCAAACTGTGGCAAATGACACAATATCACAGGCATCAGTCTGGTTCCGAGCTAATGGGTTCCTGCTTAATGAAAGTAAAACTCAAAAGATTGTATTTAGTTTGAGAGATCCGCCAGCAGAAGACAAACTGACTTGGGAGCCACATATTAAATACATTAGTGCAAGGCTGTCTAGAGTGGTATATTTGTTAAAGAATTTAATAAACCATGTACCTGCGGCCTATGTAAGATCAGCCTACTTTGCTTTTTTTCAAAGTATTATATCTTATGGGCTTTTAATATGGGGCAATAGCTCACACCTTCAGGACATTCTGGTACTTCAGAAGAAAGTAATTCGAATTATCACAAACAGTGATAAACTGGCCCATTGCAAACCACTGTTTATCAACTTAAAAATATTAACTGTGATAAACATGTATATTTACACTGCCCTACTGCATATAAAGAGCAACTTATCAGAATACCAGCGTAGAAGAAATGTACACTTTCATGGAACCAGGAATAGTAGCAATCTTGACATACCTTACTACAGATTATCCAAGTCATTGAACAGCTACGAAGTGGTGGGTATGAAGATGTTTAATAATTTGCCACTAGAATGGGTAGCAGCTCCATTTGATGTATTTAAAGACAAATTGTTCAGTTGGTTAGCTGCAAACCCATACTACTCACTTCAGGAATTTTACGACTGTAAAATATCATAGTGGTACCGATTTGGAGAGTGTAGCATAATTTCTTTAACTGAATCAGTTATGATGCAATGTTTTCATATTATTTCATTTTAATTATTGTATTTTATGTAAAACTTATGTCACATATTGATCTTTAACCCATGTATATATGCTGTATAACTTGTATATGTGTAACTTGACTTTGTCAATTGCTGTAATAGCTAAACGACAATAAAATTTCATTCATTCATTCATTCATTCATTCATAGCGGGAAGCAACACACTGATCGACTCCTCCACGAATGCACACCCTCGCGAGTTTAACAATAAATGACAGCATGAAGCGGAACGCCTGTCTTGCAGCGTCTCTCACTGTAGTAGGTTGACCATCTTTGTGGTGGTTTCGTTCTTACTGAATGAACCTGTAAGGATACAAGTTGCTCTTCTTGGCATCTTCCCTGGTTCTTCTGTCAATAGTATCTCTTGAGGATCTCAGCATCCACGTAGTCACACAGTAATGGTCCTTTCTATTTCGCACAGTGCATAACATTTGTTTGTGTTGACGGTCACCTGCCGAGACGTGCACCAACTATCGATTCACTGCAGCTCTTCTTATATTTCAGTACAGTAGTCTAACGTTGCCTCTTGTCTGTATATAACAGCATTATCTACAAGAAACCTTCAGACATTACCCCCTAGGCCATTTATCTGTAATGTGAAATGTAATAATTCTGCAGCACGTAAGCCAGCCGCGGTGGCCGAGCGGATCTAGGCGCTGCAGTCTGGAACCGCGCGACCGCTACGGTCGCAGGTTCGAATCCTGCCTAGGGGATGGATGTGTGTGATGTCCTTAGGTTAATTAGGTTTAAGTGGTTCTAAGTTCTAGGGGACTGATGACCTCAGAAGTTAAGTCCTATAGTGCTCAGAGCCATTTGAATTTTGCAGCACGTAACAAATGCAGAACTGTCCTCTTTACAGGTGTTGCTCAAAATGTAAAGCATCATTGAGTCTCTTACATGCTCAAGAATCCCAGCAGTTCGGTGTGCTACTCGCACAGCTGCGACAATCTCAACGACCTGGCCCATGTGGGTTATCGACCGGAGCTCCGTAAAACTAGGCTCTTCACACGCCCCCAGAAAAACGAGTCCATGGGCGCCATATCTGGTGACTAAGCTGTCTGTTGAATTGGATTGCCGCGAGCAGTTCATTGCTGTAATAACGAAATATAACAACTCTGTAACAAGCCACCGAGCACCACGAATCCCTACTCCTAAATACTCATAAAATGTCCCTGTACAACCTCCGCGACTATTTCGGTGTTCCCGTTCATCCCGTAAACCTTCTCGAAGTTGAAATACGTCTGCGCCACACGTTACAGCAACCTTTGGTAAAGAAAATGTCGAGAAGTTAATTTATTTTCCTTGTTTTCATTTGTCAAAGGATAACATGAATTGTCGGTTACCAGACTTATTGTAGACAGCTACAAGTGTAACATTTCTGGCTTTAGATCCATCATATTCAGGTACAAGAACAACTTCTTAGAGCAGTTGAGAAGGCAGTAGTGGCAAGATGACGTAATGTGGTGTGACGTACCGATAAGAGATGGTTTGTTCAATACGGGCATCATGAGAAAGACCACCTAAACTGTTGTCCTCTCCGCGACTGGCTGCTGCATTCGGAAGTTGTTAATATTAGACAAACTAAACAGTGTATTTACTTGCATTTCAAATGAAAGCGTCTCTCAACGGCGTCCTGTCATTCGATTATCTCACAAGTATTAATAATCACCAGAATAATGAACAACTGCTAAACGAAAAGGCAGACAAAGCACTTTGGTGCTCTTCGGATCGCGCCTGACTTGGATGGCGCTGAAGTAGTTCGGCTGTAATCTCAGAGCTGGTTTGGCAGTGTCGGAGGACAGACATGGTTGTCTGCTGCGGTATCTGTTAGGACTTAAGACTTAATTTGCAATGTCTACGGTTCGTAAATGTGAGAGCTGGTTGGGTAGCTCGGAGGACAGAGACTACGTCTGCCGCAGTCGGTGTTAAGACTTTGTTAAACTCTGGTTATTTGGAACATATAGTTGAGAACAATGTGACAGTAATTGCGGAAATACGCAGTTCATTATTTTGTTGAAGAATGAAAATTATTTGTAGAATGTAATTCTGCAGTTTCTCGCGTTCTGCTAATACAAAACAGTTGTCATCCCGTTTAAACTTATTGAAAATCTAATTATTCATATGATACTAGTTCCTCGCTAAGACTCAAGATAACGGATTCAAGACCTACATTCTGTTTTCTGCATAGGGGACAACAACTGTAGAAGGTTGGAGATTGGTGATCATTTATTAGAACTTATGCATTCCACTCAGGGTGGTGGAAGCATATAGGCACCTCGCATGCACTGCAGTCTTAGTAAAAATTAGATAATCTGTGGTAATACATAGGAAGTATGAAGGAGAGAATTAATTATCGAGGGGAAGGGGTTTATCATACGCACATATAAATATCACTCCATCTCCATACCTCTCTTTTTCAACTTGCCATACAAGGTGTCGCAGAAGGAAGGAATGATCAATATTCAGGGATATGACGAGAACGATCATTTGAAGCAAAGAGTGTCTAGTAAACATGGTTTCTAAAACGCATACCTTAAGAGCTGTCAGCACTAGTTCATCTTTGCTACCGTAGATTTTCCATATGAGGGACGTTCAACATTGTCGAACGTGATCGTTTTGATGGTTCAGGTGCTGCTGTGTCTGGAGGCACGGTCGTACTGACTTCAAATGGCTCTGAGCACTATGGGACTTAACATCTAAGGTCATCAGTCCCCTAGAACTTAGAACTACTTAAACCTAACTAACCTAAGGACATCACACACATCCATGCCCGAGGCAGGATTCGAACTTGCGACCGTAGCGGTCACGCGATTCCAGACTGAAGCGCCTAGAACCGCACGGCCACACAGGCCGGCCCGTACTGACTTCCAAATCTATGAACACAGTACTCTCACCGGTCAACGTTATTGTGACACTGTATTGTACTCCTTCCACATTAACGTCTTTTCAGGGATACATTCGGCCATGACTTCATTTTTATGGATGACACTGTGTGACCGCGTTGACCTGCGCAAGTAGAATCTTGGAGTGAGGATTATTTGGCGAATGGACTCGCCTGCCCAGTCCACTGACTTAAAATCACATTGAGCACGTCTGTGATGCATTTGATGGATGTATTGCAGCACATCCACATGCATCAACGTCTATCCAGCAGTTATCAGTCACATTGGAGAAGGACTGGAATGCCTTACCACAAGAACTCCTTACCAGCCATAGAAGCACTGTGCAGAGCAGGCACTGCCATCCGTGCCTATTAAGAACCATGTCTCACCTCCTGTAATGTTCAGTGCCTACCATTAAATCATGGCGACTTCGGTGTAATTATTGTCTTTGATTAAAGGTGTCATTTCTGTTCGATTCATTGCGATATCTTTCAATTAAGGTCTGTACTGTACTGTAGCAATTATTTCTACACGTGGTCCAAGATGTGTGGAGGGTACCAGTGTAGTTGACACACACACACACACACACACACACACACACAGAGAGAGAGAGAGAGAGAGAGAGAGAGAGAGAGAGAGTAACCTGCAACACATACATTGTCAGAGCGATACCACTGCGATGTCAGAGCCGTGGTCATCAAACATTTATGCTGCAGAGCCAAACATGATATTATGGGGCGGCACGTCGGTCCGCCTATGTACCGAACTTAACCAAGTCCGCACCATGTTGGAAGGCGGCCCAATTTTCAGTCATTCTGCGCATCCCCCTCCACTAGCCACTGGCAGCCAGTAACATTCATTCTCTTTCCGAGCGGTAGACAGCGAGAATATCGCTCCTACATGCTGCACTGTTGCCGTACTTCACGACAATAGAATTATTCATTCGACTGTCAGTCTTATTTTTTCATTTCCTTTTTTTTCTCGAAGCAGTACAGGTGTGAATGTGTATCAGTAAATGTTTAAGTGCGCTTTTTTAAAAAAAAGCTAAGTGACAGCAATAAATGTGAAGTGCTTCACATGCAGTCGAGGGGGATTATTTACCGCATTTATAGCTTTTTCAAAAGTGAATCTGAAATCAGGTCTCCTACTATTGACATTTGAAGACACATGAACGGACTCCAGAACCATGTGGTGTTGGCAAGAGAGCTGTGAAGAGAATTGTAAGCGAAAGTGTCAGAGCTGTAGGAACCATAGAAAAAGTTGGTTTCGTGTCGCCTGGAAAGCTTCGAAGAGTAAACTTGCATTTATGTGTAAGAAAAACAGCAGTGACTACCATTCGGAAATGACGTTTCGTGACGTGATTCACAATTCTTGTCATAACTTGCTTCGAAGTCGGTCATTGCTAGTTATTATTCAACTGCTACAGAGAAAACACCAAGTATAAACACCAAGTATAAACACCACAAAAGCGTTATATTTCCCTGGCTTAAAACTAAAAATATGAAGCACAGTATAAACCAGGGTCGCACCGATCTCCTGCAGCTCGTTAATTTATACAAGTCATGTGACAGAACGTACAAACTTAACTTCCTTGCATGTGAATGAGATCACACAGTTTAGCGTTTACCCGTGTGTCACTGTTAATGTAGCCCTATGGAATTAATTAGGGCAAAGGATAAGGCTATATGGGAGAAAAAAAATCAAGATCACATTCACTGAATTGCTTGTGCATCAGGCAATATACACCACCCCACCTGTAGCGTGGTCATAGTCTGTGCAGCATGCTGAAAAGCTTCAGAAAGAATAATTTGACGGGAAGTGATGATGGATATACGCCTTGAACCTGTCATCTTAAATTTACAATCGAATTGTTCAGAAAATACTCAAATAGAAGTGACGGTGGTTTTATGATGCAGACTTTGGAACAAAGTAATAACATTTCTTAGTTTTAAAGATTCGTGGTTTAAAATTTTGTTTGTCAACGTATCAGCTGCACACATAATAATGAGAACTTCCTAACCCTTTTGATTGGGACTTAGTACCCTTTGAATTACGCAGACTATAGTGTTCAACATATTGCCCAAGGATAGGGTGACCAGACGTCGGGATTAATCCGGCCATGTCCTCCTTTTTAGCTCTTTGTCCGGGGTCCGGGCGGATTTTTACAGTGTCCGGCTTTTCCGCAAAGTTGAGCGTAATACAGTTAAATTTACAATTCGTCCCGTTCTTTTGCTCTTTTCTTCAATAGTTTAACTATTGGCACAGCCTTCGTGATAAACAAGCACGAAGGCTGTGTTAATAGGTGGCACCAGGATCGTCGATCGACCTACAGGGGATTGCCAGTATTGATTATTTAAAATTTTCGTTTCGTATCTTCACTTTGTATTGGGTTGGCTTCCTATAGTGAGCGTGTGATTTGCGTGTGCTGACGGGTGGTATCCTCATCTGCAGTTGACCCGTGTGATGTGTCCTCTTTTTTTTCTTCTTCCTTTGCCCTCCTTTTTGAAGCTGTTTGTCCTCCTCTTTAAGCAATTGCATCTGGTCACCCTACCCAAGGAGAAGTTAAGCTTCTCCCACCATGTTGTATGCTCTAATAACACACGAGAACGCAGTTGGATAAATTTGTCGAAAGTCCAATATTTCTACATGTAAACCCCTGTCACTGTCAACGCACGAGCTGGATAAGGCCCTAAAATGACAGTAACTGTTACTGGCCGAGATATCGGTCGTTTTCGATGTTATTGTTCATCATTCCCTGGAGTTATTCGCAAATGATGATTAGTAGTTTGCGTGTTCAATGGAGTATAATAGCTGTCTCTCATTGTAATGTCGAACAAGTTAGTTTATACTCATAATGCCCATTAACAGAGAAAAATATGAGAACTTACTGACAATTTTTACGATAGTCTTTCATTAGTTTTTTCTACTACTAATTCTTTTCTACGCGCAGTGATTACACTTAAGTAAGTCAAACACATCAACACACCTTATACACATTTATAAAAATTCTATTGAGCAGAAGCAGTTAAGTTCAAATGGCTCTGAGCACTATGGGACTCAACTGCTGTGGTCATAAGTCCCCTTGAACTGAGAACTACTTAAACCTAACTAACCTAAGGACAGCACACAACACCCAGCCATCACGAGGCAGAGAAAATCCCCGACCCCGCCGGGAATCGAACCCGGGAACCCGGGCGTGGGAAGCGAGAACGCTACCGCACGACCACGAGATGCGGGCAGCAGTTAAGTAAATATGATGAATTCGGTTTGTGCTTTAAGTTAATTTTGTTGTGTATTAAATTTTTAGTTATGAAACAATTCAAGTCGAAGTAAAAGATAATTATTGCAAGCAGTTTCAATGATCTTGTCGTTAGACAATTGTCATTTTGAAAAAAATTGTACTTCACGTCTTCATAAAACTGTGTCAGCTGCTGTTTCCTCCCAATGTCACGCAGAGCAAATCTGTGGAGCAGTGGACTCAACATCAAGATGTGAATTAACATTTTTCTCATGACAACTGATCGAAATTGGTTTTAATATTTACTATTCCCCTCATAGATTTGAACCTGTAATACAATGTACTGTAGGCAAATGAGCCTCACTGTTGTCCGCAGCGACGCATTTCGGCAATGTGGACTTTCTTTCCTGCTGCCGTGCATGCGCAGTTCTCACCCTTCCACTGCTCCACCTCTGTGCGCGAAAGCACCGTCCTACGTGACCCAAGCTATAGCTAGTGGCCGGCATGTGTTGTAACGTCTCTTTCAATGGTTTTGTAATTTATTGGAAGTTGATACACATAAAATAAGCAGACATTTGTATATGTAGAAAACAAATGGAAGCCTAATTTCTTCGTCATTGCGTTGTACACTCCTGGAAATGGAAAAAAGAACACATTGACACCGGTGTGTCAGACCCACCATACTTGCTCCGGACACTGCGAGAGGGCTGTACAAGCAATGATCACACGCACGACACAGCGGACACACCAGGAACCGCGGTGTTGGCCGTCGAATGGCGCTAGCTGCGCAGCATTTGTGCACCGCCGCCGTCAGTGTCAGCCAGTTTGCCGTGGCATACGGAGCTCCATCGCAGTCTTTAACACTGGTAGCATGCCGCGACAGCGTGGACGTGAACCGTATGTGCAGTTGACGGACTTTGAGCGAGGGTGTATAGTGGGCATGCGGGAGGCCGGGTGGACGTACCGCCGAATTGCTCAACACGTGGGGCGTGAGGTCTCCACAGTACATCGATGTTGTCGCCAGTGGTCGGCGGAAGGTGCACGTGCCCGTCGACCTGGGACCGGACCGCAGCGACGCACGGATGCACGCCAAGACCGTAGGATCCTACGCAGTGCCGTAGGGGACCGCACCGCCACTTCCCAGCAAATTAGGGACACTGTTGCTCCTGGGGTATCGGCGAGGACCATTCGCAACCGTCTCCATGAAGCTGGGCTACGGTCCCGCACACCGTTAGGCCGTCTTCCGCTCACGCCCCAACATCGTGCAGCCCGCCTCCAGTGGTGTCGCGACAGGCGTGAATGGAGGGACGAATGGAGACGTGTCGTCTTCAGCGATGAGAGTCGCTTCTGCCTTGGTGCCAATGATGGTCGTATGCGTGTTTGGCGCCGTGCAGGTGAGCGCCACAATCAGGACTGCATACGACCGAGGCACACAGGGCCAACACCCGGCATCATGGTGTGGGGAGCGATCTCCTACACTGGCCGTACACCACTGGTGATCGTCGAGGGGACACTGAATAGTGCACGGTACATCCAAACCGTCATCGAACCCATCGTTCTACCATTCCTAGACCGGCAAGGGAACTTGCTGTTCCAACAGGACAATGCACGTCCGCATGTATCCCATGCCACCCAACGTGCTCTAGAAGGTGTAAGTCAACTACCCTGGCCAGCAAGATCTCCGGATCTGTCCCCCATTGAGCATGTTTGGGACTGGATGAAGCGTCGTCTCACGCGGTCTGCACGTCCAGCACGAACGCTGGTCCAACTGAGGCGCCAGGTGGAAATGGCATGGCAAGCCGTTCCACAGGACAACATCCAGCATCTCTACGAACGTCTCCATGGGAGAATAGCAGCCTGCATTGCTGCGAAAGGTGGATATACACTGTACTAGTGCCGACATTGTGCATGCTCTGTTGCCTGTGTCTATGTGCCTGTGGTTCTGTCAGTGTGATCATGTGATGTATCTGACCCCAGGAATGTGTCAATAAAGTTTCCCCTTCCTGGGACAATGAATTCACGGTGTTCTTATTTCAATTTCCAGGAGTGTATGTGAGTAAATTTAGTCAAGTGTTTTGGGATGTACAATGTTTTTGGTCTTTAATCTTGTGCAAAAACAAATTCTCTTTCTGCCCCACTGCGGAGCGTGCAACATATAACAGACTCCACAGCATGCGATCGAGCAGCTCGTAAATGATATGATTTGTTGCTTCCTTGGCGATCCTCGCTACCTTGAGAAGCACGCAATAGCTTTGCCTCTCCCGCCTGGCTGGTAGAACTATCAATTGATGTGTGTTACGGGGGCGTGATTATTTTTCCCAGGGAAAGCAACAACTGCACGAAGTTTCAGCTCAGTCTGATGAATTAACTAGTTCGCGTGTATATAAAATTAGTGCACTGGCTACTCACTTTTGTTAAACAGAATGGCACACAAGACTACCACATCTAAGAGATTACAGAAGTCGCATCATATAGAAGATGCACTGTCAAAAATTGCAGCATTGTCTTTCTCTCAGTCGGTTTTATTAGAAAACTGGTACATTGTTCCTGGTAAATTTATTTAGTCATGTACCTTCTCCTGTTTTGCAAAACCGTGTGTAAATTGAGCCAATTCTTTTTCAGATGGTACGTTCTGAACAGATAGACAAACATTCATTTTTACTTAGACAGGGATTCATAACCTATATAAATTAGTACATTATAAGACCCCAACAGATTAGCTATACTAAGAGAGTGGTAAGTTGGTTGCTGGCCCACAAGTCCATTCGGAACACTTCGTGTCGACTTTTCTCTGTTTCAGATTGGCGATCCTAAAGTTGTGACACTGGAATTGCCTAATGAAGTATTGTAGTGTTGTCTGTACAAGCAGATGATTAATTGATTAATAACAATAACTGTACTTATATTTAAATGCGTCATGTAATATGATACATGATCACAGACAAACAATAAAACACCCCTCACCCCCTACCACTTACATCCTTGAAACCACCCCCACCCCTCCCAGTGGTCCTGCTACTGACTCCTCTGTCCCTGAGGTAAGTGGTCAGCTTTTTTTTAGCTCACGGATGAATTCAACAATGTCAATCAAAATTAAGCAAATCTTTAAATATTACTGTCTTTGTAAGTAGTTTTGTTTCTTGCTGAGCATGAAAGATACACCCTTGAGAAGCCGTTAATGTTAGTTGACGTTTTCGGATTCAGCTGTTAGTTGCTAGAAGCATATGATTATAAAATACAGCTGAGATCTGCAGACCACATGAATACTTGATTCAAACCGCATGCCTGCGGGCCGCAGTTTGACGACCACTGCGCTCGAGTCTAGCTGCACATGGTCCAAAGTATAACATTCGTATTACACCTCTGTTTGACAATGAGCCTGCAGTGGCTCGAAAAAAATAGTTAATGGTATAGAAGACAAATAATATCAAAATTCACAAAAGTGACTGGTTGCATATCATACCAACACAAATCGCCAATTACAAGGGGGGAAATTTTCACTCTGCAGCGGAGTGTATGCCGATTTTATACTTCCTGGCAGATTAAAATTGTGTGCCGGACCGAGAATCGAACTCGGGACCATTGCCAGTTTTAATCTGCCAGGAAGTTTCAATTACAAAGAGTGTTCGATAAGTAATGCAATATATATTTTCTTTTTTTTCTGAAAGCAGGTTGGTTGTATTCAGGATACCAACACACCATATTATTCCCCACCCTTTTGGCTACCAAGCCCCATTTTTCAACATAATCTCTGTTCAATGCAATGGCCTTACGCCACTTTACTGCAAGGGCCTGTACACCGACATGGTACTACTATATTGGTCAACATCAGAGCCAAAGTATTGCTGCATCAATAACCTCCTTATCAACCACATCCTGCTTCCCACAGAGTGCATCCTTCATTGGGCCATACAGATGGAAATTGGATTGTGCAAGATGTGTTTTGTAGGGTGGATGAGGAAGAACAGTCCAATCAAGTTTGGTGAGCTTCTCTCAGGTGTACATACTTGTGTAAGGCCTTGCACTGTGATGGCTAAGGAGAAGTTCGTTTGCATTTTTGTAGCGATGAACACGCTAAGTTTCTTCATTTTTTTTCAAAGTGTGCTTGGCTGCCTGGCATGAGAGATCCGACAGGTTTGCGCGACTTTGTTACAGTGCTGACAGACGCCTAACCCTACAGCTCACCGTGCTTTTGTTCACTTCCAGGTCTACATACCAGAGCAATTAGAGAGAAAGGAGAGCATATTTCTCAAAAGCAGTAGGGGTCTCAACTTGAATGTCATTAGCATTGATGTTGACAGGCAATAACATGGGAATTAAGATGTGGGGAGCAGGTGCTAGGTGCATGGGGGGCAGGTGGTGATATTGGCATTGGAGAAATGTGACATGCATGCGAACTACAGTCAACTCTCACTTTCACGAAAGTGCAGCTGCACGAGACGCATGGGGGGCTTCATGATGGACAGCATATGCCAACACACATGCAAATTAAAAATAATTGGACACCATTGCGTGAGAGCATGGGCACAGGACAGCAGAGGGTGTGTCGCCCCCCCCCCCCCCCCCCCACTACATGGACTTGGCATATGGCCATATGCGATTCTCAGGATGTGACTACACTGACATCAGTGGAAGTGTTTATTCCCACCAGAAATGGAGGAGACCCACTACTTACCTCTTCTATTAATCTGCCCTGGTAAGGAACCCACACTGATGAGTAAAACTCAAGAACTAGTTCAAGAAGTGTTCTGTAAGCTACATCAACTGTGGATGAATTACATTTTCTTAAGATACTTCCAACGAATCTCAGCCCTGTGTCTGCTTTACCTCTAGTTTGTTATTCACTTTTGGTCACTCTACATCATTACTCATAAATATTTTAGGATAGTCACAGTTTCCAGTGATTCATCACGAATAGTGTAATTGTAGAGCGTGTATTTATGCACAATGTGATACATTTGGTTACATTCAGAGTCAACTGTCAGCCCCTGCACCAATCATCGATTCTCTGCAGGTCTTCCCGCAACTAGAGACATCATCATCATAATCATGACATTATCCATTATATCATTTACACTGACTGTAAACCATAGTATCCCTCAAACATTCTCATGAGGTACTCCATAAATTTCCTTTACATCTGTCAATTTCGTCGGATTAAGAATAACATATTGAATTCCATCTGCAAGAAAGTTCTGAATCCAGGTAAAAATCTGGTCCAATACCTGGTAAGCTCATACTCCGTTCAGTAAGTGACAGTGCCCGTGAGATTTTGAAAGACCATGCTTCTTATTACACAGTAGTTGAGTCTAATGCTGAGTAGACCTGTTGGTCCCCAAGGTAAAGGAGATGATTATGATGACTAACTACATGATACAAATACTTCGAAGAGCAATATTTATTAATGATACGAGCATACACAGGCAATCATCTGAAGAAAGTGAAGCGATCGGACCAAGTGAATATCAAAGTGTCTGTTGCGCCAGAACTATGCTGATTGCAGTGAAGTTACCTCAGTGTTCCCATAGAGTCTCCTCCCCTAGTGCAGAGCATGGTGAAAGAGGCTGTGTGGATTGCTGAAGTGGTGCTATGATGCAGAGGCAAGTAGGCCTCCGGGATGTTATGTCACCTGGGCTGTTGAGTGTTGAGTGGCGAGGTACACTGGATGGCACGCAAGTGAAAATCGTGGATGTGGGCTGGCATGTGTGGTGCTGGCCATATTGCGAGTGTGCTGCAGCATCAATAGTAGTGAGTGCAGGCAGTGTGTCATCAGATGTGGGTGAGATGATGTCAGTGGCTGTGTGGGTGTCACGTGATCAGCAGTGTCCTGCACAGGCACAGTCAGGTGAGGGTATGTTAATGTCACGCAAATGTCATCTCTCCAGCTGGGTGCAGCGATGTCAGATTCAGTGAGAGTCAGCTGAGCTTGTGGTTGGCAGGCCACTGCATAAGCTACTGTGGAAGCTGTGTGTTTGCCTGCTGCCATTAACACAGAGTTTGTGATGTACGATGAAATGAATTCAATCTGCAGGTTTAACATGAGCATCTCTGAGTTCACATTTGTGAGCGACCATTGCCAGTCGTACTTGCGCATGGAGTTTCACAAACCACAGAGTCCATAACATGTGGTCTGTCATAAGATGGATGTCATCTGAGCACAAAGTCAGTGCCATAATTGTGATGAGGCTTTGTCACTTAAAACTTTGTCATAACTGATGTGGTGAATTTGCTGTTCCATCGACTGGGAGAGAGAGTGGAGTATAGCATCTTCCGCAGTCTCGTATTTACTGTCTTTTGGGAGGAGAGAGTATGATATCTCTTATTGCATCTGTTATTTCCCCCCCCCCCCAAGTGACATAGTAGCATGACAAACTTGGTGGCTTCACTGATTGTGTCACTCAGTGTGAAGATATCCACAATGAGAAACCACAAAGTAGAGTTCTCTGGCCAGAAAGTTGGTAGTTTGAGAACAGTCCTGTAGTTGACAGATTACGATTGTGATGTTTGCAGTGGAAATTCAGCCAAGCACATATTGTCTGTAATTGGGATGACATGATGTGCGGAGGATGGCACAGTAGGCGATGCAGCCAGCTGCATGAGTTCCAGAGCAACTGTTTTTATATACAGTGCGGTTGTCTGATTGAAATCAATTAAACGTACATCCAACTGGATGGATTGCCGTGGCTTGGGTATAGCTTGGTCTGCAAAAGAAACAGTATTCAGAGCAAAATCATGGAGTACATTGTTTACCACATTCCATTGTTCAGCACAGTTGCACAATAATGAAGCGCTACCTGACCACTGGAAAAAGTGGCACAGAAATACGGAAGCTATCCGTTTTTATACTGTGTTGAACATAAGGCACTATTTAATTGCGTAAGTTTAGTGCAACAGGTGAAAAACACTCACCAGTAAACTTACGTGTTAAAGTATACTGTTTCTCTTATCAAGGTCAGTTTTGGACGAAATTTGAGTCCTATTAGATGGGGGCTTAATCGAAAGGTTTACACTTCGCCTACGTTGACAATAATTAGGATAATATTTGATACTGAAATTACTGGCAACCCGTAACCACAAACCGCCAATTTCTCGCAAACGACTCGTTTTCTGGCCAATGTTTACTGGAACCTTTTAGTTTGTATTATCATATGCTTTCACCCGTGACAGTTTTCGCTACTAATTATGATACACACATTGGCGCCCCTCTCATCTTGGTGCCACAAGTGGCCGGTCGTGTAGCTTTCGCCTCAGTCCGCCACTTTGGACGCTGCATCTTCCTGTCGCTTCAACCTACGTTAGGGAAAGTCAGTCTTTCGGTTACTTTTTTCTTGGCGGAACATCTTTTACCTCCTGTCTTCCCTCCTGTCTTCCTTCTCTCAACTTCCTGTGGATTCACAGACCACATTACATTTGATTCTGACAGCTAGTGAGACCAGCGAATATATGGACTCCTTTTCCTGGCTGGAACGTTTTGTACAGCCAGTCAGTCAGAAAAAAAGTTCACATGGCCTAATACTCTAGAGCAGAGGGTGCGATTTGTGCTTTTACCAGTGGGGGGGGGGGGGGGGGGGGGATGTCTTAGGGGGTTAGTAGAATTATATATGTTACTAGCTTCGACCGTGGCCTTACGCATGGTTAAACAGCTATTTATAAATAGATGTTAATGCCGAAACTCACTACTGACGCGTATGCACTATCAGAAAAGCCATCCCTTGTTATATCTTTAAAAGTACATTATAAGTAAAGCTTATTTACAAAATCATCTACATAGGGTACAGATATACGAGGGGAATTAATAAAGTAGAGGCACATATGTGAAAAGTTGTGCTTATTCTGATGATAGAAAGCTGAAACATGTTAATAGTATTAATAGCAAGACTTATTAAAAACTTTCAGTGTTCGGCTCCACAAATTTAAATTATATGTAAAGTTTTACTCCAGTGCGTGGGAAATAAACATCCCAGGTAGGGATGCATAAACTAAAACCAGGGGAGGGGATACTCTGATGCAGAGGGGGGGAAGTCCCTCCCCCCCCCCCCACCCTGCAAATCGCACACTGCTCTAGAGATTTAAGTGAAAAGTATTCTATGTTAAACGAAGCTTGTAATTTTTAGAATTCCTTGCCATTTTCAGCATTCTTAAGCCTTACTATAGTGTATTCTCTGAAACGTTAGGGGAGCATTCCAAAATTAATATACGTAAAAATGATGCTAAATCGGCACCGGCACGCTTAATTGAGAGTACTGGTGACAGGAAGGGTACCCAGCCACTGTGGTATCAATACTACCGCACGGGCGTCGTGAAATTGGCAACAGAACTACAAGTTTCTGTCAGACGCCGATAGCCATCGTGCGGGATCTGGCAGACCCAATGGTGCGTGCGTGCTGAGCCACACCTCCAGTGGCGCTGGACTACAAGCGCCCGCACAATAGGACCGCCGACAGCAGCTAGAGGGCCCGTTCGCGCTTGGAGCCTCTTCGTTGTGTGGTGTTATGCAGACGCCACCTAGTCGTGGCTCCAACACAATTGTTCATACCGTAGTGCAGGGAGCCTATTCCTTGTCGAGATTGAGAGCTGGACTCTATTTCTTGCTGCGTTATTTGTAATGTGTCTTCATACACATCCAGAAATACAAGTTAAGTAAATATTCTGTTTAATGTGTTACCTTGTTTGCTAATCATTTCTGCTCCTGTCCAGGTTTCCTACGATGAGAGTTGCTGCACCATTCTGTACCCACCTCTCCTTACTGTTGTGTACGAAGTAATAGACAACAACCATGAAATTAAAATACGAGACGTGTTCAGTAAGTAATGCAGTACTCTCTTCAGGATTTCAGTACGCAATATTTTTCCCCACTTTTTTGATTACAAAACCCTCGTTTTTCAAATAATCTCCGTTCAATACAACGGCTTTACGCCACCTTACTGGGAGAGCCTGTACACCAGCATGGTATCACTCTAATGGTCGATGACGGAGCCAAAGTCTTGCTGCATCAATAACCTCCACAGCATCCACGTACCGCCTCCCGCGGAGTGCACCCTTTATTGGGGCAAACAGATGGAAGTCGGAACGTGAGAGATCCGGGGTATAGGCTGCATGAGGAAGAAAAGTCCAATGAAGTTTTGTGGGTTCCTCTCGTGAGCGCACACTTCTGTGAGGTCTTGTGTTGTTATGGAGAAGGAGAAGTTCGTTTGTATTTTTGTGGTGACGAACAGGCTGTAGTCGTTACTTTAATTTCCTGAGGATAGCACAGTAGGCTTGAGAGTTGATCGTTGCACCATGAGGGACGATATCAAACAAAATAACCCCTTCAGAGTCCAGAAGACCGTCGCCATGACTTTGCCGACTGAGGGTGCCGCTTTGAACTTTTTATTCAGTGGAGAGGTGGAATGGCGCCACTCCATGGATTGCCGTTTTATATCCGATTCGAAGTAATGTTCCATAAAAAATTGTCACGGTCAGCCTTGTAACGTGCAATCAATTCTGCAGAGATAGTCCTTCGTTGATGTTCATGGTCTTCTTTTGGGCGGCGAAAAACCCAACAGGCACACACCTTTGCATAGCCCAACTGGTGGACGAGTGAGTCAGCACTACCAACAGAGACGACCAGTTGTGCAGCGAGGTGTTTGACTGTGACCCGTCTTTCACCTCAAATAAGTGTATCCGCATGTTCCAACATTCCACGAGTCACAGCTGTGTGTGGCCGGCCGGCATACGGGAGATCGACAAGTTTGCGCGACCTTGTTGTGGTAATAACATAGACCATGCTTTTGTTCACTGCCAGGTTTCCTGCCAAAAGAAAATCAGTGATTCCTTTCTACTTGGAACGGACTTCCTTTACAGACGCCATTTTGAAGTCTACGTATAGTGCCACCATCTATCTGGACTTCATGAAATTATTGGGGCTGAAGCGGAAATATTCCACGATGTCGCACAACAAATTCTGCATTTTTTGAACCGAAACTGGCCAAGACAAAAATGTGTTGTATTACTTATCGAACGCCCACGGTAAAAGAATTTTCTAACTCATGAAAACAGTGGACCCTGCACGACAGGATGAACGCTATGAAAAGAGTGAGAGTTCAGTTACAAACGGATGGGCCACCACCGGACATTGTCTGAAAACGTTCCTTATATTCAGCGTAAATCGTGTGGCATATTCGAAACTTCTGGTACAGGGTCTGCTTGCCGAATTCATACTTCCGTGAATTTCTGCAATTCTCAATCCAAGCGTCGCTTTTAGCATCCATGGCACACAGTAATATATCGATTGATGACAGTTAATCACTGACTTGTGAAGTAGCTCAAGCCAAAATACACACATCAAAAAAAGTTTTGCATCAATCCGTTTCCCAGAACTCCTGAAGATAGACGTTGACTGTGGATATTATATCAAACACACAGTCCCGTTGACTGTTCAGAAATGTCACTGAACCCGCCCAAAGATGTAAAGAACCATGCACGAGCAGTGCCTATTAGACGCAGGGGGTCTGACAGCTGATCAGTTCCCGTCAGTACACCAGGAGGGAGGTATACGGCTCATGATGTTTGTTGTTCACCCATGCCTAGACGGTCAATACCGCGGTTCGATCGCGTCCGCATAGTTACTTTGTGCCAAGAAGAGCTCTCAACAATGGAAGTGTCAGGCGTCTCGGAGTGAAAATGGCTCTGAGCACTATGGGACTCCACTGCTGAGGTCATTAGTCCCCTAGAACTTAGAACTAGTTAAACCTAAGTAACCTAAGGACATCACAAACATCCATGCCCGAGGCAGGATTCGAACCTGCGACCGTAGCGGTCTTGCGGTTCCAGACTGCAGCGCCTTTAACCGCACGGCCACTTCGGCCGGCTCTCTCGGAGTGAACCAAAGCGATGTTGTTCGGACATGGAGGAGATACAAAGAGACAGGACCTGTTGATGAAATGCCTCGTTCAGGTCGCCCAAGGGCTACTACTGCAGTGGATGTCCGCCGTCCACGGATTGTGGCTCGGAGGAACCCTAACAGCAACGCCAACATGTTGAATAATGCTTTTCGTGCAGCCACAGGACGTCGTGTTACGTCTGTAACTGTGCGCAATAGGCTGCATGATGCGCAACTTCACTCCCGATGTCTATGGCGAGGTCCATCTTTGCAATCACGACACCATGCAGCGCGATACAGATGGGCCCATAAACATGCCGAATGGACCGCTCAGGATTGGCAACACGTTCTCTTCACTGATGAGTGTTGCATATGCCTTCAACCAGACAATCGTCGGAGACGTGTTTGGAGGCTACCTGGTCAGGCTGAACGCCTTAAACACACCGTCCAGCGAGTGCAGCAAGGTGGAGGTTCCCTGCTGTTTTGGGGTGGCATTATGTGGAGCCGACGTACGCCGCTGGTGGTCATGGAAGGCGCTGTAACGGCTGTACGATATGTGAATGCCAAGCTCCGACCCATAGTGCAACCATATTGGCAGCATATTGGCGAGTCATTCGTCTTCATGGACGACAATTCGCGCCCCCATCGTGCACATCTTCTGAATGACTTCCTTCAGGATAACGATATCGCTCGACTAGAATGGCCAGCATGTTCTCCAGACATGAACCCCACCAACATGCCTGGGATAGATTGAAAAGGGATGTTTATGGACAACGTCACCAAACAACCACTCTGAGGGATCTACGCCGAATCGCCGTTGAGGAGTGGGACAACCTGGACCAACAGTGCCTTGATGAACTTGTGGATAGTATGCCACGAGGACGTGCTACTGGGTATTAGAGGTACCTGTGTGTACAGCAATCTGGACCACCACCTCTGAAGGTCTCGCTCTATGGTGCTACAAAATGCAATGTGTGGTTTTCATGAGCAACAAAAAGGGCGGAAATGATGTTTATGTTGATCTCTACTCCAATTTTCTGTACAGGTTCCGGAACTCTCGGAATCGAGGTGATGCAAAACTTTTTTTGATGTGTGTACTGCTTTAAATGTCTCATTTCCTAAACTAATTCACTCAGCATCTCCTGATTTAATTCGCCTACATTCCATTACCCTCGTTTTACTTTTGTTGATGTTCATCTTATATCATCCTTTCAAGATACTGCCCATTCCGTTCAACTTCTCTTCCAAGTCCTTTGCTGTCTCTGACAGAATTACAATGTTATCGGCAAACCTCAAAGGTCCACACTCAAGGAATGAGCGTAGGGGAGCAGGTGCAGAAATCCTGCACCACCGTTCTCGTCAACATCGTAGTGGAGGTAGTCATCCGTTGCCTTCCTTCAACCTGTTATGAAGTGTCAGTTGCGTACATGTATTGTGTGGGTGAATGCGTCGTGTGGTTGTGCAGTGAAGTGTTGGGTTTCTGTTCTTGTGCATGAAGGGAAAGCAGATGATGAAACTTGGTGCCGATAGCCTTCTGCTCTTGAACAGCACCAAAAGGACCATAGAGCTTACAGCCTCCATCCATCGGACGCATCACCATCAAGAGTGTGACAGGCCTTGTGAACTAGTTACAGACGCTTATTTCACGGTCTGCACTTTTTACTAAGCTCAGATCCACAGGAAAATAACAATAAATACGACAGGACTGTCACAGAGTTATTCCTGTCGGACGGTTCTTTGTTTATCTACGTCTACGCTTCGCACACTGCGTTTGGTGGAGGATAACTTTGATACCAGTGATTTTTCCCTGTTCCCTGTTATATTCGAGAATGCCACATGGGAACAATTTCTCGAATTTTCTTATTGTGGTCATTTAACGAGACGCATGTGGGAGGAAGTAATAGCTGTGAAACAGGGAATCAGGCCGTCACGGCATCAACGAATACGGATGGATGTAAATAGGAACACAAAGAAAGGTAAGAAAAACTTTCTACTTAGCAAGAGCGACAGGAGACATACTTCAGATTACCCGAGCGCTCAGCATGTAACTTTCATCTCCGGCACCAAGAACACTGAGTATCAACGGACAAACATCCAGAGAGTTGTATAATAAGCTTTACACAGCTATGTACGAAGCAAAGTTGTGGACGATGGAAAAGACCCACCGTTGTTCGGTAGCTATGCTAGAAAGCTGCTATGAAAGCAATGAGAGCTCCACTGCAAATTTAAACGTAGCCAAAGCCTCACAGGCAAACAAAAACTAAACGAAGACAAATTAGCCTAAGAAGAGTCATGCGTGAAGCGGTCAACAAATTCGAATGTAAAATACTGTCTAGCGACTTGGCAGAAAATCCTAAAAAAAATTTGATCTTATGTTAAATTCGTAAACGGATCGAAGCCATCTGTCCAAAGACTCTTCGACCGTAACGGCACAGAAACAGTGGGCTGCGTAGAAAAGGTCGCAATACTAAACGTCTTTTTCGCAAGCTATTTCACAGACTACCGCACTCTAATACCTCCTTTAAATCGTCGTATGGATGACGAAATGATTGATATCGAAACAATTGACCAAGAGATAGAGAAGAAACTGAAATCGCTCAACAGAGGGAAGGCCACAGGAACTGACGGGGTACCAATACGATTCTACATAGAATATGGGAAATAACTTGCTCCCCTTATAGCAGCCAGTGTAGCGTTGGTCTCCGGAGGCTCGCAGTGTTCCTAATTATTAAAAAAAAAAGCACAGGTCATTCCAGCTTTCAAGAAGGTCGTCAAACAGACGCAAAAAACTATAGGCCTATACACTGATAAGCCAAACCGTTATGACCACTGCCCATCGCGAGGTTGGATGCCGCCTGGTGACGCGCTATGAAAAGTAAGTAAGCGCGGCAGACACGAAAGGGGGATCACCCTAGCGAAGATATGGGCTGTGAATGGGGAAATCCACTGAGATAAGCGACTTTGTCAAAGGACAGATTATTGTTACGGAAAGCCTATCACCGAGTACCACGAAGACGGCGAAGATGGAAAGAGAAAGAAGGGCAGTGAAACTACCATTAGGCGCTAAATGGTCAGACGTCCACGACTCTTCACAGCACATAGGGTTCGCAGGTTTCTCTGCTCTGTAAAGTAGGATAGATGGTGATCTGTAGCATCTCTGCCGAAAGAGCACAATGCTGCTGCACGCATAAGTGTTTCGGAGCACACCGTTCGTCGCACTGTTGGACATGGAGCTTCGCAGCAGACCACCCCTACGTGTTCACATGTTGACCCAACGACATCGTCAGTTACGATTGCAGTGGGCATGGGATCATCGGGATTCGACCGTCGAGCAATGGAAACGTGTCGGCTTTTCGGATGAATCACATTTTTCCCACACTAGGTCGATGGTCGTCTCCACGAACGCCGTCAGCAAGGTAAACGGTGACTCGAAACATGTAACGCGCCATAAATGCAGGGTGGTGGATGCAGTGTTATACTACGGGAGACATTCTCCTGCGCTTGCATGGGACCTGTGGTAGTGATCGAAGACACGCTGACAGCTACGAATCATCTGCATCCCTTGATGTCTTACCCGACCGCGATGTCATCTTTCAGCAGTATAATCGTTCGTGTCTCGGAGCCAGAACCGTGCTACAGTGGTCTGAGGAGTATTATAGTGAACTCACGTTGGGGTCTCAGCGACCTAATTCGCCCTGATGGAGCCCATCAGGGTCGCTATCGGGCACCATCACCGCGTACGAAAATCAGTCGCCCGTTATTTAAACGAATTTCACGACCTGTGATAGACATCTAATGCTACATACCTCCACAAACCTGTCGGATCCTTGATACGCGTCCGCAGCTCGTGGTCGTGCGGTAGCGTTCTCGCTTCCCGCGCCCGGCTTCCCGGGTTCGATTCCCGGCGGGGTCAGGGATTTTCTCTGCCTCGTGATGACTGGGTGTTGTGTGATGTCCGTAGGTTAGCTAAGTTTAAGTAGTTCTAAGTTCTAGGGGACTGATGACCATAGATGTTAAGTCCCATAGTGCTCAGGGCCATTTGAACCATTTTCTTCCTTGATACGCAGAATCAATCATGATGGCGTGGATTGTGTCTATAAGGAATGGATAGGGTCCTCTTCTTCAACCGATGATTCAAGACAGAGAAAAAAGCTATTAAGCAGGCGGTCATAATGTTTGACTCTTCAATGTATCTATGACGTCGGTCAGCTGTAGAATTTTGGAACATGTTTTATGTTCGCATATTACACCACCTCTGCAGACCGAAAACTACCGTAGATCTCTTGGGTAGCGAAGCATTCCTGATGCTTGGAGAAAAGCACAGGCACACTAGTTTTTAAGAGGGTCGTCGAACAGACGGACAAAATTATAGGCCTGTATCTCCGGCGTTGGTCTGTTGAAGATTTTTGGAACAAATTTCATGTTCGTGCATTACAACATTTCTGGAGACAGAAAATGTCTCGAGAAATCAGCATGGGTTCCGAAAACAACGATCGTGTGAAATTCATGAGCACCAGAAGGCGGTAGATACCGGCGCGCAGGTAGATTTCATGCTGCTTGACTTCAGTAAGGCATTCGATAAAGTTCCGCACTGCCTTCTACTGGACAAAATAGGACCGTGCGGAATTCAGGACAACTGGTTCAAAATGGCTCTGAGCACTATGGGACTCAACTGCTGTGGTCATAAGTCCCCTAGAACTTAGAACTACTTAAACCTAACTAACCTAAGGACAGCACACAACACCCAGCCATCACGAGGCAGAGAAAATCCCTGACCCCGCCGGGAATCGAACCCGGGAACCCGGGCGTGGGAAGCGAGAACGCCACCGCACGACCACGAGATGCGGGCTCAGGACAACTGGGTGAATGGAATGAACAGCTTCTAGCAAACAGAACACTGAATGTCATTCTTAACGGAGAGAAATCCTCGGTAGTAAAGTATCTTCGGGCATACCGCAAGGGAATTTGTAGGGCCATTACTTATCATAGTAATATAAACACCATATTAGACAATATCGGAAGTTCCATGAAGCTTTTCACGCTTGATGCTGTTATATACAGATAAGTCGTATCGCCAGAAAATTGGCGTGAGATGCAGGAAAAATTAGGTACGTTGTGCCGTTCCCGATACAATATGCGTTGGTGTCAGCCAGTCTGGTCGTTGTGCGCGCAAATTCAAGCACTCGCACGCGCTAAAATACGGCAATGCAAAGACATCGTGGGCTCGTGAGTTACCACTTGCTCAAGTGCTTATAACCACTTACAATGTGCCATTTTCGGAAGTGATAAATTTAAGTTAGGTGACCAAAATCCACGTTTGTTCGGTTTGGGGAAACCAAACGGAGAACTTGTTTGGCGACACTGTCTCTGGTTGGCTGCTTGAATTTAAGCGCCCAACGACCTGATTGGCTAACTTCAATGTTAATTAAATTGCAATCTGCGCAACATATCGAAGTTTTTTTCTTAATAGTTATTTCTCAGCACAACTCAGCCTGCAACATCCTTACAAGCTTTTCAGACTGTCTCTGACCACTCTGTGTATTGCTTGCTCCTACATATTTCATGCGAAAAGACCATCAAGAAAAAAATGGAGAGATTCGTTCCTACTCGGAGGCTTACCAGCAATCGTGCTTCCCGCGAGCCATTTACGTTCGGAACAGGACGCAGGGTAGGAGGCAATGGCAGACAAAGTACCACACACCGCAAGGTGGTTTGCAGAGTATACACGTAGATGTAGACGTATGCTGTCCAACACTTCTCGGAACGTTCTGGCTCGAAATTTCAATAAGAAACCACTACGTTATGCGCAACGCCTCTCTTGTGACGCCGTCTGCCAATGGAGTTCGCTGAGCATTTGTGTAAAGGCATGTGTCCGTTAGCAAGTAACACGCTGCAAGTACTTGCAGAGGTGTTTCCAGAGTCGTAAGATAGGCAAGAGGAAGTCTACAGTGCCGTTCTTAAAAATCAGAGCAGCTGCCAGGCTTTTGCATTACTGTTATTAAAGAAAAAGTTTTGAAAGAGCACATACTTTACTCATTTCCTGTCCGTGCCGAATCCGCAATTTGTGAATTCTTTTACGTATTTAATCATCTGTTGTATCACAATCTCCAGCAATGTTTTCTAGCGCTTCGTTCTTTATAACGCTATTCTTAAAATCTTTGTGTTTCGTGTCCTACGATACACGAAATTACTCCACTTTCTGAATTAACAGCTGTGTTCTTTCACTGGTCCACACGTATTTCCCACACTTCGACGCTGGCATTTTCGCGCCGGTATTGCAAGTTTGAGAAAAGTTCCAGCAACTGTCAAGTCCAGCAAGAAATTGCATCAAGATGTGAGAAATGGGTTACACTAACTTGTGGAAACCATTTCAAGAAGTTGACGAAACTTGTGAAACTCGACTTATTGGGAGCATCTCCAAGTCAAAGAACTTGAAGAAGCAGTTTCTACAAGTGACGTGCGGAAATTTACTTCCTGATGGACACACATTTTGATGCTCTCGTGCCATTAAACGATCCCATGATGAAGCTCGCCTCGCTTAGTTGGATCTTCTGTACCTCATTAGTGGGTCTCTGGCGGAAATAAACATCTGTCAATGCGTCACTTTTGCTGTCGTTCACATCAACACTTCAACACTTTCTTATGAGTCTCCGAACTGTACCATCCTCACGCAGTGGTGCATGTCATGCTTCGCTGATATCAGCATCATTTTTCCTTATCATCTAGGTCATTCCGGGAACTGCATCCGACCACGTGCCACGGCTCTGAAGAGGAAGGATGGTGGCGCTCTGCAGCCAGTAATGTCCATTTCTATTTTTATTTTTTAATGTGCGTGTGTGTTGTTGTATGCTGTCCAGTACCAAAGGCCCCCCTCCCCCATCTCCCACCACCCCTCCCCCGCACCACCAGCGCAGCACTGGCGTAGTTGGTGCGTTCGCGCTTTCGTGGGATCGGGAGTCGATTGTAGTTTGCATGCATGTCACGCTTTGTCGACACTGGTATCAGCACATACGTGTCTCCATGGTCATACTAGGAGTCTAGACACTCGGCACTCTGCGCACGTGCACCCCCCCCCCTCCCTACTTCACGAAACCCACGCGTCCATCCGTCGACATCATGGCGAACTGCGTGTAAGTTAAGAGACCCCCAATTCTTAGAGTAATGTATGCTCTCCATTGTAGCTCAGCGGTCGGGTAATCGTTATAAGAACAAATTAGTTTATTATTGCCCAAAAGTATTCGAATCGTCTGATGACATCACACATGCTTCACATCTGTATAAGCTTCTAGCGATTAATACAATCTAATCAATGCTTTAAAAACGAAGAACCACTAATGAAGTAGATGAAAGAACTGTTGCAATATGTTTCAATAATAATAAAAGTAAAAGTAATATTAATAATAAATACACTGAAGCGCCAAAGAACTGGTATAGGCACGCGTATTCAAATGCAGAGATATGTATTAACAGGCAGAATACGGCGCTACGGTCGGCAACGCCTATATAAGACAATAAGTTCAAATGGTTCAAATGGCTCTGAGCACTATGGGACTTAACATCTGAGGTCATCAACCCCTAGAACTTAGAACTACTTAAACCTAACTAACCTAAGGACATCACACACATCCATGCCCGAGGCAAGATTCGAACCTGCGACCATAGCGGTCGCGCGGTTCCAGACTGAAGCGCCTATAACCGCTCGGCCACACCGGCCGGCAGACAATAAGTGTCTGGCGCAGTTGTTATATCGGTTATTGCTGCTACTATGGCAGGTTATCAAGGTTTAAGTGAGTTTGAACGTGGTGTTATATTCGGCGCACGAGTGATGGGACACAGCATCTCTGAGATAGCGATGAAGTGGGGATTTTCCCATACGACAACTTCACGAGTGTACAAAGACTATCCGGAACCCGGTAACACATCATATCTCCGACATCGCTGCGGCCGGAAAAAAATCCTGCAAGAATGGGACCAATGACGGCTGAAGAGAATCGTTCAACGTAACAGAAGTGCAATCCTTCCGCAAATTGCTGCAGATTTCAATGCTGGGCCATCGACAAGTGTCAGCGTCCAAACCATTCAAAGAAACATCATCGATATGGGCTTTCGGAGCCGAAGGCCACTCGTAACTGCACGACACAAATCTTTACGCCTCGCCTGGGCCAGCCAACACCGACGTTGGACTGTTGATAACTGGAAACATGTTGCCTGGTCGGACGAGTCTCGTACTCTTACATATTTATGGACAGCCCTGCAAGATTCATAGGATCAGTTCCCTCCAGCACTACTTTAGACATTAGTCTAGTCCATGCCACGTCGTGTTGCGGCACTTGTGTGTGTCACTGGGGCACTACACGATATTAGGCAGGTGTACCAGTTTCTTTGGCTCTTCAGTGTATTACCCAGCCCTGTGACATTAAGATTTACGTAATACAGCCTCTGCTTTAGAAGTGGGGCGAGATGCGCTCTTTACAATGCTGATTGTTGCTACGCTTCGGAACTTCAAAAACACACACACGCACATACGTGTGGAGGTAACATTCAAGCATGCTGATGACCATCTCTGACATGTGGAATCTGTAACCCATAGGAGCTCTGTTCGTTCCGTTCTAGAAGCCGGAGAATGTAGTCACAGTTTTTAATGTCAGATATCAAATTACCTACCTTGGTCCACTGTGGACGATCGTCATAAGAAGGTCAAAATTTTGAAACTTTTTAGAATGCCTAGCATTGTATGTGAAAATTCCTTTTTTTCTTGTTTTTGATGGTACGTAAATATCATCTGGAGTGAACCCGAAGTCCAGCGACAGTATTTCGTGGATTATCCAAGGATATTTTTTCAGTATTTTGCTATTATGGACCTGTGGTCTTATCTGTCTCCTCATACAGTAATAACGTAATTATTATTCATTCGGTTTGTTATCCATCCCTCCTTCAATTCTGTGAAAATAGCCTCATAACAGTGAAACAACCCGTAACAGTCCATCGCCACAATGTAGAACACAAAGCACAGAGTAATGTGACAACAACCATCAGACATAACATTTACACTCCTGTCACAGTGAGTTCATTCCGTTCTGTCAGTGTACAGTACTTCTAAATCCGTATCCACATTTACCCTCTGCAAGCCAACCTACGATGTGTGGTGGAGGGTACTTTGTGAATGACTGTCACTGCCTACCTTTCCTGTTCCACTCGCGAATGGCACGCCAGAGGAACCATTTCTGGTAAGTCTCCGTGTGAACTCGAATCTCTCTAATCGTACCTCCTTGGTCTTTTTTTGAGATGTACGAGGTGTGTAGAAAAGTAGTTAGAGTGACAACATTGCGAGCGATCTGGCAACGCTGTCTGTGTTGTTCTGTTTGTGTAGACCGATGTGTTCATCTCTTCCAGATGCTCAGTCCGAGTTTCAGCACTGTACAGGCATCATGTGGTTTTTGAGAGTGCCATCAATGAAGTTGTGTTTTTGTTGTGTGTTACGAAAATGGTACAGCAGAATTTAGAGCAACGTTATGCCACCGAGTTCTGTGTTGCAACATCGTCGTGTGTGACCTCTGAAAAACTGAAACAGGCCCACGCGGAACATTTCTTAACAATAACACAAGTTTTTCACTGACACAAATCATTTTTGAAAGTCCGAGAACGGGTTGAAGATGAACTCCGCTCTGGAAACCCTTCAGCTTCAAAAACTGACGAAAACGTCGAACGTGTTGTTTCTCTTGTGAGATCAGAAAGAATTTATTCCTCCAGGAACAAACTGCCGAGCAAGATGTCCTTGAAAGGCTCAGGAAAACGGTGAATTGAGTGAGATCGGATATTGCAGACAAACGGATGCTGCATCATGGCAGCGCTCCATGTCACACATCCAATTCCATCATGGAATTTTTGACCTGAAAAGGCATTCTTGTTTTTCCATCCAACCCTCCCCCATCCCCTACCCCCTATTCACCAGATTTGAGTTTCTCTGACTTTTTTTTCTTTTCCTGCAATTGAAAAATGTCTTGAAAGAATGTCATTTAGGAACTTTGGAGAATCTCCAAAAGAATGTTACCGACATGTTAAAGGTTCTACCAGTTTAAACTTTACCAAGACTGGGAACAACAACTCCGTCAGTGTATAGCCGCCGAAGTGAGTTACTTTGAGGAGGACACTATCGTTATTTAAAAAAATAAAAAAATTGATGGATAAAAAATCAATCTCATTACCTGTCTCGCTACAACAAGATGGCGCCTAGTGTAGATAGGGAGTATGTTAGCTCCGTACAAAAGTCAAAAAATAACGAGGAAAAGTGTTCGATATGCAACAAATTCTGTGTGTATTATGAAAGTGCATGTATGCCATGTTATATTATCGCAAAAGTAGACGCCAAAAAAAACCTGGTAACAGGAAAATGTTATAATCAGGCATCTCATCCAGCAAGTACTTCGACTCATTCGTGGGAAATGGTGAACTCTGATACAACATGCCATTGCAAGAAACGTGTTGTAAAAGGTATAATGTGCTTAAATTGTAAAACGGTTTTTCATTATTCGTGTGTTAATGTCAGTCCTAAAAGGAAACTATGGTTCTGCAATAGCTGTTTCAAAGGCGACTTAGGCCAAAAACCTAATGTGAGAAACACCAAAGACGAAGTTATCAGTGCTCTACTGGAAGAGTTTTCAGTTATAAATCATCACGAACACGAACAGTATGAAAAAGAAGCAAAGAGGCTTAGCGTTTTACCTCAAGATACTGTAACTTTTGTTAATAACAGTTCTGTTATTTATGTTTGTAGAAAGTGCGGGAAAAACACAAACAGTGGTGTAACCTGTTGCGAGTGCGAAAGAAAACATCAGTCTAAAACTCCCGACCATGTTCCAAAACTTTACATTCTAGGCGATAGCCACAGCCGCGGTATTGTCTCACGCATAAATAAAGCTTCAAATGTGAAATCGATGAGCTTTGTAAAGCCTGGGGCGCCCCTCTCAGAAATAAGAAAACTAGTTTTTTCTGAAGAAATAAAAAAGCTGTCTTCGAAAGATTTTGTTGTCCTTTTTGGTGGATCTAATGACATTTATCAAAATGATACATCTAAAGCCTGTTGCGAATTAAACAAGTGTTTATCTGAACTAAGTCATACAAACGTTATCCTCGTAAATATACCACAAAGGTACGACTTGATGTCCTGGTCGTGTGTCAACAAGGAAATTAGTGCCGCCAATGAACTTTTTTCCGTTATATGCAAACAATATAGAAATGTTTCTGTTGTTAATATTAATACCATTGGACGCAGATTCCACACTACTCACGGGCTGCACCTAAATGGCCTTGGAAAGCAACTTGTTACATTAAAGCTAATGGAAACTATTCAGAGACTGCAATACTTACCAACAACATCATCAGTGGTACCTGTATCATCATCACAGAAAGTATCTCTAGGAGTGACTAATGCAGAATCAGATACAGTAGCAGAAAATGCAGCAGAAGTACCCAAAGAAGCAATACTAACAGAAGTAGAATCAACAGCAGCATCAGAAGAACCACATTCAGTAGCAGCAGAAGTAACTCCTCCAGCATTAGAACCAGCTCCTACAGCAGTAACACCATCTCCCTCACCAGCAGTAGCAGCACAAACTACTTCACCAGCAATAGCAGAAGAAACACCATCAGCAACAGCACAAGCAACTCCTCCAGCAGTAGAACCAGTTCCTATAGCAGCAGCACCATCTCCCACACCAGCAGTAGCAGAACCAACTCCTTTACCAGTAATAGGAGAAACAACTCCTCCACCAGCAGCAACTAAACCAACTTCACCAACAGCAGAAACATCACCAGCTCCTCCTCCATCACCTTCAAGAGTAGCAGAAAAGAATAGACCAGTCACAGTAAGTAAAGTATCACCTTTGTCTCATGATGAAGTGATACCAAATGATTTGGGAAAACATGTTCCTATAAAACTTGTGGACAGTAAAGTGAAACAAACTTCCAACCGTGTTTCAAACAGACCCAAAAAATTACCAAAGAGAAATGAAGATTTTTTATGGTTTATCCCAAGGAAGTCCAACCGCCACCTAACGGAGATTCCAGGGCTGAAAAAACAATTAAATGTTCTCCATTGTCCCATAATACTGTACTCCTCCCCTCCTGTGACATTAACAAAAACCACTCACCAACTTTGTCTTTCAAGATAGGTTATCTCAATATTGAAAGTATAAGTGGAAAACACATAATTTTAAATGAATTTGCAAATGAGAACTTATTTGATGCATTATGCTTAAGTGAGCACTGGTGTAAAGGAAATGAAATATCTTTTCATGTACTAGATGATTTTCACTTAGCAAACAGTTTTAGCAGAGAGCAACATATTCATGGGGGTGTATCAATTTACATTAAGAAGGGATTAATAAATTGTAATAATGAACTAGATCTAGGATTTTTGTGCAGTGAGATACATTTTGAAGCCACAGGCGTATATCTGGATCATTTAAAAATTGCTATTGTATCTCTTTATAGATCACCAGATGGAAGTCCATTAATATTTTTAGAAAAACTTGAGACTTTACTAAACTTCTTTCTTAGTCCTCAGTGGAAGAAATATAGTATCGTGATTGGTGGTGACATCAATGCCGCATTTGATGTAAACAAAGATGTGCACACTGTAAATGAATTTAAAAACCTGTTACGACAATTCAACTTCATTTTTACGAACTGCAAACCCACAAGACAGTCCACTTGTCTCGACAACATACTTACAAATGTCAATAGAGAGTTACTGTCTTCAGATGTAGCTGTCTTCGATTTCTCGGACCATGACTCAGTTTGGGTAAAAATAGGTACAGATAGGCCTAACATGGAGTATAAGGAGTTTAAAGAGCCTAAAGTAGTCATCACAAGACCAATAACGCAAGAAAAATTGTCTAATTTTATGGTCTCACTCAGTAATTATGACTGGTCACATCTGTTTAACAATAATGCTCAGGATTCTGCCAATACATTGTTTGATAGATTTTTTCATTATTTCTTAAATATATTCGAGACTAACTGCCCTCAATACAAATGTAAAGTTAACCCTAAAAGTAACAGTAATAGACATAGGGATACGAGTCCATGGTATACCGCTCAACTAGCCAATATGAAAAGAAGGTTGTTGTTGTATAGAGATTCTTACAGACTTAAGAAAACTGATATGGCTAAACAAAGGTACTCAAGAGCACAAAAAGAATATAAGTATGCTTTAAATGAGGCCAAAAAACAACATAACCTAGTCAGCATTGAGTCATCAAAAAATAAATGCAGAAAAGCATGGACTATAATAAATTCAGTGGCCAAAAGCAAGCAGAAAGTTGAGGTAGTAATTTCAGCAGACGAATTTAATAACTACTGTATAAAATCTGTTAACCAAATTAGGGAAAGCATTGTGAAGCCACAAGAGACTGTTGTTGATCTCATTAAATACCATAATGTAGACTACACCCTGAACGATAAATTCCTTTTAACAGAGGTCACACCAGATGTTGTTTTAACTCTTGTAAATAACTTTAGACCCTCTGATAGTGAAGATATATATGGTATTTCTTGTAATATGTTAAAAAAGATAATTGGCTACATAGTATATCCTCTTACTAAATGTATAAATAGATGTCTAATTGAAGGAGTATTCCCAGAAGTATTAAAATTATCCAGGGTAGTGCCCATTTACAAGAAAGGAGACAAAAATTGCCCATCTAGCTATCGCCCAATATCCCTGACACCTATTTTATCTAAAGTTTTGGAATCCATCATCTACTCCCAGTTGTGTGATTATCTGACATGTAATAACATTATTACTCCGGTACAATTTGGCTTTAGGAAGGGCAAATCCACAGTCCATGCCATTGACTCCCTGATTAAAAAAGTGCTTAATGCTTATGAAAGAAAAAATTTTGCTCAGGCTACATTTTGTGATCTGAGCAAAGCCTTCGATTCTGTGGAGCATATTTCACTCCTCAACAAACTAGTTCATTACAGAATCACAAACAGTGAAGTCGACAACATTTTTGAATCTTTCCTCAGCAACCGTAGACAAATTGTTTGTATTGGTAAACAGAGATCACAGCTAGCTGAAGTTAAGTGCGGTGTGCCACAAGGCTCAGTATTAGGACCTCTGCTATTTATCCTAATGACAAATGATCTACCATCCTACATAAATACTCACTCCATTCTCTATGCAGATGATACCACTTTTTTCAATATCAGCTCAGACATTGATATGCTCCAAACTGTGGCAAATGACACAATATCACAGGCATCAGTCTGGTTCCGAGCTAATGGGTTCCTGCTTAATGAAAGTAAAACTCAAAAGATTGTATTTAGTTTGAGAGATCCGCCAGCAGAAGACAAACTGACTTGGGAGCCACATATTAAATACATTAGTGCAAGGCTGTCTAGAGTGGTATATTTGTTAAAGAATTTAATAAACCATGTACCTGCGGCCTATGTAAGATCAGCCTACTTTGCTTTTTTTCAAAGTATTATATCTTATGGGCTTTTAATATGGGGCAATAGCTCACACCTTCAGGACATTCTGGTACTTCAGAAGAAAGTAATTCGAATTATCACAAACAGTGATAAACTGGCCCATTGCAAACCACTGTTTATCAACTTAAAAATATTAACTGTGATAAACATGTATATTTACACTGCCCTACTGCATATAAAGAGCAACTTATCAGAATACCAGCGTAGAAGAAATGTACACTTTCATGGAACCAGGAATAGTAGCAATCTTGACATACCTTACTACAGATTATCCAAGTCATTGAACAGCTACGAAGTGGTGGGTATGAAGATGTTTAATAATTTGCCACTAGAATGGGTAGCAGCTCCATTTGATGTATTTAAAGACAAATTGTTCAGTTGGTTAGCTGCAAACCCATACTACTCACTTCAGGAATTTTACGACTGTAAAATATCATAGTGGTACCGATTTGGAGAGTGTAGCATAATTTCTTTAACTGAATCAGTTATGATGCAATGTTTTCATATTATTTCATTTTAATTATTGTATTTTATGTAAAACTTATGTCACATATTGATCTTTAACCCATGTATATATGCTGTATAACTTGTATATGTGTAACTTGACTTTGTCAATTGCTGTAATAGCTAAACGACAATAAAATTTCATTCATTCATTCATTCATTCATTCATAGCGGGAAGCAACACACTGATCGACTCCTCCACGAATGCACACCCTCGCGAGTTTAACAATAAATGACAGCATGAAGCGGAACGCCTGTCTTGCAGAGTCTCTCACTGTAGTAGGTTGACCATCTTTGTGGTGGTTTCGTTCTTACTGAATGAACCTGTAAGGATACAAGTTGCTCTTCTTGGCATCTTCCCTGGTTCTTCTGTCAATAGTATCTCTTGAGGATCTCGAACTGGCGAGCAGTGTACAAGTATCGGTAGAACAAGCATTTTGTAAGGTACTTCCTCCATGAGTGGGTTGCCCTTCCTGACTACTCTTCCAAAGAATCTCAGTCTTGCATCAGCCTGCCCTGCGATTACCTGTATTTGGTGGTTGCACCTTAAATCACTCTGTGCGTATAATCCTACATATTTTATGGATGTGACTGCATCCATTGATTGTTCAGCATCCACGTAGTCACACAGTAATGGTCCTTTCTATTTCGCACAGTGCATAACATTTGTTTGTGTTGACGGTCACCTGCCGAGACGTGCACCAACTATCGATTCACTGCAGCTCTTCTTATATTTCAGTACAGTAGTCTAACGTTGCCTCTTGTCTGTATATAACAGCATTATCTACAAGAAACCTTCAGACATTACCCCCTAGGCCATTTATCTGTAATGTGAAATGTAATAATTCTGCAGCACGTAAGCCAGCCGCGGTGGCCGAGCGGATCTAGGCGCTGCAGTCTGGAACCGCGCGACCGCTACGGTCGCAGGTTCGAATCCTGCCTAGGGGATGGATGTGTGTGATGTCCTTAGGTTAATTAGGTTTAAGTGGTTCTAAGTTCTAGGGGACTGATGACCTCAGAAGTTAAGTCCTATAGTGCTCAGAGCCATTTGAATTTTGCAGCACGTAACAAATGCAGAACTGTCCTCTTTACAGGTGTTGCTCAAAATGTAAAGCATCATTGAGTCTCTTACATGCTCAAGAATCCCAGCAGTTCGGTGTGCTACTCGCACAGCTGCGACAATCTCAACGACCTGGCCCATGTGGGTTATCGACCGGAGCTCCGTAAAACTAGGCTCTTCACACGCCCCCAGAAAAACGAGTCCATGGGCGCCATATCTGGTGACTAAGCTGTCTGTTGAATTGGATTGCCGCGAGCAGTTCATTGCTGTAATAACGAAATATAACAACTCTGTAACAAGCCACCGAGCACCACGAATCCCTACTCCTAAATACTCATAAAATGTCCCTGTACAACCTCCGCGACTATTTCGGTGTTCCCGTTCATCCCGTAAACCTTCTCGAAGTTGAAATACGTCTGCGCCACACGTTACAGCAACCTTTGGTAAAGAAAATGTCGAGAAGTTAATTTATTTTCCTTGTTTTCATTTGTCAAAGGATAACATGAATTGTCGGTTACCAGACTTATTGTAGACAGCTACAAGTGTAACATTTCTGGCTTTAGATCCATCATATTCAGGTACAAGAACAACTTCTTAGAGCAGTTGAGAAGGCAGTAGTGGCAAGATGACGTAATGTGGTGTGACGTACCGATAAGAGATGGTTTGTTCAATACGGGCATCATGAGAAAGACCACCTAAACTGTTGTCCTCTCCGCGACTGGCTGCTGCATTCGGAAGTTGTTAATATTAGACAAACTAAACAGTGTATTTACTTGCATTTCAAATGAAAGCGTCTCTCAACGGCGTCCTGTCATTCGATTATCTCACAAGTATTAATAATCACCAGAATAATGAACAACTGCTAAACGAAAAGGCAGACAAAGCACTTTGGTGCTCTTCGGATCGCGCCTGACTTGGATGGCGCTGAAGTAGTTCGGCTGTAATCTCAGAGCTGGTTTGGCAGTGTCGGAGGACAGACATGGTTGTCTGCTGCGGTATCTGTTAGGACTTAAGACTTAATTTGCAATGTCTACGGTTCGTAAATGTGAGAGCTGGTTGGGTAGCTCGGAGGACAGAGACTACGTCTGCCGCAGTCGGTGTTAAGACTTTGTTAAACTCTGGTTATTTGGAACATATAGTTGAGAACAATGTGACAGTAATTGCGGAAATACGCAGTTCATTATTTTGTTGAAGAATGAAAATTATTTGTAGAATGTAATTCTGCAGTTTCTCGCGTTCTGCTAATACAAAACAGTTGTCATCCCGTTTAAACTTATTGAAAATCTAATTATTCATATGATACTAGTTCCTCGCTAAGACTCAAGATAACGGATTCAAGACCTACATTCTGTTTTCTGCATAGGGGACAACAACTGTAGAAGGTTGGAGATTGGTGATCATTTATTAGAACTTATGCATTCCACTCAGGGTGGTGGAAGCATATAGGCACCTCGCATGCACTGCAGTCTTAGTAAAAATTAGATAATCTGTGGTAATACATAGGAAGTATGAAGGAGAGAATTAATTATCGAGGGGAAGGGGTTTATCATACGCACATATAAATATCACTCCATCTCCATACCTCTCTTTTTCAACTTGCCATACAAGGTGTCGCAGAAGGAAGGAATGATCAATATTCAGGGATATGACGAGAACGATCATTTGAAGCAAAGAGTGTCTAGTAAACATGGTTTCTAAAACGCATACCTTAAGAGCTGTCAGCACTAGTTCATCTTTGCTACCGTAGATTTTCCATATGAGGGACGTCCAACATTGTCGAACGTGATCGTTTTGATGGTTCAGGTGCTGCTGTGTCTGGAGGCACGGTCGTACTGACTTCAAATGGCTCTGAGCACTATGGGACTTAACATCTAAGGTCATCAGTCCCCTAGAACTTAGAACTACTTAAACCTAACTAACCTAAGGACATCACACACATCCATGCCCGAGGCAGGATTCGAACTTGCGACCGTAGCGGTCACGCGATTCCAGACTGAAGCGCCTAGAACCGCACGGCCACACAGGCCGGCCCGTACTGACTTCCAAATCTATGAACACAGTACTCTCACCGGTCAACGTTATTGTGACACTGTATTGTACTCCTTCCACATTAACGTCTTTTCAGGGATACATTCGGCCATGACTTCATTTTTATGGATGACACTGTGTGACCGCGTTGACCTGCGCAAGTAGAATCTTGGAGTGAGGATTATTTGGCGAATGGACTCGCCTGCCCAGTCCACTGACTTAAAATCACATTGAGCACGTCTGTGATGCATTTGATGGATGTATTGCAGCACATCCACATGCATCAACGTCTATCCAGCAGTTATCAGTCACATTGGAGAAGGACTGGAATGCCTTACCACAAGAACTCCTTACCAGCCATAGAAGCACTGTGCAGAGCAGGCACTGCCATCCGTGCCTATTAAGAACCATGTCTCACCTCCTGTAATGTTCAGTGCCTACCATTAAATCATGGCGACTTCGGTGTAATTATTGTCTTTGATTAAAGGTGTCATTTCTGTTCGATTCATTGCGATATCTTTCAATTAAGGTCTGTACTGTACTGTAGCAATTATTTCTACACGTGGTCCAAGATGTGTGGAGGGTACCAGTGTAGTTGACACACACACACACACACACACACATACACAGAGAGAGAGAGAGAGAGAGAGAGAGAGAGAGAGAGAGAGAGAGAGAGTAACCTGCAACACATACATTGTCAGAGCGATACCACTGCGATGTCAGAGCCGTGGTCATCAAACATTTATGCTGCAGAGCCAAACATGATATTATGGGGCGGCACGTCGGTCCGCCTATGTACCGAACTTAACCAAGTCCGCACCATGTTGGAAGGCGGCCCAATTTTCAGTCATTCTGCGCATCCCCCTCCACTAGCCACTGGCAGCCAGTAACATTCATTCTCTTTCCGAGCGGTAGACAGCGAGAATATCGCTCCTACATGCTGCACTGTTGCCGTACTTCACGACAATAGAATTATTCATTCGACTGTCAGTCTTATTTTTTCATTTCCTTTTTTTTCTCGAAGCAGTACAGGTGTGAATGTGTATCAGTAAATGTTTAAGTGCGCTTTTTTAAAAAAAAGCTAAGTGACAGCAATAAATGTGAAGTGCTTCACATGCAGTCGAGGGGGATTATTTACCGCATTTATAGCTTTTTCAAAAGTGAATCTGAAATCAGGTCTCCTACTATTGACATTTGAAGACACATGAACGGACTCCAGAACCATGTGGTGTTGGCAAGAGAGCTGTGAAGAGAATTGTAAGCGAAAGTGTCAGAGCTGTAGGAACCATAGAAAAAGTTGGTTTCGTGTCGCCTGGAAAGCTTCGAAGAGTAAACTTGCATTTATGTGTAAGAAAAACAGCAGTGACTACCATTCGGAAATGACGTTTCGTGACGTGATTCACAATTCTTGTCATAACTTGCTTCGAAGTCGGTCATTGCTAGTTATTATTCAACTGCTACAGAGAAAACACCAAGTATAAACACCAAGTATAAACACCACAAAAGCGTTATATTTCCCTGGCTTAAAACTAAAAATATGAAGCACAGTATAAACCAGGGTCGCACCGATCTCCTGCAGCTCGTTAATTTATACAAGTCATGTGACAGAACGTACAAACTTAACTTCCTTGCATGTGAATGAGATCACACAGTTTAGCGTTTACCCGTGTGTCACTGTTAATGTAGCCCTATGGAATTAATTAGGGCAAAGGATAAGGCTATATGGGAGAAAAAAAATCAAGATCACATTCACTGAATTGCTTGTGCATCAGGCAATATACACCACCCCACCTGTAGCGTGGTCATAGTCTGTGCAGCATGCTGAAAAGCTTCAGAAAGAATAATTTGACGGGAAGTGATGATGGATATACGCCTTGAACCTGTCATCTTAAATTTACAATCGAATTGTTCAGAAAATACTCAAATAGAAGTGACGGTGGTTTTATGATGCAGACTTTGGAACAAAGTAATAACATTTCTTAGTTTTAAAGATTCGTGGTTTAAAATTTTGTTTGTCAACGTATCAGCTGCACACATAATAATGAGAACTTCCTAACCCTTTTGATTGGGACTTAGTACCCTTTGAATTACGCAGACTATAGTGTTCAACATATTGCCCAAGGATAGGGTGACCAGACGTCGGGATTAATCCGGCCATGTCCTCCTTTTTAGCTCTTTGTCCGGGGTCCGGGCGGATTTTTACAGTGTCCGGCTTTTCCGCAAAGTTGAGCGTAATACAGTTAAATTTACAATTCGTCCCGTTCTTTTGCTCTTTTCTTCAATAGTTTAACTATTGGCACAGCCTTCGTGATAAACAAGCACGAAGGCTGTGTTAATAGGTGGCACCAGGATCGTCGATCGACCTACAGGGGATTGCCAGTATTGATTATTTAAAATTTTCGTTTCGTATCTTCACTTTGTATTGGGTTGGCTTCCTATAGTGAGCGTGTGATTTGCGTGTGCTGACGGGTGGTATCCTCATCTGCAGTTGACCCGTGTGATGTGTCCTCTTTTTTTTCTTCTTCCTTTGCCCTCCTTTTTGAAGCTGTTTGTCCTCCTCTTTAAGCAATTGCATCTGGTCACCCTACCCAAGGAGAAGTTAAGCTTCTCCCACCATGTTGTATGCTCTAATAACACACGAGAACGCAGTTGGATAAATTTGTCGAAAGTCCAATATTTCTACATGTAAACCCCTGTCACTGTCAACGCACGAGCTGGATAAGGCCCTAAAATGACAGTAACTGTTACTGGCCGAGATATCGGTCGTTTTCGATGTTATTGTTCATCATTCCCTGGAGTTATTCGCAAATGATGATTAGTAGTTTGCGTGTTCAATGGAGTATAATAGCTGTCTCTCATTGTAATGTCGAACAAGTTAGTTTATACTCATAATGCCCATTAACAGAGAAAAATATGAGAACTTACTGACAATTTTTACGATAGTCTTTCATTAGTTTTTTCTACTACTAATTCTTTTCTACGCGCAGTGATTACACTTAAGTAAGTCAAACACATCAACACACCTTATACACATTTATAAAAATTCTATTGAGCAGAAGCAGTTAAGTTCAAATGGCTCTGAGCACTATGGGACTCAACTGCTGTGGTCATAAGTCCCCTAGAACTGAGAACTACTTAAACCTAACTAACCTAAGGACAGCACACAACACCCAGCCATCACGAGGCAGAGAAAATCCCCGACCCCGCCGGGAATCGAACCCGGGAACCCGGGCGTGGGAAGCGAGAACGCTACCGCACGACCACGAGATGCGGGCAGCAGTTAAGTAAATATGATGAATTCGGTTTGTGCTTTAAGTTAATTTTGTTGTGTATTAAATTTTTAGTTATGAAACAATTCAAGTCGAAGTAAAAGATAATTATTGCAAGCAGTTTCAATGATCTTGTCGTTAGACAATTGTCATTTTGAAAAAAATTGTACTTCACGTCTTCATAAAACTGTGTCAGCTGCTGTTTCCTCCCAATGTCACGCAGAGCAAATCTGTGGAGCAGTGGACTCAACATCAAGATGTGAATTAACATTTTTCTCATGACAACTGATCGAAATTGGTTTTAATATTTACTATTCCCCTCATAGATTTGAACCTGTAATACAATGTACTGTAGGCAAATGAGCCTCACTGTTGTCCGCAGCGACGCATTTCGGCAATGTGGACTTTCTTTCCTGCTGCCGTGCATGCGCAGTTCTCACCCTTCCACTGCTCCACCTCTGTGCGCGAAAGCACCGTCCTACGTGACCCAAGCTATAGCTAGTGGCCGGCATGTGTTGTAACGTCTCTTTCAATGGTTTTGTAATTTATTGGAAGTTGATACACATAAAATAAGCAGACATTTGTATATGTAGAAAACAAATGGAAGCCTAATTTCTTCGTCATTGCGTTGTACACTCCTGGAAATGGAAAAAAGAACACATTGACACCGGTGTGTCAGACCCACCATACTTGCTCCGGACACTGCGAGAGGGCTGTACAAGCAATGATCACACGCACGGCACAGCGGACACACCAGGAACCGCGGTGTTGGCCGTCGAATGGCGCTAGCTGCGCAGCATTTGTGCACCGCCGCCGTCAGTGTCAGCCAGTTTGCCGTGGCATACGGAGCTCCATCGCAGTCTTTAACACTGGTAGCATGACGCGACAGCGTGGACGTGAACCGTATGTGCAGTTGACGGACTTTGAGCGAGGGTGTATAGTGGGCATGCGGGAGGCCGGGTGGACGTACCGCCGAATTGCTCAACACGTGGGGCGTGAGGTCTCCACAGTACATCGATGTTGTCGCCAGTGGTCGGCGGAAGGTGCACGTGCCCGTCGACCTGGGACCGGACCGCAGCGACGCACGGATGCACGCCAAGACCGTAGGATCCTACGCAGTGCCGTAGGGGACCGCACCGCCACTTCCCAGCAAATTAGGGACACTGTTGCTCCTGGGGTATCGGCGAGGACCATTCGCAACCGTCTCCATGAAGCTGGGCTACGGTCCCGCACACCGTTAGGCCGTCTTCCGCTCACGCCCCAACATCGTGCAGCCCGCCTCCAGTGGTGTCGCGACAGGCGTGAATGGAGGGACGAATGGAGACGTGTCGTCTTCAGCGATGAGAGTCGCTTCTGCCTTGGTGCCAATGATGGTCGTATGCGTGTTTGGCGCCGTGCAGGTGAGCGCCACAATCAGGACTGCATACGACCGAGGCACACAGGGCCAACACCCGGCATCATGGTGTGGGGAGCGATCTCCTACACTGGCCGTACACCACTGGTGATCGTCGAGGGGACACTGAATAGTGCACGGTACATCCAAACCATCATTGAACCCATCGTTCTACCATTCCTAGACCGGCAAGGGAACTTGCTGTTCCAACAGGACAATGCACGTCCGCATGTATCCCATGCCACCCAACGTGCTCTAGAAGGTGTAAGTCAACTACCCTGGCCAGCAAGATCTCCGGATCTGTCCCCCATTGAGCATGTTTGGGACTGGATGAAGCGTCGTCTCACGCGGTCTGCACGTCCAGCACGAACGCTGGTCCAACTGAGGCGCCAGGTGGAAATGGCATGGCAAGCCGTTCCACAGGACTACATCCAGCATCTCTACGATCGTCTCCATGGGAGAATAGCAGCCTGCATTGCTGCGAAAGGTGGATATACACTGTACTAGTGCCGACATTGTGCATGCTCTGTTGCCTGTGTCTATGTGCCTGTGGTTCTGTCAGTGTGATCATGTGATGTATCTGACCCCAGGAATGTGTCAATAAAGTTTCCCCTTCCTGGGACAATGAATTCACGGTGTTCTTATTTCAATTTCCAGGAGTGTATGTGAGTAAATTTAGTCAAGTGTTTTGGGATGTACAATGTTTTTGGTCTTTAATCTTGTGCAAAAACAAATTCTCTTTCTGCCCCACTGCGGAGCGTGCAACATATAACAGACTCCACAGCATGCGATCGAGCAGCTCGTAAATGATATGATTTGTTGCTTCCTTGGCGATCCTCGCTACCTTGAGAAGCACGCAATAGCTTTGCCTCTCCCGCCTGGCTGGTAGAACTATCAATTGATGTGTGTTACGGGGGCGTGATTATTTTTCCCAGGGAAAGCAACAACTGCACGAAGTTTCAGCTCAGTCTGATGAATTAACTAGTTCGCGTGTATATAAAATTAGTGCACTGGCTACTCACTTTTGTTAAACAGAATGGCACACAAGACTACCACATCTAAGAGATTACAGAAGTCGCATCATATAGAAGATGCACTGTCAAAAATTGCAGCATTGTCTTTCTCTCAGTCGGTTTTATTAGAAAACTGGTACATTGTTCCTGGTAAATTTATTTAGTCATGTACCTTCTCCTGTTTTGCAAAACCGTGTGTAAATTGAGCCAATTCTTTTTCAGATGGTACGTTCTGAACAGATAGACAAACATTCATTTTTACTTAGACAGGGATTCATAACCTATATAAATTAGTACATTATAAGACCCCAACAGATTAGCTATACTAAGAGAGTGGTAAGTTGGTTGCTGGCCCACAAGTCCATTCGGAACACTTCGTGTCGACTTTTCTCTGTTTCAGATTGGCGATCCTAAAGTTGTGACACTGGAATTGCCTAATGAAGTATTGTAGTGTTGTCTGTACAAGCAGATGATTAATTGATTAATAACAATAACTGTACTTATATTTAAATGCGTCATGTAATATGATACATGATCACAGACAAACAATAAAACACCCCTCACCCCCTACCACTTACATCCTTGAAACCACCCCCACCCCTCCCAGTGGTCCTGCTACTGACTCCTCTGTCCCTGAGGTAAGTGGTCAGCTTTTTTTTAGCTCACGGATGAATTCAACAATGTCAATCAAAATTAAGCAAATCTTTAAATATTACTGTCTTTGTAAGTAGTTTTGTTTCTTGCTGAGCATGAAAGATACACCCTTGAGAAGCCGTTAATGTTAGTTGACGTTTTCGGATTCAGCTGTTAGTTGCTAGAAGCATATGATTATAAAATACAGCTGAGATCTGCAGACCACATGAATACTTGATTCAAACCGCATGCCTGCGGGCCGCAGTTTGACGACCACTGCGCTCGAGTCTAGCTGCACATGGTCCAAAGTATAACATTCGTATTACACCTCTGTTTGACAATGAGCCTGCAGTGGCTCGAAAAAAATAGTTAATGGTATAGAAGACAAATAATATCAAAATTCACAAAAGTGACTGGTTGCATATCATACCAACACAAATCGCCAATTACAAGGGGGGAAATTTTCACTCTGCAGCGGAGTGTATGCCGATTTTATACTTCCTGGCAGATTAAAATTGTGTGCCGGACCGAGAATCGAACTCGGGACCATTGCCAGTTTTAATCTGCCAGGAAGTTTCAATTACAAAGAGTGTTCGATAAGTAATGCAATATATATTTTCTTTTTTTTCTGAAAGCAGGTTGGTTGTATTCAGGATACCAACACACCATATTATTCCCCACCCTTTTGGCTACCAAGCCCCATTTTTCAACATAATCTCTGTTCAATGCAATGGCCTTACGCCACTTTACTGCAAGGGCCTGTACACCGACATGGTACTACTATATTGGTCAACATCAGAGCCAAAGTATTGCTGCATCAATAACCTCCTTATCAACCACATCCTGCTTCCCACAGAGTGCATCCTTCATTGGGCCATACAGATGGAAATTGGATTGTGCAAGATGTGTTTTGTAGGGTGGATGAGGAAGAACAGTCCAATCAAGTTTGGTGAGCTTCTCTCAGGTGTACATACTTGTGTAAGGCCTTGCACTGTGATGGCTAAGGAGAAGTTCGTTTGCATTTTTGTAGCGATGAACACGCTAAGTTTCTTCATTTTTTTTCAAAGTGTGCTTGGCTGCCTGGCATGAGAGATCCGACAGGTTTGCGCGACTTTGTTACAGTGCTGACAGACGCCTAACCCTACAGCTCACCGTGCTTTTGTTCACTTCCAGGTCTACATACCAGAGCAATTAGAGAGAAAGGAGAGCATATTTCTCAAAAGCAGTAGGGGTCTCAACTTGAATGTCATTAGCATTGATGTTGACAGGCAATAACATGGGAATTAAGATGTGGGGAGCAGGTGCTAGGTGCATGGGGGGCAGGTGGTGATATTGGCATTGGAGAAATGTGACATGCATGCGAACTACAGTCAACTCTCACTTTCACGAAAGTGCAGCTGCACGAGACGCATGGGGGGCTTCATGATGGACAGCATATGCCAACACACATGCAAATTAAAAATAATTGGACACCATTGCGTGAGAGCATGGGCACAGGACAGCAGAGGGTGTGTCGCCCCCCCCCCCCCACTACATGGACTTGGCATATGGCCATATGCGATTCTCAGGATGTGACTACACTGACATCAGTGGAAGTGTTTATTCCCACCAGAAATGGAGGAGACCCACTACTTACCTCTTCTATTAATCTGCCCTGGTAAGGAACCCACACTGATGAGTAAAACTCAAGAACTAGTTCAAGAAGTGTTCTGTAAGCTACATCAACTGTGGATGAATTACATTTTCTTAAGATACTTCCAACGAATCTCAGCCCTGTGTCTGCTTTACCTCTAGTTTGTTATTCACTTTTGGTCACTCTACATCATTACTCATAAATATTTTAGGATAGTCACAGTTTCCAGTGATTCATCACGAATAGTGTAATTGTAGAGCGTGTATTTATGCACAATGTGATACATTTGGTTACATTCAGAGTCAACTGTCAGCCCCTGCACCAATCATCGATTCTCTGCAGGTCTTCCCGCAACTAGAGACATCATCATCATAATCATGACATTATCCATTATATCATTTACACTGACTGTAAACCATAGTATCCCTCAAACATTCTCATGAGGTACTCCATAAATTTCCTTTACATCTGTCAATTTCGTCGGATTAAGAATAACATATTGAATTCCATCTGCAAGAAAGTTCTGAATCCAGGTAAAAATCTGGTCCAATACCTGGTAAGCTCATACTCCGTTCAGTAAGTGACAGTGCCCGTGAGATTTTGAAAGACCATGCTTCTTATTACACAGTAGTTGAGTCTAATGCTGAGTAGACCTGTTGGTCCCCAAGGTAAAGGAGATGATTATGATGACTAACTACATGATACAAATACTTCGAAGAGCAATATTTATTAATGATACGAGCATACACAGGCAATCATCTGAAGAAAGTGAAGCGATCGGACCAAGTGAATATCAAAGTGTCTGTTGCGCCAGAACTATGCTGATTGCAGTGAAGTTACCTCAGTGTTCCCATAGAGTCTCCTCCCCTAGTGCAGAGCATGGTGAAAGAGGCTGTGTGGATTGCTGAAGTGGTGCTATGATGCAGAGGCAAGTAGGCCTCCGGGATGTTATGTCACCTGGGCTGTTGAGTGTTGAGTGGCGAGGTACACTGGATGGCACGCAAGTGAAAATCGTGGATGTGGGCTGGCATGTGTGGTGCTGGCCATATTGCGAGTGTGCTGCAGCATCAATAGTAGTGAGTGCAGGCAGTGTGTCATCAGATGTGGGTGAGGTGATGTCAGTGGCTGTGTGGGTGTCATGTGATCAGCAGTGTCCTGCACAGGCACAGTCAGGTGAGGGTATGTTAATGTCACGCAAATGTCATCTCTCCAGCTGGGTGCAGCGATGTCAGATTCAGTGAGAGTCAGCTGAGCTTGTGGTTGGCAGGCCACTGCATAAGCTACTGTGGAAGCTGTGTGTTTGCCTGCTGCCATTAACACAGAGTTTGTGATGTATGATGAAATGAATTCAATCTGCAGGTTTAACATGAGCATCTCTGAGTTCACATTTGTGAGCGACCATTGCCAGTCGTACTTGCGCATGGAGTTTCACAAACCACAGAGTCCATAACATGTGGTCTGTCATAAGATGGATGTCATCTGAGCACAAAGTCAGTGCCATAATTGTGATGAGGCTTTGTCACTTAAAACTTTGTCATAACTGATGTGGTGAATTTGCTGTTCCATCGACTGGGAGAGAGAGTGGAGTATAGCATCTTCCGCAGTCTCGTATTTACTGTCTTTTGGGAGGAGAGAGTATGATATCTGTTATTCCCCCCCCCCCCCCCCCAAGTGACATAGTAGCATGACAAACTTGGTGGCTTCACTGATTGTGTCACTCAGTGTGAAGATATCCACAATGAGAAACCACAAAGTAGAGTTCTCTGGCCAGAAAGTTGGTAGTTTGAGAACAGTCCTGTAGTTGACAGATTACGATTGTGATGTTTGCAGTGGAAATTCAGCCAAGCACATATTGTCTGTAATTGGGATGACATGATGTGCGGAGGATGGCACAGTAGGCGATGCAGCCAGCTGCATGAGTTCCAGAGCAACTGTTTTTATATACAGTGCGGTTGTCTGATTGAAATCAATTAAACGTACATCCAACTGGATGGATTGCCGTGGCTTGGGTATAGCTTGGTCTGCAAAAGAAACAGTATTCAGAGCAAAATCATGGAGTACATTGTTTACCACATTCCATTGTTCAGCACAGTTGCACAATAATGAAGCGCTACCTGACAGAGTGGCATGGTCCCCTTTTGTCACTCCAGTTGCATGTGAGTTCTTATGTGTGGAGTCGTGGGTGGAGAAACATTGACTACCAGTGAAAACTGCAGCACAACACGGACACATCGGCAGCATTGTTGTCATGCAGTAGTCAGATTTGTCAGAGGTAAACACTTTAGATCCACAGGACACAAGGAATGATTACAGTGTATAACCACACAATCGTAATGCTCTCAAGTGGCGTTAACATGGGGCTTGAGAAGGTACTAATGGAAGCAAGCATGGTCACATTCCAGTGTTACCAGTTGAGTCTATCAGTAGATCAGGTTTCATTAGGCAAGGCCTGCACCTAAATAGGTGTGGGAAGAGGAGTCTGGCAAAGCTTATAGGTGACATTGTAGTGGGGGTTGGTGGGATCACTTATCGAGTGGTGTTAGAGCTGCACCTCTTTTAGACTGAAGTCAGCTGATAGGTACACCTGCTTAAAGGAAGTCTCTCTAAGTGAGGAATCACCTTCAGATGATATGTTTCCAAGTAGAGAAGGCATTAGCATATTTCATCAAAATATAAGAGGTACGAGAGATAAAGTTAGTGAAATGCTTACAGATGTTGACTCTGAAATTACTGGTGTATCGGAGCACCACTTATTTAATTTGACAATTCAAAGGGTTCCTTTACCAGGATACAGATTAGCTGGCTGTTTTTCAAGGAGTTCCTTGCTGGGTGGCAGAGTCGTCATGTACTAAAAAACAGTATTCCATTTGAGTCCATAGACATATTATGGCACTGCACTGAACTGATATTTGATTGTTGTGAGGGGGCAGTTGAATTTAATCAAACTAAACTTCTAATTTTTGTTGTTTATAGGTCCCCTCACTCTGATTTCAGAGCACTTCTGCTCAAGCTAGAGAGGGTTCTTGATTCACTTTATGGGAAGTACCAGAAATTAGTTGTGTGGTGACTTCAATATTAATTTTGTATATGATTGTGTAAGAAAAAGGATGTTGGTAGATTTAAATTCATATGAACTGATGCAGGTTGTGTTTTTTTTCCAACTAGGATGCAGGGGAACAACATTAGCACAGCCATAGACAATATTTTTATTCATTCATAATTACTAGATGGGCATTCTGTTAGTAAAAGGGTGAATGGCCTTTCAGACCATGACACACAAATTTTTAACACTAAAAGACTTTTGTAATCAAACATATGTCACATATAGTTACAAACTATGTAGGAAATTTAATCCAATGACAACAGATATTTTTTTAAAACTCTCCAAGGAACAAGACTGGCAGGATGTTTATAGTGTCGATAACATAGATGACGAATATAATGCTTTCTTTAAAACATTTCTCATGCTCTTTGAGAGCTGAATTCCATTGTAACATTGTAAATGGGATACCAGCAGTAAAAGGCAGCCTAGGTGACTGGTGGGAAAAGGATATCATGTAGAACAAAGCGGAAATTCTATCAAAATGTTAGAAGTAGTCACAAGCAAGCTACAGTTGCCCATTACAAACAGTATTGTATGGTGCTTAAAAATGTAACTAGGAAGGACTGTGGTACCCAGATAGAATAGCTAATTCACAGGATAAAATTAAAACCGTATTCTCAGTTGTGAAGGAAGTGTCTGGTCAACAGCACAAGATCAATGATATAAAGTCAGTTCATATTAAAAATATTTCTGTTACTGATAAATCAGATATATGTACAATATTTAACATTCATTTTCTGAGTACTGCTGAAGAATTAAATAAAAATTTAGTTTCTACAGGGAATCATATAACTCTCTTGGAAAATGCATTTCCGAGACAGATATCTGAAATACGCCTCTGTGACACTGACAAGGGCGGAGATTGAGTCAATACTTAAATCACTGAAGCCTAAGCACTCTCATGGACATGATGGGGTGCCTAGCAGAATATTAAAGTACTGTGCTGCACAGGTTAGGCCTGTACTTAGCCATATGTTTCGTTTAGAAATGGTCAGTTTCCTGAATGATTAAAGTACTCAGTAGTAAAGCCGCTTTATGAAAAGGGAGAAAGGGATAATGTAGAAATTTTTAGGTCTATTTCTATACCATCAGTGTTTGCTAAAGTTATCGAAAATTCTGTGTATGTAAGGATAATTGATCATTTTATATTATATAATTTGCTATCAAATGTACAGTTCGGCTTTAGAAGTCTTAACAATTGAAAATGCTATATTCTCTTTTTTCTCTGTGAGGTACTGGATGGGTTAAACAAAAGGTTTCGAACACTAGGCATATTTTTTGATTTAACTAAATCGTTTAATTGTGTTGATCACAAAATATTTCTCCAGAAGTTGGACCATTATGGAATACAGAATACGGGAGTAACCCACAACTGGTTCACCTCTTACTTTTACAACATACAGCAAAAGGTCACTATTCACAGTGTGATGTGGGGGTCTGAGTGGGGTACGGTCAAATGGGGTGTGCCCTAGGGATCAGTGTTGGTGCCACTCCTGTTCTTTATTTATATAAATGATATGCCCTCTAATATTACGGTTAACTCTAAAATATTTCTGTTTGCTGATGGCACTAGGTAGGTAGTAAAGAATGTTGTGTGCAACATTGGCTCAGTTTCAAACAGCGCAGTTCATGACATAAGTTCACGGCTTGTAGAAAATAAACTGTTAAGACTCAGTTTTTACAGTTTCTAACACACAATTCAACAAAACCCAATGTTTTAATTTCACAAAATGGGCATAGGATTACTGAAACTGAACAGTTCAAATTTCTAGGTGTTCAGATAGATAAGAAACTGTCATGGAAAGCCCACTTTCAGGATCTTGTTCAAAGATTTAATGCTGCCATTTTTACTATTTGAATGGTGTCTGAAGTGAGTGATCATTCAACACAAAAATTAGTCTACTTTGCTTTTTTCATTTGCTTATGTTGCATGGTGTTATATTTTGGGGTAACTTTTCCCATTCTAAAAGGATACTTTTGGCTCAGAAACGGGTTGTTCGGGCAGTAAGTGGTGTAGGTTCGCGAACCTCTTGTCGACCCCTGTGTACTAGTCTGGGTATTTTGACATTGGCCTCTCAATACATATATTCTTTACTGTCAATTCTTGCTAACAATATCAAATTATTCCCAAGAACAAGCAGCTTTCACTCAGTTAGTACTCAGCAGAAATCCAGCCTGCATTTGGATCGGACCTCTTTAACTCTTGTGCAGAAATGTGTGCAGTATACTGCTGCATCTATTTTTAATAAGCTACCACAAGAATTCAAAAATCTTTGCAGTAATCCACATGCTTTCCAATTGAAACTGAAGAGTTTCCTCATGGGTCACTCCTATTCTGTTGTGGAGTTCCTTGAAAAATTAAGCTAATTCTTATGTTATATTGTTGACGGTGTTTACTGAAACTTATGGCTTGACCTTGTTTTGGTTCATAAACATTTTATTTTTATCTGTTATTACTTTTATGTTGTAATTTCATGTATTGACACATTACATGACCTTGGAGGTTTGCTCCTCAATTTGGTCCTATGGAATTTTATGTGTAAATAAATAAAGACAATATTTGTTAATGATAAGAGCATATACAGACAAACAGTTGAAGACATTGCACAGTGAAGTCATCAGGCCAACTGTCTATCGAAGAGGCTGTTGCACTGGAGTAAGTCGACTGCCAGCAAACGTTACCTTCCAAAGCGGTGTTCCCACAGTCCCTAAGCATTTGGTATTTTCTTTTAATCAGTATCACATAATAATGGATATAAATTTAAAAATGCAACTGAAAAACAAACAATATTTATTTGGATGATTGTTATTTTCACCAATATGGTTAATCTACTAAAACCTCGCTGAAATGATCCTGCTTTCAATAAAACTTTAAAGAGTTTCCAGTGGAGATTCTATAGCATCTCTTACTATACAACACAAGAATGTAATACATTTCTATGTCTTCCGAGGTACAACTTAATTCTTCTTTTCTGTTCCAACTACTTTCATAAAACCAGTACCATTTTATCATTTGTGTCAATGACTCCACTCTAGGAGTACCTAACGTACCCAAACTTTGCTGTGATAATATTATCACCATTGAATCAAAGAATGGTAAATTCAGGATGAAATTTAACAATATTATGAAACGGATCCTTTTCATAATATTATTATCACTGGGTGCACTGCACCTGTACCATGTGGAATATAAGTATGGAAACTCTCATGCTTGACAACAGTGCACTCTCGGTAAGACAATAAAAATACGATTTGAACAATGACTGTGGCCAGTCTTACCAGCTCACAAGGAATGTTAAAGTCACATCTTAGATCATAAAAAACTAGCCTCCTCACAATACTTTCACCACATAATGGTACACGGCACAGCCGTGGGGAGGTGCTGTGTCTGTTTATTTTACTTTCTCATGCTTCTTCATATTTGCATATTCTTCATCTCTCTTAAAAGGACACCCGTTTTACAAATTAGCTGTCCTGGATCTACTTGCTTAAAACCATCAGTATGGCTGAGCACATTAAAGCAAACGCTTCCCAGACAAGGAGGAAGACACAAGCCCCAGAACAAATCTGCCAATCAGATTAACGATGGGAGCTGGTGTGCTGGCCAACCTGGATGTGGTTCTTTGGCAGTTTCCCACATCTGACCAGGTCGATACAGGCCTGGTACCCACTTCCTGTTGGATGCAAGATATGCACACATTTTGAATATGTTTTTGCACTTGAACATGAGGTTAATGTAGATATCAACAGATAAGGTAGGCCTATGTGAATTCCACCCTGGGAAGAGTAGTGGCGTCAGGTAAGGCATCTGGCCAACATTGACAGCTAACATTGTGTCAAATCTTATAACAGTGCCGATCTCGCAGAGAATGGGAACAAATGAAGAAGAAGACGATCCGCATGCACAAAGTTGACCAGCATGTTTCCTCTCCCCGAGTTGTGGTTTACAAACCTCATGGTTGTGCTTCCCACCTTGATTTGGTAATGGTGTGGTCTTACTCCAGATTATTGCCTCGTTTTGCTCATTGTCTCCACACTGTTAACAGCTAAAGGTGTTTGGGATTGGCCACTGCTGAAGTCTTCTCATAGAAGGCACAGACTGTGTCTGTGTCCTCAGGGGGAAAGACTGGACTCCTACCATGTCATGTATCTGTACTTGCAGCCATCTAACCAAGCTCTAAATATGAGGGAGGCCCACATTTAAGCACAGGCAACATAAGCTACATCCAATAGGTCTGCACCATGTGAACTTAGTTTCTCACTTTTAAGCCTGTGGTGCGGGCCCATTTTATAACTGTATATGACGTACCTTGTAATTCCTCATGCCAAATTCCCAGTGGGACGCAACTAAACATGTGGCACTAGTAGTTGTGTATGTTCTAGGGCAATCTAATTTGTTGCCAGATCTCAGGACAGCCTGCACTGATGCCATATCTCAGGACAACCTGCATTCTTGCCATATCTGCCTCAAGATCAAGGTCACACCCTCCCTTCTAGGCCAACTAGGTAATGTACAAATGGTGAGAAAAAAAAAGAGGGGGATACGGTGTTGTCTTGTTGGCTGGGGCACTACCACAGCCCTCACGGTTGCCATACTTCCAAGATCCTTATTACTATAATTTATGACCTGGATTTATTACCCAATTAGTATAATTTGCAATTCAATATGACCACTAAAGATTTTTTCACCACTACCACCCCCACACCAAAAGGTATCTGTTCCAATTTATGTGGCACTGCAGTCACTTACCTACCCACCCACAGCACTCATATGGGAATGCTAAAAATCAGATGGACTTGTCACTCACACTCCATATGCTATAGTGAAAGGCTGATCATCATCAACCATCAGCAGAAATCTGCAGTCACCTAAAGAAAGAATAAAAAAAAAAAAAATGACTTGCACAGTCGAACGAAAGTTATTCATTGTTTGTCATGTATGTGTATGTTTTTGCAAATACTTACAAGTTTCTTTTAATTCTCCCCGAGTGCAATGGCTCCCTGGTGCATTGGAGCAGAAATCAACAAATGGACTACCTGATATACTTGAGCAGGACACACAGGTGTTCTCGAACATTGTATTTCCATTGCGTGCACACCCAACACCTAGTTGATAAACAGCTAAGTGTATCTAGTGCACTGCTCTTTGCCACCACTTATCAAGTAACTGCCAGTTAATTGAAACATGTGAATGTAGTCATATGACCAGTTAGTTATGTTGACACAGTAACTGCAAGTGAGACAATGAAAAATGCCGGATGGAATGTAACAATATAATGAAAAGGGAAGTTGCTACTCACCATATAGCGGAGATCCTGAGTAACAGATAGGCACGACAAGACTCACAATTAAAGGTTTCAGCCATTAAGGCCTTTGTCAACACTACACACACGTATGCATACACACACTCACACCACCGCAAATGCAACTCACACACGACTGCAGTGGTGGTGGTGGTGGAATGACAGCTGTGTAGTGGTGGAATGGGAACAGGGAAGAAGCTGGATGGGTGAGGAAAGTGACTATCGAAGGATGAGGACAGTGACTAATGCAGGATGAGGTCATGAAGGTTACAGGAACATAGGACATATTGCAGGGCAGGGAAAATACCCATTTGCGCAATTCAGAAAAGCTGGTGTTGATGGGAAGGGTCCATATGGCACAGGCTGTGAAGCATCATTATAATGAAGGATATCATGTTTGGCAGCATGTTCAGCAACAGGGTGGTTCACTTGTTTGTCGGTGGCCACTCATGCGGACAGACAGCTTTTCCGTAGTCATGCCTACATAGAATGCAGCACAGTGGTTGCAGATTAGCTTGTAGACCACATGACTGGTGCCACAGGTAGCCCTGCCTTTGATGGGATAGGTGATGTTAGTGACTGGACTGGAGTAGGAGGTGGTGTGAGGATGTATGGGGCAGGTCTTGCATCTAGGTTTATTACAGGGGTATGAGCCATGAGGTAAGGGATTTAGAGTACGGATTGTGTAAGGATGGTTGAATACATTGTTTAGGTTCAGTGGACGGTAGAATACCACTGTGGGTGCGGTGGGAAGGATAGTGGGCACGGCATTTCTTATTTCAGGGCATGACGAGAGGTGATTGAAACCCTTCCCTGTTCCCATTCCACACTACACAGCCATCACTGCACCATCACACCCAGTCTTTTTCTTTGTCTCCTTTTTTGCTACTCCCCCCACTTCCCCGTTCCCTGTCTGACCTGCAGCACTTCAATGCCTGCCGCCTCCCACCATACTATCCCTCCCCCATCCCCGCCCCAGTCTCCTCAACTGCACCCAGCTGCCACTCCCATCAAGCACTACTGCTGCTGCACGCAGTGTAGTTTCAGTTGCTTGAGAATGCAGTCATGTGTGTAAGTTGCATTTGCACGAGTGTGTGTGTGTGTGTGTGTGTGTGTGTGTGTGTGTGTGTGTGTGTGTGTGTGTGTGTAGTGTTGACGAAATCCTTAATGGCCGAAAGCTTTAATTGTGTGTGTCTTGTTGTTGTGTGTGTCTTGTTGTTGTGTCTATCTGCACCTGTGTGTCTCCGCTATATGGTGAGTAGCAACTTTCCTTCTCATAATATTGTTACATTTCATCCTGGATTTTCCATTGTTTGATTTTTGCCTGACATCTCTTCTTCAATCCAACCCAATACTATTTACCTTCATTACTCTTTTCATATGCATTTCTTCTTTCTCTTCTTTCCTTTGTTTCTCTTGTCACCTTACAAACCGAACTGCATGCTATACTTACGAGCCACACTGTATCAACCGTATCGACCGCGCACAACAAATGGCTACAAGACCAGGCTGATTGTTGGTGTAGCATTTTATATCCCACATTAGTCCCATCAATATAATTAATCCTATACTTTCAAATTGATCACTCACCCCGCATCATTTCCCGTATTTTTGTGTGTTAACTCCCCCTCCTTGCTAGTGCCACATGATCTTTTATCACATCTTACGAACCACTCCCCACCCCCCACACTTTCTCCTTTCTATCCCAGTTCACACCCACTAAGTCCACCATCCAGTCACATCTACCGTCCCCCTTCTTCACACTTATCCACCCTCAGATCTGCTACTCACAGTAATATATATATATATATATATATATATATATATATATATATATATATATATATATATATTTACTTTGATCCTTGTGCCTTCTCACCAATTCTAGTGAGTTTTCACCTTTCACTATCATCAACTCCACAGATTTCATCTTGTTTCCCCCGTTTGCATCCACTCATCAATTTTGTGAATTTTCGTACGTATTTGGGTGTATTATTGTGAAATTTTTCCAACGTAATTCTACATTAGTTACATAATTTTAAGCATTTTTCCATCACCATGGATTCTTGCTCTGTCCATCTGCGTCAATACAGAAAAGTTTCCTTATCCCTAGCCAGATCCCAGTCCCGTATACTGGTCCTGCATTGTTGCTGACTCATGGAATCCCCTCAAATGGCCTTACCATCAAATTACCCATATCTGGCAGCCACCCCTCCTTTCACAATGACCTCCACATGCACAGATTCTGCCAATCCTTAGCCCTCACCAACATAGACCTGCAAAACCATATCAATCAAGCCCAAACCTCCTTTCAAGTCCCCTTCTCTCCACCCACAAAATTCTCCTGCTTTGCAATCCCAAAGTCCTGGAACCCATAACACACATAAGCTCTTGCCCTGCAGAAACTTGAGCAATGTGCACAACACCACCTCACAAAACTCTCCATGCTTCTCAATTCCTACTCCCACCTTGGAGTACCACTGTCCAACACCTCTACAACAACTTCCAAACCTCTCCCACATCCACTCATAGCTGACAAACCCTGTCTTGCAGACCTACTACACTTACCTCACCCTCCAAAACTGCCTCCCATCACCACACAGAATCCAGAACCTAAACAGACCCTCAACAGTGTCATGAACCTTTTCTCCAGAAGCCTTAGCCCCACAGAAATATCAGTCTTTCCAAAGGCCTCACCTTTTGCTCCATTCCCAAATTCAATCATGCAGGATTTGTTAAAGACCTTCTCTCCTTCTCCTAGTCCCTACAGTGGAAACACTTTTTTGCAACCAACCCCATCAATCAGACTCAACCAAAGACCAATACTGAACCTTGCCTAACTCATTTCACTCTTCCATCCAACTGTGATCCACCCCCACTGCCTCCAAACCACCCCCTGTTAACTTCCCAGAATTTCTTAACCTCGAACCTTGCCTCACCATCATTCCCCAATCCCTCAATATGCAAACCAACCTCACATCTGCAGAAAGAACCACAGTGCACCATCTAAAAACTGATCCTGACCTTGTAATCCTACCTGCGGACAAAGACTACACCATTGTTGTTTTAAACAGCAAGGTTTACCTGGCGGAAGGATTCCGCCAGCTGTCAGATACTTCCGCCTACTTGCCATGGTGATGCCATTCCAGTAATCCAGCAACATCTCCACTCACTACTCAAATCCTTAGGCCCAGCCCAGAACCTCTCACTGGAGTCCATCTCTCTACTCACCCCACCACTCTGCGCACTCCAACCTTCTACATGCTTCCTAAAGTCCATAAATCTAACCACCCAGGACACCCCATTGTGGCCGGTTACTGTGCCCCCACAGACAGAATCTCTGCTCTCGTGGACCAACACCTCCAACCTTTTACTCTGAACCTACCCTTCTATATAAAATATACCACTTCCTCCCCCAACTCTCCACAGTTCATGTCCCTTTACCTCATGTTGCCCTACTTATCACTGTTGATGTCACCTCCATGTACACTAATGTTCCTAATGCCCATGGCCTTACCGCTATTGAATACTACCTTTCCCTATGCCCAATGCATTCCTAATCAACAACCTTTTTTCTAGTCGCCATGACCAACTATACCCTCACTCACAATTACTTCTCCTTTGAAGGCCTTACTTACAAACAAATCCGGGTACAGCTATAGACACCCGCATGGCACCAACCTATTCATGGGCCATCTAGAGGAATCCTTCCTAAAAATGCAGATTCCTAAATGTCTTACCTGGTTCAGATTCATTGATGACATCATTGCTATCTGGATCAAAGGTGAGGACACCCTATCTGTGCCATGCCCACGCATTTAATTTTGTGTAATTCCCGTGGATTTGCAATCCCTCTGGCCGCAAGAGCGCTTGGAGCGTTCCTGTCACAGGTAGAGGGAAGGTCAGAGGAGATGGTAGTTAAGGGCTGCGGTGACCTGGAGAAGAGTGTAGTCTGACATGGATGGCAAAGCGCGCAAGTGAGGTGGCGTGTTGTGGCCAAGTGTCTGCCATGGTCCATTGACAAGAGTGGTGCCTTTGCTCCCTACGGGTTTGGCAGGGCCGAGTGTTGGTCACAGCTGAGAACATGGCCCGTTAAAAAGTTACTTCGGTGTGTCCTCTGCTATTGAAGCTGCAAGCAGTTTGTATCCATTGTGGTGCTGGGTTGGAGTCCGGTGTGACCTCTGAAAGTACTGGATTAGGTGGTGTCTGAATGATACCCGTGGGTATCCAACTATGAGTAATCTTTGTTACATCCTTCTCTCAGTGATCTCTAAGCAAGTGTTTGTCAATGGGCACTGGATTTTACGAGAAGTCACGGTGAGCATCTGATTAGTGTGCACATCACTTGTTGTCATGTGGTGGCTATTTTGACTCCGTATCCTGTTTGCCCAGTGTTATGTATATAAATGTGTTATTTTGGTGCCGGCCGCGGTGGTCTCGCGGTTCTAGGCGCTCAGTCCGGAACCGCGCGACTGCTACGGTCGCAGGTTCGAATCCTGCCTCGGGCATGGATGTGTGTGATGTCCTTAGGTTAGTTAGGTTTAAGTAGTTCTAAGTTCTAGGGGACTGATGACCACAGATGTTAAGTCCCATAGTGCTCAGAGCCATTTGAACCATTTTGTTATTTTGGTACTACTTGAGTCCAGTCCTGTCAATGTCTGTGGGCTTGTGACAGTCACTGTTCCAAACTGATTTTAGAATCTAAGGGTATAGAATACAGATGTAATTCTTCTGATTTACGAATTGTACTTTATAGTGAGTGAAAATCGTTGAATCTAGCTAACTTATTTCTGAGGCATGTCTATAGTTACCTGTTAGCTAGTAACACGAGCTCAAACTGTTTACTAAATTGTTTGTCTCCACAAAAAGAACTAAAGAAGAATTTCTGCATTTGTAGCATGTTAATTTTTACTAAATAATTAACGAGTTGTTTCTGTGTTACAGGATAGGTGATTGTATCTCTTGTTAACTGTGATCTTGTTAAAGATGCCTGACTATCATGACTGAAATTTTTAATGAAGGTTTCTAGTACTGTGGTAGCGGCAACCAATGCAATGGAGTTTTGATAATTACTGGCAATAGCCGATGGTTGATATTTGTGATATAATCATTTGATTATATGTCTGGCAATTTGTAATGTAAATGCACTTTTTTACTTCATTTAACATTCTTTACAAAAAGGAAGTGATTTTATACTATTGCCTTTTCGAGGTGTTTGCCGTAAGTTTGTTATTGAAATTTTCAGTTAATGTTGTTCTTGGGTGTCTGCTTTTGGAAACAAATTCATTAGTGTTTTTGGAGACATTAATAAATGCATTATGGATTAGTACCTTTCCACTCAACACCGGCCTCCTACCGCAATTCACTATCCATATTCCTCCAGAACCTCAACAACTTCTCCCCCATTTGCTTTACCTGGTCTTACTCAACCCAACAAGCCACCTTCCGAGATGTTAACCTCCACCTCCACCGCTACATCAGTACCTTTGTCCTTATCAAACCTACTAACCACCAGCAATACCTCCACTTTGACAGCTGCCACCTGTTCCATACCAGGAAGTCCCTTCCATACAGTCTAACCACCCATGGTCATCACATTTGCAGTGACAAGCAGTCTCTCCCAGAATATACCAAGGGTCTCACTGAAGCCTTCACTGACCATAATTATCCTCCAAACCTTGTACAAAAATAAATCTCCCGTGCCAGTCTCTGACCACCTCCAGAAGTCCCACCGTCCGGACACAAAGGAGCATTTCCCTTGTAACTCAGTACCACCCAGGACTGGAGCAACTGAATTACATCTCTGCCAGGGATTCGATCACATCTCGTCATGCCCTGAAATGAGAAATGTCCTGCCCACTATCCTCCCCACCCCACCCACGGTGGTATTCCATTGCCCACCGAACCTGCACAATATACTTGTCCATCTACATCTGCATTCATACTCCACAAGTCACCTGACGGTGTGTGGCGGAGGGTACCCTGAGTACCTCTATCGGTTCTCCCTTCTATTCCAGTCTCATATTGTTCGTGGAAAGAAGGATTGTCGGTATGCTTCTGTGTGGGCTCCAATCTCTCTGATTTTATCCTCATGGTCTCTTCACGAGATATACGTAGGAGGGAGCAATATACTGCTTGACTCCTCGGTGAAGGTATGTTCTCGAAACTTCAACAAAAGCCCATACTGAGCATCTCTCGTGCAGAGTCTTCCACTGGAGTTTATCTATCATCTCCGTAATGCTTTCGCGCGATTACTAAATGATCCTGTAATGAAGCGCGCTGCTCTCCGTTGGATCTTCTCTATCTCTTCTATCAACCCTATCTGGTACGGATCCCACACTGCTGAGCAGTATTCAAGCAGTGGGTGAACAAGCGTACTGTAACCTACTTCCTTTGTTTTCAGATTGCATTTCCTTAGGATTCTTCCAATGAATCTCAGTCTGGCATCTGCTTTACCGACGATCAACTTTATATGATCATTCCATTTTAAATCACTCCTAATGCGTACTCCCAGATAATTTATGGAATTAACTGCTTCCAGTTGCTGACCTGCTATTTTGTAGCTAAATGATAAGGGATCTATCTTTCTATGTATTTGCAGCACATTACACTTGTCTACATTGAGATTCAATTGCCATTCCCTGCACCATGCGTCAATTTGCTGCAAATCCTCCTGCATTTCAGTACAATTTTCCATTGTTACAACCTCTCGATACACCACAGCATCATCTGCAAAAAGCCTCAGTGAACTTCTGATGTCATCCACAAGGTGTGAATAGCAACGGCACACCTGAAATCACTCTTACTTCGGAAGACTTCTCTCCACTGAGAATGACATGCTGCGTTCTGTTATCTAGGAATTGGTCTGATAGTCCATATGCTCTTACTTTGTTCATTAAACGACTGTGGGGAACTGTATTGAATGCCTTGCGGAAGTCAAGAAACACAGCATCTACCTGTGAACCCGTGTCTATGGCCCTCTGAGTCTCGTGGACGAATAGCGCGAGCTGGGTTTCACATGACCGTCTTTTTCAAAACCCATGCTGATTCCTACAGAGTAGATTTCTAGTCTCCAGAAAAGTCATTATACTCTAACATAATACGTGTTCCAAAATTGTACACCTGATCGACGTTAGAGATACAGGTCTATAGTTCTGCACATCTGTTTGACGTCCCTTCTTGAAAACGGGGATGACCTGTGCCCTTTTCCAATCCTTTGGAATGCTACATTCTTCTAGAGACCTTTTTGTACACTGCTGCAAGAAGGGGGGCAAGTTCCTTCGTGTACTCTGTGTAAAATCGAACTGGTATCCCATCAGGTCCAGCGACCTTTCCTCCTTTGAGTGATTTTAATTGTTTCTTTATCCCTCTGTCGTCTATTTCGATATCTACCATCCTTACACAACCCCTGCTCCCAACCCGTCACCTCACGGCTCATACCCCTGTAATAAACCTCGATGTGAGACCTGTCCCATAGATCCTCGCACCACCACCTACTCCAGTCCAGTCACTAAAATCACCTGTCCCATCAAAGTCAGGGCTTCCTGTGAATCCAGTCAAGCTGCAACCACTGTGCTGCATTCTATGTAGGCATGAATGGCCATCGATGAACTGTGACCAAGAATCAAGTGGACCACCCTGTTGCTGAACAGGCTGCCAAACATTATATCCATTTCAATGACTGCTTCACAGTATGTGCCATACGGATCCTTCCCAACAACACCAGCTTTTCTGAATTCTCCAGATGGGAACTTTCTCTGTAATACATCGTATGCTCCTGTTACCCTCCTGGCCTCAAGCTTTGTTAGTTGCTGTCCTCACCCATCCAGTCCCTTCCCTGTTCCCATTCCAGCACTACACAACCGCCATTGGACCGCCACACCCAGTATTTTTATTTCTCTCCTTTTCCACTACTTCCCCTCCCCTGCCCACCATCTGACCTGCAGCACTTCAATGTCTGCCAACACCACCATACTATCCCTCCCCCTCCCCGCCCCAGCCTTCTACTTACACCCACCCAGTCGCCACTCCAATCATGTACTGGTGCAGAGCGTTTCAGATGCCTGAAACTGCAGTCATATGTGTCTAATGTTGATGAAGGCCTTAATGACTGAAAGCTTTAATTGTGAGAGTCTTGTTATTGTGCCTATCTGCGACTCAGTATCTCCGCTATATGGTGAGTTGCAACTTTCCTTCTCATAACATTGTTAAATTTCGTCCTGGATTTTCCATTGTTTGATTTTTGCCTGACATCTTTTCTTCGATCCGACCCAGTGCTGTTTTCCTTCATTACTATTTTCCTTTGCATTCTTTCTTTCTCTTCTTACCTTTGTTTCTCCTGTCACCTTACAAACCGCATAGCACGCTCTACTTACGTCTTGGCCGCGCACAATAGATGGTTACAAGAACACACTGACTGTTGGTACAGCATCTTATATCCCACATTAGTCCCATCAGTATAATTAATGCTATACTTTCAAATTGATCACTCACCCTGCATCATTTCCCGTATTTTTGTGTGTTAACTCCCCCTCCTTGCTAGTGCCACACGATCTTTTATCACATCTTACGAACCACTCCCCACCCCCCACACTTTCTCCTTTCTATCCCAGTTCACACCCACTAATTCCACCATCCAGTCACATCTACCGTCCCCCTTCTTCACACTTATCCACCCTCAGACCTGCTACTCACAGTAATATATATATATATATATATATATATATATATATATATATATATATATATATATATATATATATATATATATATTAGTAATTATTTACTTTGATCCTTGTGCCTTCTCACCAATTCTAGTGAGTTTTCACCTTTCACTATCGTCGACTCCACAGATTTCATCTTGTTTCCCCCGTTTGTATCCATTCATCAATTTTGTGAATTTTCGTACGTATTTGGGTGTATTTTTGTGAAATTTTTCCAACGTAATTCTACATTAGTTACATAATTTTAAGCATTTTTCCATCACCATGGATCCTTGCTCCTTCCATCTGCGTCAATATAGAAACGTTTCCTTCTCCCTAGCAAGATCCCAGTCCCGCATACTGGTCCTGCATTGTTGCTGACTCATGGAATCCCCTCTAATGGCCTTACCATCAAATTACCCATATCTGGCAGCCACCCCTCCTTTCACAATGACCTCCACATGCACAGATTCTGCCAATCCTCAGCCCTCACCAACATAGACCTGCAAAACCATATCAATCAGGCCCAAACCTCCTTTCAAGTCCCTTCTCTCCACCCACAAAATTCTCCTGCTATGCAATCCCAAATTCCTGGAACCCATAACACACACAAACTCTTGCCCTGCAGAAACTTTAGCAACATGCACAATGCCACCTCAAAAAGCTCTCCATCCTGCTCACTTCCTACTCCTGCCTTGGAGTACCACTGTCCACCACCCCTACAACAACTTCCAAACCTCTCCCAAATCCACTCATAGCTCACAAACCCTGTCTCATAGACCTACTACACTTACACTACCCTCCTAAACTGCCTCCCACCACCACACAGAATCCAGAACCTAAACAAACCTGCAACAATGTCATGAACCTTTCCTCCAGAAGCCTTAGCCCCACAGAAATATCAGTCCCTTTCCAAAGGCCCACCTTTTGCCCCACTCTCAAAGTCAATCATGCACGAATTGTTAAAGACCTTCTCTCCTTCTCTTGGTCCCTACGGTGGAAACACTTTTTTGCTACCAACCCTACCAATCAGACTCAACCAAAGGCCAATATTGAACCTTGCCCAACTCAGTTCACTCCTCCATCGAACCATGATCCACCCCTACTGCCTCCAAACCACCCCCTGTTAACTTCCCAGAATTTCTTAAGCTTGAACCTTGCCTCACCATCATTCCTCAATCCCTCAGCATCCAAACATCCACCTTGCTAAGCTGTGCTGCCTTCTATGTAGGCATGCCAATCAACAAGCTGTCTATCCACATGAATTGCCACTGAAAAACTGTGGCGAAGAAACAAGTAGACCACCCTGTTGCTGGACATGCTGCCAAACATGATATCCTTCATTTCAGTGACTGTTTCACAACCTGTGTCATATGGATCCTTCCCACCAACACCAGCTTTTCTGAATTGCCCAAGTGGGAACCTTCCCTGCAATACATCCTACATCCGAAAATTCTTCTGGCCTCAACCTTCATTAGTCACTGTCCTTACCCATCCAGCCCCTTCTATGTTCCCATTCCAGCACGACACAGCCATCATTCCACCACCACACCCAGTCTTTTTATTTCTCTCCTTTTCCGCTACTTCCACGCCTCTCCATCAGGCCTGCAGCACTTCAGTGTCTGCCACCCGCACCATACTATTCCTCCCCCTATTTGCCCCAGCATCCTCCTCACACCCACCTAGTCGCCACCCCAATGATGCACTGGTGCTGCTGCTCACAGTGTGGTTTCAGTTGCTTGAGACTGCAGTTCTGCATGTGAGTTGCGTGCGTGCGTGTGTGTGTGTGTGTGTGTGTGTGTGTGTGTGTGTGTGTGTGTGTGCGCCCGCATATTTGTGTGTAGTGTTGAAGAATGCCTCAATGGCCAAAAGCTTTATTGTGAGAGTGTTTTTGCTGTGCCTATCTGCGACTCAGGATCTCCGCTATATGGTGAGTAGCAACTTTCCTTCTCATAATATTGTAACTGCAATTGAGTGTGTCCAGTGTGGTGCTATAGTGTGGTTTACATAGATTCAATGGGCTATGTATATTATGGAAAATTGTAAGAGTCAGATGATGACTGAGTATAACTCATCTCATATTCCTGTAGACACCCACATTTAGCAGGAAAGAATCCATCATTGACATATATGACACTCCAACAATGAGGTTAATATTTGGAGACCTTCTGCAGTGCATTTGTCTACAACATTCGAGTGTTGTGGATTTGCATGGCCTAAACAGTAAGTTATGGACTGTGACAGACTGTCAGTGGAAGCTATACATCAACACATCATTTGATGACTTTCTGAACTGTGTGTGTGTGTGTGTGTGTGTGTGTGTGTGTGTGTGTGTGTGTGTGTAGTGCATGTGAGGAGGACTTACAACATTGTACAAGTTTTGTAGTCAAGGTGTCTTGCAGCCTTCATATAGTTGACAAAAGACATTTTTATTTCTGTATATAATGACAAGCCTCCTGGGTTTTAATATTTTTTCAATTTACAATATGTTGACAAAGATGCTAACAAAATATGTCACTCATATTTGAAAGCACGATTTGCCTCATTTATAATTATATGAGAGTATTAGTAAATATAGAAAGTTAATAGAACATATGAAAAAAATTCTATGACAACTTAAAAGTAAAATATAAGAATAGTGATGATGAGAATGTGCTCGATACCAGAACAATAAATTAGAAAAATATAAAAACCAGCAGCCTCATTGTTATACATACATATAAAACTGTCTTTCATCAACAAATGTGCAAGTTCCTGAATCAGTGCAGTTCTAAAGTGTGTTACTATTATTCCCATAGGTATTAAATCCATACAAGTGGAATTTGCAGATGTATTTTGATGTTCCTATCAGTTTGAATGTAATATAGGGTGAATTTAAGGTGTATAAAAAATATATTGCTGTGGACGATGGCTATATACTGATAATTGTATAAAAAATACATAATAAAATAATAATTTCATGCAAAATTGTTTTATTCACCTCCCCCCTCCCTCCCCACCTTGCTCCACCCTCTCAGTCTTTACTTCTAATGCGATTCAAAAGTTTATAGTGATGTGCACTCATTGTAGGTCCGTTAGTAAGGAAATTGCGGACATTTATACAATATTATAGTCCCATTACTATTATTCCCCTAACTGGCTAAGCTGTAATGACTGTGTATTTTTGTACGATTTTTTAAAGAAAGGATGAATATAACACATTGAAAAAAAGATTATTATTTTCCTTTTACAGCTCTCACATTGTGGTTTAATAGAAGATAATCTATCAATCTGACACTCACCATCCAAATCAAAATGCTTATTACCATAATCATAACTATAAATAAACGTATCACTCTAAAACTCTTGAGGTACCTCATGAAATCTCTGTGAAATATTATATCAAATGGGAATCAGTTGTTTAGAAAACAAATAGTCAGTCCTGTTCAGATTATGGCTTTCTTCTGTAAGTTTTGTTATAAATTTCAAGAAGCAGCATTTACACAGTTTTACATTTAAGTCAACTGAACAACAAGTAATAAGCATAAACAGTCTTCTCTTTCTCATTGAATTCATATCTTCCAGTTGCAGTATCTGGACATATTCATGAATAATTTGTTCCAGAATACTTGGGACAATTGGGATTAATAGATTTCTTCAAAACAGCAGTGTCTTGCAGTCATCATACTCACTCAGCAGTGACTTGATGGATGAGTTCAAAGTACTGAGAAATGCCCCAGTGTTCAGAATTTGCCATATATATTTGTTGCTATCACTTAAATAAACAGCTACTAATATCACTCTGCATTTATCAAATTTAATGTAAAGTAACATAACCTTATTCACTTTTTCAAGAGCATTTATGCCGATGACATGAGCGATAGCTATGTACTGGCTGTAGAGCCCATTGTATGCTTCTTTAATACCCCAAAGCACAGATGATATACATTAATGAGCCACAATATTATGACCACCTACTTAATAGCTGGTTTGTCCATCTTCGGAATGAATGTTTACACACAAGTCATGTAATTCGCGTACATAATGGGTTGCTGATTTGCGTACACGGTGATGGTGCCAAATAGAGACCCAGATAGGCTCCATAGGATTTACATCAGGCAAATTTGGTTGCCAAGATATTAATGTGAGTTCACTATAATGCTCCTCAAAACCACTGTAGCACAGCTCTGGCTCCAAGACATGGATAATTATACTGCTGAAACATGACATCACTGTCGGGGAAGACATCCAGCATGAAGGGATGTAGATGGTTCACAGCTGTCACTGTTTCTTTGATTATTATCATAGATCCTACGCAAGCACAGAAGAATATCTCCCATAGCATAATACTGCTCCCACTAGCCTGCATCTAGTGTGTGCTGCACATTTCGAGCCACCATTCGCCTCAATGACGACGTTTGTGGAGATGACCACTGAACTAGTGCAGCAAAAATGTGATTTAGCCAACAAGTTTCCTTTGATTGATGATAAAATCCTGATGATCCTGTGCTCACTCTGATCGTAACTGAAGATGTCATTGGGTGAATATGTGAACATGTAGGGTTGGTCTGCTGCAGAGCTCCATTATCAACAATGCATGATGAACAGTGCACTCTGAAACATTTGTGCGTGCACGAGCATTGTACTCTTTTGGTAGAGATGCCACAGATCACCATCAAGCACACTTTACCGAGCAGACAAGCCTCTGAACTCAACATTCTGTGAAGAGTCGTGGATGTCCAATCATGTAGCACCTAGTGGTTGTTTCACTGTCCTCCTACCTCTTTCCCCAGTTGCTCACAACAGTAACATGTGAACATTAGACCAGCTTTGCCCTTTCTTAGATACTCTTTCACAGGCTCTGCGTAATAATAATCTGCCCTGGGTCAAAATTGCTTATCTCTATGTATTTCCCTACTTGCAGCCCATACCTTCGCTAGGGTCACCCCCATCCATGTCTGCTCCACACTCTAGCGGTTCTAGGCGCTCAGTCCGGAACCGCGCGACTGCTACGGTCGCAGGTTCGAATCCTGCCTCGGGCATGGATGTGTGTGATGTCCTTAGGTTGGTTAGGTTTAACTAGTTCTAAGTTCTAGGGGACTAATGACCTCAGAAGTTGAGTCCCATAGTGCTCAGAGCCATTTTTTCTGCTCAACTCACATACTTTTGCTATCGCATCACATGCCCACACCACCGACTGGTGGCATCCAATATCGCAATGGGCAGTGGTCATAATGTTTTGACTTATCAGTGTGGCTATACATGTTTTTGTGTTGTTAAAGTTGCATACACTTCTGCGAATGCTACATATTAAAAACTGCACAAAAGGCATTTTTCCTGGTCATATATGAACTCTCAAAGGGTAAACATCTCAAAGGGTAAACATCTCAAAGGGTAAACATCTCAAAATGTACAACACAACTGCCTTCCCCAGTGCTGCCATCATGTAACTATTAGATAATGATAGTGGTAGAAGAATGTTTAACTCATTATCAGTATTTTTTCATCCACAACACCATATGTGAAAATTAATGCTGTTTAATTCAACATACAGTTTTAACAGTAGTGACTGTTAACACATTACTGTGGGGATGAAGTTGTATCATGAGTTCTATCTGGCAGAGGCTTTCAAATATCCTCGATGTAAAGATATGAAAGTCATATTATCCCTGGGTGAGTAGATTCAACTAAGTGATACTTCAATGCAAATTTCTACGATGTTCACCCCATTTTCACAAACCTCCACCATGATATTTGGTGCCCATATGATCTTACAGGGGACTTTCCATGAACAGGTAAACTTTTTACAAGAAAGAGTGCACTCATCTACAAGAGCAGACATTTAAAAATTTAATGTACGGCAGTTACACACCCCACCATGCTCTAGACAACCATTAGGATGGTAGCCAGATGGTTACAGATGCTACATGAAAATACTGATCAATTTTATGGAGTTTTTGCACCAAACTTCGCAGCTATCAGAGGACATAATCACTCAGCTTTATGATGTATACTGTGTGTCATTATTTGGACATATATATGAACCTGTCATGCCAGATGTACGCACAGAACTATGTGCTTATTTACTAATGGATATATATCCAACTATAGGTAGGAGTTTATAAATAAAAAAGTGTAAAAGCTATATGTTTACTTTTTTGCCTACAAAGTCCCTTGTATGATAATATAAATGTATAGTCATCACTATGGCTGAGTGCACGAAACACCATCGTTACCATGACTTCATAGTAATTGCCTGGTTCTGAAATACTACTAAAAATCAGAAGGAGAAGAACAAGAATGGAATGCTCATGCCCAATAACATGCAAGTGAATTCTTGGTTCATCACATTGCATCAAGACGAATGTTATTATGCAATTGCAAACATACCCCAATGGGTTTGAACAGTCCACGGGTACACTTCAGATTCATAGTGTCCAACGGGCACAACATTTCGGTGATCAGACAAGTCGCCATCGTCAGGTGCGCTGACGAACTGAGCTCCTGAGGGCGGGCGGCCGATTTAAATCCCCTTGCCCCGCGGGCCGCTCTCTTCGCCGTCTGCACCCGCGGTCGCGGAGACGTGGGCATCAGAATCTGTCGTAGCGTCGATGTGCTGGTTACGTCCGCCCTGGTGGCCAGTTCGTACTTCTTGCTGAGAGTCTTCTTAATTACATTCAATGCCGGGTCCCAAGCCTTGCTGGGATTGTAGCCGCAAGCTCAGTTGATAAGATCTTGCCTGGTGCGAATTTTGATAGCCTCCCTTATAACGCTGTCCCAATATTTACAAGTCTGAGCCAGGATCTTGGTACGCTCATAATCCATCTCGTGTCTGCTACCGCCGACTTATTTGGATATTTCAGTCGAGTGTGCCTTTGATGTTCTCGGCAACGATTTTCAATGGTGCGTACTGTTTGTCCGATATAAGTCTACCCACACTCACAGGGAATTTGGTATATGCGGGCCTTCCTCAAACCATAGTTATCTTTCACACTTCCCAGTAATGCCCGTGTTTTATTGGGTGGGCAAAAGATGGTTTTAACTCGGTGTTTCTTTCATATAGGGCCAATTTTTCCTGATAGTGCACCATTGTACAGAATAAAGGCAGTGGCTACCTCTCCTTCCGTGACTTCATCCGTCTCCACAGGTTGTGCTGTGGTGGTGGGACGGAGAGCGCGTCTTATCTGCCATTCTGAGTACCTGTTTTTTCGGAACACGGTTTTTAAGTGTTCCAAATCCTGGGGCAAATTCTCTGCGTCTGAGATGCTGCACGCCCTGTGTACTAGTGTTTTTAGTACTCCATTCCTCTGAGAAGGGTGGCGAAGAGAGCGGCCCGCGGGGAGGAGGGGATTTATATCGGCCGCCCGCCCTCAGGAGCTCAGTTCGTCAGCGCACCTGACGATGGCGACATGTCTGATCACCGAAATATTGTGCCCGTTGGACATTATGAACTGGCAGTATACCTGTGGACTGTTCGAGCAACAAATACGCCGGGAGAAACTGAAGAATCACATAACCCAATGGTATTCACTTTGTGCATGTGCACATATTTTCAAAAAGACTATTTCAACCCAAATACCAGCTATTACAGGAAATATCATCTGGAATTGGAGTAAGATACATAATACTCAGTGAAAGCAGCGATATGCCACCAACGAAAAGAGTGAAGTCGAACACTGGGTTTATATTTGATGGTGTTACTGTCAGGATCAAATATGGAAATATTTCTGTTTTGGTTTCCATATGGGGATTGACATCCTTTGAGTCAAATATATTCTAGGATTGTGAAGCAGCAACTAAGGCATAATGCAAATCTTATTCTCACTTTCAGACAAGACAATATGAATTTAAAATATATTCATCGAGCACATACGGGAACTGACATGACATTCAAAGAAATTATAACCAGATCCAGGGATTGCTGGAGTCATACACAGTACAGGTTTTTGGTTATTGGTAGAACAAGAAAATTGAATGATGGACGATATAAAGAAAACTTCCAAGAGTTCTTTCTAAGATAGCATACCAGTATGTAACACTATCACTGTATTTGGCGGAGAGAAATTCTGGAAGACTGTGGCAGTGTCTTTTAAATCCTTATGTTATAACACTGATAAATTCTTTAGTTTTATAAACTCTCTCAATGACTCGTGATCTACAGTCTGCTACTGTTATTGTGCATTACAAAATTGTGCACACAATAATAGTTTTAATTCTGAGACATGCACAGGACTTTGTCAGGCAATAATAATTAACCAATTGCTGCTTTTGTTCACAATTCCCAATTAACTGAGCAACATGTGTCTATGAATATCCCCAGTTTAACTGTGTAATGTGGCCTGGAAGAGAAAAACAAGCTGCTACAGGAAACATTCCATGCACCAACAGTAGGTGACTATCTTCTGTAATTATAGTTTTCTTTCCCACTATGACAGAGCAACTATTCTAACTCAGTTATGGAATGCACTTTCTTGTTCTGAATAATGGCAACTGCAAACGACAACTGTAAAGGAGGTGATAAGGACAACTGATTCACTTACTGTGTTTGATTTTATGTATATAAACTCCATTAAAATATGCAAAAATCAAACAATGGAAAATCCAAGATGGAATGTAAAAATATTATGAAAAGGAAAGTTGCCACTCACCCTATTATGGAGATACTGAGTCACAGATAGGCACAACAAAATGATCGTCACAAATTAAGGCTTTCGCCCAGTGAGGCCTTCGTCAAAAATACACCACACACACACACACACATACACACACACACACACACACACACACACACACACACACACACACACACACACACACACACACACACACAAAGTGAAACAAAATTCTGTAGAAAACTGTCTTAATAGATGAAACATCTTTCAGCAGAGATCTAAATACGTTACAGATGTCCCAAGATTAAGAAGACTCCTCACTAGGTATTATATGAGTCTTAAAACATTCTGCAAAGTTTTTGCAAAGGTTTTAGTCAATAAATTGTCTTTTTTAGTACATTATTTAAAATTTATCAATGGCTTTTGGATACACCCATACAGCCAGCCTCCAAAAAATTTTTAACATTTAAGTGTGTAACAGCCTGAAATCATTAAAAAATGACAATTATCATTTAAATTTACTGAACCTGAAATTGTATCCATGATCAAAGAAAATTTCATTAGCATGAAAGGCAAGTTAACAACACAAATCAAATTTATCCATTACTATATTACATTGTGACAAAAAATCAATTTCCTCTATTTTTATTTGTCCTTCTGCTATAAAATCACAAAATAATTGATACACTTTTATGTCTTCTGTCACTAAAAGAGCTTGAATGTTTGCTGGTACTTTATTGTCAGAGGGCATCAGCTGCTGCATTGGGATCATAGTTTCTTGATATGTCACAACAGAAGAAATTTTAGTTAACATCTTCCTCACTGTGGCATTCACTTGAAGAAAATGGGTCCATGTCGAGGCAGCAGATATGATGTTGGAATCTACAGTGATTAAATTGAAGACATGCTACTGTCGCTATAAAGTTTCAGCTGTATTTGTCTTTCTGGTTGCCCAGGACATGATGGAGTAGGTACCACTGTGGCATAGTATCTCCTTTCAATTCATTAATATCTGCATTCCATTGGGCCCTGTTGCTAATCCTTTTGTAGGAGATCACTGGTGGCGCTATACTGCTTTTCACTAAGCCAGTGTGCACACAGCTTCCTTGGACAGGGTAGCTACATCTTCATTTCCCTTTATTCTGCTGTGCACCTTCATCCAGAACACAATGGTACTATTATCTAGGTAGAACACTCCTCAGTTGCTTCTACGATGTTGTATCTACATCTATATGACTCTGTTGCATTCCACACTTAAGTGCTTGACAGACTGCAATACTAGATAATTTTAGGTATTGTCAGCATTGTAGCAATACTAGATAATTTTAGGTATTGTTAGCACTGTAGAATTTTAACAGCAACAATTTTGAGAGTGAATCTGATAAAATAATAATTGTTTCTTATACAATTATTTTTGCTTTTATTTAAGCCCCTCTAAGATTGCTGCAAATTCTGCAGTGAGTATAGACACTACCTCAGGGAGCTAGAATTTCCTCCCTCGATCAGTTTTGCCATTATGAATGCATTCCCTGTTCTGTCTTTGTGTTTAGACTCACCACCGTAAATCTGTCTTGTGGGTGGCTATGTTGCTAAACAATTTGTCAGCTAAAATTTTCTCATTGATTACACCTTGGGTGTATGGAATACGTTTCCCTAAGATGTTAGCAAAGGGTGCGCTGAAGCAGCTCAAATTTGTGGAAGTGATGACGCATTCACACAAAGAAAAGGTGTCTCTCTAAAAATCTGGCAAGGGCTGTAGTTTCTTGTTATGCCAAGGCCTGTCTGCATAGCACTTAGTTGTGAGTTCTCTAACCTTTGTTAGTAAACTGTCATGTAAGAAGTGAAAAAGTTCAAACAGGAATTTGGCACTGATGTATTTCCTGCTTAGCTCTAACAGCATTTCATTTGGTTCCACCAGCACAGTATTAATTAGAGTAGATTTGAATGCTCCAAAACAGATTCTGATGGCTTTGTACTGTCACTTATCTCATTTTTCTAGGCTATTTTGTGTTGCTGATCCATATCAGGTGCATCCATACTCCACATAAAGTCTTATTAGATCATGTATATGTCAATGAAGATTCTCCGGTCTGCATCCAACAAAAACCTGTCACAGCTTGAGGATATTTGTGGCACCTTCACATTGTTTAATTATGTACTTATGTAATGTGATTACTTTAGCTTATGACTAATGCAAAGCCCTAAGTACATGGCCACCCTTTTGACTGGGTATATCTACATCTATACTCCGCGAGCCACCTTACGGTGTGTGGCGGATGGTACTTGTTGTACCACTATCTGATCCCCCCTTCCCTGTTCCATTCACGAATTGTGCGTGGGAAGAACGACTGCTTGTAAGTCTCCGTATTTGCTCTAATTTCTCGGATCTTTTCGTTGTGATCATTACGCGAGATATATGTGGGCGGTAGTAATATGTTGCCCATCTCTTCCCGGAATGTGCTCTCTCGTAATTTCGATAATAAACCTCTCCGTATTGCGTAACGCCTTTCTTGAAGTGTCCGCCACTGGAGCTTGTTCAGCATCTCCGTAACGCTCTCGCGCTGACTAAATGTCCCCATGACGAATCGCGCTGCTTTTCGCTGGATCATGTCTATCTCTTCTATTAATCCAACCTGGTAAGGGTCCCATACTGATGAGCAATACTCAAGAATCGGACGAACAAGCGTTTTGTAAGCTACTTCTTTCGTCGATGAGTCACATTTTCTTAGAATTCTTCCTATGAATCTCAACCTGGCGCCTGCTTTTCCCACTATTTGTTTTATGTGATCATTCCACTTCAGATCGCTCCGGATAGTAACTCCTAAGTATTTTACGGTCGTTACCGCTTCCAATGATTTACCACCTATGGCATAATCGTACTGGAATGGATTTCTGCCCCTATGTATGCGCATTATATTACATTTATCTACGTTTAGGGAAAGCTGCCAGCTGTCGCACCATTCATTAATCCTCTGCAGGTCTTCCTGGAGTACGTACGAGTCTTCTGATGTTGCTACTTTCTTGTAGACAACCGTGTCATCTGCAAATAGCCTCACGGAGCTACCGATGTTGTCAACTAAGTCATTTATGTATATTGTAAACAATAAAGGTCCTATCACGCTTCCTTGCGGTACTCCCGAAATTACCTCTACATCTGCAGATTTTGAACCGTTAAGAATGACATGTTGTGTTCTTTCTTCTAGGAAATCCTGAATCCAATCACAAACCTGGTCCGATATTCCGTAAGCTCGTATTTTTTTCACTAAACGTAAGTGCGGAACCGTATCAAATGCCTTCCTGAAGTCCAGGAATACGGCATCAATCTGCTCGCCAGTGTCTACGGCACTGTGAATTTCTTGGACAAATAGGGCGAGCTGAGTTTCACATGATCTCTGTTTGCGGAATCCATGTTGGTTATGATGAAGGAGATTTGTATTATCTAAGAACGTCATAATACGAGAACATAAAACATGTTCCATTATTCTACAACAGATTGACGTAAGCGAAATAGGCCTATAATTATTCGCATCTGATTTATGACCCTTCTTGAAAATGGGAACGACCTGCGCTTTCTTCCAGTCGCTAGGTACTTTACGTTCTTCCAGGGATCTACGATAAATTGCTGATAGAAAGGGGGCAAGTTCTTTAGCATAATCACTGTAGAATCTTAAGGGTATCTCGTCTGGTCCGGATGCTTTTCCGCTACTAAGTGATAGCAGTTGTTTTTCAATTCCGATATCGTTTATTTCAATATTTTCCATTTTGGCGTCCGTGCGACGACTGAAGTCAGGGACCGTGTTACGATTTTCCGCAGTGAAACAGTTTTGGAACACTGAATTCAGTATTTCTGCCTTTCTTCGGTCGTCCTCTGTTTCGGTGCCATCGTGGTCAACGAGTGTTCTAATCTTATGTTTCTTTGTTGGTTAAACCTTTGTCTGGTGTACACACACACACACACACACACACACACACACACACACACACACACACAGTTGATTTATGAGGAAGTTGTCAAGTTAGTTCTTAGTCAGCCACTCATTAAACATTATCATGGCATTATTCATCTGCTGCTGACTTAGTAAAACTAACCCTTCATGTATAAACACATAATTCAGCTACACAATATGATACTCGAACACTTGGGGTTAACACTGAAAATTAGGGCTGATGCACCTAGATTTAATAACATGGTGACAACACCAAAGGCTTGCGATAACCCTTTACTTGTTCTCCTTGGCCCTGCTGCTTCACTGTTCCTTATGATGCTCATGCTTCAGTCTATCAACAGACAGGGGGTCACTAGTGGATGAATTATGATGGAGTGTCATGATTTTTCAACTTATTCACCAATAGGGGGCATAAGGACACTATCATAAGCATTTGCGATATCTTTATATACTGTGTTGTGGTATGGATGGAGGACTGCGAAGCCAAGGAAATTCAGGACACAGAGTTCCACTTACCACCCTGAAGCATGTGGCTGATGACACAGCTGATTTCCAAAACATTCCACATGCTACGTCACAGTGTGACAAGATGCTCATAATGACGCATTGATGTAGCACTGCAACAATCATCGGTGGATGCCTCCACTGCCAGACAGCCAAAGCAGTCACCAGGACATCATTTATATACATCAAAGAAGTCGTCGGGCAACTGTAGCCAGGTGGTATCTGTACTGCAGGATACTCCAGCACCCACTAAACAGCTGTTATCATCGGCCTGCAAATCCAAATTCCGAAGTCCAGAATTCAGGTTTCTGCACCATCCCACCTCCACACCACAATCTATGGTTACACACCAAGCACAATCATCCTAGGTTGCAGGAATGTAGCATTGGCACCAGCTCTTTGTTGCTGACATCACTCAGTGCCTGATCATCATGCTGTTTCCTAGCAGAATGCATTATCTTCAGGTGTGTCGACTGCCGCAACACCAATATGAAGAAGACATGTGGTTTGATGCCAGGCAGTGTCACTGCACGAGAGCATGTACTATTATCTGATCTAGCTGAGTTGTCCTAAATGCCGCCTGTCCTCTGACAGATTCCTGTTGCCTTTGCCAACCCATTCAGTTCACAATGTTGAAGTGGAAGAGTCTAATGCTATCCTGACAAACCAGAAGAATGGGTCCTTTACCACACACCATAAAGGCCAAAACATCTGACATCTGTACAAGTGGCACCACAAATGGGACTGGCAGAGGTGCTATTGTCATTACCAACACTGTCAACAGCAAGTGGCAGCATGTGTATATTATAATTGCTCGAGGGTTCCTTGTTTCTAGTTCTGTGTGTCTCTTTTCTTGTATAAATACACCATAGGTATTATATTAGGAATTAAGATGGATTTTTGTTGGGAAAGAACAAGCAAGTTTAAATAGTAGATAAGTGTAGACTTAATTAAAAGTAGCATTGTCATGCAAATTTTTAAATTCTGAAGTTCTCCAGGAATCTATGCTAATAGCTATTTGGTTTGATGTCCACAGAGTGAGAGTTGTCATGCAGAACTTTTTCTCTTCCTTTCTGTTTCTGTGCCACGTTCCTAATTCCAGCAGTGATTTTATCCTCTAGTGAGGTAGTTGAAAGCCGTGATACAATGCTGACAGGATTAAAAATAAAACACCATATTACTGCCCCACAAAACAATGTTGTGAAGCACTTCAGTGATGCATATTTCAGGCCAGTAAATCATTCCAGAATCACCTTAAGATAGGCCCATTTCCATTTTTCTGTAAATATAAAGTACATTTATTAAGCACATAATAAAACACTCTTGAGGTCTAAAGGCTGCGCAGATACTGGAAAGAAACAGATTTCCTTAAAACCACATGGCCTGTAACAATATGGCAAGAGGATCACAGGGGTTCAGAAATCTTCATGTGATACTGTTAGTAAAAATGTAATCATGTAACAGGATCAATAAATTTAATTTTTCACGTATACATAACACATTCAATTTTTTTTTTTTTTTTAGAATAAATTATGTAAAAATAATCTAGATGTCAATTGTAAGATACTCTGACAACATTTTATGTGCAGTGTAAATGGTAAGAACACACAGTTTTTCGTAATGCAGTAAAATGAGAAAGTATGTACTTGCTCTTAATTAAGCTGTTAACTCATATACATACAGACTTCTTCCAATGGTTAATGTTGTGCATCTGCAGGAAAGTTACCTGTGTATAAATTTTCTCTCTTCTTGGAGGTAAAATGTAAGAGCTTCTGTGCCCATGATCATGATTCCTGTGACATTATCCTATGGTCCCAGAAATTGTTGGCAGCATTCAAAATTTCACTTCCCTTCTCTTCATGTTGCCCACCTTTAAGATATGGTGGAGTGAACTCCCGATAAGCAATACACACCCTTCTTTCTGAAATGTCTTCACGTAAAACACAGTGTTCCCAACCATACCGTGCTGGACCATAAATCACCAACAGAGAGCGCTTTGGCATGGGTACACGAACTACACAATCTTCTTGTTCACAACAGTCTAGAGGACCAAGGACAACTGGACGATACTCAAATGCGCAGCACAAATTATATCGCTTAATATCCCCTCTGTATTTTGTAAATGTCAACATACTGTCTGACAGAAGATTAACAGTAACAATACGCTCACCCCATATCCAGCAGTCATCAATATGAGGATCAATTGATGCACCACGTATTGGATCATATTCCAAGGAGCACTGTTCAATGGTTTTATACCCTGATAATAATGGTACAGTTTCAAAACGCTCTTGCACAAACTTTGTGAATTCCGGGAAACCATTAAACTCGCTCAACTGCAGACGCTTCTTCTTAAAATTACACTTTGGTCCAAAATTCTGTAAAATAAAAGTAAAATCAGTACAAGTATGGAGCAACGAGCACCTTATATCTAAAAAATAAATAATTCTGATAAGTGACTAGGTATTTAATAGAGATAAAAGAGAATCTATTAGTTTATACTAATTCAATGAAGAAAACCCAACTATACAATGTCGCTATGAGACAATGTCGCTATGAGACAATGTCGCTATGAGACAATGTCGCTATGAGACAATGTCGCTATGAGACAATGTCGCTATGAGACAATGTCTGGTATGAGACAATGTCTGGTATGTCGTTATAAATACAGGGTGATTCAAAAAGAATATCACAACTTTAAAAATGTGTATTTAATGAAAGAAACATAATATAACCTTCTGTTATACATAATTACAAAGAGTATTTAAAAAGTTTTTTTTTCACTCAAAAACAAGTTCAGAGATGTTCAATATGGCCCCCTCCAGACACACGAGCAATATCAACCCGATACTCCAACTCGTTCCACACTCTCTGTAGCATATCAGGCGTAACAGTTTGGATAGCTGCTGTTATTTCTCGTTTCAAATCATCAATGGTGGCTGGGAGAGGTGGCCGCAACACCATATCCTTAACATACCCCCATAAGAAAAAATCGCAGGGGGTAAGATCAGGGCTTCTTGGAGGCCAGTGATGAAGTGCTCTGTCACGGGCTGCCTGGCGGCCGATCCATCGTCTCGGGTAGTTGACGTTCAGGTAGTTACGGACAGATAAGTGCCAATGTGGTGGCGCTCCATCCTGCTGAAATATGAATTGTTGTGCTTCTTGTTCGAGCTGAGGGAACAGCCAATTCTCTAACATCTCCAGATACTGTAGTCCAGTTACAGTAGCACCTTCGAAGAAAAAGGGACCAAAAACTTTATTGGCTGAATTCTCTGTAAACTGTTTATACCAACGTTTAATACACCACCTATCAGGAGGTTTAACACCATACTTCGTTCGAAATGCACGCTGAACAACTGTCGTCGATTCACTTCTGCCATACTCAATAACACAAAAAGCTTTCTGTTGAGCGGTCGCCATCTTAGCATCAACTGACGTTGACGCCTAGTCAACAGCGCCTCAAGCGAACAAATGTACAACTAAATGAAACTTTATAGCTCCCTTAATTCGCCGACAGATAGTGCTTAGCTCTGCCTTTTGTCGTTGCAGAGTTTTAAATTCCTAAAGTTGTGGTATTCTTTTTGAATCACCCTGTATATTCCCTCAACAAACATAACTTTGATAACCTGTATATGCAGTTAATCACATAAGCTATTAATATTAAATATTTGTGGAACCACTGCACACATTAAACCTCTTAACAAGTGATAGTTTACAAAGAGTGCGTTATATTGTTTGGTTAACATTCATAACTTTGTATTTGACAAAATACGAAAGTAGTTATGACGCTTTGAGTAGAGTTATATAATTTTTAGTAGCCTTTGAGAAATCTTGAAACTGAGGGTTTAGCGATATGACACCTTTTACAGTTAACTGAGAAACTGTTTTCAAAAAGAAATAAGAATGTCACTACACATCATCAGAAATTTAAACTTACTGACTACCAGAAATGTACTTTGGACCCCAGCCTACACAAATAAAGACTACTTAACAGTTTCATGACAATGAGAAGATAGCCAGGCTACCATTATGAGAACACTGGCAGATTTATTGGCTGCTGTTGGTGTGAACAATACGTGATGTACTTTGTTGGCTTTGTCATATCATCATAGTGGCTGGTCATGCACCGTAGCTTTACAGCCCAAACATTCTTTATAGAATTGATCCTTATAGAATTGATCCCATTATGTAAATAGACAAGTCAATGAATAATACATTTTCACACTGTAACCAGAATCAAGTCCAAATCTGAAAGCAGGGTCTTCAAATGAAGAACAACTTAGCATTGTAAGTATGTTTATTATGAACACAAAAGCACATTCACAACAGATGGAGAGAAAAGCTATTAGCATGAAACATTATTTTCCAGAATGCAAACACTGCAAACATAAGAAATTTTGAGAACCTTCCAGAACTGAGAAACACTAAATGATACGTAACTGTAGGGGGTCAGATTTGAAACGGTGACCAGCAGCATGCCAGCGAGCAACATTAACTATACCACACTGCATACAGCATGACTCACGGAACTATATAAATAAGTGAAACGATTGGGCAAATACTGTAGGATTAATGACATTGACGAAACCAGAGGATTATAGTTTAAATCAAATACATGTTTACTAACGTTCAAATAAAATAAATAATGTACGCAGCACATGCAGAAACACACTCAGCAAGGTTCATTTAACTGCACGTCAATTTATGAAAAACAGTAAACACACAGTCAGAAAGTACAGTTTCCCGCTATCAACCACTATGTACGAGGGTCGGTCAAAAAGTAATGCCTCCCATTTTTTTTCTACTTAAAGATATTAAGTTAAGTGGAAAATTTGAATTTGGCGCCATTCCTCAAACCTTCTTCTGCAATCCACTGCAGTAGTAACTTTCTGTGTCAACAGGTGGCAGCACAGCAGAAGTTTGTAAGATGGCCGACATCGATGTTCGTTTGAGACAGCGTTGTGTGATTGAATTCTTGAATGCAGAAGGTGAAACGCCCATATGCATTCATGAAAGACTGAAGAAGGTGTATGGTGTTGTGACAGTGGATGTCAGCACTGTTAGACGATGGGTTCGTCGTTGTAAGGAAGCTGAAGGGCAAACACCGTTGACTGACGAAAAGCGGAGCGGCAGGCCGGTGAGTGCAGTGACTCCACACAACATTCAGCAAGTTGATGACATCATTCGTGGTGACCGTCGGGTGACTGCAGATGAAGTGTGTCGCATTATTTCTCTTAGTAAAGGCAGTGTGATCACGATTATTAAACAATTGGGGTACTCAAAAGTTTGTGCACGGTGGGTTCCAAGAATGTTAACCGATCAGAATAAAGAGGCAAGGAAAACAATAGCCTCCCAACACTTGCAGCGCTTCCGTTTGGAGGGAGATGAGTTTCTGAAAAAAATTGTGACCGGGGACGAAACATGGGTGCATTTTTTTGAACCCGAATCAAAGAGGCAGTCAATGGAGTGGCGTCACACAAGCTCGCCGAGGAAGAAAAAATTCAAAACTGTGCGATCGGCAGGGAAAGTTATGGCAACAGTTTTCTGGGATACAGAGGGTGTGATTCTGGTTGATTTTTTGGAGCAGGAATGCACAATAAATTCTGTTCAATACGTCACAACCCTCAAAAAACTTAAAGCACGTCTTCAGCCAGTTCGCCCAACAAAATCAATTGCAGATGTTCTTCTTTTGCATGACAATGCAAGACCACACACCAGTCGTCACACCTCTGACGAGATTGTCAAAATTGGATGGGAAGTTTTGCCTCATCCCCCATACAGCCCTGACCTGGCACCATCAGACTTCCATCTGTTCGGGCCATTAAAAGAAGCTCATCGTGGGATTCATTTTGAAGATGAGGAGGCCGTCAAAACATCCGTGCGTCAATGGCTTAGGAAGCAGAGCTGTGATTTTTACCGTGCTGGGATACATGCCCTTGTTCAAAGATGGACCAAAACTGTAGAGATGGGCGGAGATTACATTGAAAAATGACAAAATGATCCTCAATGTTGTGGTTTTCAACCTATGTAATTGCATTTAAATTTCCTGACAATTAAACGTAGAAAAAAAAATAGGAGGCATTACTTTTTGACTGACCCTCGTACATTAAAGTTTGTTATCCTGACTAACCACTGTGTGAAAAATGCAACAAGTCCCTCATGCATGAATATAAATATGAGTTGTAGCAAATAATTACAATTCACATCTGCCTCAAATATCTAAAGAAAATTAAGGTTTGTAGAGTTGTGCAAAATCGATTACAGTAAAGACAGCCAAATAATCTAAGTCCAGCAAAAAGTTTAAGTATGTAACTCCTGTTCACACTGAAAAGTATGTAATTTATGTGGTTGCACACTCCTCCCAACCAGCTCACCAGTGACCACAGTGAAGACTGACAGCAAAAGGCCAATGTCCAAAGGACAATGTGTGCCCTACAACTATCATTAAATTTTTTTTTTTTTTTTTTTTTTATGTCAAACATTACTGAATCTATGTTGATACTTAAATAATGACCACTATTCATATCTAAGCTAATTCCATACATGTATTTGATACAATATTACAGTTAAAATTGTTGTAGTCAGTTTGTGACTTCTTACTAAAATAGCAATACATTAACAAACAAGTTATAAATAAAATTTACGAAAGATGCCTACATCCAGTTTTACAATGAGACAAAAAGTACATAAAATCATAAATACGATGTGTGATCAAAAAGTAACAGGATTTTTTTTTCTTTTTTTTTTTAATTTTGCAGGGTTTATATATCTTATTTTCAATTTTAGCTTGTTGGTACACATGTTCCTGATGTATGTTTGCATTTTTAGTTGTTCTGAATATTTAGTTTATTGTTGACAGCTGAAAATGTTATATGTGCTTCTGAGTGCTTGGCGAATTTTTACTTTTGGAAAAGAGTGATCATAGAATTTGCAATAAATTTTGCTTGAAAAAAATTGAATACTGTGCAGCACTGCATTCAAAATGCTGACTATAGCTTTTGGCAAATCTACTATGACTAAGACAAGAGTTTATGAGTGGTATAAATGTTTCACAAAGAGGGTCAAGAAGACAGAGATGACAACTACCCTGGACACCCTAGCACAACAGTTACTGACAACAATGTGGAAGTAGTACAGAAAATGGTTCTAGAAAATTGCCGTATCACCATCTGAGAGGTTGCTGATGATGTCAGCATATCCTTTGGCTCATGCCAAGCAATTTTTTTCAAATGTTTTGGGCATTAAATGTGTAGCAGTGAAGTTTGTTTTGAAATTGTTGAATTTTGACTGAAATCGAATTGCATAGACATCGCTTAGGAATTGGTGAATGAAGTCGACAATGATCCAGAACTTCTAGAGAAGGTTATACCAAGTGATAAAACATGGGTGTATGGGTATGATGTTGAAACCAAGGACCAATCATCCCAATGGAAAATACCTGAAGAGCCAAGACCAAAAAGAATTTGGCAAATTCAATCTATGTGAAGGTTCTCCTCACTGTTTTCTTCGATTACAGTTCAACAGTGTCTCTCAAGTTTCTGCTTATGATTGTATGGTCAGTGAGGAATACTACTGGAAGTTATGTGCAATATGTGTGACAGAATCCAAAGAAAATGACTAGAACTGTGGCAAAACCACTCACCACAATTGCATCACATCAATGTTCCTATTCACACCTCAATGCTTGTTTGTGATTTTTTGGCAAGAAGCAAAACTATTATGTTGCCTCAGCTGCCGTATTCATTAGACATGGCCCACTGCAACTTCTTTCTAGTTTTGAAGCTGAAGAGAACCATAAAAGGAAGTGTTTTACCACCACTGATGTGAGAAGAACAGAATCGCTGGACGAGCTGAACACCATAACGAAAAGCGAGTCCCAGAAGGCTTCCAAGATCGGAAAAAGCACTGGCACAAGTGTATTACATCTGAGGGGGATTACATTGAAGGGAATGAAGTGAGTGTTGATGAATAAATGATCAAGTATGCCAAGTTTGAAGAACAGGTGTCCTTCTACACGTTGGCTACCATGTCTCCTACATGTTCATTTTATTCATTATAATTTGCAACTCCAGGCTGTTTTATACAACTTTTATTTATGGTCCTTAACATAACTAACCAATCAAAGCATATAAAAATAGTATATTGTGGATAACCATCCATTAGGAAGATTAGGTAAGGATCTACGAAACTAGCACTCCCTTTCAACTTTGTTTAACCGTGGATGATTTGCATATAAACTTAATGAACTCGTCTGTAATTCTTTATACACATGCACGATTTTAAAAAAGACTTGTTGGAACGTTTACTGACACTGTCAGTTTTCATTTGACATTGCATATGATCGGACTGCTCCGGATTCAGTTGTTACCAATTTTATACTCTACTGTGAAGAAAATTTTTTAACTTTCTTAATATTTATCCCAGAATCATGCTTAGAATTGCAATGAGATTGTCCCATTGCAATTATTAATTATTATTATTATTATTAAAATCTGTTTGCAGGGCCTGTAACATAGTTTCACTGAAAATATAAGTAATATTTCATATCATCCATCTTATCCACCACTGTGTCATCTCCACCTTTCTACTAAGTACACGCACTCCACCATCAGAAAAGACCCTGAGTTCCGGTATTGACCACCAATCTACACACATTCCTTGCCCGCTCAGTTAGTCACCGCAATCTGTCAAAGCACTCACTGCTATCTCTTGTTACACGAGCTGATTCTCGTAATGTCACACTATGGTATAAAAGAACAGATCAATATCTCCTGTCTGAAACACATAGTAGATACATATTTTTTATATGCTTTGGGACAGCCATTTTTAGGCACTGCAAAAAAGATATTATTATCTAAAAGGTGAAGTGACAGCTGCTCCAATGGTGTCGCTGAGTGACAGAGGAAAAGGAAACACCTGCAAGGCAGCACTAGAAGGAAGCATAGAACATTAATATTTTATAGTGCCATATTAATGTAATATAGTTCTTCATTGCATATCTTTTTATGTTTATTGCAACACCTGATGATGACTTTGCCAAGCACGTAACAAATGAAAATCTCTTGAGTGATCTAGACAGGAAATATCAACTGAAGTGCAATACAATTACCGTCTCATACAAGGGATGTGTTTCTTTTTTAATACGAGAACGGAATAGCTTGGTTCCCTTTGAAAGAAAGAAACCATCACAGTCAGTAAATGGACAATCCATGGTCTTGTCTACCTAGTGAGTCAGGAAAGTAAGTTAAATGATGTTAGCAGCGGGGTCACGGGAAGAGGGGCAAAACAGCTTTGAGTTCAGTTTGGATGAAACATGGGAGCAAGGTGGCTAGACAAGGCATCTATACAATAGAAGGAGCTGTGATATAGTATTAAAATGGTTTGGACAGAGAAGGCATCAAGGGAGAAAAGCAGATCCAGCCTGGTACAAGTTGGGAAAGTAATTGTGTTTAAACAGACAAAGATACATGGAAAATGATGACTATTTTTATTTTCTTGCTGAGTATGGGCTAAGTGAATTGAGGCCATCGAACACTTAAGAAAACAGTGCACCCCATTTTCTCCACATACAAATATGTTTGCTTGTATCTCTGCAGAAATTTTCCAGCATATTATTCTTGAACATACACATATGTTGTCTGAAAAGTAATTTATTTTTTGGAACTCCATAGCCTTGTTAACACAATTTTTAAAACTGGCAGATGAGATACCACTATACAAGGTAAAAATTAAACAATCAACAGGAAGACTGGAAGAATTTTGCAATGCACAAAAAAATAAAGAAAACTGACTAAAAATTACCTGCTTTCTACGGCCACTCTGAGATAAATCCCATGGCATTTCATCAATGCCATTAATTAAGATTGCTTCTTCTTCTGGTGTCAAGAAATCAAGCTGTAATATAGGTTTCATTAGTAACAATATTCAGTATCATAAATCTGGACATTTGAGGAAACACATTCTACCTGTATATATATTCCTGGGAATTCAATAGCATCTCCTTCATGGGCTGAATGAGTTTTGTAGTCTTTCATACATGAGCCTTCCCATGCTTTGTTACAGAAAGCACAGTATATGTAGCTTTTGCAGCCCTAAAAAAAGAAAAATTAATTATATAAAAAAATTTATTCCAAAATTCATTTAATTCGCACACACATAGACGGAATGGCTTACAATTACCTTCAGGAGACAATTCCTAGTGCAGCTGGTAGAAACAGATAATTAAACAGAAAAAAATTGTCCATCTTTAAGAACCATATTTTTCTTCTTCTGTGGAGGAAAGAAGATAGTTGGGTAGTATAGGAAAAGTATACTGACTAGGACATTCAGAATCTCCTCTAAACTGATCAACTGTACTTTGAGATGAACCTCTTGCAGTTAAGTAATGGCCTTTCTTGTCCGTTTCTCTGTGAATGCAAACTAACTACCTAAAAGAGGGTGGAGGGGAGAGAAAAGGTAGGTGTGTGTGTGCGAGAGAGAGAGAGAGAGAGAGAGAGAGAGAGAGAGAGAGAGAATTAATGATTTGCTAAACTGCAAGATACTGAGATCACCTTGTTGATATTGCTTTAGTATGAAATGAAGTTCAACGTACCAAGTTATCAAGATAAATAGGGTAGCTTGACCTTTCTTATACCCCCCTGTATAAACACAAATAAGTCATCAGACTTGAATTATTTTTTTCAACACGCATGTTTTTATGATAATAAATGGTTGCTTTGTTTATTTTGGGATTTTAACAGCCCCAACAGATAGTTCAGGAGATGAATGTGAGAACAAGTGATAATCACCTCCTTAATAAAGATAAACATAGCCATACAAGAAGAAGAAGAAGAAGAAGAAGAAGAAGAAGAAAGGAAAATTACTATACAAGACAGTGAAATCTCATATAGACAATGAGTGCTCCAGGTGCAAAAGGTTTTTTAATGCTTACAGAAATAAAAGGAATAAAAATTTTAAAAAATCATTTTCTAGCGTAGCACACTGAGAAATGTATACACAGTATGAATTAGTATTTAAAATTAATCTAAATTTGAAATGCTGCATTGTAACAGAAAATACGTAATAATCTTTTATGAGTCTGTAAAATGTAATCTTGTTTTCTTTTATTGTACATCTATTTGATATTCATTGTAATTAAGGCTTGACATAATGTAAAATGGTAATTGCAATCAGAACACAGATGTTGCATCTTTCTTAGCCTGTCTGCATATAAAAAAATGTATGCCACACCCAATACTCTCAGCTGAAAATTATCTGCTAGAATCCACAAGCAAGGAATAAATAAATCTCAAAGCATATGATAATGTCAAAAATATTTCAATGTAAGTAGGTCACTATCTGAAGGTTTCCAAATAATTAACAAATGGTAATTTATAATACTATAAAATGAATAGTGCATGTATTGGGATTGCATGAGTGCATTTTATGAGATCCTTTTTACAAAAGTGAGGAAGCTCTTTTTCCTAGAAGTGGATAAGATGCCAAAACAAAGTGTCTAAAAATACTGAGGGTTGAGGATTACTTGTGAACCAAGTAACCGTATACGTTTTCATGAATATACAGACTATGGGTCCCTTGTTCCAGCTCAAAGGTAGCACTGATTAAGCAGTTTTAATAGGACTACTGTTGATCTTTTATTTTTTGATTGGTTTTGTTTCTTCCCTCATAATTGCCAGTACTACTACATTGATTCAAGCTTTTTGAATCTAAATACATTGTGAAATACAAATTTAATAATCATTCCCTGTTAATAATGGGCAAGTTAGATCTTAATTTTATTAGTGCAAGTAAATTTGTAGAATTCTTGAAAGCTGGAGCTCCCACACACTAATATCAGATGCAGTTACAAGAAATCTACATCTACATATATACTCTGCTAGCCACGAAGCGGTGTGTGGCAGAGGGCACAATTTGCGCCAAAGTCATATTTCTCCCCCTCTGTTCCACTTCGGATCGCACAAGGGAAAAAAAGACTGTCTGAACGCCTCAGTACGAGCTCTTACTTCCCTTATCTTTGAAAGATGATCATTACGCGGTTTGAAAGTTGGTGGTAATAATATATGCTCTACATCCTCAGTGAAGATTGGATTTCGGAATTTAGTGAGCAGCCCCTTCTGTTTAGAATGTCGCCAATCTGCAAGTATGTCCCTCTTCAAACTTTCTATGAGATTTGTAACCCTCTCGCGATGGCTTAATGCACCAGTCACAAATCTTGCCACTCTTCTTTGGACCTTCTCAATCTCTTTAATCAGACCCAACTGGTAAGGGTCCCATACAGACGAACAATACTCTAAGACTGGATGAACTAACGTATTGTAAGCTATTTCCTTTGTTGAAGGACTGCATCGCTTCAGGATTCTAACAATAAACTGCAATCTAGAGTTTACCTTACCCGTTACTTGTGTAATCTGATCATTTCATTTGAGATCACTTCAAATAGTCACACCCAGATACTTGACTGATGTTACCGCTACCAAAGACTGATCATTTATTTTGTACTCATATATTAATGGGGATTTTCACCTTTTTATATGCAGTAGGTTACACTTACTAATATTGAGAGATAACTGCCAGTCATTACACCATGCCTTTATTTTCTGCAAATCCTCATTGATTTGTTCACAACTTTTGTGTGATACTACTTTCCTATAGACTACAGCATCATCGGCAAACAGTCTAAGGCCGCGGTCAATACCATCTACCAGATCGTTTATGTAAATCGTAAAAAGCAGAGGACCTATTATGCTGCCCTGGGGCACACCTGAAGTTAAACTTGTTTCTGTTGAAGTTACCCCGTTCAGGACGACATACTGCGCCCTGTCTGTTAGAAAACTTTCTATCCAACCGCGTATGTCATTGGATAGACCATAAGAGCACACTTTTTGAAGCAAGTGACAGTGTGGAACTGAGTCGAAGGCCTTTCGAAAGTCGAGAAATATGGCATCAACCTGGGAGCCGGTATCTAGAGCTTGTTGCACATCATGCACAAAGAGGGCCAGCTGTGTCTCACATGACCGCTGTTTCCTAAAACCGTGCTGGTTTCTGCAGATGAGCTTCTCAGAGTCTAGAAAGGTCATTATGTCTGAACACAAAATATGTTCCATGATTCTACAACAAATCGACGTCAGTGAAATTGGCCGGTAATTATGTGCATCCGATTTTCTACCCTTTTCATAGATTGCTATGACTTGGGCCTTCTTCTAGTCCCATGGAACTATATTTGTAGCATAGTCAACATAAAATCTTGCAGGGATACCGTCTGGCCCAGATGCCTTTCTGGCGTCTAAGGATCTTAACTGCTTTACAATCCCAGATACACTAAACACTATGTCAGCCATCCTTTCGTTTGTTCAATAATTGAAAGGGGTAATGGTGCTACAGTCCTCTATCATAAACGAGTTTTTGAAAGCTAGGTTTAGAATTTCAGCCTTCTGTTTATCATCATCAGTTACATTACCCGTACTGTCAGCAAGAGAAGGTACTGAATTATTTGTAGCGTTCACAGATTTTACGTATGACCAAAATTTTTTAGGGTTATTTTTAGAATCTGCAGATAAAATATTGCTTTCAAATTCATTAAAGGTGTGTCTCACTGTCCTTCTGACAACTGCTTTCATTTCGCATAATTTCTGTTTGTCAGTGGGGCAGTGACTATGTTTAAAATGACTGGAAAATTCTCTGCTTTCTCAGCAACTTCCTAATATGTTTGCTGTACCAAGGTGGATCCTTTCCCTCCCCTATACTTTTGCTAGGCACAAACTTCTCTAACACATGGTGGACAATACCTATAAATTCCAACCAAAGATGCTCAATATCTTTGTGTCCTGCGGGGAATGCTTGGAGCTGACTACGAAGATATTCATTAATGACACTTATTCGCTTTCCCAAACAAGAAAACTCTACGCTGATGAAGTAGACTCAATTATTAAATAATTAAAGAGTAAATATTCCTGTAGGTGTGATGAGATTTCAGGTAGGATCATGAAGATCAATGCACCAGATGGAACTTGTCTTTCAGGTGTTATTAATTTGCTTACAGACTGAAATACTAATTAGTGAAACAATTTTATAAAATGGGTGAAAGACATAATATAGACAGTCAGTTTCATTGTTACCATTTTTTTATTTTGAGAAAGTAATGTTTAGGAGTGCAGTGGCACATCTCAGACCATATAATTTGCTGTCAGTCTTGCAGTTTGTTTTCAGGGTAAGAGTGCCCACAGAAAATACAATTAATTCTGTTGTGTGTGACGCGTTAACAGAAGTGAACAATAGGTTGAGGAAAGGAGATATTTTCGCTGATTGAAGAAAAGCATTTGATTGTGTGGACCATAAAACATTTTTGGATAAGTTCAAACATTACGGGATTAGAGAAAAAGTGCAACAATTGTGTACTTCTTATCAGAAAAGTAGAAAGCGGAAGGTTGTCCTCCAGTGTCAACAGGGAAGAGGTTTGAATCTGACTGGTGTTGTGTACAATGGAGTTTCTACAACTAAACATGACAGAGAACTGAAAATATTCTCTCTTCACACATAGCACAATTAGTGTCTTAGGTGACATACACAAATGAGAAGCTAATAGGGTGGCAAGCACCATCAGCAAGCGCCTTTCAGATAACAGATTAATTCTAACATTCTATACAGATCCTGATGTAGATGTCTGGTAAAAAAGAAATTTTATTGTCCTGAGGTAGTTAAACACTGAGTTATATTCTGAAGATTGAAAGTAGCTGGAAGGCTTTCTTAGAAATTTCACAATTAAGAACTTGTGCAGAAACCGAATGCTGGCATCTTCACTGTAAGAATGATCCACACTGTCCCTGACACTGGAATGCTAAGGCTTGTTTACTTTGCTTACTTTAATTCTATTATCTTGTATTTTGGTATACTTTGGAGCAACTCTGTGCACTCACCAAGCATATTCTCAGCCCAGAAAAAGTTGGTCAGACTGATTCGTGGTGTCAGTCCATAAAATCCATGTAGGCTGCTGTTAGGGTGTCTTGGAATTCTACCTCTGTCATCCCCATACAAACACTGCTTAAAAGAATTTGGGGAATTTCTATATCAACATCTAGTATGTTCAATCTATACTGAAGCAGGCGGTACCTGTAGTCTTATAGCATAGCTTGAGATCTTCACTTTCAATGTAGGCAACAACTAAAGCAATTCACCATCTATCGGCCGTGTTGTGCATCACAGTATCAGCTGACCCCTCAGAAGGAAGTGAGTTCTATTGTACCAGGGTTCTCTAATGAGGTAGGCAGATGACAGTATCACTTGTGGACATTGTAATCAACAGGCAAAGTAACACCTCAATGTGATGCAAGTTGCTAGGGCAATCTGTTTGATACAGGAGGAATGGATTTTCGGTCATGTTTCAGCAGATGACAATGTCTCTCCATCTGTCATCCACAGGTCATGGACATGCTCGAGGGAGACATGTCAGTACACAAGGCAAGTTGGACAAGGTCACTGATGCCTTACAACCCCATGTGAAGACCGATATCTGGCCATCTATGTTACGGCGTTTTACGGCTACCACCAGAGCACTGCAAGACTATAACAGAAGGACCATTGGAGCTGCTGTGTCTGATCAGACTGTTCGGAAAACATGATACGACAACATTTCGCCCTCAGTTATGCCATTCCCATGTCAACTGGCAAATCTGTCACTGGCAAAATGTATTATTCACAGTCAAGCCCAGATTTTCTCTGACACAAGGTGATGGCTGTGTTCGTATGTGGACTCACAATAGTGAGCAGTATCTGCCAAATATTGTGCAGGAAATAAAAAGATTCAATCAAGTTTCTGTGACGGTGTGGGGAGGCATCAGTGTTGACGGCCACAGGGATCCTATCATCATACACAGTTGCCTTACTGCCATTCAGTGCATTGAACAGTTGTTGGACCACATGGTGGCTGCTGCGTAGAGGTTTCTTTCTTCCTTTTAACAACCGAAATCATAAGTGCCCGTGTCATAATCTTAGAACATCATTAAGTAAAAGAAGTTAAAAGCAGCTATATGCTTAGCCCAATAAAAAGCAGGAAAGATAGTTAGAAACAAGATATTCTCCTTGGAGAAAGGTCCACAAAATACACTATGGAGAGACAGAGGTCCCTACCCAAAGATCAAATGTCCGTCACCATATTGCTACAACAGACAAAAAGTAAAATGTGATCAACAGCCCACATGCCGTTTGCTAAAACAGCTGATAACTCAGACAGTAAACATACACGGAACCCACATGGTTAAAAAAAATGGGTATTGGATCAGGAAATGGTAACTGTCAAATGTTGGTGACAATGAGCACAATGTGGTGGGAGATCACCATTTAACAAATGGCGATGGCTAAAAAGACAGTGCTCTATACGCAACATAGCTAAAATGATCTCACAACGAGAAGGCCGAGGAGGAGGTTGGCCAAGCCGTTGGAAAAGCTTTAATTCCCTGGAGCTTGTTCCCATGAAGAGAACACCAGAGGTGATGTCAAAGTGACACCATCTGCCGACATATGGCAACACAAGATCATCTGGAGGAATGGAAGAGCTAGCAGGCCGAGGTGAAGGAGGAGGACTGCAGTTTTTGCAGCAGCATCAGCAATCTCATTTCCCATTAGATCGAAGTGACCAGGAACCAACATGAACATTATGGTGGCTCCCTCAACAGTGAGCAAATGGAAGCTTTTGTCGATATGTTGTACCAAGGGATGGAAGTGCACAGCACACAAAGGCTCTGAGGTCACTGGGAGAATCACAGCATATGACAATTAAAAAGCTTGTGTCACCAGATGTACTGGGTGGCCTGATAGAGGGTGAAGAGCTCTCTTGTAAAACTGAGCAGTGTTCTGAAAGCTCACACCAAAAACAGTCAGTACCAATCACAAAGGCACAACTGACACCACAGTCGGTCTTAGAGCCATCAGTGTACATGAAGGTGCTATAGCTAAGTTGCATGCAAAGGTTGAGAAACTTACAATAATAGATCGAATCCAGATTAGTTTCATTGGAAAGTGAATGAAGTCCAAGATGAACATGGGCTCCTGCATGAAGCCAAGAAAATGAAGGGTTCACACCCATCCAAACACAGCAGGTAGCATGAAGTTAAACTGCCAGAGCAGTTGCCAAAAGTGAGCTCCAGGAGGTAAAAGAGAAGAAGGGCATGTCTCGTACTGGGGGTCAAGAGTGTCATTGAAAAAGGTGGCACAGGATGGATGGCTGGCATGGAAGATAAACGGCATGTATATCTGGCAAGGAGAACAACATGCCAATATAACAGTGATAGTTCTGCAGCTTCTGCACAGAGACACTCACCTGGGCTAGGGTAAAAGGTGCCAGTGGCCAAACATCTTCCATTTTGGTTGACCGTGTTGTGACGCATAAGATGGACAGACACGCAGATGAATAAATGAAACACCCACAATCTAGTGTCGAATGGACAAGGGATCAGTATAACTGGAGGAGGATGGTCTGATCCGTTCCCCAGGAAGTACCTCATAGGACATGTAGGACACAGACGGACCAGGTGCAGTGTGTGGACAGGTAAGAAGCCCAAGGTATTAAGATGGTGGAAGAAACCCATTGTACCACCAGAAATTCACAGAAACAGTTTTGTCAATGGAAAAGCGAAAGCCATTGTCGATACTCTATGGATCAAGATGAACGAGAAATTGCTGAAGACACTGCTCAAGGAGACGAGTCCATGGAGGACTGCAACAGATCACAAAGTCATTGAGGAAAAGAGAGCTGGAGATGCCTGGTGGGAGATAGTCCATAATAGCATTAATGACTACAGCAAAGAGGATGATGCTCAGGACAGAGCCTTGAGGCACCCCATTCTCCTGTATAAAGGTGTCCGCCAAGGCCAAATCCACAAGAACCTTGAAAATTCGGTCTTTAAAAAATGCCTGAAGTAAATGGCAAAGGCAGCTTTGTGAGCCCCACGTGTATAGAGTATGGAGGATACCAGTCCTCCAGCAGAGGTCGTAGGCTTCCTACAAAAAAAACGCATTTGGTATTTCCACACAAAACTGTTCGTGACATGGGTTGGCAAAGTGACGAGATGGTCAACTGCAGAAAAGCAAGCACAAAATCAACATTGTGCAGTGGGTAGTAGACTGCGAGACTCAAGCCACCATACCAGCCTGCCTTGACTCATACGTTCCATCACCTTGCAAACATAACTGGTGAGGGAAATGGGGCAGTAGTTAGAAGGAAAGTGTTTGTCCTTACTGGGCTTAGATATGAGTATGACAGTGGCTTCACGCCAGCTTCTAGGAAATTTGCGGTCTGCCTAAAAAGGATTGTAGGTTCAAAGCAGAAAGTGCTTGCCAGCAAGAGAGAGGTGTTGCAACATCTGAATTCCCTGTGGCAGAAGGTCAGGATGAGGTGAGAGTTCCCTCATAGAAAAGATGGTATTAAATAAAGCATTCACGATTTTGAGAGCAGAATAATATCAGCTGACACTCTTCCACTAGTTTCTGAGGGAGGAATGCAGGTTGATACTGAGTGGAGCTCAAAATCCCCACAAAATACTGGCCCAAGTTGATGGGGGCAGAGAAGGAGCTGACCAATAAGCTGGAATAAGACTTCCTTGGTGACAGTGAATGACAGGATGATGTAGCCTCTATAAAGTGAAAAGGTGAAATGACTAAGGAAAATGTGGACGGCAACAGCTTGCAGCTGGGTGTTCAATGGGGCAGTTTAGCTATGGATGTCATCCTGAATGAGCAGCATGACCCCCCCCCCCCCCCATAAGATAGAATGCAGTCCTCGGGGGGAGGGGGAGGGGGGGCTAAGAGTGAACCTGAAGGAAACATGAGAGGTCAAAACAGTATGGAGGACACAGTTTCATTTATTGGGGCAGAAAATAACCTGACACTGTGGATTCCAAGATCAGCCATAATTCCTCCTTGTTGGATCTAATGCCACAAATGTTCCACTGGAGAAGACTCATAACAGGGAATGGGCAGGAGGGAACAAATGAAGGGCAGTCACTTCGGCGGCTGCCAAGAGCCAGCCTTTGAAGACTCACTGGTACAGGGTCAGAGACTGGAGGCATTCTCCCTGAACTGATCTGTGGACTCCGGAGCAGAAAAATGGTAGGCAGTGAAATGGACATTGGCCCAGGTGAGGGTATCATGCAGCGACACCAGTGAAGAGGATCTTTGAGTTGCGGAAGGAGAAGACTGTATGCCTTTGCCCTATTTCTTAGAGCCTTTACAGTTCACAGACAGACCCAGACATTTGTTTACTGGAGGGATGTAGAAAGTCTTTGTGGGAGTGTTTTGTTCTTTCCGGCCTGCTGGTTGTGTAGCAGGTGATTTCACCGCCGGGGGGGGGGGGGGGGGCATAGATTTGGTGGCTTGTTGCACAACTGTAGCAGAAGGAGATGGGGATGCTAACGTGATAATGGGCAATTTCACGATTGCAGTACTGAATTGGCAGTCGCAAGTCTGTGCGGCCATGTCCTTCATGGAGCGAGGCATAGCAACGACAGTACTGTAAGTGCCAGATGGTAAAATTCAGGGCTTTTGACTAGCCATCAGCTTGTGAGTAACAAGGTAGAGTACTTTTTCCCTTACTCAGATCGAGATACACAGGACACTCATGGGATGAAGAGGCATGGTTGCCATTACAACTGATACAATGGGAGGAGAAGGCGGGCAATCACTCTCAGATCATCTCTACAAGTAACACATTTGGCCATGATTTGCGAGGGCACACAAATGTGGTTATAATATTGACACTGGCAGCAATGCATTGGGTTTGGAATGTAAGGCTAGACCGGGACGCCTTCATAGCCTCCCTTAATCTCCAGTGGAAGCACTCTTGATCAAATGTGAGAAAAAGAGAACGTGTAGGCACCAAGTTTGCATCAACCTCTTTTGTTACCCAATGGACCGCGGTGGTGCCCTAATCAGAAAGATAATGTTGGATTTCCCCCTCAGTCAGGCCATCAAGCAGCTGAGTGTAAATAACACCACACGAAGAATTCGGAGTGTGATGATCCTCAACTTGAACTGGGTATCCATGGAAGAGCTGTAAGCAGTTGTTGGGCTTGAAAATCACAACTGGTCTCCAGAAGCAAAGCCGCATTAAGTAAGTGAAGCAGGACTTCACAGGGCCTGCAACTGCATCAACATCTTTCTGAATAATAAATGGGTTAACTGTAGCAAAAGACTGACCTTTGGTATGTGACACCACAAGGAACCAAGCCGCAGCTGGGAGAGTCATTGAATCCTTAGCTTCATTCCATTTATCAGATGTAGACTGAGATGAAGATGATTGGTTCACTGCAATAAAATATCCCTCCATTGCTAGCGTCATGACTGGGGGCCCCTCTCAGAGATGGCTCACCTGCCTTACGTGATTTTTCACACATCAGATCACACCTCCCAGACTCCAGACAGAGGGACCAATTGGCAACTGGGAAGGTAACAGCTAAGGCAATCACCCTTTCCTGGGCCTGACAGGTGCCAGGGGTATGTGCGAACCCTATCTTTAGATGCGGGGCGGGGAACTAGGCATTACTCAGTCACTTGTTATGCATCGAACATCTGGGCTGGCCTTCAGGAGCACACAGGGAGGATAAAGAAACCAAGAGAGACCTGAAACACCAAAGCAGAGGAAGGGGAAGATGCAGAGAATGATGAAAGAAGGAAGAAACAGATGAAGGACTGTTGCTATGCCAGGCTTCAAAAAACACATTCATGAAAATACCCAAGACATGTTCCCCAGTGGCACGTAAAGTGCCCTCCGCCACACACCGTTGGGTGGCTTGCGGAGTATAAATGTAGATGTAGAGAGGAGAAAAAGAACATATGGTGATAATCCTGAATGCCTTCTCACACTCAATTATGTGGCAGAAATGACCAGTGATGTCTTGCAAAGCCTGGACATTGAAGTAACAGACAGGCCAGAGATGTGTGGGACGTGCTTGACAGACCCATTTGTAGTCATTCCAACACAGACTCTCCAAGAACTGCGTTATGGACTCTCCTGAAAAATGGAATGGGAATGGGTACCACAGATGAACTCTGTACACTTGTATGGAGCATGCCATATACATATGAGACAGTGATAAAATGCTCACAAAAGGTGCATATGTTATTGAAGCTCTCAGGGTACAATGAAAATCACTCAGTACAATGGGATGAACATTTGTTTCCACATCAGACATTTTGGTTCTTGTTATGTAAATGAATGAAGATGTAATGCTGTTCTGTTGTGTACTAAATTTGTGAAAGCTAAAGTTATAATTTGGTAACAAACTCAGTCCTCAATTACTGCTCAGTAGAATATGGCAGATGCCCAAATTCATTTTCCCCTAATTCTTTTGAGCATTATATATTCCACAATGAGACCTGTTACTGAAAATATTTACTGATTCAGAAGAAACTAACATTCGTTCATTCAGTGAAAACTAGAAAGAAAAATGGTACACATTAGGATAAAAATTCCTTAGTATTGCATTCTTATCTTAATTGTTTCTCATCCATGTTTCACTTAAATAGCCTACAAGGCTATACTCTACACAAATACCTTCGCAAAATATTTCCCCACATTTAAATTTATATTTGATGTAACAAATGTTTCTTCTTCTGTAATAAGATTCTTGCCACTGCCAGACTACATTTTAGATGTTCCACTGCCAGACTAAATTTTAGATGTTCTCTACTTCGACCATCACCAGTTACTTTACTGCTCAAATAGCAAAACTCTCCTACTATTTTTAGTGCCATTTCCTAACTGAATTCCTTTAGCATCACCTAATTTAATTTGACTACATTCCATCACTATTGTTCTGCTAATGTCGATGATCATCTTTTTCAAGGCACTATACATTTTATTTTACTGCTCTCCCAAATCCTTTGCTATCTCCAGGAGTCACAATGTCTTCAGAAAACCTCAACGTTTGTATTTCTTCTCCCCAAACTTGAATTCCATCTCAGTCTTTCTTTGGTTTCCTTTACTGTTTGCTCAAAGTAAAGATTGAATAATATCGGGGACAGGCTGCAACCCTGTCTCTTCCTTCTCAGCCACTGCTTCCCTTTCTTGCCCTTCACCTCTTACAACTGCCATCTGGTTTCTGCATTTGTAAAGAACCTTTTGCTCCATGTATTTTACCCCTGCCACCTTCATAATTTCAAAAGAGTGTATTTCAGTCGATATTGTCAAACGCTTTCTCTAAGACTATAAAAGCTATAAATATAGATTTGTCTTTCCTTAACCTATCTTCCAAGAGAACTTGTAGTGTCAATATTGTCTCACTTGATCCTACATTTCTCTGGAATCCAAACAGACTTTCCCCGACATCAATTCCTACATTTTTCCATTCTTCTGGAAACAATTCGTGTCAGTATTTTACAACCATGACTAACAGGTGGTTTGGTAATACTCCGACCTGTTTTTGGAATTAGAATTACCACCACAGTCATCTTTAAGTATGAGGATATTTCACCACTTTCATATGTCTAGTACACTAGGTGGAATAGTTTTGTCATGGCTATCTGTCTCAAGGGTATCAGTAGTTCTTATATAATGTTGCCTACTCCAGGGGCCTTGTTTCAACTTAGGTCTTTCAGTGCTCTGTCAAACTCTCCTCACAGTATAACATCTCCCATCTTCACTTACTTCCTCTTCCCTTTCTATAGTATTGCCTACAAGTTTATTTCACTGGTACAGCTGTTCTATATACTCAATTCATGTTTCAGCTTTCACTTCTTTGCTTAGTACTGGATTTTCAACTGAGCTCTTGATATTCATACATCTGTTTCATCTTTAATTTTCCTGTGTGCAGTACCTATCTCTCTCCCCCATTAATAGCTGCTTCTGTAGCCTTGCATTTATCTCTAGCCATTCCTGCTTCACCATTCTGCATTTTCTGTCAATCTCATTTTTTGACATCTGTATTCCCTTTCGGCTGCTTCAGTTGTTATATCTTCTCCGTTACAGTTACAATCTCGTTTTTAGACATCTGTATTCCCTTTTGGCTGCTTCACTTGTTATACCTTCTCCCTTCATCAGTTACATTCAATACCTTACGTTGTATCCAAGGATTACTACAAAGCCTCATCTTTTTACCTATTTGATCCTCTGTTGCCTTCACCATTTCGTCTCTCAAAGCTAACCATTTGTTTTCTACTGTATTCCTTTACCTAGTTCTTGTCAATATTTGCCTGATGCTCCCTCTAAAACTTTCAAAAACCTCTGGCTCTCTCAACTTATCCAGGTCTCATCTCCTTAATCTCTTACACTTCGGCAATATCTTAATTTTTAATCTATAGTTTATAGCCAATACACTGAGGCAGGAATCCACACCTGCCACTGGGAAAGTCTTAAAATTTAAAAGCTGGTTCAAAAATCTCTGTCTTACCATTGTATAATCAATCTGAAACCGTTCTGTGTTCTTTTGTTTGAATTTTTTATTTAATCAGCACTCTGTAAACCGTGTACTGTCTTATTTCATGACCAAGTACCTAGATCAACAATTGCATGTAGTTCAGTTTAAGTGCTCGACGTTGAAACATCCAGTCTAAAAACGAACATTCGCTATAGACTTATGTACTACTAGTTTTTACTACATTTACTATATAGTTCCTGAAAACTACTGAACTCTTGTCACACGCTCCAATGCAGATCCAGAAAAAAGGAGTAATAAGGATGAGGGAGTTTACATCTTGAATACCAAACAATAGACCTTATCTTTAAAAAAAAAATTAAATATCTTGAGAGGCTTTCTGGTTGTAAAACATACAAACTACGAAGCAAGAATACAGTCGTAACTGTAGCACAACTCTATCATTAGTTGTACTGTTTTATGATAAGAAACGTACCTTGGGGGGTTTTAAATCCTTCTTAGGAATTCCAAATTCTCTCTCACATATTAAGCAAGTTCTGATCCCTTTACAACCACATGGCCTAGGTTTTTCCATTGGTTACGTATTCCACGTGAGCAAAACTACGAAGCATAATACATCAGTAACATTTGTTGGGAACACGATCACATTCCAAGATTCCTTCCGTCTCTAATTGTCCCACTGCCACTCACAGATCGCTTCATCGCTATAATCCAGCTGTTTGCTGACAAATGTAATCCATCGAATAAATAAACGTCGATATACCATATCGACTAATCGATACAAACACCGTAATTTGTCTAAAAATTTTGCGAAGTGTATGTACTTTACTGTACCTCTCATTGGCATGTTTATTTTGGTTATACCAGGGTAGCTTGGGCGTGTAGACCTCCTGGGAAGCGAAATTCATGCCCGTTAAATATCACAGTCAGAGTGCTCTTTAACCCAGAAAAATGAAACTGAGAGACGTTTTTCATGTCAGTTTTTCCCTGGTTTGTTTCTTGTTTAGTGCAGTAACATTCATCCAGCTGATATTTTTCTTGTCCCACTTACCGAAGGATGAAGAGAGTCATTTAAAAGGTACTATAGTGTTTTAGAATTTCGAATTTTTCGTTCTGTTTAAAACCGGTCGATGGTGGAGCATTTGCGTAAGAGTTATTAGTAAAAATGAAGTTTTGTAAATAATGTAAAATTCTCAGAGTTGTTAAAGGCATTGATTAGAAAGCGCAGAAGTTTTACAGCTACTACGGAAAATTCAATTTCTAGCACATATAAGGAGCTCATCACCTACTTCATCTATATGTAAACTAATGCCTTGATTCTGTTACTCAGCCTTGTGTCGTAGTGTTTTCTATCAGTATTTTGCATTATTGTTCTCTCTGTTTACTGATCTCAGCACTGTTATTTGCGTGCGTCATCATTTTAAATTGCCACTTCTCGTTTTTTTTTCCCCCCCTTGAGGTTTCATTTACAGTTACCCTCATCTCTTGCTACCCCTCCTATCCCTTTTCCTTAATATTGTTCAGTTTGCTTTTTTTTGTTTCGGTTAAATATTGTTATTATTATTAATTTAAGTTCAGCAACCAGTAACACATCCTTGTTTGGATCATCCTGAAATTTTATTCTTTGCAGTGAGTCCTATGTTACATTGTTAATCATTTCTTGTGCATTTTGTGTTTCTTAAAACTAACATTTGCCTTACAAAGGGAGACTCTGGTAGCATCTAAAGCTACATCTCCATAATCCCAGTACTGGCTAATGTGATTGAATCTGTAGTGGTAAAAAAAAAAAACAAAAAAAAAAACCAACAACTTAAGTATCATGTTTTGAATCCTCTTTTTTGACACAGCATAAGTTATGGAAGACCAAGTCCATGGAAATGAAGTCCTGCACTTAATTACATACATAAGTCATACTTGTGAACTAAATTCACTGTTCTACACTACAATAAGGTAGAATGTTATCTTATTAAGGAAAGTGCCTTGGTAGCCACTGAATTTTTCATGTACAGTTAACCGACAATAGATTGTTAGTACAAGGAGCTGTCATGTGAAGAGAGCTCGCAGCATGGTGTGCCACAAGGATCTGTATAAAGACTTCCTTTTTCTTGAGTTTTGTAACCAACCAAAGCTTAAATGAACATACTCTACAGTTTGCACATGTTCTCAAGTGGTAAGAATGACTTTCAGGCAGCAGCTGGGCTTGAATGTGGTAGTAGACCCTCTTCAAATGTTGTTTGTGATGAAAGACTAATCTATAGCATAGCTCGGAGTCTAGGTTAGTTTGAAAGGTGATTTTTGATTGTGAGTAGCAGAAGCCAATTAATGTGACTGCCAGATAATGAGGCAAGCAGTGGTTAATGTAAATATATGAAAATAAATGAAATAAAGATAATTACATGTAGCTTCAGTGACACTGCATAATTGAGTGTGACAAGAGTTGGTAAGCTTATGAGTTCTTCATTGACTGTAAATTAACTTAGAAAGAGCACATTGTAGATGTGGCATCAAGTTTTCGTGGAGCCCTCTACCTCTTGAGGAAACTAAAAAGCATAATAAGAGGTAATGCTGTGGTAAAAGTCTACTACAAATTATTTCATGGCAGTGTCAGCTGCTACTGAGAGACTACTATGCAGACAACAGAAACATGCTATTATTACAGAAAAAAGCAATAACAATCATTACTTCTATGGGGAAAACTGATCACTGTAAAGTTGTGTTTACTAAATATTAAGTGTCGATTGTTTTCAGCCAATATATGTTCCTCTGCCTACCTATTCAAAAAGCGTTGCATGCAGTGCACTTGCCTGTGAGATGGGGAGTTGAGCCAAACCATGATTGAATCTGTGCATCAGATTGACTGTGTCTGATCCACCTGAGTGTGGTTTTTGGGTGGTTTTAGATGCTCATGTAGGCAAAAGCTGGGGTGGTTCCCAATTTCTGCTCAGAAAAAGCAGTTAATCACACAGAACAATGTTTACACAATTCGCAGACAGGTGGTGCATATGACTTCCCTAAGCAACTGACAACTGTGGTGACAGGAAGGGTCCCAGTAGCAAAGTTAGAGTAAATTTGCCAAACCTAGAGTACATCTGCTCCCTAATACATGGGGTTAACACTAAGAAGTTGGAGTGTGCTCATTTGCCTCATTCAAGTGAATTTCAACTAGTAAGAGAGAGAAAGTTCACAACACTAAGTATAAGTACAATGTAGATGGGTCAAGATGTTGATCTATGAAGACACAAGATGGATTTCTACAGGTGACACTGACAATGTTCAGTGTACTATGAAGCAGTGCTCAGTCGCTGGCAATGGAATTTTTTAAACAATGGTTTTGTGTAAGCTAAGAAGAGCATTCATTTTATGCTTTGGATTTTTCCCCCTGGTGACAGAACAGTGACTCTCAGACTTGCCATTCAGTGCTAGAATACTAACAGCAACACTTTTATTGTATTCTGAATATTATTATAGTAGGCCTATGCATTTTATTGTTGTATGATCTTGTAGTTTGATATAGTCCTCATGTTATCCAGCCAGGTCTGACTGGTCAGTAAAGTAGAACTAGTAATGGACATAATAATAAATGATTTGTGATAACTTTTCCATCTTTTCACAGTTCATAAAAGTACATTTTCTTTTGGCAGTTCCTGTCTATATCCTGAAGTTTAAATAATAATTGTGGACACTATAAACATAACTGCATTATTAAATGTGCATGCCTAAAACTTAAAGAGTGTCCTTCCCAACCATTTTTTAAAATTCCAACAGACCTACAAAATCCATTCGATATAAGTAAAGTTAAAACTACAGAAATCCGGAAAAGGATTGCCCTATATAGCAGCTATCCCTCTCTAGTATTTTCTTTTTTTCAGTCAGTCTTCTGATCGATTTGATATGGCCCACCACAACTTCCTCTCATGTGCCAACCTCTTTATCTCGGAGTAACATTTACAACTAACATTTTTAATTATTTTCTGAATGTACTCCAGTTTACTATTTAAGTTCCATGTAGTACCGTGGATGTTATTCCCTGAAGTTCCATTTTCTAGTCAGCGTGTCCCACATATTTCTTTCCTCACCTGTTCTGTGTAGAACCCTCCCATTTTTTATCTTGTACTTAATGTACAGCATCCATCTGTAACATCTCATCCCAAACACACTCTTTTCTTTTCTTGTTTTTCCAGAGTTCATGAATCATTCCCATGTAAAGCTGTACACCTTACGTATATTCTCAGAATTTTGATCCTCAAATTAAGGTGTATATTTGATACTAGTAGACTTGTTTTGGAAAGGAAAACCCTATTTACCTGTACTAGTGTTTGTCGTATATCCCCCTTGCTTTGTCTGACATTCATTATTTTACTTCCATGCTAGACAAAGTCCTTCATTTCATTCCCAAATCTGATGTTAGGTTTATTGCTAATCTCATTTGTGTTTCTTTGGTTTGCTGTGAATCCATATTCTGTTCTCATTAGACTGTTCATTCCATCCAACACGTGCTTTGTTCTCAATTTCATTGAAGATAACCATGCCATCAGCACATGTTGTCATTGATAGCTTTTCATCTTGAATTTTAATCCCACTGCTAAACCTTTCTTTTATTTCCATCACGGCTTTTTCAGTGTACAGATGACACAGTAGGAGAGAAAGACTGCATCCCTACCTTGCATTCTTTTTAATCTGAGCACTTCTTTTTTTGTCTTCCATTATTATTGTTTCCTCTTTGTACTTGTAAAGATTTTCATGTGTTTTAAACCTATTGTTATGAGAATTCAAACCTCTTGCACCCTTTTGTAGTATCAAACACTTTTTCTAGGTCGACAAACCCTATGAAAGTGTTTTTTCTTATTTTTTAAGCCTATCCTTCATTATCAAGCACTCTTAATGATGATTCCATAGCCTTTAGTTTTATCAAAAGTTATTTTGGCACTGCTATAAGCTGAATCTGTCCTTTTGACAACCATTTCCTTTTTTTATACATGAAAAGTATTCATAGTTGCGAATATGGACAACCATCGGCTGTATAACGGAATGATGACAATGAAAATTTGTTCCGAACTGGGACTCAGACGCTGATTTTCCGTTTATTGTGAGCAGTACCCTTACCATTTTGTCAAGGGGCTTTTTACTGTATGAGTACCAAACTCTGTAGTATTAATGCCCAGTGTATGGGGTGCCTGATTTCTATGCATCACAATGCTACCGCCCAGTCCAAATATGGCCACCAGGTGCCATGACCAGTCATCATGGTACATAATCTCACACACCTGACTACCTAGTCACAGTGCACTTGTTGACTTGTCAACATGAGCTTGGACAAAAGGATCAGAGCATGACTGGTGAAGATCTATTATCAAAACAACAGTAATGCTGCAGCTGCACTTCAGAGAATATCCCTGGCTGAAAGGATTACAGAAGGGTCCTCTTTCTCCACCTGCTGTGCGGAGTATGATGAAGAAGTTTGAATCAACTGGACAACTGAGGGTCGCTCCGGGAAGAGGTTGATGAATGGTTGCACTACAGGTGGTTGATGAAAAGTTGCTATGGCAGATAATGTTGCTTGCAGTTTGCGATCGTCAGTGCGCATTCTGTGTCACAACAGTTGAATATCCTGTGGTCCACTGTATGGAAGGTGCTTTAAATCATTCTCAAATGGTCTCCCTACAAGGTCAATATCACACAGCAGCTTGCACCACAGGATGCACAACGATGTGTTGACTTCACCCTCCACTTTGTTGCAAGGATTGAAGTTGATGAAGGCTGGTCCTGGACCGTCCTATGGACAGATGAAACTAATTTTTGGTTGGTTGGTTGTTTTGGGGAAGGAGACCAGACAGCGTGGTCATCGGTCTCATCGGATTAGGGAAGGATGGGGAAGGAAGTCGGCTGTGCCCTTTCAGAGGAACCATCCCGGCATTTGCCTGGAGTGATTTAGGGAAATCATGGAAAACCTAAATCAGGATGGCCGGACGCGGGATTGAACCGTCGTCCTCCCGAATGCGAGTCCAGTGTCTAACCACTGCGCCACCTCGCTCGGTAACTAATTTTTCTATGACGGATGAGGTGAACACACGGAATTGCCGAGTGCGGGATCTACACCTCCAGTCACTGTGCATGAAGATCCTCTGTATGGTGAACATGCCACCATATGGTGTGGCTTCACGGCTACATTCATCATTGGCCCATTCTTTTTTTAACAGATTGGCACTCAAGGACCAAAGATGTGCTATGTGACCAGCCAGCGTTACTGCAATATGCTTTTCCAGCATGTCGTACTCACCCTACAGGAGAGGCACAATGAACTCGACAATTTTCATGCAAGATGCGGCCCCACCACACATTGCTTAAGAAGTTCACCTGTTTCTCCGAACACATTTGGAAACTATTGAATTTTCAGTTGATCATTTCCAAATGCTTGGCCGGCATGATCATCTGATCTCACTCCCTGTGATTTCTGTTTGTGGGGCTACCTGAAGGATAGTGTTTACGAGGGGAACATTCACACACGTGCTGATCTGAAGCACAGTATGTCATGAGAGGAAGTCAGCATACCTATGGACATGCTTCATTCTGCTGTGCAGAATGCAACCCTGCACTTTCAGATTCTTCTGGACACTGATGGGCACCATATTAAGCCCCTTTTGCAGCAGTAATGGTAACAGTGTTTCAATTAAACTGATTCTGCATTATTTCTCTTCCCCTTGTCCTTGGCATTAATGCTGCCAAGTTTGGTACTTGAATGGTAATTAGTTTCCGTGTTATAACATGTTAAATAGGGAAAGGCATGTCCGAAGGACTTTGCGTTACAATTTGGAATGACAAAGGCACTGCAATATTGTATTTCCTTTTAGCATTCTTCACATTTTTCCTGTGTCCATTTTGCTTTGGCTCTCTTGTAGTCCCTGTTGATCTCACTCCTAACTGATTTATATTACTGTGTTCCTGTCTTTTCCTGAAAATTTTTATATTTCTTTCTTTCACCAGTCAGTTGCAGTATTTCTTCTGTTAGCCATGATTTCTTCACACTTACCTTGCAACTACATGTGTCTGTAGTGTTCTGATATGCCCTATGATTATAAGATGTTCATCTTCCCTAATGTTTTGAGCTTCCCATTCAGTGCCCCCCCCCCCCAATCTCTCTCTCCTCTCTCCCCCCCTCCCCCACCCCATCTCTCTCATCATCTTCCATCTTTTGCTTATAAAGTTGACATGTATACTGTTGTTGGTGTTAGTACACTGTTGATTCTAACAGGAACCAGAAACTAGGCTTAAGAAATTTTCATAGGATTTGTTGGCCTAGAAAAACTGTTCAATAAGGTAAAATGATGCAAGAATGAGAACTGACTCATTGCCCTATCTTCCTGTTCATTACAAATCCTACTCCCCTAACACCATTATCATTTGCTGTTGATATTACCCTATATTCATCGGCCCAAAAGTTCTTATCTATTTTCCATTTCACTTCACTCACTCTTACCTTTGCATTTTCCTTTCAGGATTTTCTAGATTCCCTGTCACGTTCATATTTCTGACATTACATGCACTAATTCTTGGATGTTACACTTCCATTTGTTCTTCAGTTTTACTGTTAGTCTATCTCCCCCCCCCCCCCCCCCTCCCTTTTCCCATCTGGAGACCCTAATGAGTGGTTGATCCAGATTTTGCCAGTGGAGAGATCACCATGATGCTTTTTCAGTTACAGGCCACACTTCCTATGGATACACATAATCTGTCCTTAATTCAGTGGTTTCTGTTTCCTTCTGCATCTTCATGCTGTTGATCATTGCTGATTATTCTGACTATAGGGGCAGTTTCTCACTTAAGGACACAAGTATGCCTTGAACTTCTCTCTGCTTGTCAATCATTTTGACAAGGCCAGTGGCAGAATGAGGGTGAGTCTGTACACCAGAAATCTTTAGCTGCCATTGCTGATAATTTTTATTCAAAACCTAAGCAATGACTGGGATTAAATCTGGGACCTAGGACATTTGATCAGTAATCAAAGATGCTATCCCAAGAACACAGTGACGAGCTTCTTATAGACAGAGAATTCCAACACATGGGTCATGGCCTTGAATCATCCACACCCATATTTCAGGACAGCACTAATGATAGTGACATTCTCCATAGAAACAGTCACAGGCTGGTTAATGTTGAACAGAGAACTGCAGTGAGATGACCATGGCAGAAACCTGGAAGGTGACAAAGGATGTAGGTGTAAATACTGTCAACATTAGAACCAAACATGCAAAATAAAAGACTACGAAACACACTGCTGGGTACACAAGTGGTTATTTCCTGTGCAACTCCCATGGCTGCTGTCATTGTTATGAGGTATACTATGATGTCAATGATAAGCCAGTTGAATGATGAACTCTCAGCCCCAAGTAGATGTTTTTATCCCTCATGTAACTTGGCATCAATCTTTAAATGGTTTTGCAACCACTTAATAAGTGCTGACTCTATTGCAAAAGCAGATAAAGTTTGGGCATGAATACATGTAAATACAGAATTTTCACTCTTGCATATAGTAAAACAGCCAGAATAATCATTTCTTGGCACATGCTGGGAAATATCCCAACTAGTGATCCCAAAATGAGACAGGAGACACCGACATCTTAAGAAAAGGTGAAGTCAAGGACCTCACAATACATAAGACTTTGCAACCAATATGCCTACAAATTATCTTTGGTAAAGCAGAAGAAAGAGTTCTCTCTGACCAACTCGTAGGCAACTTAGTTGGTTTTCGAAAGGGAAGCCAAAAGATGATACAATTAACAAAGCAGTAAGTCTCTTATCAGCATCAAAGGAGGGTTGAGGTTATGGGAGCCCTTACTGGGCATAATGATACATATTTAACAATCCCTCATAGTTATTGCTCTCTGAGAGACCAAAAAATATGAAAATTCTAAATTTTTTTGTAGAATACAAATCAAAGTAGTGAAAATGCTCATAATATGAAGGCATTATTATTACTATTATCATTATTACTACTATTGTTATTTTTTTTCTTTTCTCAGTCATTATGTCTGTTCAAAAATGGAAAGTGATCTCTACTGTTGTTATTATTATTATTATGATTATTATTATTAAGTAACAATTATTAATGCATAGGATTTCATTTTCATAACACTTTATACCTAGCAAATTAATTCCTATTTTAAACAAGCATTTTTTCTCTTGCAGATGACATACGTGGTTTTGAGGATGCCATATGGCCTTTGCTGGTTGATTTAGCATTACTTTATTTGTTTGTTTTGCAACATTCTGTAATGGCAGAACCAGATGTAAAAGATTTTTTTTTGTCTCATGGTGCTTCAGTGATCCAGCGAAGCATTTATGTTCTTCTGTCATCTGTGGTTCTGCAGGTAAGTTTTAGCATAGTATTTCGTGTAAAGAAGAGTTTGAGTGGATTGGTCATGTAATCTATGTCGTTTGACATTCTGACTTAGACAGTGTTCTTAAATCTGTAATGAAAAGTGTACCCAGAATGATACTACAATCAAATAAAGCTAGAAGAACGTGATACATACAGATACAGAAAATCTCATAAACTAAAGCTTCAACAACCAGAAACTTTATGTTGTATAAAATTGTAAAGGGTTGGACAAAATTAAATCATTAAAAACTTTAAATTTGAAAGTCATTCAGGGCTGCAGATTGAGAAAAAGTCAGCAGGTCATGATAAAAAGGAAATAATCTATGGCATGCTAGCAACAGACTGCAGTTGCTGCTGTTTTGTGTTGAATCCATTCTTATCACTCCTGTCTCTTCATATTGGAATTATGCATTATTTCCTCTTATGATACCTTGCTTTTAAATACCAATAACATTTAATCTGATGTAAATGAAAAGTATCCCAATAACAAAATGAAAATTAGAGGTACAATACAACACATGAAAGACCATAACTAGAACAAGAAGCAGGACTCATGGAAAAATAAAATATTAACGGTGTTCAGTCTCAAGTCATTGGGACTTGGGATTCATATTTCAAGAGCAAAAGAATAAGCAAGGAGAAGTGTAATAGTGCAAAACAGTTGTGCAAGCAGCAGAAAGAAAAGGAACTATAGATGTGGTTGTAGCAGTTTGCTGTAAGAGTTGTTCATAACAAAAAATTTCGTCAATAGTTTAAAACCTAAAGTACTAGTAATGACTTGTAGGCAGCCCATAAATCAAAGGTTAGATCCAGTAAAGTATAAGTAGCAGAAGGGATAGAAAATAAATAAATAAAAATGTACTATTAGAGATAGTAAAAATAGTTCTTTTACAATACACCTAGTGCAAATTAAATTTTGCAGTATTGAAGTCAAATATTTTGTGGACCACCAAATTATAAAATAGTTTTTCATTTGGTGACTATAGTGCAAGATCTTTAATTTTTTGTTATTTTTGTATTACCCAAAAATTGCAGGTCCCCAGCGTCACCATGCAGTAGAGATATTTTTGTATTTTAAAGGTTAAAGAAGGAGAAAGACACTTCCTTTTGAAAAAAACTGCAGTCATAAACTATGTTTTATTTAGAAAATTTGTTTACCTACATTTGTTATATTTCCTCCATTGTACAACTGCCAACTGATGCTCATAAATTCTAACATTGAATCCTTTCATATATCACAAAATCTGTAACCCAACCCCCCGCATTAGGGAACCAAAATAGGTAATTTGATAAACCTGTTATTCTACTTTGCTATTGTTTTGTGTCCTACCACTGCTAACCTTAGCAGCCTAACACTAACTATACTTGGAATAGCACTGTAATAGTCATTACATTGTGAATGTCATGTTGTGGTGGCAGTCTTTTTGTGTTTGAAAATGAGTGGTGAAGTAGTTATAGGACCCAAATGGTTGATACATGTGACTCTGCAGAAGAGGGCTCTGCTCCACATAGAGAAGACATTGTGTTACTTCTACATTTGTAGGTGCTTGGTTCAAAACACTATCAAATGTAGTACCGCTACTGTGTTTGGAAGATGGATCATTTACCTTCTACATTGCTCCTTTCTCCAGAGCTGTCCCTGTGGTGTGCAGTTTGCACCCTGCATTCCCTTCCCTTATCAACAAAAGTATTACAAATAGTTTCCTGAAACAAAGTGCTCACTAAAAGCCTACAAACTACTCATTGGTAATATTTAAATACTTTAGGGTTATAGGAGACCGCTCACTGAAAAGCAGCAGCATTTTGTCGCCAACAGGCACACAAAAAAAGAAACACCCTATGTGGTGTCAGCTAGACTGACAGTGCCAATGCTATTTTGCAGTGGGTGGACTGGTTGTGGTAGGGGTAGTTTCAGGTGGGTTGATTAGAGGGAAAGGGAAGTGGGAGGCAGGGAGAGGGACTGGGTGTGAGTGGCTCACAGCTTGGAGGGAAGTGGCTGGTTGCTCGCTAGGAATGTTGAAGGCAGTTGAGCAGGTATGTAGGCTGAAACAATTGTATCAGCTGATGGGAAGAGGCACACTCTGAAGGCGACATGGGAACATGAATGGGTGGGGGGGGGGGGGGGGGGTTGACAGGGTGGAAGAAGGGTCAACTGTTGGGTGGATTACCTGAGATTGAGGCCAGGATGATTACAGGAGCAGAGGATGTGTTGTAAGAATAACTACTATCTGCATAGTTAGGAGAGATTGGTAGTAGAGGGAAGGATTCAGGAAAAATCAGGTTTGAAGCAGCCATTGAAATTTAGCCTTTTCTGTTTAGTTGCGTGTTGTGCCACCATGTGGTCAGCTTTGTTCTTGACAACATTTTGGTGGTGGCCATTCACCATGGTGGACAGCTGGTCAGTAGTGACACCAACATAAAATACTGCTTTCACAAGTGTCCCAGCCTCTGATGGATTAGGATAATCCTGTGACAGGACTGGAGTAGGAAGTGCTGGGTGAGTGTTGGGCAGGGCTTGCGCTTTGGTCTTCCACATGGGTAGGATCCCTGTGGCAAGGCAGTGGGAGTGGCATACAGATGGATTAGTATGTCATGTAGGTTGGATGGGTGACATAACACCACTTTAGGAGGGGTAGGAATGATCTTGAGTAGGACACCCTCATTTCAGGGCAAGATGAGAAGTAATCAAAGCCATGGTTAAGTTGTTCCAGTGGGGGGGGGGGGAGGGGGGCGAGGATGAGGCATGGATAATATGTTTGTGGACGAGGTTCAAGGGTATTACCTGTTTGTGAAGGCCTCCAGGACACTGTACAAGGGAGTTCTTGTCCCTACAGACACGTCGTCCACAGTTGGCTGGGCTGTACAGTCCGAGGGACTTGCTGTGGAAGGGATGGCTGCTGTCAAAATGCAAGTACTATTGGTGCTTAGTGGGTTTAACGTGGACAGAGGTGTGGATGGAGCCATCAGAGAGTTGGAGATCAATGTCCAGGCAGGTGGGGCATTGGGTAGAGGAGGACCAGGTAAAATGAATGGTAGAAAAGGTTTTGGCGTTGTGAAGGAATGTGGATAGGGTGTCTTAGCTCTCAGTCCTGATCCTGAAAATATCATCAGTGAACTTGAACCAGACTAGGGGTTGGGAGTTTTGGGAGGATAGGAAGGTTTCCTCTAGGTGGCCCATAAACAGGTTGACTTGGTGGTGCCACAATTTGTTTGTAGACCTTCCCTTCAAAGGAAAACTAATTGTGAGTCAGGATGTTGCTGGTAAGCTGTATAAGGAAATAAGTTTTGGGTTTGGATGTGGACATATGTTGGCATCAACAGCAGTGAGTAGGGGTCTAGGAGGTAAAGGGGTGGGGATGGTTGAAAGTCAGTGAAGGAACTGGTTAGTACCTTTGATGTGGGATGATAGGTTTCAGGCAGTTGGTTGGAGTTGATGGTCCTGAAGAGCAGAAATTCTTTTAGTGGGAGCACAGTAGCCAGCTATATTGGGGCATCCAAGATTGTTGGGTTTGTGGATTTTGGAGAGCTGGTAAAATGTGGGTGTGCAGGGTGTTGTTGGAGTGAGCAATGGTTTGCGGGAAAGAAGCTGGCAACTGGTACTGTCCCAACAGATTCAGATCAGGTGAGACTGGTTTGGTGGCAAAGACAATGTGAATTCACTGTCATGCTCTTAAAATCACTGTACTGTGATTCTGACCTTCTGACAGACATTTATCCTGCTGGAAGACGCTATCACTGACAGGAGACACACAAGGTAAGAAGAGATGCGGGTGGCCCACAGTAATGTTCACTTAGTCCACAGTTACCATGATGTTGTTGATTACTTCCACGGGTCCTACAGAAGCCCAGGCGAGTGTCACCCACTGCTTCCACTGCCCTGCTTTCATGGTGTGATATATGTTTTTGAGCAGACAATTACTTGGATGAAAGCATATCCCTGTGCAACCATCAGCTTGGTTTAGTAAGAAATTTGACTGTCTGACCAGGTGACGCATTTCCTCTGATACACAGTCAATTGTCAGTGATCTAGTGCTTATTGGAGTCATAACTGACATTGTTGGATTAACATGGGAACACACAGGGGTCATCTGCTGTAAAGCCCCATGTTGAACAGTGTGCACTGAACCTTATGATTCCCACTTGAGCAAGGTACTCTCTCTTTCTGTAGATGCTCATAACAGTAACACACAAACAGCCAACAAAGTTCATCGTTTCAGAGGTACATGTTCTGAGGCAATCAGCACTATGTCAAAGTCACTTCTACATCTAAATTTAGATCTCTGTACATACTTCACAAGTCACTGTATAGTGTGTAGCGGAGAGTACCTTGAACCACTACTAGTCATTACTCTGTCCGCAACTTGTGGACTAGTGGCTAGTGTTGTTGCCTCTGGATCATGGAGTCCCAGGTTTGATTCATGTCTGGGTCAGGTATTTTCTCTGCCTAGGGACTGGATGTTTGTGTTGTCCTGATTATTCAATCATCATTCAGGAATATGGCATGACTGGACCATTAAAAGATTGGGAATTTGTAAGGGTACTGATAACCATGCCGTTGAGAACTCCACAAACCAAAATAATCACCATCATTGTCATTTCCTTTCCTGTTCCACTTGCAAATAGAGTGAGTGAAAAATTACTTTCTGTATGTCTCTGTATGAACCCTAATTTTCATTGGTGACAGTAGAATTGTTCTGCAGTCATCTTAAAATGCCAGTTCTCTAAAATATTCTCAGTAGTGTTCCATGAAAAGAATTTTCTGTACATGGATCATGAAGCACCTCCATAATATTCACATGCTGATCAAACCTACGAGAAACAAATCTAACAGCTGGCTGCAGAATTGCTTTGATGTCTTCCTTTAATCCAACTGGTGGTGATCCCAAACACTTGAGCAGTGCTCAAGAATGGGACCCACTACTGCTCCATATTGGTCTCCTTTACAGATGAACCACACTTTCCTAAAATTCTTCCAGTGAACTGAAGTCAGCTGTTCGCCTTCCATAATTCTGTCCTTACAAGCTCATGCCATTTCATATCACTTTGCAACATTGTCTCTGGATGTTTAATTGAAATCTGCATTACATACATTTTTCTACATTTAGGCCAAGCTATCATTCTTTACAACAACCAGAAATTCAGCCTAAGTCATTTTGTATCCTTTTACAATCTCTCAACAACAACACCTTCCCATACGCCACAGCATCATCAGCAAACAGTCACAGATTACTGCTCACCCTGTCTGTAAGAGCATTTATGTACATAGAGAATAAGAGTGGTTCTATCACACTTCCCTGAGGCACACCTGATGATATTCTTGTCTCGCATGAACATCCACTGTCAGGGAGGGCAATGTACTGGATCTGTTACTTAAGTAGTCTTCAAGCCACTCACTTGTATGGGAACCTGTTCTGTATGTCCATACCTTCATTAACAGTTGGAAGTTGGGCACCTTGTCAAATGTTGTTCCCATCCAAAGTGAGAATATCAGTGTGTCATTTTATTCATTATTATGCAATCTTATTTCTTCAGTTCAGCTTGTGTATTTCCTCATTTTTTCTCCTCTCTAGCACTTCCTTTAATTACTCTCCATAACCCATTATTCAGTTTCTCCATTGCTTCAGAATCAGCATACCCTGTTCATTACACTTTCTATCACATTAAACCCAAGATGAGAACAACATTCTTCATTACTCTGATGTTTGTATATCACTTCACTTTTTAAGTTATTTAAATTATAGGACCATTTGGAGAAAATGTTATAAATGATAATGGTAATAGACTTATTGATATCTGTGAACAAAATTAATTGAAAATATTAAATGGCTTTTATCAACATAAAGAAATACATAAATACACATGGCATAAAGATACATTGAATCAAAAATCAATAATAGACTATATTATAATTAAACAGCAAACGAGGATAAAAATACATGACATAAGAGTATATAGAGGGGTAACTCTTAGCGATCATTATTTGGTAAATTCCAAATGTTTATTCCCCTTCAGAGGAAAAAGCACTGAAGAAAATCGAAATTGTCCTATAGAAAATATACAAACAGAAATCAAAATTCCTAAATATAATTTGAATAGTTTTGAGAATGAAAGCACAATATTTTTATATCAAAAGAGATTAGATGAAAAACTGGTAGAAACAGAGTTTGATAATACAGAAGATCAATATCATTGTATTGTAAATAAACTACATGAAGCCGCCAAGGAAGCTTTAGGAGAAACAGAAGAAACACGTACAAACCATCCATTATACTACTGGAATGAAGAAATTAAAAAGGAAGTGAAATTAAAGAAAGAAAAATATTTAAAATGGTTAAATATCAGAAATCTTCAAGATAAAATAGAGCTTAATGCACAACAAGCGAAAATCCGGAAAAAGGTTGCAGAAGCAAAAAACAAAGTTTGGGAACAGTCATGTCAAAAAATTGAATCCTATATTGGTGGTAAAAGAAACACAGAAGCATGGAAAACTATAAAAAATTTAAGAAGGAATTCCATAGAAACAACACATATTAAATATATTACTCATGACACTTGGGAAAAATATTTTAAAAGTTTATTAACAGAAAACAGGGAAGAATACTTGGGAAACCCTGAATATAATGAAATGATAGATCTACAAGCAGAGAATTACATCCGTTTGGAAATAGAGACAGTAAAAACTGCAATAAAATCTTTAAAGAATGGAAGGGCTACAGGCATTGGAGGTATTCCTGCAGAATTATTAAAATTAGGAACAAAGAAATTAATGGAATTGTTAAGAAACCTTTTCGAAAGATGTTTAAATGGGGAAGATGTCCCAAATGATTTGAAAGTAGGATATATTTCAGTGATACATAAAAAAGGAGCGAAAGATGAGTGTAAAAATTATAGGGGAATAACAGTGACCAATACCTTCAGTAGATTATATGGAAGAATTATTAAATATTTGTTAGAACAAGAATACAAAGAAAAGGAGGCTGAAGAACAAGCAGGTTTTAGAGCTGGAAGATCAACAATTGATCATATCTTTTGCCTACAACAAATTACTGAAAAAAAATGGTTCGGGCACAACCTATACATTTAGTATTCATAGATATAGAAAAAGCCTATGATAGTGTGCCTTTATCCAGTTTATGGAAAGCTTTTATATCAATAGGAATAAATCCAAGAATAATTAAAGCAATTCAAAATTTATATAAAAATTCTATTTCAAAAATAAAAATTGGTAAATATCTATCACATGGATTCCAAGTCACAAAAGGATTACGTCAAGGATGTAGCATCTCACCTACATTGTATAAAATATATACAGAAGTAACTTTACAGAATTGGAAGAAAAAATGTCACGCTATGGGAATACCAATAAATGATAGAACAATATACTCATTACAATTTGCAGATGACCAACTGATTATAGCCCAAGACTATGAGGACATAGAGTATATGACCAGAAAATTGATTCAAGAATATAAAAAATCAGGTCTAAATGTAAACATGAATAAAACAAAGTACATGGTAATTGGTGGAGTGAATGGAGACTTTAATATTAGAAGAAGGGATGGGAACAATAACAGCTACTGAGGAATATAAATATTTAGGTGTGAAAATTACAAATGATGGGGAAACAGGACAAAGAAATTAGATCAAGAATAAATTCTGGAAAGACGACAATCTCTTTATTGAATGGAATTCTCTGGGACAAACACATAACAACTGATAACAAAATAAGGATTTTTAAAACAATAGTTAGGAGCATTATTACATATGGTTCAGAAGTGTGGACAACAAAATGGCAACTGAAATCAAAATTATTAGCCACAGAAATGGATTTCTGGAGACGTTCAGCAAGAATATCAAGATGAGAAAGAATAAGAAATGAAGTAATCAGAGACAAGATGAAATGTAAAAATTCAATTATTGATTTCATCGAGCACAAACAACTTAAATGGTATGGACACATCAGACGAATGGAACAGGAAAGGCTACCAAAATGCATAATCGACTGGGTACCAATTGGAAGAAGAAAAAGGGGACGACCACCTGATACATGGATACAGGGAGTTCCGTCAGCAATGAGGAAGAACAACATTCCTGAAGATTTATGGACAAATAGAGAAGAGTGGAGAACAATAATTAGTGACTTACTGTAATCTAGAATAGGTGCTGGAAAAATGTACTCACATTGTAAATCCAGAATAATAATAATAATAAATTATCCCATACTTTCACTCACAGTAGCTTTAAATTTTCATTCATCTTGTGTTGTAATTTATTGTTTGAATTTCAAATTTTGTGTTTTAAATCTTTGCAAATCCATCTTAGTTCAGTCTGCAACAGATCAAAGTGGTGACGCAGTCTCTCATACTGCAATTCTTCTCTTTGTGTGGTGAACCTACTCGTTGTGAGATTTCTTTGCATTCCGCTGTAACTTCTTCATACATTCTGTCATTTGCTCAGAAAGCAGCTTAAATATCTACATACTTCCAAGTTTCAGAGATACAGATTTTTTTCACTTATCACACATAAACAACTTTAAAGTAGTTCTACACCTGGATAAGAATAACAAAGTGACTGATAGCTTGTTGTTTACTGAACAGCTACCATAGCAGCAACCCGTCTGTTCACTATTCTCATAATACTCTGCTGCCATAGGTGCCAATTGCCAGACACTGTTGTAGACGCCAATTGAGGCCAGTAACACGGCAGTTTTGATCATTTTCCTCATTTCATTGTGCAGTGTATTTGTTTTAGATGGCAAAATGTCCCAAAGCAGTTACAAAAATACACAGAAAAGTAATGACTGTGACCACCCTGCTAATAAAACCTCAGCAGCGCACACACATAGCGTGTGAGTGCATGAAGAACATAAATTTCGAGCTGTTGCTGCCACCATATTGTGTGTGCATACAGATGGGAACTAACATCGTCCTCCTCATGCTTGCCTGTCAATCACAAGCAATATAAACGTTCTTCATAAGTATTTCGTATTAGCTGTTATTTAAAAGTACACAATTAACAACCCTCAAAATGAGAATTACTTACTGTGTGAATTTCATGCCTTATTTAGTTGTAGAACGACGATTTCCTTGGCCTTTAGGATACAAAGTTTGTTAAAAATGGCTATTAATGAGAAATTCTTGTCATTAGTGACAAATACAACTACAAAATAGGCTTGTGGATGCTTTAAAAATTTCAAAACATCATCCTACACGAGAATTCAACAGCAGTTATAAATTGATGTGCTGTCTGTGTCACCTGAAATCCAAATAAAAGACTGTCAAAGTTTAGTTCTTCTGCTGCAGATTTAAATCACCAAATCTGAGTGCAGTTGTTAATTGTAACAAAGTTGAATTTCACATAATGAGTTCAGAAGTCAGCAATGAGCGGTGCTGTTGAAAAGGAAGACAGGCTATCATTCAGTGAAAGAGCACTCGTCATGCCATAAGGGAAGGCGGCTGTCGCTATTTTCTTGTTTATTATGATTTTGGACACTTTTTCACTCCTAAAATTCTGTTTTTACAGATAAGTGTTTAATGGCAGAAATGACTTCTTGCTACTGCAAACAGTGGGCTATCAAAGTTACAAGAGAATGATCTTGAAGAAAGTTTTGTAATCAGATGTATTGCATAACACATATACTTACTTGGCTGGCAATGATAACAAATGTTGAATAGTAAATTCATCAAACAAAGTCTGTGGGATTTCAGGTCTTCATAAACCCACAGTGTGTGTTTTGGTAGTAAGGGAACTGTTATAGTTAACCTGTATTTAGTTTTATTCAATCGTAAAATATTTTTGGACTTTCAGGTTGTTTTCCACTATTGGCAGTATGTCCCATGGCTAACGCTTTGGCACATTGATACTACACAGAGCAGTATAAAACTGTGGTGTTTTGCAGTGATTCACTGCTGTGCTTGGATAATGACGTATGCAGGAGTGATCAACATGGATGTGCTGGATTTGTTGGGAGTGAAGCAGGTAAGATACTAACTACATATCGTGGGCAGAAAGGAAGAGAATTACAAGGGTAGAGGCAGATAAAAGTTTAAGTATGATAAGTTGAAGGTATTGGTGTAAGAGATGATATAATGTGCAGCTATTAAATATTACAATGTCGACATATAAGACCATCATATTAAAAATAACTGACAGTGACACTCATTAGAATCTGTGTCCTTAGTGCTTAAAGTTGTTTCCTTGACTGTTGTATTTGATATAGCAGCTTCTTTCATCATATCTTGTTGAGAAATTCATCCATTTTGAAAGTACTCTGTAATTACATGACATAGCTCCTTTAATGTGTGCTGTTTTGTATACAGCATCCCTCCCTCAAGCCACCACAAGCCAAGGACCTTGCTGCCATGGAATGATTTGCATACATTGATGATACATATAGCTGTTCTGTAGGTGCAACCATGTTGGAGGGCTATATGTGGAGAGGCCAGACTATAATATGGTTCCTGAAGAAGGGCAGCAGCAGCAGCCTTTCAGCAGTTGCAGGGCAACAGTGTCGATGAGTAACTGGTCTGGCCTTGTAGCATTAGACAACATGGTCTTGCTATGTTGACCATGTGAGTGGCTTAAAGCAAGGGGAAACTACAGCCAATATATTTTATGAGAACAAGCCACTTTATTGTATAATGATAATGGCATCCTCTTGGGTGAAGTATTCCACAGATAAAATAGCCTCCCATTTGGATCTCTTGGTGGAGACTATTCAGGAGGATATTGTCATCAGGGGAAAAAAAAAAACACATTCTAGAGGTTGAGCACCTTAATCAAGTTGGTAGGTTAGATAATGACTACCAGTGACACTGCAGGTCCTACAGAGAAGGCAAAGGACTTGGAAGATCAGTTGAACCTCTTGAAAAGAGGTTGTAGGACAAATATCAGCTAAGGTAAAATGAGGTTAATGTAACGTGGTGGAATCAAATTGTGCGATACTGAGGGAATTAAATCAGGAAATGAGACACTAAAAGTATTAGATGAATTTTGCTACTTGGACAGCAAAAGAACAGATTGTGGCCAAAGTAGAGATGGCATAAAATGTTGACTGACAAGATCAAGAAAAGCTTTTATTAAAAAGAGAAATTTGTTGACAACAAATGTAATTCTCTTCTAGAATACACAGAGAGCTTTTTATGCTACATCTGGTGGCTCAAAGAGCGGTTTTACCATCCCCCCCGCCTTCCTCCCCACCCTCTTAACAGTAAGATAGTGTGGAAATGAATAAAACATTTGCTTTTTTTGCAAAATGCCCAACAGTAGGCTATTATCATCACTATATATTTGTCTAAAATTTCCCTTTCCTTACAGTTATATATTATCCATAGCCAAATTTTCATGGAGCTACATTTCATACGCTTCATATTTTTTTGAGCTGTTACTGTTGCGTTTACACCATAGGGTGCTTATGTTTGTTTTACGGAGTGCTTTGTTTACCCTTCAGACGCTTAATAGTTCCTCACTTTTGATAAGTGTTGAATAAGATTATTCTGGAACATTCTCAAAAAATTTTAATATGGGCACTAGAAGATCACATGTGCCATAAGTTACTGGGCATAGTGTTAAATTTGGAGTCCTATGCTATTGTAGGTGCAACCATGTTGGAGGGCTATATGTGGAGAGGCCAGACTATAATATGGTTCCTGAAGAAGGGCAGCAGCAGCCTTTCAGCTGCCTTGTAGAATTTTGCACAGAGCATAACTTAATCATAGCTAACACTTGGTTCAAGAATCATAAAAGAAGGTTGTATACCTGGAAGAATCCTGGAGACTCTAAAAGGTATCAGATAGATTATATAATGGTAAGACAGAGATTTAGGAACCAGGTTTTAAATTGTAAGACATTTCCAGGGGCAGATGTGGATTCTGACCACAATCTATTGGTTATGAACTGCAGATTGAAACTGAAGAAACTGCAAAAAGGTGGGAATTTAAGGAGATGGGACCTGGATAAACTGAAAGAACCAGAGGATGTAGAGAGTTTCAGGGAGAGGATAAGGGAACAATTGACAGGAATGGGGGAAAGAAATACAGTAGAAGAGGAATGGGTAGCTCTGAGGGATGAAGTAGTGAAGGCAGCAGAGGATCAAGTAGGTAAAAAGACGAGGGCTAATAGAAATCCTTGGGTAACAGAAGAAATATTGAATTTAATTGATGAAAGGAGAAAATATAAAAATGCAGTAAATGAAGCAGGCAAAAAGGAATACAAACGTCTCAAAAATGAGATCGACAGGAAGTGCAAAATGGCTAAGCAGGGATGGCTAGAGGACAAATGTAAGGATGTAGAGGCTTGTCTCACTAGGGGTAAGATAGATATTGCCTACAGGAAAATTAAAGAGACCTTTGGAGAGAAGAGAACCACTTGTATGAATATCAAGAGCTCAGATGGCAACCCAGTTCTAAGCAAAGAAGGGAAGGCAGAAAGGTGGAAGGAGTATATAGAGGGTTTATACAAGGGCGATGTACTTGAAGACAATATTATGGAAATGGAAGAGGATGTAGATGAAGATGAAATGGGGGACCAGATACTGCGTGAAGAGTTTGACAGAGCACTGAAGGACCTGAGTCGAAACAAGGCCCCAGGAGTAGACAACATTCCATTAGAACTACTGATGGCCTTGGGAGAGCCAGTCATGACAGAACTCTACCATCTGGTGAGCAAGATGTATGAGACAGGCGAAATACCCACAGACATTCAAGAAGAATGTAATAATTCAAATCCCAAAGAAAGCAGGTGTTGACAGATGTGAAAATTACCGAACTATCAGTTTAATAAGTCACAGCTGCAAAATACTAACGCGAATTCTTTACAGACGAATGGAAAAACTGGTAGAAGCGGACCTCGGGGAAGATCAGTTTGGATTCCGTAGAAATGTTGGAACACGTGAGGCAATACTAACCTTACGACTTATCTTAGAAGAAAGGTTAAGGAAAGGCAAACCTACGTTTCTAGCATTTGTAGACTTAGAGAAAGCTTTCGACAACGTTAACTGGAATACTCTCTTTCAAATTCTGAAGTTGACAGGGGTAAATTACAGGGAGCGAAAGGCTATTTACAATTTGTACAGAAACCAGATGGCAGTTATAAGAGTCGAGGGGCATGAAAGGGAAGCAGTGGTTGGGAAAGGAGTGAGACAGGGTTGTAGTCTCTCCCCGGTGTTATTCAACCTGTATATTGAGCAAGCAGTAAAGGAAACAAAAGAAAAATTCGGAGTAGGTATTAAAATTCATGGAGAAGAAGTAAAAACTTTGAGGTTCGCCGATGACATTGTAATTCTGTCAGAGACAGCAAAGGACTTGGAAGAGCAGTTGAACGGAATGGACAGTGTCTTGAAAGGAGGATATAAGATGAACATCAACAAAAGCAAAACGAGGATAATGGAATGTAGTCAAATTAAATCGGGTGATGCTGAGTGGATTAGATTAGGAAATGAGACACTTAAAGTAGTAAAGGAGTTTTGCTATTTAGGGAGTAAAATAACTGATAATGGCCGAAGTAGAGGGGATATAAAATGTAGACTGGCAATGGCAAGGAAATCGTTTCTGAAGAAGAGAAATTTGTTAACATCGAGTATAGATTTAAGTGTCAGGAAGTCGTTTCTGAAAGTATTTGTATGGAGTGTAGCCATGTATGGAAGTGAAACATGGACGATAACCAGTTTGGACAAGAACAGAATAGAAGCTTTCGAAATGTGGTGCTACAGAAGAATGCTGAAGATAAGGTGGGTAGATCACGTAACTAATGAGGAGGTATTGAATAGGATTGGGGAGAAGAGAAGTTTGTGGCACAACTTGACTAGAAGAAGGGATCGGTTGGTAGGACATGTTTTGAGGCATCAAGGGATCACAAATTTAGCATTGGAGGGCACCGTGGAGGGTAAAAATCGTAGAGGGAGACCAAGAGATGAATACACTAAGCAGATTCAGAAGGATGTAGGTTGCAGTAGGTACTGGGAGATGAAGAAGCTTGCACAGGATAGAGTAGCATGGAGAGCTGCATCAAACCAGTCTCAGGACTGAAGACCACAACAACAACAAACATGCTATTGTCCAAGTTTTCTGTCTAGTATTTTGCATCACCCAGTCTGAATACAGAGTGGCATGACTGCAGCAATGTATGTCTGCTCATTACCCAACATAGTAATCAAGTAAAGTGATGCAGAGCTTAAGACATTGCATTAGCCCTGTATTCAAGCACAGCAGGATGCAAATCACCATTCAGTGACATTCTGTTGTATCCCAACATCATGTAAGGTATCCTTTGTCACATTCTTGCACATGTCCCATTCTTGCCCTCGTCCACCATTGTTAGTGCTCCATTTCTAATGACTTTGAAATCTAATCAAAGATGCAATAAAGTAAGTTAAAATGCAGTTACGAGGCCAAGGTGAAAAGTACTCAGCCTTGTTCAGAAATGACACTGATGTCAGTAAAGCTTTAGTGCAATGAAAAACCAGCCAAAGTTACAAATTTCACTTTTTTTTTAATTTATTCGATGACTAGATTCGGGGTGGGACCCATTTTCAAATCATCGTAAAAGATAGTCAAAATGATATTTCTGAAATTACAAAAATATACAAGTATTATGAAGTGCAAATGGACGGTTACAAAGCATGCGGGCAACTGTAACTATTTGTTTGTATATATTTTTTGACATGGTTTTTGCATGTTTGTAAATACCGTTTTGACTACCTGTTACAATGATGTGAAAATGGGTCCCGGGCCAAAACTAGTCATTGAGTTAATAAATAAAGTGAAATTTGCAACTTTGCTTGAATTTTGTTATACTGATTAACATAAGTTGCTGATCTACAATTATTCCAAAATGCTGGAAGTAGTAAAACTATTTTTTATGTTGTTTGACATTGTTCAATAATATAAGTCAAGTGTCAACTTGATGTGAAGTACTGTTTTATTTACATGGCTTCCCAAAAGCAATCATTTTATAGGTATGCATGTATTTTATCCAGATGGATAAACTGAAGCAACCGGTGGTGGCGCGTTTGTCGCTGTTAGTAGTAGTTTATCCTGTAGGGAAGTAGAAGTGGATAGTTCCTGTGAATTATTATGGGTGGAGGTTACACTCAACAACCGAGCTAGGTTAATAATTAGCTCCTTTTACTGACCTCCCAACTCAGCAGCATTAGTGGCAGAACAACTGAGAGAAAATTTGGAATACATTTCACACACATAAATTTTCTCAGCATCTTATAGTCATAGGTGGAGATTTCAATTTACCAGATATAGACTGAGACACTCAGATGTTTAGGATGGGTGGTAGGAACAAAGCATCGAGTGACATTATACTGAGTGCACTATCCGAAAATTACCTCGAGCAATTAAACAGAGAACCGACTCATGGAGATAACATCTTGGACCTACTGATAACAAACAGACCCGAACGTTTCAACTCTGTAAGTGCAGAACAGGGAATCAGTGATCATAAGGCTGTTGCAGCATCCCTGAATATGGAAGTAAATAGGAATATAAAAAAAGGGAGGAAGTTTTATCTGTTTAGTAAGAGTAATAGAAGGCAGATTTCATACTACCTAACAGATCAAAACGAACATTTCTGTTCCGACACTGACAATGTTGAGTGTTTATGGAAAAAGTTCAAGGCAATCGTAAAATGCGTTTTAGACAGGTACGTGCCGAGTAAAACTGTGAGGGACGGGAAAAACCCACCGTGGTTCAACAACAAAATTAGGAAACTACTGTGAAAGCAAAGAGAGCTTCACTGCAAGTTTAAACGCAGCCAAAACCTCTCAGACAAACAAAAGCTAAACAATATCAAAGTTAGTGTAAGGAGGGCTATGCGTGAAGTGTTCAGTGAATTTGAAAGTAAAATTCTATGTACCGACTTGACAGAAAATCCTAGGAAGTTCTGGTCTTACGTTAAATCATTAAGTAGCTCGAAACGGCATATCCAGACACTCCGGGATGATGATGGCATTGAAACAGAGGATGACACGTGTAAATCTGAAATGTTTCACAGAGGAAGACCGCACTGCAATTCCTCCTCTAAATCCTCGCACAAACGAAAAAATGGCTGATATCGAAATAAGTGTCCAAGGAATAGAAAAGCAACTGGAATCACTCAACAGAGGAAAGTCCACTGGACCAGAGGCGATACCAATTCGATTCTACACATAGTACGCGAAAGAACTTGCCCCCCTTCTAACAGCCGTGTACCGCAAGTCTCTAGAGGAACGGAAGGTTCCAAATGATTGCGGAAGAGCACAGGTAGTCCCAGCCTTCAAGAAGGGTCGCCGAGCAGATGCGCAAAACTATAGACCTATATCTCTGATGTCGATCTGTTGTAGAATTTTAGAACATGTTTTTTGTTCACGTATCATGTTGTTTCTGGAAACCCAGAATCTAATCTGTAGGAATCAACATGGATTCCGGAAACAGCGATCGTGTGAGACCCAACTCGCTTTATTTGTTCATGAGACCCAGAAAATATTAGATACAGGCTCCTAGGTAGATGCTATTTTTCTTGACTTCCGGAAGGCGTTCAATACAGTTCCACACTGTCGCCTGATAAACAAAGTAAGAGCCTACGGAATATGTCTCAGCTGTGTGGCTGGATTGAAGAGTTTTTAGTAAACAGAACACAGCATGTTGTTCTCAATGGAGAGACGTCTACAGACATTAAAGTAACCTCTGGCGTGCCACAGGGGAGTGTTATGGGACCATTGCTTTTCACATTATATATAAATGCCCTAGTAGATAGTGTCGGAAGTTCCATGTGGCTTTTCGCGGATGATGCTGTAGTATACAGAGAAGTTGCAGCATTAGAAAATTGTCGTGAAATGCAGGAAGATCTGCAGCAGGTAGGCACTTGGTGCAGGGAGTGGCAACTGACCCTTAACATAGACAAATGTAACGTATTGCGAATACATAGAAAGAAGGATCCTTTATTGTATGATTATATGATAGCGGAACAAACACTGGTAGCAGTTACTTCTGTAAAATATCTGGGAGTGTGTACGGAACGATTTGAAGTGGAATGATCATATAAAATTAATTGTTGGTAAGGTGGGTACCAGGTTGAGATTCATTGGGAGAGTCCTTAGAAAATGTAGTCCATCAACAAAGGAGGTGGCTTACAAAACACTCGTTCGACCTATACTTGAGTATTGCTCATCAGTGTGGGATCTGTACCAGGTCGGGTTGACGGAGGAGATAGAGAAGATCCAAAGATGAGTGGCGCGTTTCGTCACAGGGTTATTTGGTAACCGTGATAGCGTTACGGAGATGTTTAGCAAACTCAAGTGGCAGACTCTGCAAGATAGGCACTCTGCATCGCGGTGTAGCTTGCTTTCCAGGTTTCGAGAGGGTGCGTTTCTGAAGAGGTATCGAATATATTGCTTCCCCCTACTTACCCCTCCCGAGGAGATCACGAATGTAAAATTAGAGAGATTCGAGTGCGCACGGAGGCTTTTCGGCAGTCGTTCTTCCCGCGAACCATGCACGAGTGGAACCAGAAAGGGAGGTAATGACAGTGGCACGTAAAGTGCCCTCCGCCGCACACCGTTGGGTGGCTTGCAGAGTATAAATGTAGATGTAGATGTAGAATTTGGCAAAAAATAACATCGAAATTGGCATAAAAAGTAGCATCAAAATTAGAAAAAAGATTGGAAAAAAAAAGACCGAATTTTAAAAAAATAACATGGAAAAGGAAAAAGTAACATAGAAATTGGCAAAACAAAATAATAATGAAATCGGCATAAAATAATTTGACAACAAAATAATAGTGATTTCGACAAAGAATTTCCGGGTGTCTTGGCAACAGATTCCGGCGGTGGCATGTGTGGTGACACATGTGTACGCATGCTGCGACGCTGTGTGTATTGTTCGCAGAATAAAAGTCAATATCAAACTTGTCTGCATATCTCTGTATGCCCTGGCATGATTCACCGTCCCCCCCCCTCTCTCTCTCTCCTTCTCCCTCTCCCCCCCCTCTCCCCATCTCCCTCCTCCTCATCCTGGTGTGATATGCCCCCTGAGGCTGGGGTGTTGTAACAGTCTACATCTTCATCTACATATATACTCTGCAAATCACTGTGAGGTGCATGGCAGAGGGTAGGTCCCATTGTACCAGTTATTAGGGCTCTTCCCTGTTCCATTCACATATGAAGCATGGGAAGAATGATTGTTTGAATGCTTCTGTGGGTGCAGTAATTATTCTACTCTTATCCTCATGATCCATATGTGAGCAATGCATAGTGTGTTGTATATCTCTAGAGTAATCATTTAAAGCCAGTTTTTGAAACTTTACTTTTTCAGGATAGTTTACATCTATCGTCAGAAGTCTTCCAGTTCAGTTCCTTCAGGACCTCTGTGACACTCCCATGGATTAAACAGACCTGTGGTCATTCGTACTGCCCTTCTCTGTATATATTCAATATCCTCTCTTTGTCCTATCTGGTATGTGTACCACATGCTTGAGCAGTATTCTAGTACTGGTCATGCAAGTAATTTGTAAGAAATCTCTTCTGTAGATTGATTGCACTTCCCTAGTATTCTACCAATAAACTGAAGTCTATCACCTACTTTACCCACAACTGAACCTATGTGCTCATTCCATTTCATATCAGTACAAAGTGTTACACCCAGGTATTTGTATGAGTTGGCCAATTCCAATAATGACTCATTGATATTATAGGATACCACATTTTTTTCATTTTATGAAGTGCAGAATTTTACATTTCTGAACATTTAGAACAAGTTGCAAGCCTCTGCACTACATTGAAATCTCATCAAGTTGTGACTGAATATTTATGCACCTTTTCTCAGATAGCACTTCAGTATAGATAACTGTATCATCTGCAAAAAGCTTGATTTTACTATTAATATTGTCTGCAAGGTCATTAATATACAACATGAACAGTGAGAGTCCCAACACTCATACTGGGGGTGCAACCAAAGTTACTTCTACATCTGATGATGACTCTCCATCCAAGTCCTCCCTACCAAAAAGTCCTCAGTCCAGTCACAAATTTCCCTTGATACCCCATATGGTCATACTTTTGACAGTAAGCATTGGTGTGGTACTGAGTCAAATCATTTTCAGAAACCAAGAAACACTGCATCTCTCATTCTGTTCATTTGAGCTCAGAATATGTTCAAAGATTCTATAATAAATCAATGTCAAGGATATTGGACAGTGGTTTTGTGGATCGCTTCTACTACCCTTCTTGTAAATGGGTGTGACCTGTGCCTTTTTCCAAGAACTGAGCATGGTTATTTGTTCGAGGTACCTACAGTAGCTTATAGTTAGAAAAGGGGCTAACTCAGCTCCAAATTCAGTATGGAATCTGACAGGGATTCCTTCAGGCCCTGGAGTTTTGTTTAATTTTAATGGTTTCAGCTGTTTTTCAGCACCTCTGACACTAATGCTTATTTCATTCATCTTTTCAGTGGTATCAGGATTAAATTGGGGCAATTCTCCTGGGTTTTCCTTTGTAAAGGAACATTTGAAAATGGAGTTAAGCATTTCAGCTTTTGCTTTGCTACCCTCAATTTCAGTTGCTGTCTCATTCGCTAGGGACTGGACAATAATTTTACACACAACCAGAATTTCTTTGGATTTTGTGAACTGTCATTTGACAATATTTTGCTATGGTAGTTATTGAAGGCACCATGCATAGATCTCTTGACAGTCAAACACTTCATTCAGCATCTCTCTACCCATAGCCCTACACTTTGTCTTACACCTATTATGCAGTAATCTCTGTTTCTTCAGAAGTTTCTTTACAGTCAGTGACTATATAGCATGGAGGTTCCCTCCCATTATGAACTATCTACTGGGTACATATCTAACCACTGTGTGGTCAACTATTCTTTTAAACTTGAGCCAGAGTTCTCCTACATGCCCCCGATCTGTGCTGGAAGTTTCACCTTCCTCATTGAGGTATGACACTCCTGATTTTTTTATCTAGTTTACTGAACATATATATCTTTCTGCTTATTGTAGTTGTTCAAATGGTTCAAATGGATCTGAGCACTATGGGACTAAACATCTGAGGTCATCAGTCCCCTAGAACTTAGAACTACTTAAACCTAACTAACCTAAGGACATCACACACATCCATGCCCGAGGCAGGATTCGAACCTGCGACCGTAGCGATTCTAGTTGTCCTTTGTACTTTGGTAATCATTGTTGCCACAATCACATCATGCTCACTGATACAAGTTTTGATGTGGGCATCCTCGAAGATGTCAGGTCTGTTTGTTGCTATCGTGAGTGGGGCTCCTAACTATCTGTTCTGGGTGTTTTTCAGAGAAGGCATTTAGTAAAGATCCACAGGATGTCTTATCATGCCCACCACTAAAAAAAAAAAAACTGTAATTTTACCAATTAGTTGTTGGATGAATAAAGTCTCTGCCAATGATTACATTATGACTGGAACTTATGTACAGTGAACTGAGGTTTTCTCTAAAGTTTTTGGTTACATTAGGAGATGAGTCTGGTGGGTGATAGAAGAATCCAGTTATCATTTTATGCCCACCCTTGATAATGAGTCTTGCCGAAACAATCCCACATGCAGCTTCAATTTTTATCTTGGTGGATCTGAGTTTCTTGTCTACTGCCACAAATACACAACCTCCATTTCTCATTTGCCTATACTTCTGGTACATACTTACATTTTCCCCAAAATCTCACTGCTACCAATTTCAGGTTTCAACCAGCTTTCTGTACCTAGTATTATGTGAGATTCACTGCTTTTCATGAGTGCTTCAAACTCTGGTACTTTGTTGCAAATGCTTTGGCAGTTTACCATTAGGATTTTTCTACTTTCATGTGTGAGATGCATTTCTTTTGATCTCACACAGATACTTCTGGATTTCCTGCAGCTATTGTTATCTGGATTGGGTGGATAATTGACAATTCTAAGAAGTCTTGTGTGCACCTCACACACAGTCATTTACCTGAGTAGCAGCCTCTGATGTGTTGTGCACACCTTGCCTATTTTCTACAGTTCTCGACCCTATGGCGCAGGTCCAGGAAGTCGCAGCCTAGCTTGCCATAGAACTGTCAATGTCTCTGGTCCAATCCTTCCACTCAACTCAGAACCATAGGGCCATGATCAATTCTGGGGACAGTGCTGCAAATTGTGAGCTTTGTTGAAACTCCGTGTGCAAGTCTAGTCTTCTCAGCTTTCTCTGCCAGTCGCTGTAATGATCCAAGAATGACCTCGGAACCCAGACAGACAGACATCATATATTCCAACATGCGCCACAATCTGCAGTTGGTGGCACCCTGTCCCCTTCATTAGGTGCCATAATAGCCTCTTCAACATGATGAATGAAGCCCCCAGGCATACACACTGAGTGCACATGGTGCCCTTTCCTGTCCCTTGCTGCCTTCTCTCTAAGGAGTACCATCATTTGCCATATGTTTGAACTGCCGACAATTTAATAGATCGGTACTCTTTTGTGTTTGCCTCCTCCTGACACCAGGTTTCCCCAAAACAGGTGAAGTGAGTCCCACCAGCTCAGTTTCAGTGAAAGGCAGCACCTCGAACTTGTTCGTTAGGGAAATTGGTACAACACCCTGAGTCCTCCCTGGTCCTCCCCCATTTTGTACAGGATTCCTAGATCTACCATTGTCATGCCACTTGCAGTCAAGTGGTTGGGTAATGACAGGTGCTGTACTTTCTGCAGAGGAGACAGAATCTTAGGAGAGAATAGTACTTGAGGTACCTCTGGTACAGTTATCATAGGTACACAACACTCGGGATCTCTTCCAACACACTGATTCACAGCACTCACTAATCGTTTGACAGTAGTCAGGGCAATTTCCAGCTGCTTACAATTGTCAACCAACTCATCCCCTGTTTGAGAAGAGCACAATGGTGCTGCATTTTGGCTGGTGCAGGACAGTGAACAAATAATTTAAAATTAAACCTGCTGATTATCTTTTAGTATGTTGAGCTAAAAATTGGCTAATTCTGTATATTAATTGAAGCAGAATACTATTAAGGCAACACAAAAACGTGTGGTAAAAATTAGTAATATCCTAAAACATTTTGATGTCAAGCATAGTTGTTAACAAACTCGAAAACAGAGTTAATTTACAATAAATGCGGATAATATGTAGGGCTCCTCCTCTTTAAGGGAAAACTAAATGTAACAGTTAGAAAAATGCTACAGTATCTAATTCACAAGTGCCGATTTGTTGCAAATTGCTCATAGATTACACAAAGGACTATGGTAGCTTCCGAAAATTCTCAAAATTGTGTGTTATTTGCACAGATATACAGTGAAATTCAGGGGTGATGTATACTTTGGCTAAACTGTGAAACACAAACACTGATTTGCTATGAATTAAACTACTTATCCAAAGCACTCATACTGCTAATTTATTAAAATGTACTTTGCAAGTGTCCAAAAATTCTGAAACTAACATATTTCTCACGCAATTGTACAATGAAATTAGAGAAAGATGGTTTTGAACAAGGATAGGCCTACTGTCCTCAAAAATTTAAAACAGCACAATTTAGTTTAAGCTTACAATTGACGATAACAGTACTAGTTTATCGTGGCACTCGCAAATGTTTGAAATTTCACAATATATCACAATACAAATGGATATTGGTACACTCAATGAAAGATTACACAGAAGAAGTGACGTGAACAATAAAATATGTGGATCTAGAACTTTAAATCGACACATGGTCTTGTACAAGCGGTCTCACACAAGAGAAAATTCCTAAGTTAGCTTTTATATAATAAATAAATGTGCATATGGCATGGATTTTTCACTTAGCTGATTCTGTGCACACTTATACATTGGCATGCCGAAGAGGAACACTGCAGTGTAAGTTTATTTTGATCAAAATGGGAGTGTGTGTTTTTGTAAACAGGTGATTGAATGTAGGAATAGAGTATGCAAAATGGTGGAAACATGTGTGACTACTAACACAGAAGCAATTGCTGCTTTAACTCAGTGAGTGCATGTGTTAACAGATGAATTAGAACACGAGAGGCGGAAAAATTTTGAACTTAATCATAAGTTAGAAGCTGGGAAGGCAAATCAGGCTCAGTCCAGTTGGAGTCAGGCAAAAGTAAGTCTGGATTGAGAGGGCCTCCTGTTCCATGTGACCCGACAGTGGTTGCATTAATTAATCCTTTTTCGGGCAAGACAGTGGTGGATGTGGCAGTTGTTATTAAGGATGTTAGGGGCACTGTGGAAGCACTTGGGTGGCCAGATGAAATAACCCTGCATGTTACTAGTATGGATTTGGCTGGGGATGCCAAAGCATATGTTGTATACCATTAGACATTGAGTAAAATGCAAATGTTTCAGGAATGAGCCACTGGACTGTGCCAGTGGTGCCAAAAGCAAAATAGTGTGGTTTTTTTGCGAGGAACTAAGAACTTTGTCAGTGCACTGCAGCATGCCTTTGGAAGCATTCTCAGATATAATCTGTAAGCTGAAGGTAAAGACATGTGTACAGATTCAGACTGCAGAAGCTACTAGGGTGTTATTACAAAAGGTAGAAAACAGAGAATTGGAATGGAAAATCTTAGGACCACAACGTATTTAGAAGAGGTGGATATTTCAACAGAGCAAAGAATGGACCACCAAGTTCTCACTTGTGAAATCAGGTGGTGTAGAGGGGCATACGAGGAAGCAGTGTAGACAGCCAGAGTACTATGCGTGTGGCACAGTAGGCCACTTGGCATCTGATTTTAGAAGTAGGAAAGGTAGGAAGCACCAGCAGGGGAAGCAGCCATTAAATGCAAAGGAGAGTGCTTCAACTGTCAGAAGGTATCCTGATAGACTGTAACACTGCAGAAGTTGGTGCACAGACGGAATGATGCTTGGTGGGTGGCAGGAAATAGATTTTTGGTAGACATGGGGACACATGTCCATTATCAGTCTGGACCTTATGGGAAAAAGGAGATAGGGCCACCATGGTATAGGTTATGTGGGGTTGGCAATAATAGTGTGGAATCATTGGGTACACATGGAGGTATTGCCATGCGTAGACAAAGGTTATTCAGTGATTCCCAGGCTAGACTTTCTTGACAAACATCATGCTGATCTTTGGCAATGCACAGTAGAACTCAGTGGAAGTTTGCTTCAATTGAGGGAAGCAGTTGCAACTGAGGTGATGGTGCAAGGTTCACCTATCATGGTAGTGAAATCAACTGAACTGCATATCTCTCCAGTAAAGAATGCTTAACGGGATAAAATACCAGCAGGTATGGGGAAAATAGTGTTAGTTTCAGTGGATACCAGTTTACAAAGGGAAACATTATATGTGGTTGAACTCCTCTTAAGCCATGAAGTACTAGATAGTGTACATTGTTTTGTCCACAGGAGTTTGGCGCATGTAAGTAACAGTAATGGGGAATGGATGATTCCAGTCAGTGTGAATAATTTTGGCAGAGGGGTGGTGACTAATCAAAGGGTGCAGTAATAGCCACTCTGGAAGTCTTGGAAGACAATGACTTCTATAGGTCAAGTCTAGAGGAAAGCCACAAGCAAACCATTGATATGGAAGTGTTACAAGGGAAAGTGGATCACTTGAAAGGAAGTGATTAAAGGGTTATGGGAAACTTGTTGTTGAGGTCTAGTGATCTATTTTGTTCAGATGAGGCTTTACCAGCAACCATGGTGGCACATCATTTTATACTGACAGAGAGTAGCACACTAGTTTATAGGAAGCCATATCATATAGCAAGGCAACTGCAACCATTAGTAGAAGTGTTTATTGAGTAGTAACTACAGTATGGGATCATGGATATCCCCTGGAGCACAAATATAGCGGTTGTGGTGAAGAAGTCTGTGAATGGAGCAAGGAAATAAAGATTGTGGATAAACCATTTCAGATGCTTTTCCGATTCCAGACGTCACTTTAACTCTGGATAATCTGGGTCAGTGTTGGTTCTTTAAACCTAAGGATCTCAGGAAAAGGTAGCATCAGTTGGAAGTGGTGCCTGAGGATAGGCCAAAAACAGCATTTATGATACCAGGTGGCCACTTTCATTACAAGCGCATGCCATTTGGACTAAAGAATACACCGGCAATTCTTTGGAGGTTGTTAGATGAGGTATTGAGAGGATTAAAACTTAAAACTTGTATGGTGTACCTGGATGACTTTTCAAAGGATTTACCAGAGCATGTGATATGTTTGGAGGATGTCTTTAATAGACTACACTCGACACATTTCTTGTTAAGTATGGGCAAGTGCCATTTTGCGCAAACTCAGGTAAACTGTCTGGGGCTCATGATTAGTGACTGTGACATACAGACCAATCCTCTTTTTACAGACACAGTTCAAAATTTTCTAATGCCATGAACAACTAAACAGGTACAGTCAGTCTTTAATAGACTACACTTTGCACATTTATTGTTAAGTATGGACAAGTGCCATTTTGCACAAACTCAGGTAAACTGTCTGGGGCTCACGATTAGTGACTGTGGCATACAGACCAATCCTCATCTTACAGAAACAGTTCAAAATTTTCTAATGCAATGAACAACTAAACAGGTACAGTCAGTCATCAACCTTTGTAACTGTTATAGCCGGTTCATGAAGGGCTTTGCAAAAATTGCCAAACCCTTGAACAAGCTACTGAAAAAGAAGGCGAAATTCCATTGGTTGCAGAATGTCAAGGGGCATTTGAAAAACTAAAAGAAAGATTAGTATCAGATGCAGTATTGGTTTCTCCGGATATCAAGAAAGAGTTTATCCTTTCATGTGACACTTCAGTGAAGCATACAGTTGTATTTTGGGACAGATAATAGATTGTCAAGAACATCTGGTAGCATACACTTTGAGGCAGCTAAACAAGGCAGGGTGTAACTACTCAACGACTGAGAAAGAGATGTTGACAGTCATACGTGGTGTTACATATTTCTGATATTACATGTAAGGTAGGAAGTTGAGGGTTGTGACAAATCATTCCTCATTGAAGTGGTTACTTGGTTTAAAATATCTGTCAGGAAAATTAACTTGGTAGGCACTTAAGCTTAGTGAATTCACATACGAGGTAATCCGTAAGCGAGGGAGACCACGTGCAAACACAGGTGCATTCAGTTGAGGTAGTTAGGGAGGAGCATGGCAAAGTGGCAGGGGGCACAGGGAAAGGACACAGAGTGCCATGCCAAGCATTTGTTTTGTAGAATGATGAGGTGTGGGTCATACATTGGTGGTTCTAGCACTTTTCGGAAGGAAGTTTTGCTGCAAGCTCACGACCATATGTTGTCAGGTCATGAAGGGTGACATATGATGGGTAGATGTGTAGCTGAGCAGCTTTGGTCAGGAAGCAGGAAGCATGACATGAAGCAGTATGTTAAGGATTGAGTGCCATTTGTGCAAAGAGCCAACACTGATCATCAGAAAGTGCAGTGCAAAGATCAACAGAGGCACACAATCCACTTTTTGTGTTAGGGCTGGATGTCCTGGAGCTATTTAATAAAACAGCTGCAGAAATAGGTATGTTCTCATGACCAGTGATCATTTTTCTAGATTTTTGATAATGGTAATGACGTCAGACAAACGGTATAGTACAGCAGTGAAGGTGTCAGTAAATGACTGGATATTGAAGTTTGAGGTACCTAACACCATAGTTATGGATCAGTGTATGAACTTTACTATGGATTTAATGAAACAAGTATGCTGCATGTGCTTATGCGCAAGTTATGGACAAGTCTGTTTCATCAGCAGGCGAATGAGAGAACCGAACACGAGCCCACAACAACTGCAAACATGTTTTATTAAGTTAATTCCAGGCATGATCATTGGGACACCTATCTTCCCCGTGCCCTATGCACTTGTAATTTGAAGGTCCATACTGCAATGGGCTTTTTGCCATTTGAGGTGGTGTATGCCAGGAAGGTGTTGTCTCCCTTTGATATTTTGACTCCTAAATTAGGACTGGATGGCAAGTCAATAAGGACATTTTTCAGAAGAATCAAGTAAGCTTGGAGGAATGAGTAGAAGACAAACATGAAGGTGCTACAAGGGCAGGATCAGCGAAACAGATGCATATGTCAGTGGGTAATGGTCATGAATCCCTATATGCCAAAGGGGGAAACAAAGAAATTTACTACAGGTAAGTACCAGGGACATCACCAGGTCATGGAAATGGCCTCATAAGTCAATGTGAAGCTATAGTTCCCTATTAAAACATTTGTTATACACATCAGTCATGTAAAGCTGTTTAAGGGAGTGGTAGAGGGGATACTGCAGTTGTCAGGAACCAAACAGGAAGAGGAAGTTACCAGGGGCAAAAGAAGGAACCTGGAATTGGTGAGCTACATAAGGTGCAAGATGTGCCTTATAGATTAAGGTCACGCAAGTAAGTTGTATGATGGTAATTTGTTGAGATTTCTTCAGCTTAGTGCATTGGAGAGTGTGTGCAACTTTATTTTTATTTAGTGATATGGTTACATTCCACGTAGGAAAAATATATCTAAAAACAAAGATGATGTGACTTACCAAATGAAAGTGCTGGCAGGTCGACAGACACATATGTCTGCTTGTGTCTGTATATGTGTGGATGGATATTTGAGTGTGTGCGAGTGTATACCAGTCCTTTTTTTCCCCCTAAGGTAAGTCTTTCCACTCCCGGGATTGGAATGACTCCTTACCCTCTCCCTTAAAACCCACATCCTTTCGTCTTTCCCTCTCCTTCCCTCTTCCCTGATGAGGCAACAGTTTGTTGCGAAAGCTTGAATTTTGTGTGTATGTTTGTGTTTGTTTGTGTGTCTGTCGACCTGCCAGCACTTTCATTTGGTAAGTCACATCATCTTTGTTTTTAGATATATTTATTTTTATTTATTTATTTATTTTTGCTGAGTTGTCAGTTTTTATTCATGTTGTTGTTATTGGTATTGATTGATTGATTTTTATTATTTATTTATTTACTGTGCATTCTTGGAAGGAAGGAAGATTGTGATCTGTCCAGGTGGAGAGGAATGGACTGATATGTGGACACATGAAACAAATTTGTTTCTGGGGGAAGTAAATGGGACAAGCTGTGGGAAGGAGCTTCTGCCAGTTTGGATGAGAACACATTGGTTATACTCAGTTTTAATGGTGGAAACTGTATGGTTTAATTCCTATGAAGTATGAAGATCAGTAGGTCTGAGAAAACTAGAGCTTCAAGAAAGTGGAATGATTATTAATGGTACGACTTGTGATATAATCGGAATGGACTTTCGTTTTCTGGCTATGTTCACATGCTCAACTGTTATGACATTGTTGTATTGTCCAGAAGGATGTCTGAGGGTATTGCCCATTCAAAATTTAGCCTATTTAATTAACACACTCAGTCCTTGGACAGATTAATAAAGTCCAATCAGGGGAGAATTTTAGTGGAACACATGTGGTAGTATATACACCATTTCTGGGAATGAAGTGTTAGGAGCAAGTGTATCAGCTACCAGTCATGGCATGTTTCTAGCAGACTTCTGCTTACTATATTTCTGGGTAAAATGCAGGCAGGCACAGGCTGTAGATGTGCCAACACACCAATTACCAATAGAATGTTTGACCAGCACTGGCTAGGGAAGCGATTACTTTTAAGGACTTAGTTAGTATGTGAGAGTATGATAAGGGTACATGGTAGTTAGTTAAGGGGGACAATAAAAGTACGAAGAAAAGTCCCTTGTGGAGACATTACATTGTGAATTGGGGATATTGTCCTCAGTATATAAATTATTAGAGTTAAGGTTGTTTAGAGGGAGCCCAATATTAAAGAATCGGGACAAATATTTTTGGAAGGGGGAGGTATGATGCACCAAGAATAAATACAGGCATGGATATGGGGAATTCATGACAATTTTGTGCAGCTGTGGCTGGAAGGTAGAAGTTAAGGGACCAATGGACACATCGATTAGCAGGCACTGGCAATGTTGTTATTAAGCAAATGGTTCTGTGAGGCAGGCTTACGACACCGCTCGCAGGCAAGAAAGCATGGACTGGTGCACAATATAAACAACTGTGGAGACAGATGTGGAGTAATCAGATGCAACATAGGGGACTGACGTGCTGTGAAAAACCCATATGTTGCTGTTACAAAAATACCTAGCAACCTGTGTTTGGGGACCAAAACGGGATAGAAAAGCTGGTGCCATAATTATTAAGGAACACTCCACTTGTCCCCTCAAGAGTGACTACGAGAGAGGCATAGGAAAAGGAGTATAAATAAGGGAGCCCAGAGGTTCAAGGGAAGCAGTC